>NC_138897.1:29537124-30137124 GCF_965194825.1 Balaenoptera physalus
GAATAAAAGCAGCCCTCTACCGACTTGCTTTACTGCCGCATGGGAATCATATGTTTCTTGAAACCAGAGGGTAGGACCCCTGCCAAATCTGAGAAGGCCATGATCTTCTACTTTATCTGGGTCCTGCCTGTGAAATGATTAGAAAACTCCTGTCCGTCAATTGTTTCCTTGCTTTATAGCTCAAGGGAGAATTATAACACATAAATCTTGGCTCTTACAAAAACAGTTTGCCTCCACCAGCACATCTCGAAAAATCTGAGTCGGGAACCCAAGTCATGTATCTCGTCAGTACTGTCTACTTAAGAACAATGTCTGAGGTGGCATGTAAAGGTAAGAGGACCAGCAAATCTTCCTAGCTCTTATTCTGGTGCCTTTGGTAAATGATGTGGAGTGCCAGAAAGAGCGCTCGATAAGAACAACATCCAAAGGCCTGGGAGCTATTTCAGCACCTGTGACCTCCAGCATGTCACTTTCCCCATCTGAACTTCAATATTCCTCTCTATAAAATGAGGGGTACCAGAAAATCTCGAGGGCTCCTTCCATAAGCCCTGTTAGACTGTGGTTCCCAATCTCATTACTTCCAGTAACCTCCCTGATTGTGTGTGGGCTCAGATCTTCCTGGAGGTCCCCGCTGTCCTTCCTCACTCCAGGTGCCTCAGCCTGGGGTCAGGAGGCCAAGGTCCTAGTCCCAGCCCTGCCTCCTGGTTGCTGAGGACTGCAAGCAAGGCCTTCACTAATCTCTAGGACTAGCAGATGAAATTATTTCTTAATACAACTCAAATTCCGCTCCAAAACTCACTCCAGACCCTGCTTAAGAACATCTTTTTGAAACTGCTGTAACCACTACAGAGAGTGGATTTTACAAAATGCAGTACAATGACTGCAATCCCAGATATTTTTGAAGAAGAGCTAAAAGAATGATAGTTGTACCCTAAGAGAAAGGTGCTGCGCCTTGCCCACTCCCCATCTTGTTTACCACTCCCCTCCTCTCGCTCAGCAGGCTGTGCTGTTATAAGGATATTTATCTGTCAATCAACTTCAACAAAACTGCTCAGTCACAGTTACAGAACCAATAAAGGGGCCAGTAATTCACAAATAACTCACCCTTTGCTACATGCCTAAGAATTAAAGAATAATTTCTCTTTTTAATAAACATATCCTGAACTGCAGGTATATACCACGAGCTAAAAATAACATTTTCTCCACAATCCTGTGACCCACTAAAAGCTAAACCCAGAGAGAGACAGAGACAGAAGAGACAAAGAGAGACAGGGAGACAGAGAGAGAGAGAGACATGCCATGAATCCTAAACATCCTCTTAGTTGGATAATTAGACAAGCTCTGAAGGGCAGTTCAAAGGCCTAGATTCTAGTAAGGGCTCCACCACTTACTTAGCCAGCTCTGTGGCCTTGGCTTGATCTTGAGCCCTATCTAGGCTGTGTATAGGATTATAGGTTTTGAAACCTAGTAGGAACCCTTAAAAAATTACCCAGTCTACTGCTCTTTCAAACTTTTTCATGCATAAGAACTACCTGGAGAGCTTGACAGGACACACTGCTGGCCCCAATAATCAGTCTCTAATTCAGCAGGTTTGCGTTGGGGTCTGAGAATCTGCACTACTAACCAGTTCCCAGGTGCTGCTGCTACTGCTGGTCCTGGGGCCATGCTTTGAGAACCACTGATCTGGCCCCATGATTGTCAACAGCAGCTGTAAATTCGAATCACCTGAGGAGCACTGAGAAACTGCAGATGCCCAAGGTGCACTGGACTTTGTAAATCAGAAACTCTGGTCACGCAGTCACGACACCTATATTCTTAACAAATTCCCCATATGATCTTGGTGCACAGTGAAGGTTCCGAGGCATTGAGCAAGTCCAGTCTCCTCATTTTACAGATGATAAAACTGAAGTTCAGAGGGTCAAATTATGCCCAGTTCAACACACTCAACTGCAAAAGGGGAAAGTTTGGACACTTGGTGATTTTAAAGTCCCATGTGTGTAATATTCTATAGCTGCATTTCTCCTTTATCTCCCATCCCATCACACCCAAATAATAAATCAGGTAAACACCCCAAGGCTAAGGGAGACTCTTTCTTCATCTGGCCACCCCAAGTAACCAGAAGGAATCAAAGAGGACCACGCGGTGTTGGCAGGCTCTGAGCATTCTTAAAGCTCGCCTCTGTGTTGTTTCTAAATATAACAGGCAGTCAGACACTGAATAACTCTTGGCTGATTTGGCTTCCCTGGGATAAACTTTCTTCTCCTTAGATTATGCTACACCAGGAATAGAGCCCTAAGGGGAGAAATTCCTCTTCAAAGTCAGAGCGAGATAACACTGTGTGTGGTATTCAGATTGTTCTCCTTTTGGGAGGAGAAAAAAGTGGGAGGCAAACTTCTAACATCGGACAACATCAAAAAGGATATTCATACGCTGTAAGTGTGGTGAGCATGGAGGGGGGCAGAGTGCAAGGGGGAAGTGGTCAGGCAAATGACAATTAATGCATCCCGGTGCCCAGTTGGCAGGGGAAAGGAGCATGGGCAACAGGCTCAGGGCAGTGGGCAAGGGGAAGGCCACGGGATAGCAGCCCTGGCAGCCGTTCCCATGCTGGCTCCGCCGTGTGGGCTGCTGGCTCCCTGGGAGATGGGCTCGGGTAGAGCTCCGACTTCATTTCCCAGCCAGGCGCAGACACTTTACCTTGCCCTCAGGCTCCTGCTCCTTCCAGGATGGGGGAATTTGATGCGACCTAAAATTTGCCTGGAACATATGCAGACATTCACATCTTCTCTTTCACACAAATACAAAACCCTTCCTCCTCCTTATTTTAGAGCAAGCCAAGCCTCTCCATTTCCCAACATGATGATATATTTGAGCATTGGAGTTGGATGGGATGTTGGTGATCACCCAGTTCTGTCCTCTCCATTCACAGAGGATACTGTAAAAGCTACCATTTAAAACCTACTATGCGTCAGGAACTTTATACCCATTACATCGAATGTTCCTCAAGCCCCCAGGGATCAGTACGTGTCCAGATTATAGAAGGTGATGCACAGGCAAAAGGAGAGGAAATGATTTGCCCAAAATGGCATGGCTAAGAGTCAGAGCTAGGATGCAGATGCAGGTTTCTTGCTGCAAACTGCTGCCCGGTCCACAGTCGTGAGAGGAGAAGGCGCTGGCGAGCGGTTTCCTGCCTCGCTTCACCCACCACGCTAGGCCTGCCTCAGCTGACATGGCTTTGTGCCTTCCAACACCTGACCCAAAACTTTATTTAGAACTTTTAAATGTCCAGGGAGGAGTGTGTTAGGTCTTTCTGCTCCCCAGAGGGAAAAATCAACCTTTCAATTTCAACCTTAGTCTGGGAGAAGCCCAGGAAATTGCAATGGGCAACCCAGGGGCAATTCTCCCTCTCCATGGGAATTTCTCCAAAGTGCTGAAAGCTCAGGGAAAGACTGTGGTTTGGGGGAGGTGGGGAGACCCTGAAGATGTCCCCCATCCCTGGAAGACGCAAGTCTCCCCTGCGGCTGGTTGGGAGACCACAAAACAAAGCACTGAATTACATGTTTTATCTGTGCGGGTATGCACAGGACTGGGGTGGGGGGGAGGGGGGTGGTGAGAGGCATTACAGTAACAGGCATTGCAGTAAGAGGAATATCCCGCAGGAGGCCTTTCTCCCGTTTCTCTCTCTTATCTCTAGAACAGAGTTTCTCAACTGCTACACTTCTGACATTTGGGACTGGATCCTTCTTCGCTGGGGCTGCTGACCTGTGCATTGTAGGAGGTTGAGCAGCATCCCTGGCCCCTAGCCCACTGGATGCCCTAGCACTTCCACCCAGTCGTGACAATCAAAAATGTCTCCAAACATTGCCGAGTATCTCCTGGTGGGAGAGGCAAAATTGACCCCTGATTGAGAACCACTGTTCTAGAATGTCCCTGCCACCATACATTAATTAATACATCATTCATACATTAATGAACTTTGAAAAAAGTTCAAAGGTGTGTGCTCTTTGAAGGAGCTAAAGATTTGTAATCTGCGTGTTTTCTTCAAAACGCCTATGTTTTCTACTGTGAAACTTAAAGACGAATAAAGCCAAGTACCAGGCACCTTGGGACGATCACGAACACCCCAGTAGTCTAATGTGTTGTGGCCAAGTCTCCTGTCTTCTTTCTAGCTCCAGGAAAGAGCCCCTACCCCATTATTCTCCATCAAACCTTCCAGGCCTGCCTCCAGGGCAGCCTGTCCCCCAAAGTCTCCCTAGACCACAGGCAACCGAACTGTCCTTGAACTTCTATAAGCTCCACGAAGGCAGATTCCTTACCAGCTTTGTCCCTCTGTACGCTCAGGGTCTGCAACAGTGCTTGGCACATATGAGGTGTTCAATCAATATTTCTGAATAAATACATTACTGAATGAATAAATATGTTTGAAGAAACAAACGCTCTTACAGTTTATCTAGGTTACACATTTCTTCAGAGTGGTCTCTTTTACGGGATGTACATTTTACCTCACCAAACAAATGTAATCTTCTCTGAGGCAAGAAGTTCTGGCCAAGTGATTCTGGAGCCCCTAGGACAGCAGTTCTCAACTTGGGCCACACACCTCTTAAAAACCCCAGTGCCCAGATAGCACCCACAGACCATGTAAACAGACTCTTGGTGGGGGGGTCAGATTCAGGCATCCTAGTTCTTAAAGGCTCCCCAAGTGATCTGCTATGCAGCCAATGCTAACAGCCTATGCCCTGCAGCTCTGTGAATGGACTGTGGAAATCGACTTCAAAAAGCACAGGGAAGTCTTACGCGTACTGGGATGAGGCTGCCATGTGTTCCCAACCTCTGTTTGGGTTTATAGCGTCTTAGTGGGACTACATGGGCTATCATGGATCAGAAGTTCTAGTTGGCTTTGAATAATCAAAAGAAGAACATTAATGATTGGTTATCTAATAAATACCTTCAGCTCAGGAAACAAAATCTTTGTAAATGTGAGTCCATGTCGGAACAATAAGTTGGATGTAGTACCCCAGACCTGCCTTTTATCTTTCAAAATGCCTGATAGAGGCAGAGAACTGAATAATACTTGTTGCCAAACTGATTGATTTGATTGAGGATTTTTTTAAAATTAATATTGTTGTTGTGTTATTCTTTAAGCTGGGCTAAAAGTACCCAAATTTCCCCTTTCTAGAGCAAAAGTGATCACAAGAGAAACTGACAGTGGGATATGTGGCTATTTCTTCTACATAAAACTCAGACTGTTCTTCCTGTAGAGATCACAGAACAGTAATCTGGGCTGCAGCTACCAGGATTCAAAGAAGAAAGAAGAAAAATCTCATAATAGGTGGAGATTTGGTTTAAAGAATAGATCTGGGTAAATTACATCATTCCTGAGTTTGCCCAGTGAATTGGATCACACAGCTTGTCACACAATGACTTCTAACTCTCCCGAGGCCAGCAAAGCAGCCCCGGGCAAGCCTTATCGGAGGAATCAGTGTGGAAAAGTACTTTCTGAAATAAAACTAACATAAACCAGGCGTGTCAGAGTTAGCTTTGCTAAATTTCAGGAATGTGGGCGGAGTTAGTCTACTATGCATACAGGTTGGGACAGACTCAGTTTGCTAAAAGTAGTGTCCATCCTACTTCTGTTGATAGAGATTCACTTCTGTTGATAGAGAATCTCTATCTCTGTTGATAGAGATTCACCAGAAAGTAAACTCTCCTGTTTGCTTTTTAAGAAGATAAGCAGAGAAAAACAGGAGCAAGAGAGCAGTGGGGTGACGACTACCATCCACACAGGATTATCAGTACTGAAGGTGTTGAATGAAATGGACACAGGCCAAAGATAAACTCCGTTGAAGGACCCCCCACTACTGTCCTCTTTTTCCTACATTCTCCATAAATTGAATCAAGTCAGATTCAAGAGAGCATATTTGTACTTGCTGAAACACACAGGAAGGAAAGATAATTCAGATAAATAGATTTTATGCAGCTTTAAATTTTAGAACCTTAGAAACATTGAGCTGGAAAGTACACCAACAACCATTTTATCCTTCATTTTCAGAGGGAAAAGTGGAGGGATGGGGAATTTAAATGATTTCTCTAAGGTCACAGAGCTATTTTTAGTAAAGCAGCAACAAACCCCATGTTTCCTTCCGCAGGATCCTTTTCTCCTCTTAACGAGCGTCCCTAAAAAAATCTACCACTGATCACATTAGATCCAAGGGGTAGAAGACTTTCTTAGTCAGCTATTTGTTTTGAAACATGGGGGAAAATAAGCTCCTTTGAGTGGGGAGTTGTTCATGTTTAAATGATCACTTTTATGGCTGATAATTTCACTAATTAAATTAGTGCTGAGTGCTTGCCTTTTCCATAAACGATTCTGCTCCCTTCTTACCAGTGTTTCTAGAAGAACAAATAACAACATAAGGAAGCTGAAATACTGCAAAGATGAGGTCTTGAAGCCCTACAGAACACTATGAGAGCAACGTGGGGTGTGGGGGAGGGGGGGCTTCCAGGCTTTCTTTCCCGTTCACTCTGCTAAGGGCTCCAGCCACCTAAAGTTATCCCCTGAGACCTTCCATAGGGTCCTCATCAAGAGAAAACAGAGGCATGGATGGAGGAGTCTTGGACACACTGAGAGTTCTACAGGGAACAATGCAGCTGCCCTGCAGTGACATCATAACCGGAATCAGAAATTATACACTATCTCCTAAAGTCACTGGATCAACCCCCAGAGTCACCCTGTATCTACCGCTTTCTGCTGGGGGCAGAGGTTCTGGACAGAGGCAGCCTCTCTTCACATCTGCTCAAGAGGAGGGGCACCCTTTCTCTCCACCATCACAACCGGCTTTCCTGGGGGCCAGCGGGAAACTGAGATCCTGTACTCCTGAGGGTGAACTTCCTTCAGTAGCTTGAGGGTTTTTTACACCCAATATTATCTGGGAAATTACCCTTAGGGGCTGCAGTTTATCTTTGATCTTTAAAACATAGTTCTAGGGCTTCCCTGGTGGCGCAGTGGTTGAGAGTCTGCCTGCCAATGCAGGGGACACGGGTTCGAGCCCTGGTCTGGGAAGATCCCACATGCCGCGGAGCAACTGGGCCCGTGAGCCACAACTACTGAGCCTGCGCGTCTGGAGCCTGTGCTCCACAACAAGAGAGGTCGCGATAGTGAGAGGCCCCCGCACCGCGATGAAGAGCGGCCCCCGCTTGCCGCAACTAGAGAAAGCCCTCGCACAGAAACGAAGACCCAACACAGCCAAAAATAAATTAATTAATTAATTTAAAAAAAAAAAAAAGTTCTATTCCTCTTTTGAAAAAAACCATGAATGTATACAAGTCCAAAAGAGGAAGAGAGACAAATCACTGGTCTTTATTCACATTACAAGAAGCTTTTTATTTCTTCTTTCCTTTCTTTTCTTAAAGAAGGATTTTCCCACACTTTCTTTAAATGGCCAACCGCTAAGATATCGTTTTTTTGTTTTTTGTTTTTTTTTTTTAAAGAACTGACTTCCAAAAAACTCCTCATCTTCTACATATCTTTTCAGTAATTACCTGTCTCATAAAGTAAGGGGTGCCTGTCCCCATGTGTCTACATGCAGTGCACTCAGCTGTCGATCAGTCGGCTTCCAGGCCTTGCCTCGGTTCCACCTTTTACTCAGTAGCATTTTTCTGAGAAGGAAAGTAGTGCCTGTTTGTGAGTACTCAGTACCTCAGTCTAACAGGTGCTATATAAATGAAATATCCTTCCAGTTATTGCCACTGTACTCTATTGAATTAGCGCTATCACCATAACTAAGGAAACGACCTGCCTACACAGCGGCGCCCTTTCTCATTCTGGTGCTCTTCATGCTCATCTCCTCATAAATAAAATCATTCCTAAAGAGAGAAGTCTAAATTACCTTCAAAAGCACTACTGTCCCTTGTACATTACTACACACCATCAGGACTCAACTGACAGGGCTTCAAAGCCTGTAAAGTCATTCCCAAGGAATAGCTCAAAATGCTCTCCCTTCCTGGGACCCAAACTATCTTTCATCTGCTTTCCTCACAGACGGCGAACTTGAGAGAAGGGTCAGAACCTGAAAGCTACTGACAGCATGACAGGAGTACCGCAGCATGACAGCTGACGGAGATGATCACATTCCCCTGACAAACTCAGCTGCTTGAGTAAATCAAGTGAAAGCCAATACAACCCCCCACCTCCTCTGGTCCCATATGCTTCTCCAACCCTGTGCCACTGAACTTGTTCTTAGTGGGCGGGGGAAAGAAGAAAGGCCCAAATCTTCATGGAATAGGTGACTAATGTCAAAAAAAAAAGTTTTCTTACTGCCATGAATAGCTTCTCTTTGCCAAGCAGAGGTGATGTTGTCTTAGAGCCTGAAACACATTATCTCCTCCCCATACGTCCTACATGGGATCTTGACCTTGCCTGTTTCCTTTGGTCTTTACTATGAAGGTTTATTTTTCCAAAAGTAACATGTCCAAGTTCCATACAGCATCTCCGTCCCTCTGTTTTGGCCAGTGACTTCTGCTTATGACAGTATAACAGTGCACAGTGATGCCAGAAACAGGTGGTATGGAAAACGGTAATTCTAGAAAAAAAATCTAAGAGCCCTAAAATCCCATGTTTGTATTTTCATGTGTGCTAGGCATTAGGTCTAAACTTGGGCTGATATAAATATTAACCCAAAGAGTCTGGGGTGCCTGTGTTCTTTATGTGAGTTAATAAGTCTGTATACAGGGCCAATCCAGGATGTCAGCTCTGTACCTTTCAAAAACATTGGAAAATATATAAAGCAGTAACTATTAAACTATTGCATTTCCAGGGGATAAAGGAAATGCTCTGTCACAGACTGGAAGTTGGCTTAAAGACCAGAAATAAAGGGTGGGAAGAATGGGCGTATCTCTTCAAGTCTCAGTGTCCTCTCTGAAAAATCAGCAGTGGAATGGATGGACAGAAATGACCTAGAGGAAGAAGGACCCCATGAAACATAGAGCTATAGAAGTTTATATATAAAAACGGGGGAAGCAACAAGAAACTCTTGGGAGAATGGGCAAGGAAAAAGAGCTAGGAAAATGTTCAGTTTGCACAAACATAAGTAATTCTTTAATTGAGGGTGGAGCATTATTGGAGTATACTTGTAGAAAAATGACACCATCCTTTCAGTTATGAGTAGGTCACACTGACAAAATCCTAAGTGGCTAAACTCTGGTATATCACTAAAGACATGAAAGAAAAAGTCAATGCTGACCTGTCCTTTCATGAAATCATACTTATCCCTAACCTGAAATGTCACGTGCTATTGGGGATATTATATCTCAATAAAGAGATAACAGAGGGGAGGAACACAACTAAAATCAACAAGGAGATGGACAATGGTCTTGAAATAATCGATTAATAATATTTGGGATCTAATGGGACGAGGAAGGCCAAGTGAAGATACAAGAAAGCAGAGACTGTGAAATCAATAAGCATAGCCTTGCTTACCAACCCTCAAAAATTTTCACCCAGAGGGAATCTCCTTAATGCCCAAAAGAGAAAACACAGGGCAAACGAAGGCAATTAGCTTAACACAGCACTAAATAAACTATATAATTAAGAGGCAATCTAGGTGACATCCAACTCTGGCTGATCCCCAAAACAAATTCCAATAAACTGATAGATTCATAATGGGTAATTGAGGGAAACTCGGCCATCAAGGAAATCCTGTAAATGTAACCTGTGAGGCTGATTTTAGAGGGAACAGCCATGTACTGGCAATGCCTTTTGTGAAATAGTCTCACACATGAAGCCCTCTGAGCTTCTGTTAGAGAGAAAATCTCTGCAGTTTGACCAGGAATCTAACCCATATGTCATTGTTTATGTTCTTTTGTAAGTGTGTGTACATGACAGTTGTTTATATGTATGAAAATCCAAACATCGTCAATAAAAAATATTGAAAGTGCTCCTAAAATAAGCTTCCTTTAAAAATGAGTTAAACAAATAAGGGATGATTGATGTTGAATACACAAAGTACACAGATTGTAAAGTTCTATCATAAGCTGAATGGTGTAAGCCTCAGGGATTTCCTCATTTCCCTTAACAAATGCATTTCAGTTTCACATAAATGTCTCACGATCACTCTAAATTTTATCAGTAGTCATCAGGAACTCCCAGGTATAAATATGCATACATTTTGGCAGCATAATATCAAGTGGAAAGAACAGTTAACTAGGAGTACAGAGGCTGAATTCTGGTCCTAGATCAGCTACTCATTGACCATGTAATCTTGAGCAAGTTGCTAAATTTCTCATAAGATGTTGATTTCAGTCAACAAATATTAAGCTCCTACTACATGCTACTATATTAAGCACTGTTCTGGGTTCTTGATATGCAATGGAGAGTGAGGAAAACAGCTCTACTGGAGCTTAAATTCCAGAAAGGAGAGATGATGATAATGTAAACAGATATTCATAATTCAGGTAGCAATAAATACTCTGAAAAAATTAAAACAGGTCAGTGTAATAAAGAATGATGGCAATGGGGACCTCAACTGAGGGGGCCTCTGAGTAAGTGACACATGAGCCAAACCAAGTGACAAGGAGAAGCAGGTCACATGATGGCCGAGAACTGTGCTCCAGACAGAGGTAATAGCAAGTGCAAAGTCCCTGAGGAGGGTCTAGGCTAGGACTGCTTAAGGTACCAAGAGGCTAGAATGCCCTTAAAAGAAGAAGTCATAAAAACTGGTCAACTTCTCTAAAGAATGTGGTATGGGCTAAATGAAACAAGATGGGCAAATCCTTGAAAATTTAAAATACTCTACAAAATATAATGGATTATTAGAACCAGCATACTACGAAGGAAAACTCCTATCCTCTATATTGTACCTTTAAGGAAAGTTTAGAATTGTAGTATATTTCATCCAGTTATCCCAAAACATAACCTTTAGCGCTAGAGAGAATAGTCCAACCCCTTCAACTTCTAGATCAGAGAACAAAGGCACTAACTTACCCAAGACCATGTCGGCAGCCTTTCAGGACCAAATCTCTCAAGCTGCGCCCTCACCCCCACCATCCCCTCCCTGCCACGGCTGCTTAGAAATAGGGCTTCCCACTTCTTTTCTGGGCTAACTCATTTTACTACAAGAAACCTGTAATACAGGTGAAACAAACCAAGGACCTAAGGCTTAAAATAAACAACTGGTGGCATTAGCACCATGGAGATAAAAATTTAAAGCCTCAACACCCAGGCCTGATGTTAGACTCTCCACTTACAGGTTTCATGACCTTGGACAACTTATTTAAATTCTCCATGGCCTTAGGTTCAGCACTGAAAATTGGAGGATAATAAAAATGCCTTTTCTCCCTATATTACAGAATTCTGAAAGGGTCAAATATTATAATATACATGAAAGTCTGAATAAACTATAAAGCACATTAGAATATCATTATCCTTGTCATTTTTTTGGTATGTAGTCTCTCCTCAGATCATTGACCATGTACTGCTGCCAACATCCTACTACTATGTTGCACCACCACAATTACCTTGGATAGAACTTGGGAGTATCTTTCTATTCTGGGAATTTAAAAAATTGCATCTAAGGAGCTCCATGAACACTTGATGACCTATGAGATTTGCCTCATGGATGTATTTCCCACTGTTTCCTTTTCATCTGACTTCACACAGTGGGAGAAGCAACCACAGATTACACCCCTTCCTGGATGAAGACCCAGGATACTGCTAAGGACAAGCCATGGGACCTTGAGCAATCTCTGAACTTTAGGCTGCCATTTATGTAGTATGTTTTCATTCCCAGAATGTGCAGAACACTTATCATCTGCCCTCCACAATGTATAAGATATATTTTTTGAGTCTCCCAGAGTTTATGGAGCAATTTCAAATCCATTATTTTATTTGATCCTCTTAATAACCCTGGGAAGAGTGAGAAAAGGGATGAAGAAAGCAAATTTATAGAGGAGAAAACAGGCTTTTGGTGGTTATGCGACTCATCACATCTCAGTTGTCTTCCAGGTATTCTGACTCCAAGTCCAGTGGCTCTTCTAAATTCACTGAGCCTCTTTCAGGTAAGAATCTAGTAAAGATCAATGAGGTCATGGATATGAAAACTGTTAGGGGTTCCCAGCCATGATACATGCTACTTTCCTTTGTCCTCATTCCCTGACCAGTCAGTGGTCTCGGCCCATCTAGAATGGAAGCTGGCAGAAGGGGGACTGGTCCAGGGTACTCTGCCTCCCCCAGAACATCTGGAAAAGTGCACAGTAGGCCTTTATAAATCCTTTTTGATTGATTGTCTGAGCTGAGCCCGAAAGACTATCTAGCTCTGTCCATTGGAACCATCCCAGTCCTTTTAGAAAGCCTCCCCCTCACCCACCCCAACCTGGAGTTCCAGCAGGGAGAAAATGAACACACCCAGTTTAGGCAATTTCCATACAGCTAGGAAACTCCATTTGAGTTAGCACCCTTGACAGGGCTTCCTTTCTGCTTCCTCCCAACTTTTCTTTCCTTCCCCTATGAGGTAAATAAATATTTTAAAAAGAAAGAAAATTGTGTACTCTTTTGTTCTGTCTGATCTACATATTGGAACCAAATTACTATATTTTTCCCCCAAAGCAGTCATGTTGGTGAAGTAGCAAAAACACATTTCTTAAAAAAAATAAAATAAAAGTTTATTTTACATGTTGTAAATAGCAGGAAATTCTTAGCAGGATGTGAAAGTTCAGGTCTTGTTTTTCTTTTATCCCCTTTCTTTCTCTTCGAGGGAGAGGAAGAAGAAAACCAATCTCTCTCTTCATAATGGAATCCCTTCTTTTTGTCTATGCCCTGCTGGAAGCAGCTTGCCTCTAAGTATCTTTCAACACTCTGATTGAGGTAGCCCTGCACTCCTAATGGCTATTTCATTTTCCCTAATCCCTAGACCGGAAGGGAATAATGCAGTAACCTATGATAAAGTAGTCCTGGTTGTCCAACATCCTTCTAGCAAAGGACATTTTATGACAAACTCAAAATGTTGAGGGTTGCCAATAGTAAGGGTTGTGCTGGATTTAAACAGTATTACAGTGCCTTAAGTCATAGAATCACAAAAACTGGGTGATTAATAGGCTTTCTCTAGCCCAACTCCTTCAATTTATAATAGAAGAAACAGGGTATCAAGAAGATGCAGCTTTTGCTCCCCCATTTGCTCAGCTTCTCGGAGGCAGAGGTAGGATGGAAACCCAGGCTCCTGGTTCTGTTCTTTGCATTGCTTCTTTCTCCCACGCACATCACTTAACATCAAGGTAAACCTTAACAGGAAAATTCTTTCAAAAGAGAGTCTAATAAGGAATTATGCATTTCTTCATTCATCAACTTGGCAAGCATTCACTGGGCACCTTTTATGCCAGGAACTATGCTAAGCAATGATGGGTGGGGGGGTACATAAATGAACATGATGTGGACCCTTCCCTTAGTGTGTGAGTGTGTGTGTGTGTGTGTGTGTGTCTGAAGCACACTTAACATTGTAGCTTTAGTGATAAAAAGAGGGTATGTCAAAAAATATCAGAGTGGGAGTGGTACCAATCAGCCCTTCATGGGCCAATTCTTCCCTGTCTCTAAGACTTTTCAGTTAGGTGAGCACGCCCTGCATATCCCTTATTACCCTACAATCCTACAATCCATTCTCCACATAGCAGCCAGAACAATCGTTGAAAGAAGTAACTAACGTCATGTCATTCCCCTGCTTAAATTCTTCAGTTAGTTTCCATTGTCCATAGGATGATTTCCAGAATCCCTCAGAGGGTTGGGAAGATCCCAACCAGGCACCCTCTGAATTTCCCCTCAACTCCCTCACCAGTCCTTCAGGCAGCCCTCTCCCTTGCTTGCCTCAGGCTTGCCGTACTGGCCCCTGTCAGTTCCTCCAAAGCTCTAGACTTAATCTTACTTTGGCGCCATTTGAACAAGCTGTCCCCTTTCTTTGGAACTCCTTCTCTTGACCCAGCCAGACTTGTCACCACCCCATCCAATCTGCCATTCACCTGGCTGACTCCTTATTCTTCAGCTCTCAGAGTGGATACCACTTCTTTAGGAAGACCTTTGTGACCCGCAGTACTAATGAGAGTGCCTGCTGTGAGCTGCCATAGTACCCTACTTCGTGAGCCTTACATTCAACAGCTTAATTACATTTCCTTGATAAAGTCTCTCTTCCCCAGGAGACTATAACCCAATGAGGGCAAGTATTATGTTTGTTTTGTTCACTGTAAGGCCAAGGTCTAGAGCAATGCTTGTCACAGAGCCAGTTTTCTATAAACACTCATTGTTTGACTGGATGGATGACTGGATGAATGAATAAACATGAAGGTGTCATATGGACATTTCAAATAAGGAACACCACAAAACCACGACTGGGATGAAAAGTTCCAGCGTGGACTCATTCAATGGAATTAAAGAACAAGCGGACACATTCTAAAGTATGAAAAAAAGAACCTTTGGAAAAAACAAACATTTAAGATTCATCATCCTAAAAGATGATGAGAGTAATTTAAAATGTCATGTACCAAAGGATGAAAGGAATACAGAAATGACAGTTCCAAAATAGGATAGGCACAATTCGTGAGACGAGGAGTCCGGGGCCTGGGGCTCGCTGCCCAGCTATACGTCTTCTTCCTCTGTGAAACATCAGGAAGGTAACTGAGGAAAGGCAGGGAAACAGACTCCTATTTCTGGAGCCTTTTGAGGATTATCATCATGGAGCACAATGGTCTCCTGCAATACATGCCTCCCAGGGAGAGCTGGAGGAGCCTGGCTTGCCTGAGAGTTTCTTGTTTCTGAAAAACTTGATGGCACAGGTGGGCACAGGTCACGGTGGGAGCAGAGAAGCTGTGGGTATCCCACTGTCAAGCAGGGAGGGAGCTCTCTTCTGTAGCCCGAAGTGTTGCTAGGAAAGTACGGTGTGTGCACACGTGAGTGTGCGTGTGTGGGGAGAGGGGTGTGAGATGTTGGTGGTTGGTAGAATCTTTCCGGCTGTAATTTAAATTTTACTCCATTAGACTATTAAGACAAGGTGAGAGAAGAAAACAACCACAGAGAAAAATAAAAAGCAGTAGGAGGGAAATGCAGTGACTTAGGAGCCAGATGCACAAGTGCAGAGGTAAGAAGACGATAGTAAAGGAAGGTAATTAGGTGACTGCCCTCAGAGAGGGTTGAAGAGGCTCACACACAGACTCCAAGAATGCTTGCAGACTTTTCCTCAAAGCCACCTCCTCACAAAGTTTTCCTGCAGTTCGCAGTGGGCAGCTTGGATAAGAGATCTTTCTTTCTCTCTCTCCCTCCCTCTCTCCCTCCTTTCCTCTCTTCCTCCTTTTCCCTAGTCTTCGAACACTCCTGCCAGCTGTTTGTCCTCAAAGTAACCACTCACAGGCCATTATTGTTAAAAAGAAAAAGGAAATTTAAGATTCAACCCAGTCACAAAGGGAAACTAACACACGCCCGGGGAAGTTTACGTATCTGGAGTCTGCAGTGAATGGGGGTGTTTCTTGCACTCCTGGAACGCCCACTCCTGGTTTGGGGGTAGTGCTGAGCTCTGTGTGAGGAGAGTCTCCCCAAGCTCTAAGCACTTCGTGGGGGCCTGGTGCGTGCCCTCCAACCTCCCAACACCCCCACCAAGTGTGACGCTCTGATGGCAGTGATGTGGTGCCTACTGCAATAGAGCAGAAGCATCGCACATCCCCGACTCTCTGGTAGGTTGTGATTTTCTCCGGGTAGAATTCTGGAAACCTGGCCTCTAATGTGTCTAGTGACTCTCTGAAGTCACAAAAGCAACACTGTCCAGCCCTGCCTTAAGGAAGATTAAACTGCATGTAACGACCCAGGCAAGGTAATGACCTCACTACAAAATCAACACG
Organism: Balaenoptera physalus; assembly: GCF_965194825.1. Classification (NCBI taxonomy): domain Eukaryota; kingdom Metazoa; phylum Chordata; class Mammalia; order Artiodactyla; family Balaenopteridae; genus Balaenoptera; species Balaenoptera physalus. The sequence continues at coordinate 29,552,986 of NC_138897.1, forward strand.
CGGCGGTGGCGGGGAGTATGCTCCAGCCACTACTCAGTGGCCACCCAACACCTCGGCCTCAACCAGCCATTCATCCTTCTGCTTCCACTCGGCTGCCCAGCTCCAAGGCCTGACCCACTGACATCACCCCACGCTGAACAGGATTAAATGTTCTGGGGCTAAGTAAATAGACCTCAGCAGGCAGCTCCGAGCCTGCAGGGGTTCCAGTGGGGAGATCCCAGGTCTGCCTCAGGCTTTGGGCAGGAATTACAAATTCCACAATTCCATCCTCCACTGGCTCCTCAGCCTTCCTCTGCAACACCGAGATAGCCTGAAAAGGGGGTGAGGGAAGGGCCAAAAACTAGCGTAGGAACTTTGGAGAGTAAAAGAAAATGAGTCACTTATTGGAAAAGTATAGTATCTCACCACTGGATTTGCCAACTTAAGAAAATTACACGCCTGATTCCAGAAAAGATAAAATATTGACTTTTTAAAAAATTGCATTCTTAGTAAAATTCACAAGATCAGATAAAGAAAATCAAATGATAAAAATAAAGAATACTTAGGATTCAGTGCCTGAGAGTTCTTCATGGATATGCCAAACAAGTGACCCCAATTTCTCACTGGTAAGCTTCTGAGGAACTTTTCAACACTGAGCCCAAGTTTACAAAGTGCTCAGAATAAAATTTGAGGGGAAATGGTGAGCAATTAGGGGCCCCTCCCAGCTCTAACAGTCTGCTGAGTGGGTCTCCGGGTCTTGGGGCACCAGCTCCCTGTCAGCTGACAACGAAAGGGGGACAGGAGGAGACATGGCTCTCTTCTCCAGAGGCTATTACACTTTGACTTTCAGACAAGCAATCAGTAAGTGGGTTTCATACAGGCCAGCTCAGCATCAATGCCCCCAAACTCAAGCCAAACTAAACAGCTCAAGTCTTGGCACTGTCTCCTTCAGGGAGGAGGGAAGGAGGGGGCCTTGGCAGATAAAGGCACTTTAGAGCACACACCAGCCCGCCCCCAGCCCATCCACACACAAGGAAATTGATTTCCAAGCCCCAGGGAATCTGTTGGTGAAATTCCAAAAATTTGCTCAGAGACTGTAAATATAATAATCAAGTTCAGAAATGGGAGGGCTGTTCCCCAGCTCTTGCTTTTCCATGGAAAGTACTAATCAGTGCCATTCTGCCCCAATAGACAAAGTGCTTGAGAAATCAGATTTTTATCATTGGCCCCAAAAGGGGCCTATTTCAGCTTTCTTCCTGACTAGTGTCCAGGAGCCTCCTGTATACTCAGTTTACCTTCTCAGACGCCTGGCGAAAGGGGTGCCTGTTCTGAGGGACAGGGCAGAACAGCAGGAGGCAAACTGACAAGGACACCTGATAAGGACACACAGGCTGGACAGTGCTGGGCCAGGAAGCAAAGGCAGGGCCACAGAGAAACAAGGCATAACCATGAGGATGACCGTAACTGCCACAACATAATAGCGTGTGCTGATGGGATGATTATCAAGTGACAGGCACTTAGTTTGTGTTTCAGAGAGAGTCTGAGCTGAGTGTGTAACCCAGTTCTGCCACTTATAAATGGGCACATAGGCAAACAATTTCACATTTTAATCCTTGGTTTCTCCTTCTGTATTTGGGAGGAGAGAGAAGGCAGCACTCCAGAGCACCAATGACACATCAGGATGATGCTGGCCCGAGGAGACCGCGGTTATACCACATTTCCATTGCCCACCTTTTGACCTCTAAAGCATTTCTACGCCCCTTGTCTCATTTGAATCCTCCTGGTCTCCCGGGAGGTAGCCTAAGGAAAAATCTTCTCCTCACTTTATCAGTGTGGAAACGGAGACACAAACAGAAAAAGTACAGCAGAATACCCAGGACCAGTCCCAAGTCCTCCTGATCCTGTATCAAGTATCCCCTCTACTAAACTGATCGCCATCAGAGCTGGGCATCTGCGAATACATGCCTGCAGGTTAGGGACATGTGAGCACTGAATGCCCCGCCAGGATATTACCTCCCACTGCCATTAGTTAGGGTGTTTTATATTTCTTCACATTTTTTCCCCTAGCTAACAGATTAAAAGGCAGGACTTCTTTAGGCATAAAGGATAAGCTCAAATGGCACAGCTCAAGTGATAAATACGGGGAATTAGAGGGAAAGAGGAAAGCTTCTTAACACGTACTTTCCATTGCCCTGGAGCCCTGGAGCTTAAATATTTACCATGAAATTTCCTGTCCCTCTGGCTTTGGGAGTTTCTAACTTGTTAGATAGAGTCTTATCCTGACAGTTCCACCTCACAGTGCCGCTAAATAAAATGAGAGTAGATTCTGTCTGGTTTGGAAATCATATTTTCTTTGGCTTTTTAGGAAAAAAATCAATCTAGGCTAGGTCTAAATGGCCATCCACTGAAAGCATGGGCTGCACTATGGAGCAAAGAGCAAGGGCCCTGCAGTCCTGACGTCAACCAGGAGCAGCTGAATGTGAACAGTCGGGGCTGGGTGCCTACCTGCTATGCACAGAGATAGGGAGGGGGCAGAAAAAGCCAGTGGTGACAGGGCTCTAAAAAAGTGCTTCTCGACTTAACATCCAGGCCTGCACTGCCTACCCACACACCGCCCTCAGGAGGGGGTGACTATTCATAATACCACCCCCTTACCTGCCAAGGAATCTTCACATAGATGATCGTGCCTCACAACTTCATAAGAGATAAAAGAAAGATACAGGTAAATAGCAACTCAGTTAAAATGGACTTGGTCATTGAATGTTGGAGGGCAATTAAGAGATAGAAGCAAGATCATTCTAGAGGTGATCATAATTTGAACAGTTTAGGTAGAGATCCAACTGCAAAGAAAGTGGTCTGAGCAGAGATCCACCCAAGCCTACCTGGCTGGGTGACTGAGGCAGGCTCACCTGGGTGACAGATTCATCATGTGTAACACACCGGCAATCGGTACGACAGCCTTAAATGGCCCTCCAAATCTGATACTCTCGAATTCCATCATTTTAAGTTCAATCTCTACAACGCACTATTTTTCAGTGTAAGATAATGAAGGAATGATCAAAAGTAATGCTTTCCAAGCTTGGTAATTCCTCAACTGATCTAAATTTGAAAATTATGCTCCATCCTAATTACTTGAATTGAGTAAGGGCATTAAGAGGTAAAATAAAACTACTACAGAAAAAAAGTCAGAAACTGAGGTAGACAAAAGTTGTATTTAATTCATTGGTTGGAAACAAGGATGTAGAGGAAGTGATGTCAGAAAAAAATGTAACCAAAGCTTGAGTACTGAATTCTTGCAGGCACACAGTGAGAAAGAGAGAGGATTCTAGACATCCTAACCTTATATTACCTCTTCTGGAAACCTTCCTGGCTTCCCAGGCTCTGTTACCATAGCACCTTCTGTATCCTGCTAACTGTATTTGTCACACAGAAATATCCATGTTGATTTAGTTGTCTGTCTCTCCCAGAAGATGGTGAGTTCTTTGAGGACAGGAAGAGCATTTTATTGAAATTCGTATGTGGAGGACCTTGTACAGAGCCTGTATAAAGTAATTGGTCAAAAATATTTTGAATGAATAAGTATTGAAATTACTTTCCAATAGCAATTAAAAGAAAAAATGATCCAGGTCACAGGCCAAGAGTTTTAATTTCTGGTGAGACTTTCAGTAGCAAAGCAAGGTGCACTGATTGCAAGTATCAGCGTTCTCAGAGTTTCTCATTAGTATTTTCAGGAAAGTTAAAAAAAATTTTCTAAATTTACCTCCAGAGACCTTGTCATTATCCTCTCTGCAAAGCATTATGCCAACTTTGAAGTGATTTGACTTAAAATAAAACCTGAGTAAAAATATAGAATCCCATGAATCTCTTGTTAAGTACCTAGAGATATGTGACTCACCCATATTGAGAGGTTACTGTCATTTGTCTGGATGCCTAAGTGTCAGGAGTGTGAACTCTGGGATCAGAGGACCCAGGTTCAATTCCTGGCTTGGACCCTTCAGCACTGTATAATGTTCTTCAAGCTGAGGTTGAAGAGTATCTTCCAGAATGCCTGTAGAGGAATTAGATTAGATGACCCCCCCAAGTTACCTCCAACTCCAAGTTCCCATAGTCCCAGGCAGTCCCTCCCTACCTGCAAATCATCTACTGCCAAGTCACATTCTGCATGACAACTCTTGCTAATCACCTGCATATGTCATAGCTAGTGACCATCATTTATATCAGTGGTTCCCTAATGCTCAGGTTGGCAAGGGGTAAAGGTCAGAGACGGGTCATCAGAATTTCTTTGTAGATCTTTTAAATGATGCACATATGTATTCACACACACATACACACACACACACACACACACACACACACTCCTGGAGGGTACTTCCAATGATAGAAATCAGTAATGTATGTTTTAGTGAAGTTCCCTGTATAGAACGAGTTTCCATACCCTCACCCCTCATTCTGATTGAAACTCCCCCGATGCCTACATCTAAGGAGGCAGTAAAGACTATCATCCTTTTAAGAAGAACATCTTCAAAGTCGTAGCCACAGCCCATAGAAAACCAAGCACATTTCTAGCCCAAATTAGTGCATAAATCTTGGGCCTCCGCTCCTTCTTCTCACATTACCCCTCAATAACTATGATCTACCACTGGCTCAAACTTTTGTTTTCAATCTGATTCAACTACCATGTTGTCCCCCCGGGAGAAGTGGTCGTGACAGAAGAAGAGAGTATATTAACATGTCACCCAGGAGCTCTGCCTTTTTCCTCATCAGGCCATGCCAAGAAAGAAATGAATACATACACACTCAGAGAGGGTAAGGGGAAAATGGAGAGAGAGAAATATTAATATTTACTTAGAATCTGAAGTATGAACCTAACTTAAGACCACATTCTCTTCAGCTAGCCTAAGATATTCTGCAGGACCCTAGCAGCTGGATTGGCTATTTGTTTACTTATTTGTTTGTCTGTTTTGGTCTTGGTTTTGGTTTGCATCAGTCAGGAATAAGCACTTAAAGAGTGAGGCTCCAAAACATCCCCACTCTCTACTCTGCGTTCTGAGAGCCAGAAGAAAGCAACTTTCTGTTGATGTAACACAGATGTATTAAAACAAAACACCAGCATGCTGCCCACAGCAGCCTCCACAGTCCTTCCGAGCTGGCAGGTCCTCTGGGGTCTCCTCCTCACCCTTTTCTTTGTGCCTGGCCTGAGCCGACCTTCCCATGAGGCCTTTGGGGGCATATCTGCAACTAAGACCCACAGGTTAGGGGTGAAGCCATCGAGGTCCCCTCCATGGATGTGCTCTCCCTAAGGGAGACTGCTCACAGCACAAGGAACGCCAGAAGGAAGAGCTAGCAAGTCTCTTCTGCAGGCAGGAGACCGAGGGGCACTTTGGTGAGCAGGCTTCCTCTACAGTCTCTAAAACTTTATAAAAAATCGTTGCAGGTCACAGATGGATAATAATGAACCCTTATTCAATAGGAGTAGGTGGGGGAGAAAGATGAGAGAGAGGAGCAGTCTGATTTGTGGATCTGCAGGAAGAAAGTATTTCTGGTCTTCAACAGACATCAAGAAAGTAAAAGGAATTTAAAGTACACGTGAACCTCTCCTAGATATTTCTACACAAAAGTCCATACCTTCAAAAGTCCAACCGCATTCTAAAAGTACCAATAGAATCAAAGATTCTTTTAAGTAAGAGATACTTAAGGAGGAATCATAATATTAAGGTCTAACATGCTTTCAGTGTCTATTCTATACTAGGTATAATTTCCATGCATTTTTATATGCCTCATCGTATTTAATTCTCAAGATGCCCCCATGAATCCCACTGAACAGATGAGAAAACCAAGGTGGAGAAACATATAACCTATCTGAGATTGGTCAGTGGTATTCAGTGGAGCTGGATTCAAACCCAGTCAGTCCCAGTGCAAAGCCTGAAAGCTTAAAGCACAGCACATAGCAACTTGGGAAGATGAAAAAGAACAGAAGTATCAGACTGCTCAAGAGTGGAATTTTCCTTCAGCCCTGGGGTTACACCCTTATGAAAATACCCCCAGGTCCTGAATAAGCATCGGAGCCAAGAATGTTCCTTTCCTGACAAGCACCAGCCTTCCCAGGGATGCAGCTCCCCATCCCTGCTGGGCCGGGGCAGGGGTCCAAGGAGGAGCGGGCCTTCTCCAGCCAAGGCCGGAGGCCCAGCCCTGCACTCCCCACGGCAGATGTGGATCCTGGAGGTGTTTTCTTTTCCTTTTCTTATTTAAAGAATAAACAAAACTCTCCACACTCCCCACATGTGAAATGCCGCTCTTGCTGCCACCAGACAATAATTTTAGTCACACAATGACCCTTGTGCAGAGAAAAGAGGAAAAGCCCGCACCCCACCCAATCCAAGCTTGGAAGAGTCAACCTGTGGAAAAGCCCAGGTCACAGAAGATCAAACTCACTCGCTGAGGAACAGCAGGAGGTGGGGAGGTGGGTCGGGGAGAGGACGGGGAAGAAGGAAGCAGAAAGTTTAAAGGTCAAAGCAAATGTCAACCTAACACCAGTATTGTATGAATAGCACACAGCCTCACTGCTAGACAAATAAATGCTGCCGGGGAGGCAAGGTATCAAGAGGTTTTATTAACTCTCTTCCTGGAATCGTACACATAGGAAGTCTGTTCCATCATGTAAGCTGCAAAGCACAATATTTATCCCATGGGGGGGAAACCACAGAATTGATATTGAATCCATAATACAGAGCTTCTCCTCCATTCCCTTCCCAGCCGGCCTCCATTCCCTTCCCAGCCGGCCTCCATTCTTGCCGCACCTCAGGGGGCCTGTCAGCAGGAAGTGCCCACGCATATTCTGCTAAGAGTGGGAAGGGTCACAGGCTGATGAGAATGCAGGGCACAACCCTGCCTCCACCCTCTGCTGACTTTCCCAGGCGAGGCTTGGTCCCACCGAGCCCAAGGGTGGCCTGAGATGAATGGGCTCCTCTTCGTCTGTGTCCTCCTCACTGGGGGGCTTCATCCCGACCCTGTGCCCAGATCTGTGGCGATCCCACCTCTGTCTGGGCCCCACATGAAAAATGCCCATTTGTAGAGCCCAAGACAATTAAGGGGAACCCACTGGACTGGACGGCTGCTCTTGGTCCACTTGCAAGGGTAAGCTCTCTGTCCACTCCCTTTGCTTCCCATGCTGGCCGCTTGCCTGGCCCACCTGGGGAATGTAAAAATGTGTGCACGTGTGCATGTTTGTGAGCACGTGTGTGTGTGTGTGTGTGTGTGTGTGTGTGTGTGTGTGTGTTCCCCAGCCCCACCCTCAGAAATTCTGATTCAGTTGGTCTAGAGTGTATCCTAAGAATCTGTATTATTTTAAAAAGCTCCCAGGTAATTCTGATGCAGTCCGCGATCCCAAAAGCAGTCTGCAAGTGCGTGTTACAGGAAATTAGAGATCATGGTATTGGCCTCCTTGCAAGTAGTACAGGACAGGTAGCCCAGTTTGTAGCAGGCCACTGTGATAGTTACCAACCATGAGCCACAACTGACTCAGAACCCCCATTTAGAGTGCCATGCAGCCTCTGCACTGTGTTCAAATGACAGTCTTGGGTCTTAGAGGCATGGCTCCATACTCACGCCTTCTCCAAACCATCTTTCCCTATTGCCACCTTACTGTCATAAAATATGTGGCTGCCTATTTTCTGTTCTATAATGTCTCCCCTACTTTCTGATAGAATTTGGTTTACTAAGCTCCCTGACATCTGTATTCAGTTATTGAAAACTTTTGAAGAAATGACTCAAAAAATTTTGTAAACTGTTTCTGAACCACTGAGGCTGGGGAATATTTTGTTCTGGTAAGTGCTAAAAACAAAACCAAAAATAGTGAGGCACTTCATTTGTACCATCCAGATGTAAAAGATAAAAAGATTAATTTGGGGCTTCCCTGGTGGCGCAGTGGTTAAGAATCTGCCTGCCAATGCAGGGGACACGGATTCGTGCCCCGGTCCGGGAAGATCCCACATGCCGTGGAGCGCCTAGGCCCACACACCACAACTACTGAAGCCCGCGTGCCTAGAGCCCATGCTCTGCAACAAGAGAAGACACCGCAGTGAGAAGCCTGCGCACCACAACGAAAAGTAGCCCCCACTCACCACAACCAGAGAAAGCCCGTGCATAGCAACAAAGACCCAACCCAGCAAAAAAGAAAAAAAAGATTAATCCGCTGGCAATCCCAAAGACACTACAAAAAAACACCAAAATTCTAGAATGGAAGGACAACTCAACGGCAAGCAACAGATGAAAAATAGGTAAATAAAAACCAATTAAACAAAGTAGGTAAACTCAGAACATGCTTGATGGCAAACTAATCTAGAGTCAGGTGTGGTAAGGCTGTTACTCTACCATCTCAGGGCCAGGCTTGGGCAATTCAAGGAGATGCTGTGTTTTCCAGGCTCCCAACCTTCACTCAGCATCTTTATTTCTAGTTCTGTGCCCACCCTAACCTGAACATGCTGGATACAAGGCTCTCTTCTCTTCTTTCTCAATTACTTCTACAGAAACTCTTCTTATGGACAAATCTGTTACCAGTCATTGACACCTCACTTTGAAAACAAACCAGTGATGTCTCTCCCAAAGAATATGTATCTTTTGTTTTATTTCTCAACTGGGCTGAGGGGAGGGGAAGGAGGAGGTAGAGAGAATATTTTCCTTTTACATTTGAAAAACTTTCAGGATCCACTAGCAGTGAGTTACAGTCCGGGGCTTTCTCTGGATGGTGGGGTTGAGAACAAAAATTCTGAAATTTCTGTGATTAAATGTCAGTAGTGAGCCCACAAAGAAGCTGGTGTGCCTTTGTTTACATGGTCTCTGTGGCATATGGGTACCTAGGTGGTGTCAGGTGCCGATGTTGAAAGAGGATCTTCATGGCAGTTGCATATATGTGAGTGCCGGAAAGGCTACCAGTCAGCCCTCGGCCTTTTCCATTCCATGACAGCAGAAGGGTGGCCCTGAGTGAACTACTGTGTGACATATAGTGGGAAGGAAAGGGAGTTTTGTATGTGGTTTCTTTTTCTGTTTGTTTTTACTAGATTTCTTTGTAAGAATAGTCATAGAAAAGAATAAAATTTTTAAGTTTTTACTCCCCATTCTCACTTTTATCCCAATGCTTACTTCCAGACGCTGAATTCCACGTAAGGTGGAAGAAAAGGAGGAGACATCTAGGGGGCTTCCCTGGTGGCGCAGTGGTTAAGAATCCGCCTGCCAATGCAGGGGACACGGATTCGTGCCCCGGTCCGGGAAGATCCCACATGCCGTGGAGCGGCTAGGCCCGTGAGCCACAACTACTGAGCCTGCGCATCTGGAGCTTGTGCTCTGCGATAAGAGAGGCCGCGACAGTGAGAGGCCCATGCACCGCGATGAAGAGTGGCCCCCGCTCGCCACAACTGGAGAAAACCCTCGCACAGAAACGAAGACCCAACACAGCCAAAAATAAATAAATAAATTTAAAAAAAAAGGAGGAAACATCTAGAAGATTAGAATCTCCAGGAGAACTTGATCTGAGTCAAGGTCATCTAGGTGGGTCTCTTCTAACTGACACATCTCTAAAAAATCACCACCCAATAAAAGTAGAGATGAAGAGCATACTTTGAAAAGACTTTCTTGTGGTTTGAAGAAAATATCAGGACTTCTTCCCTTTTTTTGCTCCCAAGGGACTTGAGGTTTTCAGAACCAGTACTAAATAGTAAAGATCAGTTTCAGGCTAAGTGAAAAGTTTCTAGATGTTGAGCTACCATGGAAAGAAAAACAAAAAATGGTAAAGACAAAAAAGAAGGGGGAGGTGTGTTAAGTAGAAGGAATCTATCCAGGTTCCCATGGAACTGTGGGGCCGTTTGAACTCTTCATAGGTGAGAATTCCTTTTTTGGACCAGCTTCCTCACTAAATCTCAGCCCCAGCACTCTCGGGATTGCAGGTTCAGCTCTGACCATTGAGCTAATCCTCCAGCTTGTTCTTCTCCTTTTTCCCCCCTCCTAGTGAACCTTTTTCCTCTGTCACTTGAAGAAAGTCACAAGCTGGCGTATTATAGCCCACAGGTCACACTGCCCATCTCTCTTCACACAGCCCTTTCCAGAAATAAAAGAATCCATAAGCCTATCACTCCATCACCTCTCTGTGGCTATAGGGGATGACTACAGAGCCAGAAGTCTTTGTCTTATTCCTGAGGATTTCCACAGGATTTTCTTGAGCCACCAGGGGAAACTGTCCAAGCAACAGAGTCCTTGGTGAAATACATCTCTCTATATATTGCATGGGGTTTGCAACAATTCAGATACTGTAGGTTTATTGCACAATTCATTGTCTGATATGGTTAAGCACTGATGTCTATAAATCCACTAATGGGAAGTTCAAATCTCCTTAGAAGGAAAAGAACAAAACACCTGGTAATCACCCAAAACTTGGTAAACATGAACAAAATCCTTAGCTAGTCTTGAAAGATCTCTAATGGAGCAGTTTGTATTGTAACCAGCCCAGTTCCTCCAAACTAGAGAAACATTTAATGGAGAGTTAAACCAAGTAAAGAAACTTGAAAACATTATATCTTACTCCAAGCTCTGTAATACCCAACACACCAAACACAGACATGCACACAAACACATCATGAAAACATTTCCTGATGTTTTGAGTATTTGTGTGTATGTGTTTTTCAGAATACTTTTATAGAAAACTTTACATGTAATATGTAAAACAGATAAAAGCAGACTTCTTTTAGAAGCATTAGAATGGGGTCCTATCCATTTAGCAATCTCTTGGCACCCAACGTTGGGCTCTAAGGCATTCAGTGCTTCCCAAATCACATCATAAAGGCCACCAGCCACACTGACGCCAGGTGTGGGCTCTCTTCACAGGGGATGGAGACAGACATTCACCCTTCATTCTTCATTCTCTAATTTGCTGAACATCCACTGTGCTCATATACAGAGACACCAAGGCAAAGCAACATGAATCCTGATCTCAAGGAGCTCACATTCTGTTATGGGAAAGACAAGGCATCAGAATATTCTGAAACATTAGTGAGCAACGTGATAAAGGTAGTCACCAGATGCTTTGCGATTCCAGTTTTCATCTCACCAAAAGTTTTGAGACACTGAGCCTGTTCCAGAGTGAACTTTGCCTTTAATTTATCACTTCATCAACTCTGTGGCAGAAGACTGGCCAGCCCAAGTAAAAAAAATATATTAAGGGCTTGTTTGAGACAGACTCTATAAAATGAAGTTATTTCATTTTATTCCCAAGAATTATGTAAAAAGCACTTGCTATTCACCCTGTAAATAAGTGATGATGCCAAATTTTTGAGGAATAAGAGGATTTTCACACTGTATCAAACAGTATACATCTAGTCCAGAATTATGATTCTGTGAATGATATGGTGGCCTATATTGGCACTAGTCACGAAGATTAAAGTTATAAGCATGTATAACACTTAATTCAGTTTAATTACCCATTAAGTCTTTTTCTTACAAGCATTTACTATAACCATTTTAAGTAGGTATAGATTTCCTAAGCTTAATATCAATTTGGTTGAGTTGAGTTTGCTGAACTAGAAACCCTTAAGTTTGAGGTCCAAGTCACAGTGACTCGTCTGAGTCACATGGTTTCTTATAAGCAGATTTGATCTGTCCCTAGATAATTCAATTTACTACCACATAACCTGTGGTGTCCTTAATAACTCCACAGTTGTTTTTTTCTTTGCAGTAACAGATGCTGTTATTTGGGAGAATGAAAGAAAACACTCAAGCCATGAGAGAAAAGAAAAAGAGGACTATAGAACCTTAGAAAGGAAGACAATTTAGAACTATGTCATCCAGCATCCCACAGGGGTAGAAAGGACCAGGCACATGACTGCATGTGCTCCACACCTCCATTAGAGGGAGCTGACATCTTCCTAGGGAAGCTCATTCCTCCTGGACTGCCTTTTTACTTATTTTCTTTAAAAAAATGTTCTTCTTAATACAAAGTTCTGCCTCCTTGTCACTCCTACCTATTGGTTCTAAATCTGCTCTGTGAAAGCACACAGTCCCTTTCATGAGGCACTTTCAAAGACATATCCTAGTGGAAGCTCATTTTCAAATATGTCAGGACCCTACAGATTGGCCTCCAGTGCTTTCTTCACTTTAAGGACTCACGACTACGTGAGGGACTACAATAGATTTTAGACTCTAAGATACAATTTTTAGAGTTTATTACTATTCCTTTTTTTAATTGAAAACTTTTAATTGTGGTAAAATACACATAATATAAATTTACCATTTTTAAGTGTACAGTTCAGTGGCATTAAGTACATCCACACTGATGTCCTCCCATCACCAACATCCATCCTCTTTTCATCTTGTAAAACTGAAACTGTACCCACTGAGCACAAATTCCCCATTCCCTACCCATCTCCACTTCCCATCAACCACCACTCTACTCTGTCTCTGTGAATCTGACTACTCTAGGTAAAGACTTCATAAGTGGAATCAAATAGTTTCTGTCCTATGACTGACTTATTTCACTCAGCATAATGTGAGGTTCATCCACATTGTAGCATGTGTAAGAATTCCCTTCCTTTTTAAGGCTAAATAATATTCCACCTGACCATTCCACTTTACAGATGTGAAAAACAAGGCTCCAAGAAGTTAAGAGCTTTCCTAGGGTCTCACAACCAGAACGGAAGCTAGGTGCCCTGACTCCCTGTTTTCTCCCTGCCCATCTCATCCTTCTCTATTTTCCAAACGTTCTACATTTCAATTTGGACTGAAGTTGAAGAGGAGACACCTTTATCAACTTTTTCCAGGCTTACCTTGTTCTTGGAAGCCATTTCACACACACCCCAGAATGGGAAATACCTTCAGATAGTAAGGGATTTAGAGGTTTGGAGACTGCTGTCCCCAAGATCTAAGCAAACAGGGGAACCAGGGTAGGAAGCATGTGGATTTAGTCCTACTATAATAAACACCACTTCCTTAAGGACTGTTCTAATTACTATTACAATTATTTATGTTGTTCCCTTTGAGAAGGAAGCATACCTCTTTTCCTCTTTTCCTTTCTTTTCTTCTCTTCTCTTTTCTTTTCTTTTCTTTTCAATATGGGAAGTTGAATTCCTGTGCTGGGCAGCAGTAGCAGGGAGAGAGAGTGCCTCATGGGTGGTTTTATTTGTTTGTTTTGGATTTTAATCTGGATATGTGCTTTTATCTCTCTTGGCAAGATATGGGGAAAGCCACAGTACAATGTAACCAGAGTTCGGGCTTAGCCATTCCTCACAGCTATAACCTCTTAATAAAAGAGGAGCATTTCTGCAAGGGATGAGGTTACTGTCAGTGAAGGCATGACTAATAATGATTAATTTGATCTGTGCCATACATAAACTGGATCCACGATTCACTAAATAATTCTGTAGCCTAGATACCATTTCCACAGGGTTCAGGGAAGTTGCTGGCCATTTATCACATTAAAACAGAACCAAAAAAAAAAAAAAAAAACCGTACATAAACAAGAGAGGATAAAATAAGAAAGCATCCCCCAAATAAAGCCAAATGCCTTCACATCCACCCACAAAATACCTGCTTAAAGCTAGAAACAACAACAACAAAAACCCTATGTTACTATCCTGTGCCAAAGAAAGACAAACAAAATTTACTGGACACATATCCTTCTCCCAGCAAAGAAAAGCAGCCAAGTCTAGTTCCTTTTCCAGAGAGGGAAAAGGATCAGCCATCTAATTGGCAGAAGTATATCTATCTCCTCAACTGATCTTTACTTCTGTCTTGTAGGTAAGATATCAACGTCCATTCAACACAAACAGAAACTGTGATTTGGGATATTTACTCCCAAATTTCCCCAAACCACAGAGCATGTTTGCAGTAAAACCTGGTCTCAACCCAAGGTTTCTACCCTGTGGACTATATTTTGCTGCAACCTTTGACAAAGTTCATCCTGGGCTAGATCCTAACCCAGACTGTCTCTTCTGAGTTCTGTTTTCAGAGAAGCTCATTTCATGAATCATTTTACAAATATTTATTGAGCAACAACCACTATGTGCCAGGCACTGTTCTACACACAAAGACACATCAGCGAGCAGAGCCAAGTCCCTGTTCTCAAAGAGCTTTCATTCTAACAGAGAAAGGCAGGTAATAGCAAATAAGCAAGCAAAATGTATAATACATCAGACAGAGATAAGTGCTAGGTATAAAAATAAGGCAGGTTAAGAGGAACAGAGAAAGTCAGAAGGAATGGAGTCTGTTACTTTATATAGAGTAGTCAGGAAAGGAGGTCAAAAACAAGCATTGCAGATATTTGGGTGAGAGACTTCATGTCAGAAGAAACAGCAAAAGCCAAGTGCCTGAGGTAGATTGGTGCTCAGAGTATTCTGTAAGGTGGAGCAGAGTGAGGTGAGGCCAGACAGGTAATGGGGCCAGCTCTCTTAGGACTCTGTAGGCCATTGCCAAGAGTTGATTTTTGCATGAGTGAAATGGGGAGCCCTTGGTGGGTTTGGAGCAGAGAAGTATCCTAATTTGACTGATGTTTTAAAGGATCACTCTAGCTACTGTGAAAATAGAATGGACATATGAATTTAGAGTTCAGCGGGTAGGTCTAGAGTGGAGACAAACATTTGAGTGTTTTTGTGTGTAGATAATATTCAATGCCATGAGAGAGGATAACAGAGGGAAGAGAGTTTGGAGAACTGAGTTCTAGGGCACTCCAATGTTTAGAGGTCAGGGAGATGAAGAGGGACCAGTAAAAGATTCAGAAAAAGAGCAGGCAGTGAGCTAGAAGGAGAACAAAGAGAGCACCGTCCCAGAAGCCAAGGGAAGAACGTTTCTAGGGAAAGACCACATGTGTCAAATGTGGCCAAGAGGTCAGATAGTAATTAATGTCATCAGAAGCTTAAGAATATTTCTCCTAAGATTATTTAAATTCTGGCTTTCAGCGTACATCGGAAGAGTACTGGTGAAAGGGCTTCACAGCTTTAATGATCATTGCCATTTATCATCCCTCTTGAGTTTCCAAACTGTTCACATAGTAAATCAACATTGAATAAGCCAGATCCATGCTGTATGTAGCTGGTGATGCTTGCTTCCACCTCAGGGACACAGATGCCTCAATGTCAATCACACCCCTGTTCTTTACCACACACCAGGGGGCTAAGAGGGAGCAATCACTTAACTCTTTTCGTTTTAGATGTGGAGACACTGGAACACTAATTTGGATGCTATGCCACATTGGTCCGTCTTATTAATATCATATATCCCCTCTGCCCATCAAAGTTTGACTTCCATGACCTGGCATTCAGTGTCCACTATAATCTACTATTTCAGAATCCCAACTATTTATTTCAACCCATGCGGTTACTCACTGTTCCCCCAATGGCTGGAACACTTCCTTACTTTTGGACTGGGATGCTTCCCTCCCTACCTCTGCCTATTTAATACAGTTTTTAGGCCCAGTTAAATTCACCAATGAAGATTTCTGTAAATGAGGCTCCTCCCAAGTGTAGAATAATTTCTCCCTTCTCTTTATCCTGCCCATATAGCACTTACTATATACATTTTGTTTGCATCCTGTTAACTTGTTATCTTTTTGACAGACACCGTATCTTCATCATCCCTATTCTGTGTATCACAACACTGTGCCTCACCCCAAATAAGTATTGATAGTTAATGATTACTTAGAGGATGAATGAATGGCTCTTAACAAAGAATGATAGACTTTAGAGCTAAAAGCAAGTCAGTAGCTGAGTTCAGTTCAGGACGTTTAAGTTCTGACACACCCAGATCCACTCTTCAGAAATGCCTACCCTTCTTCTGCCAAAGCCAATTGTTGATGGTGACAGAACCATTAAACACACTCTGAAGTCCTTGGCTTGGCTGCACCAAGAACAGGCTTGCATAGTCTTTACTTCTCTGGGCTCCACTCCCACAGTCCAGCCTCAACGGGAAACTCTTGATCCATCCCTGGTTTTAAAATAATGACTTCTTTCCTTTCTCTTTCACAGCATACCCTGGTAACCACTGAGATAATACTATGTAGTAAACCAGAGAAAAGCAAATGGCCTGTGCATACCTGGTAGGGCCAACTATATACTCGGAGCCACACTAATCACTCCCACCCCCACCTCCTGCACTATAGTTGGCACACAGAAAAGAACTGACAAATATCTCCAGCTGTACATATACTTAAGATCTGAACAAACCTCCAACCTCCTCTATGTGGGAAGTGCTAAACGAGTTGTACTGTCTGGATAACAGCATCTTAGGAATTCGGGGCCTGGGGAGGTACCAAGAACTGGCTATAATCAAGGAGGAGCTCCTGAGGAGGTATGTTCCGGAATGAGAAGGATTTGCTAGAGTGGTAACAGGACAGGAGAACATGCCAGGAATGGAAGTTAGCAAATCCTGAAGCAGCGGCTTGGTGGGGCTGTGGATTGGCCGAAGTGAGAGATGAAGCTGGGACAAGCAGTCTAACCAGCTAGTCTGGTTCCTTACCCCTGTGCCTTTGATGATCTGGGTCATCCAAGGTACAACTGGGAGACCAGCCTGTGCACAAAGATTGCCCCTTAGTCACAAGTGTTGGAAAGAGCACTGGACCAGGAGTCAGAAAGCCTGGCTGGGTCCCAGCCCTGGCTCTGCCACAGAAAACACTTACAAATATAAACAAGGCAATCACTTTTTTCTGCGCTCTAGTTTTCTCCCTTTAGGGAAAAAGGGGGTGGGGGGGAGGACAACGGCTCCACCCACCTCATACAGTTATCATGAGGCTCATATGCAATAATGATTGTCAAAGCTCTGTTCAAAAGCGGTGTATCTGAAATAAATATCTAGCAAAAACGGGGTAGGCTGTCTTAAGACCTAAAGAGAGCACTGTAACCCCTCACTACCTTTCCCTCAAAGAGCACATTCTCTTGATGAGGGACTAATCAATCCTTCAGAATCTGGGGTGCTGGCGAGAACACTGGTATCAGACTGATTTGGACTGATTCCTAGCTCTGTTGTTTGCTATCTTGTGTGACATTGGGCAAGTTTTGTAAACTTGCTAAGCCTCAGTTTTTGTTTTGTTTCATTTATCAGTAAAGTTAAAACAACACTGCCTACTTTGTGGTGAAGATTAGCGATAATTTCGTGTAAAGTTTCTAAATTGGTTCCTGGCACACAGTAGATACTCACAAATGTTGTAGACATTCTTACAATTAGCTTCGATATGAAAGACCTCATGTACAAGAGATACCAAATCAAATTCGTCAGCCATTTGCAAAGGATTGAAATGTTTTTGATATCATAAACATAATTTAAATCTTATTTGAGACTCCTTGCTTCTTTTTGCATGTCCTTCATTTCTGAAAGTGACATGGTGGAAACTTTACTTCTGAAAAATAGCATAGTAGAAGTCAGCATACAATGTTACTTAAATACATTGCGTGTTAGAAAATATTATAAAGACCTCTCCCTGTCTCCCTACACACCTTCAAAAAAAAAAGTCCAGGTCTGCTGATTGTGGAATAACTGAAAAATACATTGTTATCCCATACCACGCTTGTAACTTGGATTAGATTCTGTGCTTCTATCATGTTTGGGTTGACAGGGGCCGCAGAGGAGAGAGAAGAGGAGGGATAGAGGAGGTGTGTAAACCAGAATGGCTCATTAACCGTCTGAACATTTTTTTTTAATCTATTTTACACGTATTAGTGTATATATGTCAATCCCAACCTCCCAATTCATCCTGAACATTTAAAGTTAATGAAATCCACTGGGTTTCAGTCAAAGCTTCACTCCTTTCTTAGATGTCAGAAATGAGGTCAGTTGGCTGAGATGCAGAATTTGGCTTCACGGGCCATTGCTGCATTGAGAGCTTGGGCTTCTGGACAGGCCCTGGGTGATCATGCAGAGGCTAGACTGGGCATCCTTGAGCACAGACACATGCCCAGCCAGCTCTCCGCAGTGCCCCACGTGAACCAGCTTCCCACCCCGCCATCCAGAGAGAGCTCTGTGAGGATTGATGGGAGACAGCCCTCTCCTTCTATCTAAGGTGAAAGTATTCCAGATGATCACCTTTAAAACAAAAACGATTTCAGAAACATTAATTACCCACCCAGGAGAGACAATTTGACAGGAGATGTAACCATCAGTGCCAGAGACACATTAACCTAGTTCTTCCTGCTGCTGTGACAAAGGCACCACCAGCACAATAATCCTGATTGTCAGGAGAGAGGTCCTCAGCTAGCATCCTGGCCAGTGGGTCCCACCCTGGCTGCATATAAAAATCACCTGGGCAACTTAATTAAAAGAAATAACGGTGCCTGGAACCCATTTCTAGATTTTCTACTTAATTGGTCTAGGATAAGGCAGAGGTATCAGGTTTTTTTTTTTAAAGTTTCTAGTAATTCCAACATGCAGCCAGAATTGAGAACTATGATCTACTTCAATATCATTACATATAGAAGAGGAATACAAAGGTCAAAGATCCCTAATGCGTGATTGGTTCTTAAATCAAATTGCCTTCTTCCCCTTACTGTCCAATATTTTGGTCATATTTCAGGGAAGTCTTCTTATTTCAGACTTAATTATAAAGCCTTCCCACCTTGCCCCATGCACACAGTATATAGGGAAATGAAACTCTATTAGGCTAAGGTGGAAGAAGGGAACTGAAAGGCGAAACTGACTTTAAATAGGAACGAAACTGACAAGAGTCAGCTCAGAGGCCAAAACTGGAGAAATGAAGCAAATGAAAACAAACCAACTCACTGAGAAAAGCCAGTTAGACCCAGAAAGTTCTTTCAGTTTGTATAATTTAAGGTTTCAGTGAGGGATTATATTTTACATGTTGAAAGTATCCCCCAGGCAGTAAAGTTTAGCCAACCCAGCATTTCTTGGGGGCAACTGCAGAACTGTAAGTCTGCTGATTGAAACCACACCTCCTGAAATAAAACAGGAGGGCAGTGATCACTGTTCATGGATCACCATAGATAAAATCAAGAGGCCACCTTTCCAAGCCCTATGAACAGCACCACCACGGCAACTCCTAACATGTTCATTTTGATAATTGAAATAAATATTGTCCCCCTTCCACATCACAAAAGAACCCAAAAGGACCTAATTCACCAATTACAAACTAAATAGAAGAAAGATAACATTCTCCAGTTTGGAAAGGCCCAAGCTTACATTTTCTGATAGAGAAAGTTCTTTTACTTCAAGGAACTGGTTATGAAGAGAGCTTGAGTTTAGACCATAAACCAACATCACACGAATACAGCAGCTGTGGTGGTTGCTGCAGGTATCCCAGGAACCCATAAGGTGCCTTTTCATCAGTGGATGAATGTCCCTAAACCCAGTTCTATATTTTCTTATATGGAAACATAGATAGGAACACAGGTCCATAGTTTACCATAAGACCATAATAATCATCAAACAAGAAACAGAACGGAGGCACTCAGAAAGGCTGGATTGTCCAGAATATGCAATAGTTCATAGATGCAAGTTATTAGGTAAATAGCAAGATCTTAAAAAAAAAAATCTATTTTAGCCATGGGACTTTTGGAGTCTCAAGATTTAGTTCCTGAGATCTATTCTCAGCCACTGCTTGCTTTTTTGCCCAAAAGAAAGTGCTGGTAAGTCAAGGGAATTAGCTGAAGACTGATTTATTTGATTATCTCCTTAACATGGCTACAGCTCAGGAGTGTACCCTGTTGGTCCCTGTGCTCTGTGGTGTCCTGACGTCATCCTCTACCTCAGCAGTGTTTGTCTCCTGGCTCAGAGACCAAATTAGAACAGTACTCTAAGGGGGTGACAGATGGGAGAGGAGGGGAGCTGGGACTTCCCACCTCACTCCCTTGATAGAGAGTCACACTGAGATTCGTCCGCTCCCATCTCCTCAACCTCAGGACCCTCAGAGCTATGTGTAACAGACCTATCTCCAACCAGACATGGAATGTGGCTGGGGTATCTGGGGATTTCGATTCTCCTCATCATCCTCTGGTGTGATTTGAACGGAGGGTTAGCAGCCACAACAATGGTCCCTGATCTGCAGAGCACTTCATGACTTACAGATTGCTTCCCTGTACTTTATAACTGAGTGGTTGGCAGCCTGGACTCTGAAGTCAGGGTTCCAATCCCAGGGGCATGACCTCAGACAAGCTGTTTAACCTCTCTAAGTCTCCATTTCATCATCTGTTAAATACTTCCCACAGAACGGTTGGGAAGATGAAAAGAGATAGCGCACATGAAGCACACGGCAGAGAAGCAAAAAGTATGTAAGTGCTGAAGAGGCGTTAGCTATTATTATTAGCATAATGTTATTTAAACCTCATAATAACAATCCCATTAACCATAGTGGAGACTGGCGGGAGACACAGGGCACACAGGCTCAAGCACACCCATGTTTATGCGTGCACGCATGCACCGTGGCCAGTTGGTGGGCAGTGTGGATGTGTGTAGAAGAACTGGCATTAGCAGTGAGGTAGGCTCCATATAATGCTGTGCTTGCTATGTCCCAGGAGGTGTGCAGCTACACTGTGGACCACAGATAGTTGGGAATCCACTAAACAAAACCTAAGATTATTTAATTCAGATCATACTTCATTGACAGAAGTGGTCAGAGAGATCAACTGACTTGTCCAGGATCACCCACTTTGTTTGTAAGAGGCAGAGCTGGGATGTCAACCCAAACTGTCAGGCCCTAAAGCCAAACTCAGGGCAGGGAGGAGGGGGCTGTGGAGTTCCGGCCACTGGAGGGATTTCAGAAATGAACCCAAATCCTCTTCCCCACAGCCCTACATCACCTGGTACTGCTGAACAAAAATAAAGGGTCTCATCCTAATAACTGCTTCTTATCTTGGATGGCTCAGAAGTTAGATGTGTGAACTAAATTATGTACCTCATTCTCCCCCAAAAAAGAATAAAAAATGCCAGCCCTGCCTTTTGTCAAGTTTAGCACTGTATTCATATGCACAACACCAAAAAGTCACATTTGTGAATCAGTAAAGCCACTCTGAAAATTCAAGAAATCCATAAAACTGTCCCTGGTGCATGTCCCACACCACAGTTAGAGTGCCCATCGTTCTCCCCAAAAAGAGGGGCAAGTTCCAATTCATAGAACAGCTCACGAGTGAAAACTCTCCTCCTGGGAAGTACAGACAGTGGCAAATTTTCAGGACAGACGTTTACATGGAAAAAATGATATTGCATCATTAAAGAGGTTAATGAGCTTCGCAAGGCAGATGCCCTGAACGTCAGGAAGGGGACAGCAGAGGAGGGGACAGGGTGGTGGAAGAGACACATACATGGAATCACTGCCATTCTTCGATGTCAGGTGTGGTCAGGAGGTGCCCTCCTCCTGGTAATAATCGCAGTGGAAGGATGAGTTTTTCTGGTGGGCACTGGAGTCTGGCTGATGGCTGGGCAGCAACTTGCCCTCACATCCAGCCCCGGGCTCTCTGAGTGAAGAATGCACTTCTCAGCACAGAGATCCCTAAAGAGTCTGCCAAAACCAGAGGGTTCAGTGATTCTCAAAAGGGGTGCCACAGAATATTTGTCCCAACTGAAAGTGCTCCAGGATCAAATAAAGTATGAGGAAAACTGCATACTATTTCCTATTCTTGGAGATTCATAAGGCACATTAGCATGTGGAAGGCTCTGAGAAATGCGTTATAAAGAAACTTGCCTAATTTTTTTAATCAAGCATTTATAAAACATATTTAATCATTTTCCTCCTCTTCTCATTTTTTAATCTAAGACCTAGCAACATCTCATTTTGGAAAACATTTTCAGAAGAGCTATTCTAGTCCAAGTTCCCTCATTTTACAAAATATGAAACAGATACACTGAGCTCTTAGTGATCTACTAAGGGTCACAAACAAGTTAGTATTTCTTATTTTTCAGTGAGTTAAGGGTATATGACATTGTGTGGATAGGTTCAAGAAAATCAGCAAAGATGCTGGGACAGAATATTGATCAGCAGATCAATATCAGCCTTTTGATCACACTCTCAATCAACAGCAGGCTGAAGAAGGAGTGCCTTTTACCCCCTACGTTGGGGTTTGATCATAGTAAATTCCAGAATCAAACCTGAGGGAGCATTTCAAGTTTGAACCGGAAAAACATATCCAAAATCAGTCATTAGGGCCAGCAACAGTTGCAGGAAGCTAAAATGCAGAGTCCAACAGGGGATGGAGAGCCAAGGAGAACCACGGTGACAAAGTTCACATTGATGGGGCTGACTGGGTCTAGATAAACTCTTGACACGGTGTCCCATGCCTTGGGCTGGGTATCTACATGTTCCACTGTGGGCTGCTATAAGTGTGTGGTGCTCAATTCAAGAGGTCAAGAGCACAGACATAAAGGAACTTCTCTACCATAATGCCCAGAACTTCTTAACTTAACCCTGTTCTATTCAATATCTCCATCAACTTCTTAAATTAAGTCATAAAATGCTTTTTTTAAAAGTCAACTCCACTGATGACATAAAATGGAAAGGAATAACCAAAACAATGAACAAAAAAATCTGAAATTAACTCAGTAGGCTGGGATGCTGACCCAAAATCGACTTATCATTGATAAAGCTAGTTAGGTTTAAGTTAGCACATCATAAGGAATCAAGGTGTTTACTAAAATACACAACATAGATCCCATTTTTTTCTGTACTAATCAGACTACAGCTGGAGGAATGGAATCCACTTTATTCATATGTATTTGAGTTATATTTAAATAAGACGTTCATAGAGGGAGTACCTCTTACTCAAGAAGCATTACAAGGAACAAACTGCAGAGTGACTGGAAACTGGAGAAACTACAGTTGTTAAGGATAGAGAAGACTAAAACGCTGCACCACAACTGTCTCCAAATAGAGGAGAAGCTCTCCTGTGGAAGAAAGGAAGGACCTAGTTTGGAGGGTTTTAAGAAACTGCACGGGGGCAATCTATGGGGAATGCAAGAAGAAAATGTTTCAGTGCAATAAAAGAAATAACTTTCTAAAAATCTGAGCTGCCCACAAATGGCGGGAAGCCAGATGTCCAGCATTCTCTGAACAGCCACCTCTAACCAGACTTTGTCTGCTTTAATTAAGTGGGATGGCCTCAGATGGCCTCAGATTTTCTCCAGGAGTTCTGCCATGCTTCTTCATCCTATCTATCCCAGATTCCTGACTTCCTTCCCATTCATGACTATGATTTGACTCTCCTTCCTTCCACCCTCAGCTCCCTCTCTCTGGTCCACCACACCCCATCCTTATGTTCCACTATTTTTTCCCCAGACACTTGACCCTGACTTCCAACCAGGACATGTGCCTTGCCACACTGCATGCCTTGTCTCCAACACAAATCTCACGCTAATCTAAAACATTTCTGTCTGGATCATTCATGGTCACACCAGTCATGGGGTAGAGAGACAAAGGCCCATCCGTCAGGGATTTGAGGAAGGGACTTCCTTGGGTATGGGAGACTGAAGCAATGACCTGGAAGAGCTCATTAATGGTTTGTTCCTATAATTTCTGAGGTAGCACTGGTTCTAACATACAAGACTTTCAAAAGCTATGCAAAGGCAGTTCTATGACATTAAGCAAGTCAGACCATGTGTTCATTCCCTATTCTTAGGACCCCATCTCTGGAGGTAAGGCTGCTTAAATGGATGTTCACTGAGGGGGGAGGAACATTTTCACACCTGCCTTCCAGGACCTAATCAGATTCAGATTATCCTTCTGGGGTTCTATGATTCACTGCACAAAATTCTTATTCTTCTGTGGTGAGCCTGTGGCTGGTTCACCTTGGTTCCAACACAAGAGTAGCCTTGTGGATTAGAGGCCTGGCAGGAAATCAATCGCTAATCTCTTTTTAGTGGCTCATCCTTCTCAGTAGGATTTTGGAAATAATCCACAGGCAAAGGTGACTTCTTGATCTGTCAGAGAGGAATACTAGAGAGAATGCTATGCTCTAAGACTAGAACATGCATAATTGTCCCAGCTCTGAGTGACCTGGGAAAGTCAGTAACCCTCTCTAAACCTTGGTTTCCTCACCTGCAGATCTGAGAAATTTCTATCTGTAGTAGTTCCTAACTTCTCTGGGTTACAGATGATCTTGAGAATCTGATGAAAGCCGTCAACTCTCTTCCCAGAAAATGCTTAAATGCACATACAGGCAAAACTGTGCATCCACTTTCAGAAGGTTAGAGGAAAACATGAAGACCACCTATAGAGATTCTATAGCAACCTTGGACCCTAGGTTAAAAACTCCACGGACCAGTGTTATAACTCTGCGATGCTTCTCTATCTAGCTTTGTAACAAACCTTCTCTGTAAATGTTAATTTTTATTAAGTATTTTTCTGCTTTTTAGCTCCCAGTTACATAGAGTTCTCATGACACCCACATGGCCCTTAAAGTAATATATAAAATGTGTTAGTCGTAGTCATTTTAACAGGTGAGGTGACATAAAGACAGCAACAGATAGTCATACAACTCTACAGTCACCACTATTGGACTGCAATCTCTACTCAAGTAAAGACTCAAAGTACCCACCATCATTCCATTTAGATAATGCCCCAAGAGCTGCCACATTCTTCAGAAGCATTCCTTTTGCTTGCCTATGTCTCTCAGCATAACACGTGCACTTTGCATCTCATGATACCAGAGGCTCTTTGTCCAGGCTCTCTGTCCATGAAGAAGATAATCCTGAGCCCACCCAAGCACAGACCACCAGTCAATGTTCCAATGATACCAGCATTCAAGTGCCACTGGGGTCCTCAAGTGTCTCAGAGTATAACTGGTAAGTCAACTGGACTGGGAGGGTAATCCACCAAATAAATATAAATCAAATAAACAAGCATGGACTGTTCTTCCTCTACTCTTTGTATACAATTTCTTTTCTTTTTTCTTTTATTTAAAAATTGCACCCTATTTCACAAAAGTATTGAAGTCAACATTATTAAGTATTTACCAAGAAAAAGAAAACATATCCCAACGCTTTGAGAGATACAAAAAAACCAGTTCCTGCTTTCAAGGACCTGGCATTATAATTGGAGAGAGGAGAAATGAATCAAGTAACAATAAATAAAACAAGTTAGAAATAAATCAAATAGCAATAACTATAAACAGTAATTAAATAGAGGCTACCATCTTGTAAGATTAATTGCCGAAACAGTGGTAGAAAAAGAGGAAGGGGCATAGAAGGCAAAGAATGCACACTAGTCCAAATACGAACGCCTTGCCCTTTCCTTTCCAATAGGTTCCCTCCTTCACTTTCTCTCCATTTCAAGCTCTCTCAAATTCTTGCAGCTACGAATTTTTACAACTTGTAAGTTTAAGTTTGTAAACTTCCCTCCATCTTCCTCCCCATAGATATGGAGAACAGTGCTGATGCTGATATGAAAGGTATGTTCCTTGTCTCCCTACTTCCTCCCCCCTCACTTCCAGCCCTTTCACTGACTACTCCCTAGACAAACAAACAAAAAACAACAAAAATCTTTGCTTTGTCATGTCCTGCATGAGCTAGATAAATGCTGGAATGATGCTCACCTGGCCATACCTCTCAATGGCTCCCAAACATCCAGCTCCTTCATGTCTGCATTGCTTATGCCCTTTCCCACTCCATCTGCCCCACTCCGTAAGCCCTGCATAAATCCCACCCACCCGAAGAAGCCTTGTTCTACTCAACTAGCCCACACTAATTTCTTATCTTTTCACCTTTATAACAGACTGTCAGTATCTCACACACCTTCCGTCTTACTGTTCTTATTCTTACAATCTTTCATAACTTTAAATTTTGTATGCCCCTGCTAAGCCTCCTAAGAGCAGAGGACATGTGTTCCCCTCCCCTTATATACTCCAGAGAGCAGAACGCTGTGACAGTTGTATAGAACTGAGATGTAAAACCCAGAAGAATTCCAGTGACATTTAGTTTGATTAAAGGCAGACTCAGATTGCCCCTCAAAACAGCCACCTGATAATGCTACCTTATTCAGATCCTCAAAAGTTCTACAAGCCTGTCTACTGTTTTAAGTTCCACGAGCCAAACCTAATTTAAATAGTTTCCCAATTGTTATGGACTGAATGTTTGTGTCCTCCCAAAATTCATGTATTGAAGCCCTAACCCCCAATGTGATGATATTTGCAGATGGGCCCTTTGCAAGGTAACTAGGCTTAGATGAGGTCATGAAACTCCCATGATGGGATTAGTGCCCTTACAAGAAAAGGAAGAGACGCTAGAGTTTCTCTCTCTGCCACGTGAGGATACAGGGAGAAAGAAGCCATGAAGTGGGCCCTTACCCGGAACTGATTCTACTGCCACCTTGATATTGGACCCCTCAGCCTCCAGATCTGTAAGAGATAAATGTCTGTTGCTTAAGCCACCCAGTCTATGGTATTTTGCTATAGCAGCCTGAGCTAAGACACCAATATTTTAATTCACCTATGAATAAATTAGTGTCTCCATGATCCTCTTTGGCAATTTATCCCCAGAGCTGAACATTCCTCACCACACCTTCCTCCCCTCTACTCATTTGAAATCTGCCCTGTTCTTCAAGTCCTTACTCAGTCTCACATCATCCATGAATCCTCCCCTTACTAGCCCACCCTACTGGCACCCAGGCCTCCTGCCTTACTGTGAGCTCAGAGCAACGCATGTCTGTACCATGTCTTGGCTACTTCATCACACATTGGCATATCAATGGAAGCAACTGGTGAATGAACACATATGGTTTATGACAACTCTGGATAACCAACTTTTGTTTATATTTACCTTTGTATTACTACCATCTCCCATTGATTCTAAAATGCACAGTTTGTGTTTCATGTTTGGTAATTGCAATCATTGTTGCGGTCATCCATTTACAATGCTTGGTGTCAGTTTATTTATCTCTTGTAAAAATAAAATACAGTGTGCGTGTGTGAAAAATAAATAAATAAAATAAAAATAAAATAAAAAATAAAATGCACAGTTTTTCATTTCTAACATCTCTGAAATTGTCTTAGAGTCTGTGGCACCTTAGATTTGATGATGTACTTCACTTTTTGTATGTATGTCCTTATTCCTCAACAAACTGCAAGCTCTTTTAGAAAAGGACTCACACATTGTATATCCGTTCTCCTTCACTTGTCTGGCAAAGATCTCATGGAGAGCATAGATCCACTACACGTTCTTGCTAAAAGAGGAAACTGCTTCCTTAATTGTTCCTTCTCTCCTGAAAAAGGATGAGAAAAGCAGAGAGCAGCCAGAGATTTGGGTATGTGGGATAGTGAGGGGGCTTAATCCTTGGTCATTTCTTTCCCACAGCATCATAAGATTTTAGAATTGGAAGCACACACTGGCTCCATTGCAATTTCTCTCTCTGAAACCCAGAGTAACATTTGTCTCTTGAGCCTCACTTTCTCTTCTATAAAATGGGTCCAATTACACTTACCTCCTCAGAGAGGGGTAATAACTGAAACAGAACTAAATGATAACATCTTATAAGTGCTGTAGAGGAGGTCATGAGTATTATTAAGTGCCTGCCCCAGGGGAATGCTGCTTCCAATGATGGATAAAGGAAGGAAGCTTGGAGATTCTAAGGTTGCTGCTCTGTAGTAGTGCATCACCATGACAATTCACCTTAAGCTCATCCCCTTTCTCTCCATAACAACTACCCCGGAAAATACTCTGCTGACAAACAAGAAAGCCTCAGTGGTCATGGACCGAATGAGAGAATACTGACGGTGAGGAGAGCTAGAGGAGGGTTCCACCGCAGTCTCTGGAGACACCTTTCTTTACCAGTCTGTATCTACTTGTGTGTCCTCCCACATGCCCAGGCAGAGCATACAAATATGTCTTGTTACATGATCCATCCTGTTTTGCCCAATAAATAACAGACACAATCTAAGTTGCCAAGAGCAGCTTATCAGAGGCTGATCTTTATGTCTGGATCCAAGGTCCAGGAATACCAACCCAATTAGGTAGAAGCTAAATGCGCACTGGACACAGTTCCCTCTACCTGCATCGCTCATTTGGGTGCATGCGTGAACACGCACGTGATGCCCACACAGGCCATCTTCCTCCTGAGGGGTATTTTGAACAGACTTAGACTGTTCAAACCCTCAATCGACCTTCTGCAAAAGAATGGACTCCTGAACTACTAGAGGTTTGACCAGATCAGGAACCTTCTTATAAAAGCAATGAGCCAAAAGCTAATAAAACTACAAAGCTATGATATCCCCCTTGTTTGCCCTCTTCCCCCTCCTCCTCTGGAAAAGTAAACAAGTGTTCTTGTTTATTCTCCTCTTCCCCTTTGCTTTTGTAGTCCTACATTTCCAAACTTTGTTCTTCCTGATAAATGAAGAAACAAAGAGATCATTTTTATCCTAACTCAGAGAAAGATATTCATGTCCCTCTTCATGCTAGTGGAATGGCCTCCCTTCCTTCTTTCCTTCCTCTCTCTTGGGGGCGGGGGCAGTGACACTTAATGGAATTGATGTTTCACAAAGCTTCCTTTTCCAGAGTCTTTTCCTTGTGTCTCCCAACCCATCCAGCCACCCGAGGCACAAGAATCAGTGCAACATCTTTACAAAGTCTCAGAGAGGCTATCTCTACACAAGAATTAGAGCTGGGAGTGGTCCAGGGATAGCTGGTCTAGTAGGCATCAGCTTGTGATCTAATTAATTTGTGAAACACCATAAACTCAACCACATTGCAGATCCATGATGCTTATTAACATATTAAAGGCTTTGAGATGTCCTACTGCAAAAACATCTGTTTAGCTTTGTTTAACCAGGTGTTTCCCAATCTTTCTTTGCCCATGGAATCTTTTTTGGCCTCTAACACCTCTTAATGTTCCGAATAAGTGTGTTCCAGAGACCACATATTGTAAAATGCTGACCTAGTCCAATACTCTCTTTTTTCTCATAAGGATAGTAAGAAACAGAGAGGGCCATTAACTTACTTAATCTCACCCATGAATGGCAACACAAAGCACTACATAAAAAGTACAGCAAGCTATAGACTAGGAAGCCAGGATGTCTGGGTGAAATCTCCTCCCAGCCATTTTCTAGCTGTGTGGCTTCAGCCAGCACCTCTCCTTTCTAGAGTTATTTTCATTCTCAGTAAAAGGAGGATTTTTTTTTTTTTCTTCCAAGGATTTCTAAGGCTCTTTTCAATTCCCTTTTCTGGAATACTGAGAGACTCTAACACTTGCTGAAACACCTCCTGGAGCAAGTCCCAGAAGTGTGAGCCTATAGTTTTTTCTAAATTTAAAGTTTAAAAAGCTCATGAAATTGTCAACCCACACAAAGAAGAAACCAACAGCAAAATCCCCCATGGTCATGAAGATACCCCCGAAAGGAAGCAGGGGACAGACACAGTCCAGGTCACCATCTGCATGGAGAGGCAATCAGAGTCCCTGTGGCCGATTCTGTAGTCACTAGGAACCGGGTAGCCCCACCCACACACTGCTTACCTAAGCTCGAGGACCACAGCTTAGACCACAGCTAAGGCTGGGGCTCAATTGTGACTAACCACTGTGCCAAGATCTGTCTCTGGACCTTAGGCACTAGATAAAAACATGAGGCTATTTCAGCACAACTTAGATGCTTTATGCATCCATGGCATCCTCTATCTGCTCCTCACCGCTACCCTAAGGTAATGCTTAGACACCCAGGAACAACACTTATAATCCTCTCCAATCACATGAGCATGTAGCTTTTCTGTCATCCTTAGGACCACACCAGACAACAGTCTCCATGTGGGCACATAACTTGCCAGCTTGTTCCTCACTGTGTCCTCGGTGTGTGGCATTAATTGGTACTCTTTAATATCCGCAAAATAAATGATTATTTCTAAGCCAATAGTTCCTGATTGTTAAGACTCAGAAAACACATTAATTTATAAGTTCATTGATTATCTATTAAGTGCCTTGCCTATTGTGAGCACTGAGCTAGACATTATGGGGGAACCGGGAGAGAATTCCTACCAGATCCTGCTCCCAAAGATATTACATTAGACAACATCTATGAGGACTTGACTGTGCCAAAACTTATCATCCTGCTCTTCCTACCCCTCCCACCTTCACCCCCATCCTGTTCCTTTTCCTGCTTTCCCCATTTGAGGACACGACCTGGAGGCAACTACTCACTTGGTCACCTAAAACAGCAGTCATCATCATCATCATTACAGATGACATTTATTGAGTGTTTATTATGTGCCAGGCTAGCAATGCTATGAATTTTGTACAATTTTTGCCCTATTTTACAGAAATGTGTATATCACAGATCCATGCCTTTCTTTCCACCTCCCTACATCTAACCGGTCTTGAGGTCAGCTGCACGTCATAAAAGTCTTTCCCTTCCACCTTGGTCAGCGCTCCCACGAAGCACCAAAGCTTAATCTCTATTCTTGTTGGAACTATTTAGAGTTGCCTTCTAAATGGTCTTCTGGCTGACTGACAACCCCTAGACCTCAAACCACCCAAAACGGAAATGGCAGACCCACCCCTCTTACCCTGCATGTCTGACCATGTCCTCCACCTCCATTCAAACCCTCTCTTTGCTCCTCGGTGCAGGTGAGCCTTCGAGATCAGGGACGGCTGTCCAGAGAGGGATGGCCACCACTATGCTAGCCGCTCAAGCTCCCTGGAAAAATTCTCCCAGCCCTTTCTCTTACAGACCACCCTGAACTTTAAAATAATCCTGCATCACCTCCTCCAGGAGCTTCCCTGACCCCCAAGGCTTCCTCCTGTGCCCCTCTTTGATGTTCATTTAGCACTTCCAACAGATTGTGGCCCCTACTTAATGGCCCTTCACTCTGAGACCCTAGGGTGGGCCAAGTCTGGAGGCTGCTCCCTCTGCACCTGGCACATCACCTAGAAAGGTGGAGAGGCCTTCTCCTTTAATGCAACTCCCTCCTCCCGTTGCCTTGTGGCTTTATTTCCCACTGAACAATGGCTTTACAAAAATGTTAGAGTAATACAGCGCACTCTTTTCTCTCATAGCTTTAAAAACATTAATGTTTCAAGAAATAATTGAGAAGTTTCTTCCTATCAAAAGAGAATGTTCTCATTTTTTCCAATGAAAAAACTGAGGCTTTGAGAGATTGAGTGACTTGCCCAAGGTCAGACAACTAATGAGGGACAGAGCTGAGATCCAAACCCTGGTGACACAGTTCCCAACACAGCAGTTTTCTCACCTGCCCCTGCCTCTGCCCAGGGACCTCTATTAAAAAACAAACGAAAAAAGAATGTATATGTATATATCCACATCCATATCCATGTACATACATGCATTTATACTTACACAAATATATAATATTAACACATGTACACACATATGAATATGAATGTAACCCAATGATTAAAGAAAAGGGTGGGGACTCTGAAAACTTCAGAAGGGGAAGAGATTCCCCCCAAGAGGGGGCCGGGTAGGGCGCGCAGCAGAACAGCAGACAGCTGGTGTTTGGGTGGTAGTAAATCACCCTGAAATGAGCCTCTTCCTTGGACTCAATGAGGCCCCCACAACAAAGGGAGGCCCAGCTTGCAGCCGGACAGCCTGCCCGCCAGCCCCAGACGCGCATAACAGCTTCATTCAGGAGCCCCACGTCCACACAAAGGCCCCGAAATCAATCCGACATCCCGCCACCCTGGACAATGCCCTGAATCTTCCCAGAATCGAAGGCTCAAACGAGGGGACAGCATTCAGGGGAGATCAAACCGCCGGCCTGCCCCTGAAAGCAAGCACGAAAGAAGAGTTTTTCAGAGGAGGCTGGGGAGGAGGCGGCGCGCGGTGACTGTGCTGGCTCCCACCCACCCGGGCACAGGCGCCCAGCCACCTTTGGGACCCCGGGCGTGACACTCGCCAGCCAGGGCCACTGCGCCGCTTGGCCTCAGGCTTTGTGCAGCCCTGGCCCGTGTGAACCTCCTCCGCCCACTTTTCCCAGTGGCTCGGGGCGCAGGCCGCACACACATGCAAATACCCTGCCCGAGGCGGGGGCTTAGGGTGTTGACAGTGGCAGCCCCCACGCCTGGCCAGGCAGGGCCCCTGGAGGTGCTCATCTGCCCCATTCTGCTGCCTAATCCGGTTATCAGCTGCAGAGCGGGTTGCCTGGTGGAGCTGGGGAAAGTCCTGCAGGGAAGGGGGGCAGGCTGCCGCTCTAGCAGATGAGCCCGGATTGTACCCCGAGGGTCATTGTTAAGGCTCCTAGGTCTCTCCCAGTCCCGGAGACCAAGGCGGAGATCACGGTGCCAGAAACCCAGCGCTACGCTGGGCCACAGTCTCCCCTGGATGGCCGAATTCAACCTACACCTACAGAGTAAGGTGCCCCAGCAATGGCTAAGTGAAACCCTGCTACGGGTAGCAGAGTACATTTGACTGATCTGTGGGAATGCATGCACTGGAGTGACCAAGGCGTGGGCCATTGTATGTGCTGTGGCCAGAATCTCTCCCGAAACTCCAGGTAAAGCTGCCTTAAATTTGACTTTCTAGGTGGCTACCATGAAGGTTAAATAAACTTTGAAAACAAAGGGCGTATGCTGGAAGCCATTCATCTGGTCCCTAAATCTCCCTCCGCCCTCCTGCCTTGGCTTTTCTGTGTCAGCACAGGCAGTGGCCAGGGTCTGCAGGACAAGGCGTGGTTATGTGGGCAGCTGCCCAGGAGAGAGCTGAATCAAACCAAGAAGGCACAGGAAACTCTGTGCAAGAAGCTCTCAGAAGCTGGAACTGGGTTCACTTGGGCCAATCTTCCCTCAACCCCTTATTTTAGCCACAGATACCTCTATTTTTCTCTCACTAAATTACTGGCCAAACTTCTTCCTGGAATTGATACATGAACAGACAGCCATTTACCACGTCATATAAGAAATCCTGCCCACCTTCCACTGCCCCTCTCAGACCATCCTCTCAGAGCTAGAACCCTGGACAATATGGTATGAGGTGGGATAACTGGAGGAGGGGGCTGAACCTTCAAGATGCAAAAAGGGTACTTTCTGCTTTAGATTCACTTCATTCTCAACGGCTTCCACTGGCCAACAATAGTAAATTGAATCCAATTTCCCTCTTGGAAGGGTCAGTTGTGGTTTTTTTTGTTGTTTTTTTTTTACCCTTCCCCTTTCCATTTTCTGCTTTTGTAGCTCACCTCCTCCAATCTACTTCCCTACAGGAGCTGAAATTAAACAAGCTCCCCATATGCCATGCCTCACTTGTTGTCTGTTCCCCTCACCGCCATCTGGCCTATTTGCTCAGCCAAAAAGAGAAAGAGAGGGAGAGAAAGAGCAAAAAGGGGGGGGGGGGGGAGAGGGGAGGAAAGCAGGGAAGCAGGCGGAGGGCAGGGGGAGGGCAGGGAGGCGGGGGGAAGAAGGAGGAAAATGAGGAAGGGTAAGGAAGGGAGAGAGAGAAAGAGGGAAAGAGGGAGAGGGGGAGAGAGGGAGAGAGAGAGAGAAGGAGGGAGAGCCAGACACAATGAGGAGGCAGGGGTGATGATGCAGCCTCTCCCATCTGCTCCTTGGCCAGAGGCCCGGATGGAGCAGTAATGGAGAGCAACAGAACCAGTGATAATTAACCCAAACACAGACCTGTTTATTTAACCTGCTCAGATAGATCAACTCTGAGGCTGCTCTCTAGCAGAGGGCGCCGGGACACACTTAGCGAGACACCCTGGAGGCCGCTAAGGACACAGAGGCAAGTTGGCCCTCCCCACAGATACCCTGGGGCTCAGTGTGTGCTTGGTGAGCAGGAAAGAAGAGGAGAAAGGAGGTGCTGAAAGAAGTCACTAACACCCACTCAAATCTTCTGGTGAGGGCTTCTTTTGTCATCTTGCCCTTTCCCATGCCCATTATCCTATTTCATGGCAATAGCTCCTTCTGGATGGCCAAATGTTGCCAAGGAAAGCTAGCCAATGAGATACACTTGTCTCCTGCAGCTTCTTGCCCCAGTATTCCCTCTGGACCACTCCCCATCTTGGCATAAGGACCAGGGGGCAGGAGACAGAAAACAAGCTAACTAGAGGACACAGAAGACCTCAGACTAAGATAGTCAGTAACCAAGGACAAAAGCCAATGGCACTGATTAAGCATAGGGTGAAAGAAGTCTGAGGTTCAAGGCCTACATCAGCCACTTTTGTTGCATCACCAGGTCTGCATGCCTTCTCCCTCAGCTTCAATTTACCTACTTAATGGGGGCAGTCAAGCTGACCTCCCAAGACGTTCCAATCTTCAAAAATTAAAATGGAAA
Source organism: Balaenoptera physalus (assembly GCF_965194825.1). Classification (NCBI taxonomy): domain Eukaryota; kingdom Metazoa; phylum Chordata; class Mammalia; order Artiodactyla; family Balaenopteridae; genus Balaenoptera; species Balaenoptera physalus. Next base: position 29,587,128 of record NC_138897.1, read on the forward strand.
AGTTCATTGTGATCAGTCCATACTTTCTTCCCCAAGTTAGGGAGGAGACTACAGCCTTGAGCAAGACCACCAAGGATTATGATCTGTTTGAAATGGGCAATGTGCAGTGCCTAGAGAAGGGTGCTACACCACTTACATCTCCACCCTTGCAGGCCCCAGAAATAAAGGACAAGAACATCTCCAGGGCTGAATAGCAGCAGATAGGAGTCGTGAGTCTGGGAACCAGACCCAAGAAGCCTGGGCTGAGCACTGAGAGTTGGTGAGAGAGAGAGTGCACTAGCTGGTTTGAAAACAGGAAGCGTCAGGGGTAGCCGAGGAGCTGGCAGGCACCGGATTCCAAGTGGCTTCACGCTCCTCAGTGGAAGAAATGCAGAGATAATTTGAACATGGCTATTTTCAAGCTCCACAGCTGAGCTCCTTGCTCTCCCACCCCACACCTCCCACCCAGCCCTGCAATTTGGCAAACCCTTTCTGCTGGCTGCTCTTATACCCAATATGTTGGGTTGCCTTAGCAACTAAGGCAATTATCTCCTTGGAGCAGTTAAAACAATGACCGTCATAAATAATAACAATAAGAAGGATGATGGTAAAAAATAGATCTTAGGCTTTCAGGATCATAGGCTGACGGAGGAAAAGGAAAAGAGGTCCTGATCGGTCAGGCAGTAAGAGTTAGTCTCTTATGGACCTAGTCTTATTTTATTTATCTAGAGAAAGAGATAGAAAATACTTAGCTTTTTTTTTTACTGCCCCAGCCCACACCCTCAGGCAATCTCAGGGACATTTCCTATTTGTTGTTTGTTTATCCTGTATATCCTCCTATCAGCCAGACCCAGCAAGAGCACTGAACACTAACTGTTTAATACCCATCTCCTCTACGGACCAAGAACTCCTTACAGGCAGGCACTGAGTCTGTCATCTTGGTGTACTTAGCACTTAGCTTAAGGCCTGGCACAGAACAGGTACTCAAAAATATTCACTGGTTAAATGAAAATATTATATTACATTGAGTGATGCCCAATTTTTTCCATACTGTTTTTTTTTTCTTTTAAAAAAACCCTCTAGGCCAGATGATTTTGAAGTCACTCCAATCTCTAACATTCTATGATCTTAGAATCTACTAGCCTGTACTCCAAGATACAATAGGGCTCCACATTTACAAGAATAAAGACAAATCAAGATGTAAGTTCCAATTTATCCAAGTACAGGTTTCATTCACCTATAGAACCATCCAATAAAGTTTTGTGAATGTAGAATGTCACTTGAGATAAAACACTAAACTTAAAACGATTAAAAACGAGGATTAATTAAACTGATAATGGATCATACAACTTTAGCTCACTCTATCCCAAACATATATGCCCTCCATCCTACACTCCTCAAACTCCATCCCAGGAATGATGCTCCACCAATTAATGAAACATCAATTAATGTGCAGGATTTGTAACTCTAAACAAAGACAGTCTATCCTTTTCCAGTGCCCATGGGAGACATAGTGAAAAACAGGATCACAGAGTTCAGGAATCATTATTTCCATTCCAAACATGAGGAAATGAAGTAATTGATCACAAGTGTTGATCACCAGGTTTCTTGCTGTTTCCTTTCCTGCTGTAATGGCCACAGTGTATAAAACGTATAATGTGGCCATTAGTGTAAAGGTGAAATGTACAACCTTTATTTGTGTGTGTGTGTGTGTGTGCAGTGATCCACACCCAAAAAGCTTTTTGGGTTTTTTTGTTTGTTTTTTTTTAACCATTTTCTATTGAAGTATAGTTAATTTACAATATTGTGTTAGTTTCAGGTGTACAGCAAAGTGATTCAGTTGTGTGTGTGTGTGTGTGTGTGTGTGTATATATATATATATACACATACACACACACACACACACACACACACATTCTTTTTCAGATTCTATTCCATTATAGGTTATTACAAGATATTGAATATAGTTCCCTGTGCTATACAGAAGGTCCTTGTTGTTTATCTAGTTTATATATAGTAGTATGTATATGTTAATCCCAAACTCCTAACTTATCTCTCCCCCACCCCTCCCTGCTATCAGCTTTGGTAACCATAAGTTTGTTTTCTATGTCTGTGAATCTCTTGCTGTTTTGTGAATAAGTATCATTGTATCATTTTTTTAGATTCCACATATAAAGTGATACCATATATTTGCCTTTCTCTGTCTGACTTGCTTCACTCAGTATGATAATCTCTAGGTCCATCCATGTTGCTGCAAATGACATTATTTCATTCTTTTTTATGGCTGAGTAATATTCCATTGTGTGTGTGTGTGTGTGTGTGTGTGTGTGTGTGTGTGTGTGTATACACCATATCTTCTTTATCCATTCGTCTATTGATGAACATTTATGTTGCTTCCATGTCTTGGCTATTGTAAATAGTGCTGCTATGAACACTGGGGTGCATGTATCTTTTTGAATTAGAGTTTTCTGTTTTTTCTCTGGATATATGCCTGGGAGTGGGATTGCAGGATCAGATGGTAACTCTATTTTTATTTTTTTAAGGAACCTCCATACTATTCTCCATAGTGGCTGTACCAATTTACATTCCCCCCAACACTGTAGAAGGGTTCCTTTTTCTTCACACCTTCTCCAGCATTTGTTATTTGTAGACTTTTTAATGATGGCCATTCTGACTGGTGTACCATGATACCTCATTGTAGTTTTGATGTACACCTTTCTAAGCTGACAGCAGAACATTAAGCACATGCCTATTGTCACTTCAAAATGCCAAAAGGAGATGATGTAACTCTACCGTTGAATCCTTGGAGCCCCATCGTTAAAATCCCCACTCTGGAATAATAATCAAAACTTCAACACCTCCAGACTCAAGGCCAGCAAAACCTATAAATGCTTAACCTTGGCAAGTCTTTTGGGAGGGTTCCTGACAGGGATTGGGAAGACAAGTTCCAGGGAACTGTGACAACTCTCAGTAAGTAGGTGTACCTCATCCTCTGGTATTCCAAAGCAACTCCAGGCAGATGTCCTATTTTTCTGACCAAAGTCTATTCTTCAGACTCTATTCTTCTGATCATCATGGAAGGTCACCGGGCATCTCCCCACTCCCCATGTGTGCACCTGCAACTCTATGAGAGTCAAGTCGTTGCCCAGAAACCAGAATTGCTCCTACCTGGGCTTCAGACACCTGCCAAGAGTGTGCACTTACTGGACTATAACCTAATATACAGATTTTGTAAATTTAATGAACACACTGCCAACCTCTTCTGTATCCTGTACGCATTCGATTAAATAACAAAACCAAATTATCCTTTTCAGAGTACTTCAAATGTGAAGGACCTGAATCCAAAATCAGATATCACTGACAATGAAAAACAGATTTTCCAGAACCTCTGATGAATGAAAATATTTAGTTAGACTCTTTCACAACTATACAAATATCTTATTAATAAAACATATCTTAAAAATGTTATGACTCCAACAGTTCTACAAATTATAGCAAATCTGTTTAAACAAAAAGCAATTATTTTCATTTCCTAGTGTAAAGGATTGTGCTTGGGGGTATAGTAACAGATCAAGGAGGGAAAGGCAAGGTAAGATTGTTTTTTGATGTTTTGTTAATCCAAGTTATTATCACTACTATAATAAGGTGTGGTAGGCAGAATAATGAATGGACCCCCAAAGACGCCCCATGTCCTAATCTCCAGAACCTGTATGTTACGTTACATGGCAAAGGGCAATTAACATTGCAGATATAATTAAGGTTGTTAATCAGCTGACCTTAAAATAGGGAGAGTGTCTTGGATTAACTAGGTAGGCTCAATATATTCTCGAAAAGCTCCTTAAAAGTGAAAGAGGAAGGTACTATCAGAGAGATATCGGTGTGAAAAAGATTCCAACTGACATTGCTGGCTTTGAAGATAGATGAATGGAGCCATTAGCCAAGGAATGCCAACAGCTTCTAGAAGCTGGGAAATAAAAACATCCTCCCCTAGAGCCTTCAGAAGGAATGTAGCTCTGCCAACACCTTGATTTTAGCCCAGGGAGACCCGTTTCAGACTTCTGATCTCCAGAACTCTAAGGTAATAAATTTGTTTTGTTTTGGGTGGCTAAATGTGTGGTAATTTGTTAGAGCAGCAATGGAAAACTAATACAGAAGTTGTGACTCTGTGTCTATGTGTGTGTATGTGTTTGTATGTGTGCACATGCTCCTATGTATGTTCTCCTTACAAACACAAATACTTTTTTAACGTGAAAATTTGTCCTCCTATGGTTTCAGGAAAATAAAATCAAGTGAAATGTAAATGACGTCACAATTTTCTCTTAGGACTATGAAGCTTCAGAAGCATTTTAATGTTGATAAAGATCTCTGGCAGCGTAGACACTAGACAGGATTGCAGAGTGAATGAAAAGAAATCAACACGACACATGTGACTACAGAGTGAATGTCACTCTCCAAACAAGGGCAACTAAATCATTAAGTGGCACTGGAGACCCCAGTAACTGAGCCTTCTGCAGAGGGACACAGCTAGTGTGGGGCACCTCAGTCCCCAGTTTCAATAGCAGTTAGCATGGCCAGTCCGAAGGGACTCCAGGTGCCAGTCTGTCAAAGGAGTAAGAGAAAGGGCACAAGCATGTGAACACGTGGAGCTGTGTGTGCTTCTGGATATACAGATGCCCAACAACTAACAGTCCTGAAAAAAGAGGATTCAAAAAGCGGTGGACAACGGGGATGACACTGTCTCTATCAAAATAGCCATGGCAGGTAATTAATTCACTTGTGAGTGGTACACAGCAAAAAATGTAATCCCTCTCCCTCCCTGACATCAGTTTGGCCCATGCTGATGCAATTCAAACCAGCTGAAAGTTATCACATCGGAGTCTCGGGCTGGAAAGGACCTCATGGTCATCTAACAATACCACACTTCCGAGGCACAGAATTCCTGCTACAAAACACCTCCAGCAACTGGAAACTCACTGATTTCAATGGCAACACATTCTATCCTTGGAAATTCCCAGCTTTAAGTCTGAGATCATGCAGTCCATGCACTCATCCTACAGACAAAAGTTGGGAACAGAGAAGTGACTTTTCTAAGGTTACATACTCAGGGAAGAGCAGGTCTGACCCAGATAAACTCAACACAGGATTCCAGCAAGCCAGGCCTGCTGACCAGTACTCACCAAGCAACTTGCCAGACTTGCAACCAAATGTGCCCCTCCTTCCCAACCTGAACTGCCATCTGAGCTCCTAGAGCTCAATATCCACTCATTAATTCATTAACCATTCATTCGTTTATAAAGGTTTAAGTGTCTATTAAGTGTCAGGCCCTGTGCTGGACACTGGAGATATAATTAAGGAGACAACTGGAGAGGGAGGGCAACCACGTGTGTAGAAGGAAGAGAGGGAGTACAGAGAACAGAGTGGCCAAGTTTGCCAAGGGCACAAAGGAGGTCAGAGAAGGCTTTATAAGACAGTTCCAGATAAATCTCTCAGTCACGCTAGTCCTGTCATTTCCAGCAATGTCACCCCTTCAAAGAACTGCAAACCAAGCAATCTCTATGAGAAACAGAATCATGATGGCAGTGAATCAATCAACAAATTCCTGGTCAGCACTTGTGGGTCTGCAACTTGTTCTAAAAGCACTGTGGGTTATGAGAAGAATATGAGTCAATTTATAAAAGAGTTGTCACTATTGAGTCATGTTCCTGAATTACAACATTTTCACTTGCAATTAATTATACTCTTCATTTTCCACAAAGGAAGAACATTCTCCAAAGGAAACTACAGAATGCTTGGGGAGGGGCACTGCTGAATTCAGCTCCCCACTACGACAGATAACCCTGATGTCCATATTCAACCTATAATCCCTCTTGACTTGAACTCACAATCAGTCTTCCACAGGTTAATCTTTAAGCACATTTCAACTAAATCCTTTGCCCCTATACCAAATCCCCTTTCTCTGGATGCTCTTATCCAACAAATATTGAGAAATTTAGCTTTGATTATCTAACTCCACAATATTGAATTAATGAATATCTCTACAAAGATTTCTATGTGGACTTACAGGTAACCTCATCTCCTCTTACTTATTGTACAGCAAAATTCCTTACACGCAGGAATGGAATATAATAATTTTATACTGTCCAGAAGTTAATCATATAGGGTCAGTTAATACTTACTGAGTACTTACTATGTACCAGGTGCTATGCTAAGTGCTGTGGGGAATGATAATAAATTAAATCCTTTAACCCCAAAAGAGATTTCCTAATCTAAATGGGAGAAAGCAACATAAAAAGTAAACAAACAAATAAAATTTAAATAGTTCAAAAGAAGAAACGTGACAATGGGGACACATTTTGCCACTAAATAATTGACATTGGCAATAGGTATGCTAGGAGTTTGGGAAAAGGAAGGTGCGTGCTGAGGAATCAGGAAGGAGGGGACTTTTCATGGAAAGGTGACTATTGGCCACATGAGGGAGAGAGAGGAAGGCATACACTGTCACAGTAATGTGAAGAGAAGAATGGAAGAGGGAAATGGCCAGGGAATGAACAGACCACTCAGAAAGTGGTGAGAGACAAGCCTTTAAATAGAAGTTTGGGTGAAACTGGAAGCCTCTTTGAATGCCATACTAAGTTATTTGACTGTCTTTTTATGTCTTGTAAGAGCAATGGCATTGACAAGGGCCTAGGTCAATCCATATACACTCCCAAAGTACATAAAAGAGTTCAAATAGCAGCCGGCTAGCAGGATGTACACTCAGTCTTTGGGAAGGCCAAGGGAAGAAGCTAAAACTAGCACAGAGTAGGGAGTTAATTAATAGTTCACAAATAAATCCAGATGCATGAAAGGGCGAAGAAACTCTCTCTAGCAATAAGTATCACATCTTACCCTTATATCACATTTACAGTTTACAAATTTTTATAATGTTGGTGTCTGATCTTGTTCTTTAATATCCTTCTAGAAATGATCTCATCCTGTGTTCTGGAAAGCCCACTGGAGTAGGCCTCAAGAGGTCCTCTGATTTTCAGTCTCTGCTCTTGACCCCATTTGCAGCGATCTGCGATTTGTGGTGCCATCCTCACTCACTCCTTCCCCCAGCTCCATGGAGGCCTTGAACTGTGGTGGGAGTAAAGGAGCTCCGACCCAGCTAATCTGCGGTATATGCCCTCAGGGCTTCTCAGCCTCACATCTGTGGATTCGCAAGTCATTCACAGACTGATCAATTTCCTCATCTACACGTGAAGTTGGCACAGAGGTCACAGAGGATGGAAGTGGAGACTCCTTACTCTCCAGTGGACAGGGGGCAGGTGTTGTCCCAGCGATTCCATCCAAAAGCCGATTAATCTTCAAAATTTCCTGAGGACAGCTTGTAATTCAAAGGCCACAGTCCTGTTGATGGGGCAATGAAAGAGGGTTTTGTTTTCCACAAAAAGGGAAATTGAGGTTTTTGTGGTAAAAGAGAAGGATGTAGAATCAGCCACGTAATGGTTTATTCACAGCCTGACCCCTCCCTAAACCCACAGAGATATTGGAACTGAGACTCCTCTCTGTCATGAGTCACGCAGACTTGCATGGGCCTGGTGGACTTAGGAAAGAAAACACCAGTCAGCCCAGTGTGTACAAGCATTTGGGGACAAAGATGTGATTCAACGATGGAGAGATATAGGCCCTTGACTTTAATGTGGAGAGACAGGCCCGAAGACAGGGCTGTCTGGGTCTTATAGAGCCGACAGGTCCTCTCAGAGGCCAGAGTGGCTATCACTTCTGGGACTTGTTATCTGAGCCCATCACAGCTGACTTTTCCACTGACATCCCCAACTTCCATATTAATTATTTACTTACCAGAGATTCAGCTTGGCTATGTCAGATGGAAATAGGAGGGGTGATGCTGTAGCTCATATGGGCAGGCATTGAAACAGTAAGAGAGGACACCTTTCAGACCACATGCCCATCTCCAGCAGAGAGGTAAGCTACTCGCTAGTCTTAAAGGGCTCTACAACCCCTACACCTTTTTTTCTTCATCTATATCTGGAAACAGAAATGGAGGGATGTACCGATCCCAGGACCTCCCCCTGGGAGTTGTTTTTTGATTAAATATTTTCTTGGCCTAATATCAGAATCCTGAGGGGAAATGTATTCTCTGATTCTGGTTTGTCAGGGTTTGAAATCATAGGTGAAAGGGTGCTGAGCTGCTGGGAGGGCCTGCTCAGGAGGGGGCTCAGCCATCACTGTGAGTTCTGTTTGCCGGGAGAAGGACAGGTGTTAAGTTACATGCCTGGGGAATGTGAGCGCCAGGAAGGGACCTGGTGGGTGCCAGCCAAAGCAGCGAGGTCAATACCTCCTTCTGTACCAGCTCTTCCTGGAGACCAAAACAACAAACCAGCCTTTGGCTTCAGGTTCCTAAAAAGACCTGAAGTGTTCTTGTTTACTGTTCTAAGAGGCTGCACAGCACTTCTTTTTAAAGTAATTTATTTCACTGAATTAAAGACCTCGGAAAGGCAGCAGTACATGCAGTGAGGGCTAAGCAGGACATGTTTACAGAGTACTTTATCCTTAGCAGTAAGGGTCTAAATAAATGCAACATTCAATATGGTTGCTCCTGTCAAAGGTACAGGGTGAGAATAGCACTCCATGCATTTTGACAAACATCTTTACTTATTTATCTGTCCTGACACAGGCTTTGGGTTTCCTCCTTCACTGGATGCCTGCTCAGGGAGAAGTCTGTGATTGTACATGCAGAAGACAGCAGGGGCTATAGGGCGGACAGCCCCTGCAGTCAAGTTGCAGCATGTTAAAGAAAATAGAATCTCAGAGTCCTGCTCATCTTCAAGGAGCAGTAAGGTAAATTCCAAGAAGATCATATTTAGATATGAATTTCAACCAATTCAGTTCTCATAATGAGGATATGTGATCATCTACTTGAGTGGTAATTAGGTTTCTTAGGTCAGTTCTGAATCTAAATCCTCCATGCATGTCCAGCACATATGCACACTCACACAGCACATCATTCATCAAGTAGATCTAGACAGTCCCAGCACAAAACCTGAGAATGCAAACCTCACAAATACACACATGCACACACACCCCAGCCACTGGTATTTAGTGATAAAGAAAACATGTCAAAACTGGATCGGACATGGCATAAGGAAGAGGAAAAGTAGTCCAGCCAGACGTTATGGAAATTCCAACTCTTATTAGGGCAAGAAATCAGAATGACAATGATGATTCTATAAGAATCTATGAGTCTAAACAGACATAGAAGATTTTATTTCATATTGGTGACACATTGACCAGGTAAGTAGCATTATCCCCATTTGACAGATGAGGAAAATGAGGTTGGGAGGCCATGTGTTTACAAAGTGGCAGAAACAGGAACTAGACCAAGGTCTGCCTGATTACACTCAGTTTCAACCCTTTCTCCAGTTTGTAGAGAATATAAGAATTTGTGTGTGCCGGGGGGGTGTGTGTGTGTGCATGCGCGTGTGCGCGCGAATGCATTAGAGAGAGAGTTTCTCTATCTTCTACAATCACTGTAACTCCATTCAACCCGGGGTCTTGGTCTAGTAGAGTAAAATATAAAACCAATATGACCAGGATTTTAATTCACAGGTTAAAGTTATTCTAAGGTTGGTTAGATGGAGATAAAGCCAGAGCCAGAACCCAGGTCTCCTGGCTCCTAATTCAGGGCTCTTCAAGCCACTGGACAAGGGCCTTCCCCACAAGGATTGCGACAATCTCAAAAACTTCTCTGTGGACCCTATTTTCTGTCAGGAAGATATCACTTAAACAAGTGGTTCCTTTCTCTCCTGTGGCCATGTAGAAAAAGCAGGGCTTTGACAAAGCCTAACAAGCTGGGTTGGCCTTAGTGACTTGCTTGACCAATAGAATGTAGCAGAAGTGACATTTGTTAATTTTGAGACTAGTATATAAGAACTCTTGAAGCTCCCACCCAATTCTCTTGGAAGGATATCAGGGAAGAATCCAACGATAGTGAGCCTGACATGCTGTGAGGAAACTCAAGTCAGCCATGTTGAGAGGTTGTGTGGAGACAGCAGCACCCAGGCAGCCCCAGCTGCTCCAGGCATCTCAGCCTAAGCACCAGACATCCCCGGCAGACACGACACAGAGAAGAGAGAGACCCAGCCCACAGCTAGAGCTAGTCGCAAGTCTGTCAAACTCATGCTGTCCCAGCCATTCCAGATGAGTTCCAGACCACTGAAGAGCGGAAGTAAGCCATCCACACTATGCTCATCCACAACATGGAGACCGTAATAAAATGGCTGTAGTTTTAATGCCACTGAGTTTCAGGGTGGTTTGTTATGCAGCAGTTAGACAATGAGAACAACTTCTGTCTCCTGCATAGAGGGCTCCCAGCATGATCCAACCGTCCAAAACTCCTGGGACTATCTGAGCCTTCTCCTCCCTCAGCCCCAACCACAGCTTTCTCATTGCTCCCTTGGTGTCCCTCTTGGACCTCTGGGCAATACTGAAGGGAAAAGAATCGGTTGAGAGCCTAAAAAAGAATAGAGGCAAGACAGGTAGCAGATGTTAAATGCCCCCTCCTTGGTAGGCAGAAGTGATACATGAGAGCCTCTTGGATGCAGAGACCAAGGAACACAGGTTGTGAGCACATGGCAAGTTCCAAAAAAGGAGGTTCGGAAAAGGCATACAGTCAAGGAGACAACTGGAGAAAAGAAAACCCTGAGTGTGAGAGGCATGAGCTGGGCTCCTCACCGCCTTCCTCCCCCAGGCCCTTTGCACGTTTCCACATCCAAGCTCACACTGTGCTCCCCAGATTCTCCCTGGCTCCATCATTCAGGATGGAGTTCACTCCTTGCATCCTCAAGGACTCCAGCAATCTCTGACAGCCTACTGATTGACAGCTTCTCTTATCTTTCCTCTTAGTTTCCCATGTTTGTCTTCTCCCTACATCTGGAATAAAAATTGTTTGAGGGCAGAACCTATGTTATATAATTTCCCTTCACACTCCACAGTACCAGGCCCAGACCTGAACACAATAAAGGAAGTCCTATTCAATATCTGTCTAGGGACTGAAATTCAGTACTGCCCGTACACCAAGGGCAGGCTATGTCCCAGGCTCACTACTTCAGGTTTCTGCAAATGTTCCATGATGTGTTTTCAAGAATTGACTCACATGGATGCATAGCTGCACTTCACTTCACCAGCAGGCTTCTGGAAAGATTGGACTACACTACAGTTTCTGCATCCCTTCTTCACAGGCTTCTGATCCCACAACTTCACTGGAAACACTCTCCCGAAAGTCACAGTGAGCAATGTTGCCAAAGCCTGTGCTACACAAAGCATACACTTCTGGGGCTCTTGGGATTTCTTCTACTCTGGCCCCATCACTCTTTGCAAACATTTTTCTTCTGCCTATCTCCTAAGTGCCTGTAATCCCCAAGGTCTTTCCACAGCCCTCAGACTCTACAAGTTACCCCAGGCAAATTAAACCACACCCATGATTTCCCTTGAAACTGGAAACTCAACAGGAATCACATACCTTAGCATTCTTTTCCCTAACCAGCTCTTCTTTATGAATGGTCATATCCATTTACCTAGGAGATAAATTCCACCTTCTCATTCAACAACTTAATCCCATTAGCCAGAGTCAAACAGATTCTACTTGCTTAATGCCTTTTGAATCAATTTACTTCTGATGACATCCCCTGTCACCAGTGTGCTTCAGGTTTTTATCATTTCTCACCTAGATTATGTTAAAGGCCTCCAACCTCTCTCCCCTATGATCTGCTCTCCACATGACCCTCCATGTGACCTTTCCAGAACATAATTCTGTCTGTGTAATTCCTGTGTCTAAAATAAATCATAATTTTCAGGATAAGGTTCAACCTCCTTGTACACAAGGCCTAAGAACAGTGATTCAAAGTGAGCTCTAGAGCCAGGCTTCATGGGATCAATTCTAACCTCCACCTCTTCCTAGTTCTTTTTTTTTTTTTTTTAATAGAATTTTTTAAATAAATTTATTTATTTATTTTTGGCTGTGTTGGGTCTTTGTTGCTGTGCGCGGGCTTTCTCTAGTTGCAGCGAGTGGGGGCTACTCTTCCTTGCAGTGCGCGGGCTTCTCATTGCCGTGGCTTATCTAGTTGTGGAGCATGGGCTCTAAGCATGCGGGCTTCAGTAGTTGTGGCATGCAGGCTCAGTAGTTGTGGCTCGCGGGCTCTAGAGTGCAGGCTCAGTAGTTGTGGTTCATGAGCTTAGTTGCTCCGCGGCATATGGGATCTTCCCAGACCAGGGCTCGAACCCATGTCCCCTGCATTGGCAGGCTGATTATTAACCACTGCGTCACCAGGGAAGTCCCATCTCTTCCTAGTTGTGTGACAGACAAATGGCTCAGTGTTTCTGTGCCTCGGTTTCTTCATTTGTAAAGTGGGGATAAGAATAGTAGTTATCTCGTAGGCTTTTATGGGGATTATATTAGGTAAACAGGTGAAGGGCTTAGAACTCTATCCAACACTTAATAAGGATGCAACAAATATTGGTTCCTATCTGCATTCTTCCCACTGCTCAACCTTCATCACTGCTCCCAACACACTCTTTGTGTCATTAATTTGAGCAGAACTACTTGTATTTCCTCTCATCAAACCTGTGTTTTACCACCCAGACCTTTGTCCAGGCCATTCTTTCTTTGTGGAATGTCCATTCTCCACCTTAGTCCAACCAATTCCTCTTGTCCCTCAAAACTTGCTCCAAGGGTTCCCTCCCCTTCCATCCCTGAAGCTTTCTGTTCACTGCATTTAGTATATTATTTGATAAATTTCACTTTATTAGCCTGTCTCACTCAAGTTTGTGTGATTCTTTTCATTTTTATTGATGTATGGTTGATGTACAATGTTATATAAGTTTCAGGTGTACAACACAGTGATTTACAATTTTTAAAGGTTATATTCCATTTATAGTTATTATAAATTATATTATATATTATATAATTATATGTTATATATAATTATATAAGTTATATAATTATATTATATATTATATAATTATATAAGTTATATTCCCTGTGTTGTACAATATATTCTTGTAGTTTATTTTACACACAATTTGTACTGCTTAATCTCCTACCCCTATTCTTGCCCCTCCCCCCTTCCCTCTCCCCACTGGTAACCACTAGTTTGTTCTTTACTTCTGTAAGTCTGTTTCTTTTTTGTTATATTCACTAGTTTGTTGTATTTTTAAGATCCCACATATATGTGATATCATACAGTATTTGTCTTTCTCTGTCTGACTTATTTCACTTAGCATAATACCCTCCAAGTTCATCCATATTGTTGCAAAAATGAATGGCAAAATTTCATTCTTTTTTATGGCTGAGTAATAGTCCATTGTATATATATAACACATCTTTATCCATTCATCTGTTAATAGACACTTAGATTGCTTCCATTTCTTGGCAATTGTAAATAACGTTGCTATGAACATTGGGGTACATCTATCTTTTTGAATTAGTGTTTTAGTTTTATTCGGATATATGCCCAGCAGTGGAATTGCTGGGTCATACGGTAGCTGTATGTTTAGTTTTTTGAGAAACCTCCATACTGTTTCCTACAGTGGCTGCACCAATTTACATTCCCACCAACAGTGTCCAAGGGTACCCTTTTCTCCACATCCTTGCCAACATTTGTTATTTGTGTTCTTTTTGATGATATCCATTCTGACCAGTGTGAGGTGATATCTCAATGTGGTTTTAATTGGCATTTCTCTGATGATTAATGATGTTGAGCATCTTTTCATGTGCCTGTTGGCCATCTGTATGTCTGGAAAAATGTATATTCAGGTCTTCTGCCCATTTTTTAATTGGTTTGTTTGCTTGTTTGATGTTGAGTTGTATGAACTGCTCATATATTTTGGATATTAACCCCTTGACAGTCATATCATTTGCAAATATTTTCTCTTACTCAGTAGGCTGTCTTTTCATTTTGTTGATGGGTTCCTTTGCTATGCAAAAACTTTTAAGTAAGTCCCATTTGTTTATTTTTGCTTTTATTTCCTTTGCTTTAGGAGACAGATCCAAAAAAATATTGCTATGACTTAATGAAAGTTTGTGTGATTCTTGAAGGAAGATGACATGTCTTATTTGATTTTATATGCTTAATACTGAGTGCAATGACTGCCTCAGAATCCAAACTCATTCATTGTTAGTGGAATAAATAAATGATCACTATGGGACATTAATAACAGGTACCCAGATGCACCTTAAATTTGATTACTTGTACTTAAAACAGTGCACTTTTCAAGTATGCATACCTTCTGTGATTTTTAATAGATTGCAAATAAATTTAGCACAGAGAAATGTTGATATCCAGAGAGATGACCAATTCTGAGAAACTCAAGTTTCTAATAGTGAACAGCCACTAAACATCCCAAAGGCTTCTACTTCTCCCTATCCCCTGACTGCCCTGCTATCTGGAATAAATCAGACGTTATAACACCAGAGTTTGAATAAGGTAGCCAAGCTGTGCTAATGTGATCACAACGCAGAAGAGGTGCATGATTCAGTCTCTCAGAATCAGCATATTCCTAAGTAATGAGCCTTGAATGAGAGAAGAGAAGACTCTGACTTCTTCCCGAGATAGCCTTCATTCATTCTGTAGACTGGACTTCATAAGTGGCAACAGGACAAATGAGGAAATGCATGAATGGTACTTCTAAGGATCTCCCCCTAAATCAAGTCTCTTTTGTTACCAGATACAAGTGATCTGGGTTTCAGTTTAGGGTCTTAGAAAAGTGTCACCAACTCTCTAGCATAGTCTCTATGTTTTAGGGTTAGCTAGGATTAAAAGGCAGGGTTACAAAGAGGAATACTTTAACCCAAAATGGGAAAAAGCATCTAAGCCCAGAACTATCCAACACTGGAAAGGCCACTCACAAAGCACAGACAAGGGCAGCTAAGTGTCTGTCAGGAATACCAGCATGGGTCCATTTCACCTGTAAGAATCCAATTTTATGAAGGTGGTCAAGATTTCACATTTAAGGTGTTTTGAGAGCTTAGTGAAGATACAGTAGGGGTTGCTTAAATGATTCTTGTTCTCATTAGGGTTGGAGGGAACATTCTGGATACCTCAAGTCATATAGCTGGCAACCATCAACAGAGCCCATACAAAGAGAGTGTCTGCCAACTATCCACTCTCCTGAACTCAAAGGAGAGTCTGGCCATTCGGTGCCTAGGCTGCCTCTAGAACAGCAAGTTTCTCATCTAAATGCATCTTCATGGGACACATAAGACATTCAGCAACAAACCCTTAAAGACTTTCAAATGAAAAGGAAATGATGATAAGGCCCTTGAAGATAGGAACCTCAACAGATAGCATTCATCATAATCTCTACCCCAAAGTGGGTGACAGGAATGAGAACACTGACAGTAAAACAAATTAAAAGCTTGTTTTTGTTTAGGAATCAAAATATATACACACAAAAACACACACATTCCTATATACATCCTGACTAAATATTTGAGTCAAATGTGTATAACTCTTCCTGAGAGCTAAAACACTGAGCAACCCAAACTAAATAGACTTCATTTAAGATCTGAAAAGTGAGACTGAAACATGTTTAGACTGTTACAAAAAAAAAAAAATCTGTTAACATGTTCTATTCTTGCATTTGGATAATGCTTTCAACTTTCCAAGATCCTTTGATAGCCATCACCTTCACACCCCTTCCTCCTCAGTAAGATCAGTAGCAAAGGGATTTATCTCCCCAGTTGACCGCAGAATGTGAAAGCAGAAACCAGAGTGGGAACATGGCTGTCATACAACAATTTAGCTAGGTCCTTTCATCTTGGGCTCTTCTTCACATATTATTCCAAAAATGAATTACGGAACGAAGCACACAGTTGTGTGGTTTGAGGCATTTGTTAAAACAAGGCCTTCAGGAAATCTTTGTATACCTTAAAAATTTAATAAACTTCCAAGTATAGTTCATTGGGAAGCAAGCATGTCATGAAATTTAAAAGCAATATTATTACATATTGATGTAATATTATGACATCTAAACTGCACATGCGAGGCCCATATAGCCTCATGATTAAGAATATGAACTTTAAAATCAGACTGACCTGACTTCAAATACTCACACCCATATACACTTGCTATGTGCCATTTGGCAAGCTATCTAACTTCCCAAAGCCACAGTGTACTCATCAGCAAATTGGGAATAATAAGACTTACCTCTTAGAGCTGCTGGGAGGATTACATATAAATTTGCATCAGTGCCTAATATACAGAACTTAAGAGACAGCAATTATTATTAGCTTATTCATAATCTCTTTCAGTAATTTCCAATTTTAGGCCCTACAATAAAGCAAAGTTTCTACCTTCCTCGAAAAGAAAATAATATGCATCTAGGACTATTGGAATGAACTAAAATCCAAAAGCTTGAAATGTCACTTACAAAGTACTTTGTAATAATTCACACTAGTTAGTTTTTAAAGTTTAAAACTTACATAAGAATTTTATGAAGCTTTAGGATGGTCCCAGAATTGACAGGAGGGAAATTCCCTCCTGAACTAAAAAGCCAGAAAAACTTCAGAGGGGAAGGAATCTTTCAGAGACCTACTCAAGGTTCCATGAAAGCACCCAGTTCTGATTTCCTCCAGGTTACCTGAGAACCAGGAGAAACCCACCCCCTTTGAAGTTTCTCACACCTCCCTCCCACCCCCAGCTATCATCACTACCCCAGCACCCTTTCTAAACATAGATTTCTAAGTAAAAAAGGAAACTGCCTAAAATTGAAACTGCTTTGGTCTATTATTGGCTTGGTGGCTGTAGGAAGAAAATGGAGGAGGGGTAGCGGTAAGAGATGCTGATGGAAATACTCTGAGTCATCACTTCCTGG
The DNA here is from genome assembly GCF_965194825.1 of Balaenoptera physalus. Taxonomy (NCBI): domain Eukaryota; kingdom Metazoa; phylum Chordata; class Mammalia; order Artiodactyla; family Balaenopteridae; genus Balaenoptera; species Balaenoptera physalus. The sequence continues at coordinate 29,603,979 of NC_138897.1, forward strand.
AAGAGGTGGCAGTGAACCCAAAGTTGGCTGGGGAGTCAGGGGGCTAAGGCTGGGTCCCAGCTCTGCCACAACCTCACAGGCACCGTGGGGATGTCACTTAACTTCTGCGGATTGCCCTCTGTGATATGACCCTCACAGCCTTCCCAGCTCTACATTCTTGTCATTCATAAATATCCCGGTGAATAAACCACCAGTGCTGCTCACCATCAGTCTGGAAACCTAAATGAACTTGCACTCCTGAGCACCACAGCCATCCTCACAAGCAAGAGCAGGCAGGGCCGAGCAAGGAGGAGGAGAGCTGGCTCTGACTGAGCTGTTTGTTTGTGTAAAACAAACAACTGTTTTACTTCCTAACCACTTCCCCACACCCAGACTCTCCCACCTGCACATACGGCGCCCCAGCCCTGCTGCACAATTCCCCGAGCAGTGCAGGGTAACCCCGCTTGGAAACAACACCCTGGGATAGCCTGAGCACTAGGGTAGATGAAATCACTTTATATTCTCTCTTAGATGCAAGATTATATAAAAGTATTCACTAAACTGTGAGCAGACACAGATGACTGTAAGATTCAGGTTTTAAAAGAAAACAACCTTAACAGCATTAAACCAAAAGTTGCAGCTTGCATTGGAATCACCGTTCATGCACCTGCGTGCCTTTGAGAGGAAGGACTGGCCTCTTTTTCATTTGTCTGATGCTAATTCCTATGGGCAGCTATTAACCCCTTCCCCGGATACGGCAGGTCCTCATGACCACGTGCTGGACCAGTGAGTGAAGAAATGAATGCTGACCTGCCGAAATAAGGAGGCAAAGGAGGATGACGCTTACACAGCTCCTTGAACTCTGTAGTCACTTTGGCTTCCTGGGTTATTTAATATTCTCTCTCATTCATGTTCTCTCTCCATCTCCGGCCCCCACCTCAATGCATTATGCAGTCTGACTGAATACCACTCAAAATATTTTCTCATTTAGAGAAGAAAACAGGAATTTGCCACTTGTCTGCCTCTATTCTGTTGCCTGTCAGCCTTCAGCAAATATTTCAATCCTGGGTCTTTGCCTGCTGTTAACCTTTCTCCTTTAACCTTTGGCCCTGCCCTCTTCAAATCTTCCAGGCTTTACCTTCTCATCTTTCCAGCTCAGACACTCCACTGCAGAGCTGACTTCTCTGACTACTATGTTCAACCAAAGGGAGATATGACAACACCCCTAAAGCAATCGGAGTCAAAGGAGAGCTTCTGCGATCCGCTTGCGTGATCAAAAGATGATCAGACACATTAGCACATCATGGTGGATGTGACTCTTCCTGTAACTGGGCTCCCATTCTCACTGGCCTAAATGTGGCCTCCCAGCCTTCAGTGCCTTTTTTCTAGTCCAGCCACTTCCAAATCCTAACTACCTCAAGTGGGCAGGTCACTGCAATTAGAGGCTCAGGGTTGGCTGTCAGATGTACACATAAGATGCAGATCAGGTCCACCAGGGCACTGAGGATGCAGAGCTCCTGGTGGACTTTTCACATTTGGCCAAATCACAGAACAATTCCCTTCTAAACCCCTGCCCCTCCTTCTCCCAATCACTGCAACTTCTCTGGTTCTAGCTAATCACCCCCCATCCCACATCCCATTTTGGGACCACTAGCAGTCGCCATTTTCCCGTTCTTGTCTGTGTCCACCAATATGTGACCTGTGCTATTCCTGTGTATTTCTGCAAGTTTTGGGGGAAGGTGGGGAATATTTAAGGACCTTTTCTTTTGCAATGACCAATCTGCTGTCTAATAGCACTCCTTCTAATGTAATTAATTGTACCGTCTCTTGGTTCATTAGAAATGAGATTCCCCAGGTCCCAGCCAGCATAATGAAGGGTAAATCATGTTTAAGTAACCGCATAACTAGTGGGTCAGTTTTATGTTTTGTCTTGGTTGTGACCATTATTTAGCCGGGTTCTCAAAGTGCCTGTCAGTGAGGCTTTCATGTCAGGCCAGTATTAAAAGACGAATGTTTTCTCCCCTCCCCACCCCCATTTCTAGCCCCTCTTCTCTGAATGCTGCATGTACAGGGCAGCTAGGAAATAAAGGCTCCTTTATCTGATCCTCCTAGACAGAGCCATGTCAGTTCAGGAGGATTCAAGAGAGAAGTGCCAAACTGTAATAAGACGGGCCAAGCAAATAGGCAGGGAGACTCCCGTGCAGTGGCAATGAATGGCCACAGTAATAGAGTGTCCTGTCTCTTCTTTAGCACCCAGCATTGTGAGGATTAAAAAGGATTTCTTTTCCAGACTTTCATTGATTGGCCATGTGATCCTGGACAAATCATGAAACATCCTGATTTGGACTCTATCCTCATCTGTAAAGGGAAGATTGCTCTGATGATCTTCAAGGTCTCTTTCAGCTTTAATATTCTTTACGTGTATCCATCAAGCACTGGGAAGCAGTCTGGCCCACTCAGATGGCTATGGAGAATGCCCCCTACAGCATAAAAAAAGGGTCTTCTGAAGAGATGAAAGCACCAACTTTCTTTATAGCCAGAGTTTGCCCAGTATAAAGGAAAGTAAGAGGAAGAGAAGGAAAAAGCAGGATGTCCTTTTTTTTACAAAAGGGAAATTAAGGTGCAGTTTCACAACATCATAGAGAGAATAAATTACTGGTGCTTTTAGACATAAACACAGAAGAACTCCAGATTTTTTCCCAGATTTTTACCCTATTATATCAACCTTCCCGTAGGATGGCCTGATGATAAGCAAAAGGAGCATTTTCGCTTTTTAATTTTTGTAGATTTGTGTTTACCATTTTCCCTAGGATGCCAGCCTGGACATCCCAGCAGTCTAGCATGAGAGCCCTCCTGACCACACACCCTACACAATCTTCTGTCTTCCACACTCCCTCAGGAGCAAAGCCTTTGGTGGTCAATGGACGATGATAACCAATCCCTCCTCCAGAACTTAGTTCATCCCATCCACAGAGCATGTGTTGCTCATCATGCATCACTTCCACTCCATGGAAGCTCCCTGAAGACAAGGGTAATGGAGGTCACGAAGCCTTTAGATCCCTACAGCATCCAGTACACCACTTGTCTCCAGTAGGCTCACTGTAAACACTTGTAGAATGAACGGAGGTGCAACAACAGTATCTTTGACATAGAACTATTTGGTCACACTGGTGGCACATACCTCTCTTAGCTTTTAACTAGGATGTAAACTGCCCTAAACATGTTCTACCTCTTTCAGAACACACACCACCAATTAAGAACTGAAGCTGAAGCAAAGATGGGAGAGAAATTAGGGCAGCAGGAGACTCAGAGGAGAAGTGAAGGATAGGAGCACAAGAAGGCAATTGGAGATATTGATGAGGAATGTCCAAAAATGACATAGATAGGCTCTCCCAGGATTCCTCCCTCTCCTCCTAAGCCCAGAGCCCCATCAAAGCCAGACCCCCAGACATCTATTTCTACAGCATACCAACACATACATACATGTCCACTCAGACGCCCTCTCACATACACATGTCCAGACACCCTCCAGTTGGCAAACAAGTGACAGTACACAAATTAGAAGAAGCCACAAAGATTTGCTTCGGTGGGGAGCCTGAACAAACAAGGAACAATTTTGCAAGTGGCCACAGATGGCTTAGCTTCTCTCCTTACAATGGACACTAACAAGATTTGCCATAACTAATTCATTCTTTCACACCACTGCCCTGTTCCCCCACCTTCTGAGGGTGGGGGAAATTCCCCATCATGGCCATATGCATTTTTGTTCCTTTCTAACACACAAAAAGCGCAATTTGTTCTTCCTCACTGTGTATGGGTAGATCACACCTAAAGGAGTTAAAAAAGGTTTGAGAGGAAATGATGGTGGAAGCAAACATATGCTGGCTTTTCTCTCCCATTTCAGCTGTTTGGAGAAGGGGTGGAAAAGCAGATATTTACTGAGTCCTATACTGAGCTGGAGAACTCAGTAGTAGCAGAGGAATGGGTACGAAGTATAGCAGAAAACAAAACAGTGAAACAGACAGCTGGAAACAAAACTCCACAGCAAAATACTGGATTTGGAAACTTTGTGGACACCTTAAGCTCTTCTTCACTCCAGGCACTTTCTAATCAGCTTTTCATAAGTGTCCCTAACACACAATCAATGGATTCTTAAGAAAATGACTGAGCTTCTCTAACTCACAGGAATCAAAATGCCGGAGGCTGTTCCTTTGTACCTGCCTGAAGGCTCCTTAGGCCTCTTCAGGGTGATAGCAAAAACCAAGGGCACTTCCTCTCTTCACTGGGGGCTGCAGTAGACCTCTGTTTCTTGTCCACTCTGGGCTTGCTTCCCTCCATTGCTGCTGTATTTTGATTTCTTAAAGCAGCTCTCTGCAGACTCCCCCATTCTCTTCTCCCCAACTTGGGACCGGGTGGCAACATATCTTTCTTGACGCGCTCAGGAAGAAGTCGGATCTCCCTATCTGCTCTCCCAAGGCTTTCCTGCACTCCAGATTTCCAGGTAAACCTTGCAGGTCAGCCCAACGGATTCAAGGCAGACAGTGAGCATCCTGCCTCCTGGACAATGGTTCAAACAATGCCCTGGCCACTTTTTCCTCCTGCCTACATCCTCTGCTGCCCTCAAGGCCCATTCAAGCCTCCTCTCTTCCTTCATCCTTCTCTGGATTCCTCACACACCCCAGCATCTGGCACAAGATGACCATCACACTTGGGCCTAACCTCCCCAACAAAAGGTGAAGCTTGGAGGCTTCTTTGAAGGCCAAACAAGTCCGTATATACCTGGAGTGATGGCTCTGTATCCTTTCACCTGCCCGGATTTTCATTCTTAGTCATCATTCATATCAAGTGTAGCAGAATACGTCTATACTCTTTTTTCAAATAAATATGTATTTTATACTTATAGGCAGCTATTTAACAAAACTATGCATGTTATTATATTAATAATTAGGTCAAATCAAGTCCATATATTAATATGCCTCCTAGTTATATGAATCAGTATTTATATGGGGATTTATTGGAATATCACAATTGGAAAAGACTTTTGTATATTCTGCTTCATTGCCTTCATTTCAAGATGTGACTCCTGAGAACAAGAGGCAGTGAGGAAACCCAGGTGGTTAGGAGCAGAGACTAATCTCCTGCTTCTCAGTCAGGGCTCTATTGCATCATATACAATATCTATCTTCCCAAAGGCCAGACACACACACATACATGTATGTGCACCTAACACCAAATACTCTCTAATGCACACACCAAACCACACCACCTTCTCAGGGCTCCTCAGACAGAGCTCATCAGAGAAAACACGATGACAGAAGGATGTATGTGACTGTACGTCCTTCTCTGATATTCTCTAGATTTGACTTGGATTATCTCCTAAATATATGTCTTCCTCTCCAGCTCTTTGCCTCCACTGCCCGCAGGCTGAACCCCATAGCCGGGCTGTCCTCTTCTGAGAAAGAAAAGCTCCAAGGACCAGCAGTTGTCTCCCTGTGTTAAATGAGATGAGCAGAAGCAGCCACTGCTGCACAGCAGTCAGGCCCAGACGGAGAGGGCTCTGCTGCAGGCCTAATATCGGGAGCAAAGGTCAGCTGTCATTTAGGAATGAAGCCAGAAGGAAAGCCAGGCATCCAGAAGATCAGCACCTGCTCCTCCCTAGAGGTGGAGGGGGCACAGCTGGTCCAGCCCGTGGCGGCCCCTCTCAGGCCCACCTGCACGGCTGCCCCCAAGGGGCTGTGAGCAGTGGCTTCCTCACGAGTAGAAAGCCACTGGTACCTCGGGTGGAGCAGTAAGTACCTTTGAGAGGGTCCAGGACCAAAGGCCAAGCTCATCCAGGAGTGCCCGCTTTCTCACCAGTTCTTCCATCCCTCCTCTGCACTGGTTGCCTGGACTGAGAGAGCCTTTCAGAGGCAGCCCTTCCCCCAGCCCATAAGCATGAGCGAATTCTCTGCCCCCCACCCCACCTTTTCTTTCAGATGCCAAACTTCCCTCCCTCCCTTTGCAGGGGCCAGCTCTCACATGGCCTCCACCCTTGCACCTGATTTGCCCCAGTAACCGGAGATTTCTACTTTTCTACTTCCATCTCCTCCACTATTTTCTGGATTCTGCTCCCTCTAACAAAATGTGTGACATGATTTTTCAGGTTTTCAGCCAACCTTGCTTTTCTCTCTTCTTCTTTCTATGCTGGAGATCTCAAGGACATCCCACTGATTAAATACATCAGTACCATAAACCACATGTGTTTCACAGAATGGATGCCTTCAACTCACGTCTCATCTTGTTCTGCTTCAAGGTACTTCTCGTCTTTCTTTTTAATTAGCCAGGGACTGTCCCTATCACTCAGTCAAATCAACCAGTCAACTACAAGGTATTTTTTTTGCGAATTCTGACATCCTTCTTCCTAGTTGAGGTGTTATGAAGAAGCTTTTCTGTCTCAGTTCCTACTTTGAGGTAGCCTGCAAATCAGACAGACAACATTACCCCACTTAAGAATGATGCCCAGTTATAACTCCATGATAGTGCCTGGCATGCAACACATTGGGATTGAAGAAAATACCTTTTATTAAATGAGTGTATAAATGAATGAATGACTCAGTGATGCAGAAGAAAGGGAGCACTGTGAACGGGACAGTTAGCATCAGCAGGGGTACCCAAGTGCTGCTCAGCTCAGCTCTATGACTCTTTGTTGGGGCATCTTTCTCGGGTCCAGCAGAGCCCACTGTTCTGAAGTCAACATTCTCCTTTTACTAGTTCCTCCTGTTCTGCTCTCACACCTCTGGGATCTGCAGCCTCAGGTAAAACAGAGCTAGAGAGGGAGGCTGGCTAACCCAAAGTGCAGCCTGAGTCAGCTGGCAGAGCTGAAAGTAGGGACCATTCTTCTTGGTCCCTGGCCCACTGCCCCTGTACCCGCTACCGCCCAGCTTACGGATACCAGCACTTAAAACCTCTCTCACCTAGTCCAATGTGTCTATATGCTGTCTTCTCTTGCTCTCTCTCTCTGAATTGCTTCAGGCAATTTGTTTTTACTCTTGGATTGTATTAGAAAGTGAAGGAGAGACCAGTTAGTAAAAATTACTTCAGTTCACATAGTAAGGTTTTGAACAAGGACTTAATCGGAGAGTTTCAGGAGCAAAGCTGAGTACATTGCTAAGTCAAGTCACCATATTTCTTACAATTCACATTAATAGGCACCTACAATGTATTTTAAGATGGTAAAATAAATACAGACACACATGCATTGTAAGTTATCTAGGAAAATTCTATATCCTTGGGAGGAAGCAAAAGAGAAACCATTGGCCTCTCTCTCTTTCTGTTGTGTTTGTTTGTTTTATTTTATATTCCACTCTAGGGGGATCTTCCAGTCCCCCGATGCTCTGTGTCATAATTCCAGCCTAACAGTGAGAGGATGGAGGAGATAGCATGTTTAAAAACAGCTTTATGGGGGCTTCCCTGGTGGCGTAGTGGTTGAGAATCTGCCTGCCAATGCAGGGGACACAGGTTCGAGCCCTGGTCTGGGAAGATCCCACATGCCGCGGAGCAACTAGGCCCGTGAGCCACAATTACTGAGCCTGCGCGTCTGGAGCCTGTGCTCCGCAACAAGAGAGGCCGCGATAGTGAGAGGCCCGCGCACCGCGATGAAGAGTGGCCCCCACTTGCCGCAACTAGAGGGAAAGCCCTCGCACAGAAACGAAGACCCAACACAGCCATAAATAAATAAATAAATAAATATTAAAAAAAAAAACAAAAACAGCTTTATGGATTTTATGGGTTTTCACCAATTTACAGAATTCATCATGTGTTCATTCCTTGACCTCTCCGCTCACCACCATAGAGGAGCAAAACATACCCTTTGGTTTGTTAAAGGCTCTCACCCAGGAAAGCCCATGAGTGAAGGTTGGGAGTGTGTGTAGCAAGCGAGGGCTGGGCGTGCAAAGCCGGAGGCCAGCAGGGTACTCTGCTCACAAAGTTGCAGGACCACTTGAGAAGATATCTCAGAGCACCTCCTGAACCTGCTGAGACGATTTTCACTTATTTTGTGGAACATGACAGGAAAAGAGGACAAATGCACAAGGTTCAGGAATAGAAGAGCTTATAAAACTTTCACAAGATTTGACCAAACTGTCCCTCTGGGTTCTCAGGCATCTAGCTATTCTGGTCCCAGTTTACAGAGAAATGGAAACATTGAGAAGGCACCTGCTTGTGGGTCTTCAGGAGGGCAGGCTTAGAACCTTGGGCTTGGGCTCAACCCCCCGAGTCCTGAGTGAGGAGCTGCCTCAGGGCTCAGAGGGTGGACACGCTGGGATCCCACCTTCCCGACCCTGAGACTGAGGCAAGGCACTGGAGGTTTCTGCACCTCACTGCATACAACTGTAAAATGGGGATAATAACATCTCCATTGCCGTGGTGGGGCGGATTTAGTAGACAGTGTGTGTCGAGTGCTTGGCAATGTTCCCGGCTGCGCTCAGCAACAAAACGGTGGCTGTGGCTCTGCTCAGGAAAGCAGCCTGCATGGCCAGTTGCTTTTCCCTGTAGTTCAAGTTTTCCATAAAAGAATGACTCTCCTCTGCCTCTGATGCACAGTTCATATTCTTCAGCAGGAAATGAGGAAACATAAGAGGCTGTACACCAAAGGATCTCCAAGCAAACATCCAAGGACAGCAAGGCCTAAGCTTAAGCAACCAGTAAAATTTTGTGTGACTTACAAAATGAGGTGGGAACAGGAAGAAATACTTTTCTTAGTGATGGTTTTAATTTTTCGGTTTTGTATTTGTTTTTGTTTTTGTTTTTTCCACCCCCTGCCAAAGGATTAACATGCAGGTTCTTAAACAAGGGGGTCCCCCATTTACAGCTGACAGCGGCAGCTGCAACTTCTGACTCTCCTGCAGAATGGCAGGGAATCGAATCAAAAAGAAAAGCAAGTGGACAACCTTTCCTCCGGGAGCACGAAACACAATACCAGCCTCTCGCCAAACCCAGCAGACCCCAGCTCTGATTGGAGGTTGCCTTGGAACAAAGGGAAATTGGTATTTAAAAAAAAATCTTCTGAAAGCCAACTCAGCAGATGGTTTTTTCCTGGGCTCCAAGAGAGGGGGGGTGGGGCCGGGAGGTGGGGGTAGGGGAAGGATGCCGGGATAACCCAACTGCCACCAGGATACAGATGACTGAGAAGTGACAAAGATGGGTAAAGAAGGCTGACCTCTCGCCCCAGAATTTCACAAAGGGCAATTACACCATGTGGTGGTGATCTGGACTAGGCCGCTGATCACATCCAACCTGCAGCTGCTGTTGATCACAGCCACGTCTGGGAGCTTTATCCAAAGCTGGGGAAGAGAGAGCCTAGGGATATTAGAGGAAGCCTGGAAAAGTTTAATTAGAGACTACAGTTTGTTAAGAATCTACTATAGGGTAGTTCTACAGAAAAACACCTTATATTTCCATTGCACTTTTAACATTTCAGAACCACTTTACAACCGTGCGCTCAGATTATCTTCAAAGTAATGTGTAAGGAAGAGACACGGTGTTAATCCCCTGTTAAATATGAGAAAACAGAGATTCACTTGCTAAAAGCAGAAGGACTCAAAACCAGAACCCCCAGCATGGAGTGGTCACCCTCCCCTCAAGTCTCAGGCCAGACAGGACTCATGGAATCTTGTTTTGGACAGGTCCTTTGCTGAATTCCACATTTTCAGTCCAAACCAGGACACCTAAGAATACTTTTGTAAACAGCTTCTAGATTAAGTCTCAGTGAGCCTATTATCCATAGCTCTGTGCTGCATGTACTGCCAGCTATCACTTCTCACCATGTCTCACTGCTGCCATGCCCTGATGAGGAATGTTCTCCAGCGGGGAGGTGGCTGTGGGCCCTCCAAGAAAGGAGCTGTGGGTCTCCGGGATGAAGCTACAATGCCCAGGTTCACCCACAGCCTAGACTGGGAACATGCAGGAGGAGCAATTAGGTGAGCTGCATAGGACTCAACTATTCTCTCCTTGAGGAGGTACCAGCAGGACCAGCTAAAGTGCACCATTCAACGATGGCGTCCTACTGCTAGAAACCAAGAGACCAAGGGTCTGATGAGGGTTTGAGTCTCTCCACTCCCTCTCCCCTGGTAATTAGTTGTAACCTAGGGCAAGCCAGATTAAAAACCCTCAAAGTCCCTCCCTCAGTCTTTAAAACAGGGAGGAATAACAGCTGCTTCATGGAACTATCCCAAAAACAAACCAAAGAGGTCACAGTTGGGCGATGCAAACCCTTTGTAAAGGTACTGGGCAGACGTGATGGTTGCTACCAATTTTCCACACTATGCACTAACTGAAACATTCATTTTGACAGTATGTTGTACTGTCCTGTGTTTTTCCCTAAATGCTCTGAGATCAATTCTTCCTAATAAGAACTGTCTATACCCCACACAGCATTTATGCTGAACACACCATACAACTCTGTAGATTCATGTGGAATTTAGATGCTTTAGCTCTGCTACGGTATATCTGGATGGGAGCACAGAAAAGGCAGCATGATGAAAAGTTTCAGATGTTTCTAAAAAACCAATGCAAAATATACAGGGCTGACTAGGCAGAGGCTGTTCTGATAGAAAAGAGAGTTTTTTCCATAGAGCTACCTTCATTGGCACAGAGCTAACAAGAACTTGTTTAACACCCAGGCCAGGAAATAAAAGACGCAACTTCTGTCCTCAGAGAGCTTACACCGTAACCGAGAAGAAAATACTTTACCTTTGATAACACACTTTTAAAACTTTTTTAGTTAGATACAAAAAGGCCACTATGTAAATGAGAAACCAGGTTCACAGATGGCGGAGAACCATCTAGAGATACCCCAGTACGAAAGCACAGGAGAGGAACTCTGAGTGAGAGGGCATCTACATTTCAGTTGCCCTATTTCTGTGCCTTCTGCGTAGTCCACAGACCCTAACTAGACCATCTGACTAATATTTGACTCAGATCCCTGCCTATAACTATGCACAAAGAAATGATAAGAAGGATAATGCAAACACCTGCATTTTGGCCCAGAGTCCATTGTATGTAGGATGTGATGATTTGGACCAGCAAAAGTAGCAGAAGGCAATATTAAATTGGAGTCTCCTTGACCTTGAGCTCAGTATACACTAACAATGATGAAGCTGCCAGAAAGCTGATATAGCCCGGGGTCCTGTTAATAGAGATACTATGCTTAGAGTGGAGGAGGGCACAGTCCCCTGCAGCCCCAGACCACCTTCCAGTTTTGTCCTCTGCTCTGTGAGCCCGCCCCACTGATGCCTTTTAGGAAGGACACTGACAAACTAGCATTCCTGGCATAGGAACCAAGGTGCTTTGGCATCAGGAAACCATGGAATCCCAGGAACAGTTTCAGGAACTGGAAATATTCAGGCTTTTAAAAGAATGATTTTAGTGCAACATAAGAAAGAGTTTTACTAAAACCAGAGCTGCCTCAAGAGGTAGCAGCGAGCCTCCTCCCTGAGGGTCATTGAGCAGCAGCCAAATAACTGTCCATGAGGGATTTTGGAAGGTGTCTTCTGTTTGTTTATGAGGGATGCTGAAATGGAAATATTCAGAGGCTCTTCTGACTCTCAGTGAAGTCCATGATGCTGGAAGTGTGACCCAATTGTGGACCCATTCTTTCCTTTTGACCCCTAGTTTCTGTGGTTGGCCTTCGCCTGCCTCCTGACCTGGTGCCAGATTCTAGCCTGTGTCAGATTTAACTCCTGGTTCTCAGACCCTTTCTGGATCTCCTAATCTTGCCTTCCTTCATGACCCAACTGCACCCATATCCCAGCATGACGCTGCCCTGCCATTTACTCAGTGGCAGTAATCCAGTGGGAAGACTGGGAAGTTCAGTAACCTGATGGTGCACAAAAGAGCCACACAGCCAAATAAATCCGTGTCCACCTCTTGCTCCCCTGAAAGGACAAGGATGGAGAAATCACAGAGATTCCCACTGTATGCTACAAATAGATCTCCTTTAACCACACCCATGATCAACTCCTTTAAGGCTGTTCTCCAGGGATACAGTCAGTTGTGAACAATGCTGAAACACCCGATTTGTTTAGTGCTGTGAATGGCTTCTCATTCACAGCACTAAACACATGAACTAACTGGCCTGGCGTGAAAGGCTGCCCACGTTCCCGGGCACATTCATATCTGCAAATGATTACTTCTTATTGGCAAGGCATGGTGGTCCACCTTGAAGGACAGAACTGCTGTCTGTCTGTGTCCCTTCAAGAATTCTCTACCCGCTCTGCTCCATCTCTGCCAATTCCCCCCCCCACCAACTGTGAAACTGCCTAGAAACTTGTGAGGGCCGAAGAAGACACTGTGGGAAAAACACCATAAACAAGGTCTAGAAAAACACACTGAAGCAACCCACATTTGATACTAATGATGATTATCAAATGGCCTCAAGGGCCAGGTACCAAGATGGGAACTGCTTGGATTTTTCAGAGTCAATAAAGGCCTCCACTCTTTCCCCTGGTGGGGTCAGAGGCTGGTGGGGAGGTGAGGGAAGTTAGTCTGAGGAGGGAGGGGCAGGCAAGAAAAAAAAACAAACCTGGGACTTCAGAGGCAAAGGCACACTCCAGTTACAGACGGAGGCCCCCTGCCTTCATAGGCCAAGATCCAATGGAATACTATGGAAGGTGGGAAGGAGCCCTAGAAGTTATGTCACCTCAAGGCAGGGACTGGGCTGGCTGTCCGTGTTCGGACATGCTCTGACAGCGGCCTCAGCTTGCACCAAGGGCTGCGGCTTCACCAGACAGCACATAATTCAGACTCCTGCACACACTGCACACAACTGCTGGTCCATGTGGGTGTCTGCATGCTGTGTCTGTCTGCACACCTCCTGGGAACCTGGGTCTACTGAGCTTCTGCCTTCCCCACTGGCAACCTCTCCCTCTGGCCACTGGTTCCTCTTGTGGGCATGCGGGGAGCAGAGCCTTAATGCCACCTTCCAAGTCAAGTCACCCTGAGGACCAAACGAGTTGAAACCATTTCCCCAAAGTAACTTGGCCATGTGAAAATTCTAACACAAATTTTTAGCTTATTGTGGATAAACCAAACCCCTATAACACAAGCCTTCATTGCCTCATGTGTTTGATTTCTGTACGTAAGGCAGTCAGGAGCCTGAACCAATGCCTGGGGCCCAGGCTCTGAGAACCTCACTGCCACATCCCCACGTTCTCTGCCTAGGCAGCCCTTAACCAGACCCAGCGACTTCCTGACCAAAGTGACTCATGTCTCATGAACAAGAAAGGCAGGAGAAGGACATCCTGGGATGTCCTGCATCGTAGTGCTTTGAAGGTGGGATGTTTTTCACTTAAAGTTGCAGGAATCAGAAGACCCAAAGGATGGGGTAGAGAAGGGCAAAACAGGATCATGTCTCTTGTCTTTTATTAAAAATAAAAAAAGGCAATGCAAGTGAAGGTCAACTGGAAATGCCTTAAGAGAGGACTTTTCAAGGATGTAGAATTGGGATGATGGAGAAGGGCGGGTGACTCTGCAAATGCTGGGAGCGTGGCAGGGGTGCAAGGAAGCACCAGCTGAACCCCACTTTGCCGTTCTTATGATACTGTTTCGAAAGTTTCATTTTGAGTCATGCTTTGAGCTTAGCAGCAATCCTGGTTTGGCAGATAAGTGACCACAGAGATAAAAGACCTTTGAATCATCTCTAAATAAATCCCATACCAATTCTCACCACCAAAAAAAAAAAAAAAAAAAAGCATTAGTGGCATGCTTTATTAGTAGATGCTTGTGCAGGCATCAGAAATAAGACACTGGCACCACCACCCAGCCAACACAATTCAACATAGCCACGAGCAGTATTTATTAAAACAGGATCGGCCTAAAGAAACACATGGCTTCTTAGACAGCCCACGCCTCCTAGGCACCCAGCACAACTGCAGGTCACTGTGTACCTAGCTGTGCCTGTACTGAGGAGGGTCCTGTGGGTGACCTGGAAGAAAGAGAAGCAGAACAGGAATAAAGGCGATGCACCCTGAGTGAGGTGCTGTGCTAAGCGCACCAGGCACTTTCATCTCCACAAGACACCAGCAAAGAGGTGCTACTATTATCCCTGGTTTTCACACAGTTAGGAAACTGTTTCAAGGGATTAAGTAACTTGCTTAAGGTTATAGGGAGCCCAGGTTCTAGTGCAGGTTCTCTGCAGAGAACCTGGTCTAGAATCAGGGGATCTGAGTTCAAATCCACTCTCAGGACAGGCACTCTTTCTAACAGATCCCTTATTTCTTACCTGAACAGTTCAGGGAATGAATGAGTCTCCATCAGATGAGAACACAATTTTCTTGCTTTTACTCTGACAGGTTTATCTTCAATGGCACGGAGTTCACCAAAGGCTGTTCCTTGTTGAAGTCCAAAATGAAACTAAGTACCAAGAGGAAAAGAGCCAGCACGGTGCTTTAAACCCCCAGAGAATCCCAAACACAGGAAGAAAACAAGAAGCACACAAGGAGGGAAGAGGGGAACCAAACATTCCCAGAATATCTTCATGGAATGCAAGTCTGATAAATCTCACTACTTTTCAAGCTCAACTCTGACATTTGCTCCCATGATTTTAGGCCTTTTGACACTGGGGCAAAAAGGAAACAATCTGATAACAGAACAGTGGATCCCGAAGAGAGGTCAAAAATTTTGTTTATAGTAACTAGTTTTCTTAAAGAGAAAGTCTTGCCTCATCTAACAGAATGACTCTTGAAGTTTCCAGTTTTTGGAAGAGAAATAAGGCTTCACAGGTCAAAAGCTGTTTGTTTTCTTTTTCTTTCCTTTTTTTTTTTAAACATGAAAAAACTGAGATCCAGGAAGGTAAAGCATTCTTATTGAAGCTGTTAATAACAGAGGCAGAGCTGGCACCTAGGGCTCCTGTCCCCAAGTCCAGTGTTCTTTCCCGAACACCAACTCCAGATGTCAAATGTAACCTGTTGCTCGGTAGATACAATTACTTTATGGAAAAGGTTTTTAGCTCTAAAATAACTATAGAGAAACCTATCAGGAAACAAAATTTTCAGGCACTCTGATGAATAAATAGGAATGTGCTGCTTTAAAAAAAATCTATAGAAAGAAAACATAAAATTAAATGAGAGGGGAAATTCAGCTTCTTGTGAAGAAATGCTGTCCAGACCTGCTCTCCCAGCCAGGTTGAGGGCGTTGTAGGGGAAGAAGCTCATATACTCCCAGGAGTTCAAGGCACCACATTCACATACCCTGAGGATGGGAGGGCAAGCCCTCAGCCAAGCAATGCACCTCGGAGTGACCAGAGAAGGGGTTGCACAAATGATGGCGAGGGAGGGACGCCTGAACCCTAAGGAGGGTGGAAGGCTCTCTGTTGGATGCTCAGGGCCACCCATCAGAGTGGATGAGGAGATGGCGATGGGTGCAGCACCAGAGGTCCAGCAATCTGAGCCACCTTTCATCCCCTGCCCAACATGCCCTCCCTCCTGCAGCCCCTCCAAACTGCTACAACCCATAGAGTGTCAGGAGAGAAATGTGCATCTCAGCAGTCTACAGGGGAAACGGAGAACCCTGGTGCAGCCCTCCTTAGGGACAACTGTACTACCAAGACTCTCCTTTTATGCTTCTCTTCCCTACATCACTTTCATCATGTTCCCTGGACCCCCAACCCTTCCTTTCCCCAATTCAAAGCCTGCTGAGCACTTCCATTACTTATAGAATTAAATGCAAACCCATTTATTTATTTGATATTCATCACTCTCTGCAATCTGATGCCAGACTAGCTTCCCATCTACATCACCTAAAAAGCCTTTTTTCTCTCCCACACTTTGTGTGTTTGACACGAGGAAGGTGCTATTTGAAGTACGAGTACATGAATTTGTGACCTATTAGACTTCCCAGGAGAGGGTTATGAATGCTCAAAAGAGAATATAGGGTCTTTCCATACACATATGATGATGTTCCACATGGTGTTACTAAGAAGGAGTCCTGAACATGCTCCTAGGACCATCGCAGGCCCTGAGGAATATGAGGTTGAAGTCCCTGCTGCTAGAGAAAATAGGTTCTCCTGATGAAGCTGGGGGAAGGGGAACATCAAGTCTAAAGAAACAAAAGAGAAGCAAAGAACAATCCGTAAGCACAATAAAGGAAAAAATAAGACTCTAACTCATGAGGCTTTGAGACACTTGGGATTTAAGACAGCATGCCAGGTTATGATCCTGCCATCCTCGCTGATGTGGGAAAGTGGGAGAGAAATGCCCTCATGCTGGGTCCTCATCTCCCAGCAGCCCTTTCCCGTGTGGGCACTTGAGGCCTGGACTCCAGCATCGGCCAAACAGTCTAGAAGAACTGACTTCAAAGGCCAACTCTGCTCCCGCTCATCTGAAGCCACTGAGCCTCAATTTCCTCATCTGTAAATAAATACCATCTGTCTGACAGGACTGCAATAAGGACTAATAGAGAAAGTGAATACAGATAAAAGAGCTAGCCGAGGGTCTGCCACATGGCTCAATAAATCGGAACTATTACTATGACGTGTGGCCTGTAAATTACCCATTTTTTCCTAAAATCTTACATTGGGTTATATCACGTGGAAACTAGCATCTCTATTCGGCAGATGAGGAAACCAGGGCTTCAGCAAGGTTATATTCCAGATCCAGAGTCACAAAGCCAGTTGGTGCAGATAACCACACCACATTGTCTACCCTGGATCACTGTACAGTGCTTGTCTCAGAACACCCTCTCCTTCTCATGCCGTTGAACCTGGTGGGTGTCCTGACACCCACAGAAAGTCCTCAGAAAGAGGAGAGCTGCTAAACTCTGTCCAGCTGAGAGCCTCTTAAAATACAGTATGTTAACACGTATATATGGAATCTAAAAAAAAAAAAAAAAATAGTTCTGAAGAACCTAGGGGCAGGACAGGAATAAAGACGCAGACGTAGAGAATGGACTTGAGGACATGGAGAGGGGAAAGGGTAAGCTGGGACAAAGTGAGAGAGTGGCATGGACATATATACACTCAGATGTAAAATAGATAGCTAGTGGGAAGCAGCCGCATAGCACAGGGAGATCAGCTCGGTGCTTTGTGACCACCTAGAGGGGTGGGATAGGGAGGATGGGAGGGAGACGCAAGAGGGAGGAGATATGGGGATATATGTATACGTATAGCTGATTCACTTTGTTATAAAGCAGAAACTAACACACCATTGTAAAGCAGTTATACTCCAATAAAGGTGTTAAAAAACAACAACAACAACAACAACAACCTGTCACTGTTGGAACATTTTAAGTTCACATGTTACACCTGAACTTGCTTCTAGAGACTCATTCTCATGTTCTCTATTGTTTTTATTGAGTAACCTAGAAGGAAAGTAGAGGAAGCTTAAGTTATTATTACCACTTACCTGAGTCAGTCTAAGACGCAACAACATGGGTGCTGTGATAAACAGCAGGGTGCATTTATGGGATCATCCATCTGCAACTCAGGACCTGCCCAAAGGACAGTTCTGAGGCCCTAAAATATGTTCTGAGCTCTCTTTTCAGCCTCCGCTTCTTACCAAATGCTGCTCTTATACCTCACATAAATCAGTCCGTCATAAACCCTCTTCCAGACAGCATCTCAGGTGCCATCCTAAGCCTACATGGAAGGGAGGTGACCTGTCCGCTGGTTAGAAGAGTCCACGCATCCTTGAGCCAATGAAGTGGTATTTTCACGGGTCCCTCCTAACATCCTACTACTGAAGTGGTCCTGTTACCTGAAAATCTGTTAACAACTCTCCAGTTTGGAGGATTGGGCCTAGGTTTGAAATGTGGAATAAAGCTCTTAAGCATATCACGCGTACATCTCCTCACCCCACAGCAGTAGAACATGTACAGATAGAAGTAGCAGAAAACTAGCTGTGATATGTAAGGAATGCCATAATTATGCTACAGAACGTTCTTTTTACAAAAAAACAATGAAAAAGCGAATCACTTGGGGTCCAATATAAGCTGTCTTTGCCAAAGGCTGTCAAACAATGACTTGACCAAAATTGATTGGTCTGCAAAAGTAAAACAAACAAAAACAAAAAACAACACAAAAAAGCACATAATGATTAACGTTCATTTTTTCCCCAGCCTCCAGGTTTGGAGGCTGAATCGTTCAAAGCAAAATGAAATAAAACAAAATCCTTCTTATCCTGAAACTCACTGTCCTTCCCCTAAGTCACGGGTCAACAAGTGTTTTTGGTCAGAACTAGACAGCAGATAGTTTAAGCTCTGAGGGCCATACACTCTCTGTCACAACTACTCAACTCTGCTGTCGAAGTGCAAAAGCAGCCATAGCCGAAATGTAAATAAATAGATGTGGCTCCATTCCAATAAAACTGTATTTATGGACAGTGAAATTTGAATTTCATATAATTTTCCCATCTTACAAAATATTATTCTCTTTTTGATTTTTTCCCAACCATTCTTTGCTTGTGGGCTGTATAAAAACAGGCGGGGGGCTGGATTTTGCCCACGGACTATAGTTTGCCAAACCTGCTCTAAGTCAGCATATATGATCAGGTGATACCCAAGTAGGCATCTCCACCTGCTCAAGGACCAGCTCAACAGAGCCTTTTTCCAAGCTCTTAGCGAAGGACCTGAGTCCCAGGGGCCACTCCATGTACACTTCTTCAGTGAGCAACTTGCCTCAAAATAAAAAAATCCAGAAGACTAGATTTTAGAGTGAGACACTGATCTGATGTTTACAAAATGCCATCCTCATCCTTTTCCCTATCTCAAATTACTGATCATGTACTTCCCATTCATACAAATAAATAAATTCTGCAAGCTCATTCCACTGAACTTTTCTGTACAAATGGTAAGCAAGGTTTCCACCTCTCCACCTCAGCTCCAGCTTTTGCTTACTCCTTGTTTGCAAAACAACAGGCACTTGAAGAGTAATAAAGTTCACATTCTAATCCAATAGAGATCAGAGAACTTCCTATCATCTATCAAATGATTAAGACCCAGTACCGTTAACTTTATTCGTTCATCTCTGGAAAGAATCAGCTCTAGGCATAACGTAGGAAGGATAAAGGAGTACAAAATGAAGCAAGCTTCTAACAATTTAAAATTTTCATAGATATTCCCATTACAGTGCCAGCATAACACAGCACTGTACATTGAATTTCAGCCTTTCTCCTTCCTTTCTTTCCCCTCCAATTGCTCAGGCTTAGAAATGCATACTTGGTAAGTCACATATTCAAAGAAGCGATTTCTTCTCTCTTTCCAATAAAGCACAAAAGGGCATCCAACTTTTTGGGTGAGAATGACCAGCCTGAGAATTTCAGATATGAGAGTAGAGGTCCATTGCACATTTCAGCTTTGAAATCATCCCCATGTCACAAATTCCAGAGTTTTATTCTGGGGCATTCCAATAGACAGAAGCCTATATTTGGGAACAGTCTTATGGCCTTAGGAAAGTAGTAGTGATCAGGACAACTTACTCTCTTTCTAGGATAGTGAATTTGGGTTTGCACACCCAAAACTGTGGGCTGCTACTCAAATTCTGGCAGTGATGGGGATGGAGGGGAAACTGTTACCACAGTTTTCAAGACTGCTCACCCACACAAAAATCCAACAACACTCTTTGTGCCATCTCAGTGGCCACAGACAAAGATACTCGTTTTCAAAGCTGAAGAGACCCGACTCCAAAGCAAAGGCTAACTTTCTGAGCCTGCGTGCATTTCTTTGCATCTGCTTGCAAAAACCTCAAAAGTTTCCATGTGCATCTAGATAATCCTTGGTTTTATGACAGAGAACCCAGAAAGCATCGCAAAGCTGTAAATGGGGAGGGGAGAGGGGAAAGCACTACCTCTATGCTATGTAAAAACACACCAGTTTCTAAAGATTCCTTTGTGTTCCCAATGTTAAAGTAAAATGGTCAACTGCCTTGGCTTGCCCAGGACTGAACCTGGATGCAGGACTTTCTGTTTAAAAACCAGGATAGTCTCAGCAAACTGGCGGTGTTGGTCACTCAGAAAAGTCTCTTCTAGTCCAAGTTTTTGGATTTTAACTTCGACAAATCAGCCAAAATGCCTAGCATAAGGAAGGGCACAAGCCCTACACTAAAGAAACAACATGATTCTTAGCAGCTTTATTGAAAATGACTATCCCAAAGTTCAAAAACCACTGTCAACAGAAACACTACAGATTATCTCTGGGGTATAAAGGAGAGAGGTTCATTCATATAGACCATTTTATCTTCCATCATGTCCAGAATCCAAATAATTACGATGTTGGGGAGAGAGTTACAAAGACTCTGGTTAACATCTACTACCTAGAACTGCAAAACTCCGTCAGCAAGAGGGTTCCTTTCAGAGCTGTTCACAAGACCCAGAGATTGTTGGAAACAAAAACTTCCTGGACTTGGGCAGCCCTTTGCTATCACAGCTGAGTGTCACACCCCTCCCAGAAAGGGAGGTCTCTGTAACCCTCTGTGACACAAAATAAATACAATGAAACCTAGATCCATACATTCCCAACCAAAGAACATCACTAAATCACCTAGAGAGCTGCTTTCCACACCCACATTGACTTTTATGAGGAAAATGACCATGTACCAAGTTCATTCAACACTCAGTCCTAAAAGTCTACAGTTTGTTAGATAAAGCTTCATGTCAGTCCCCTACCCCTTCCCTTTCTCCAGCTCCAGCTCTAAAGCTCACCACTGGCTTCCAGGATAATGATCTCTCAGCACTAGAAGAGCCGCATTTACTACAAAGACGGGGCTTCCTCAGTCAAGTAAATGATTTGTCTATTGTAGAAAGATTTACAGCAGTGATTGAAACCAAAAGGACGTTATAACTGTTCTTGACTGTTCTGACTGACAAAAATTTTCAACGTCCTACTCTTGACTGTGAGAACAAATGCAAATATTAAAGCAAAAAAACCAAAAAACACCCTCAAATTTTGTCACAGCTTAGCCAGATCTGACCCAGCCAACCGGCTGCTACACAATAAATAGGAACTTCCAGGATTATAATTCTAGTAGTTTCTTTTTTGCTTTGTTTTGTTTTGTTTTTGGTCGATAGTATCCATAATAATAAATTGGATACTATACCAAGATATCAGAGACATTTATTCTGCAGGTCCTAAGTATTCCATCAAGGAGATTAGTAATTTATAAATAATTAAGTAATAAGCAAATAGACCCTTAAATGTTGAGGATAAAATGGCAAAAACAAACAGAAAAAACCTAGTCAACAGGGATCCCTACCTTCTTTTTGGAGTGGCTTCTTTCCTCCTCCTTTGTGGCTTTGCTATTTTTCCCAGCACGGGACACCTTCTGGTCCCCAGACTGCTTGATGGTGATCTTGATCTCGGGTGGGCATATATAGTTCTCCAGATTCTTTGGGGGTTTCTTAGCCCGCTTCGTGGTCTGAATCTTCAGCTTCAGGCTCCCCTCTGTGAAGTTTGCCTCCTTGATAGAAAACTCCTGTTCTTCCAGACCATCTCCTGCCACCCATTTCTCACTGTCTGCATTGGAGTTGGAATCCACATCCCGTCCTGAGCCCAGTTCATCCTCCTCCTCTGGCTCCATGCGTTCTCCGCCTACTGGGATCCCCTTCCCAGTCTCCGGAGCAGAGAGCAAAGGTTCCCCTGCACAGCCAGGAGCAGTCAAGGGCTTGGCTGAGGAGACCGGCAGGAATTCCGACTCACTCCCCCTTTGCCGGGAACCGCTTAAGACTTCCCTGGACTCCATGACAATCCTACAGTCTCCACGAGTTCTCAGGAGGGGGACGGGGAAAAGGGAAAAGGGAAAGGTGAGAAGAAAGGGCACCCAAAATTCCAAGGAGAAAGTGGTCCAGCTGCTGGGTTCAGAGTCCCAGGGATGGAGACACGGTCAAGTTGTTCAGAAGGGATCAGATCTGCAACTGAGAAGCAGAGAGATAATTAGCCATGGCAGGAAGGAAAATGACCTCAAAGGTAACTGAAACTAAGTTCCAGAAGCCCCATCCTACCTCACTTATCTATGGCATCAGAAAAAAATGACTGGAAAGAAGTCAAACCAGAAAGTTCACATCCCCAAATTACATTATATTGGAGCAGAGGGGGAAACACACGCACACACACAGGCTTTCATTGAATTGTTATTTATTTTTATGGTTGTGGGCCCAAGAATAAAGATAAGAGAGGTGAGTCCTCCAGTCCAGTAACAAGCTAGATGCTTCTTATACTAAAGCCACAGCTGGCTGAGTCACCATCAAGGCCAACCATGATGAAAGGAAGTCTAAGTGCTGATGCTCAGGTCTGTGAAAACTGCATCTGGCTGGCTTCTTGCACAACTTCCCTCTCACACGTGAAGAACAGTCTGCAAAGCTGAACACAACCCTGGGCTGCCTGGGCCAAGCTCTCCATCCCCTCAGAAGAAGAACTTCTGGACCATTCTTCCTTTATTATCTTTCATTATGAATTATTTTAATCATGCAAGTCTTGTCTTTATTTCTTAAAATAAATAAATGCAAAGCTTAGGTGAAGGCTTGTAAAAGGAAAACAAAAAGAGTTCAGTGAGAAATTACTTCTAATGCTGTGATTAATGCAAAACAAATGCTAAAAATGTTTCCAACACAAAAGTTATTTAATCATTATCAATCATTTAGATAAAAATAGTCACCCGAGACAGTTTTAATTCCCTTCCTAGACCTTAAATAAAGTGGCGTTATGTCTACATGACAACAAAAAAGAGAGGGGAGAGAGGGAGCATTTCACAGGCCTCTGGAAGTGCCAGGAATCCCCCCAGGATTTTTTATTCTGCCTTCCTCCTCACCAAACCATCATAGGATCAGCTAAACTATCCTTCACCCTTATTCACTCCATGTCCCATTATTCCCAATTTCATACTCATCATTTTTAAAGCTCAAAAGAAAGCCCAAATGTTCATTCTCAAGAGAAAACCTCAAGCCCTGGGGCCGCCCTCAACTTCAAGACATCATCTCCTTCTACCCCTGGCTGTAAGTAAGATTACATCCAAGCCTTCCAAATGGCTGAACACTCAGCAGAAGGCATTACAGCATACCTTAGGCTGCTACCTTTGAACCCATCAATTTAAGGAACTGACCAGCAAATGTGCCCACCAGAAAATGCCAAAAATGCAACATACATTCAGAACAGCCAAGAACTGGAAACCGAGCGGGTACTTCCTCCCTCTGGAATCAGTACATTTTCAGCTGACGCCCTGTGAGGAAGCCAGTCAGCAAGGCAGCAGGGCTTTAACATGGACCCTGCTCCCCAGAGAAGCCCAGGAACATACTCAGCTCCTGGGAACTGCTCAGCCCCACAGAAAGACACATTTACGACTGCTTCCACTTAGGGGAAAACCCAATGAATGCAGCACTTCTGCAAGAGAAGTGGCTGCCTGGTGAGAGCATGAGCATCCTGCCCAAAGTTGTCAAGCAAACACTGGACTGCCACCTGTGCCCCATGCTACAAAAGGGACCAAGTCCCCAGTTAGGAGCAGAGGAGCAGAGGAGGGCAGTTAGACCAGATGACACTATGCTTCCTTTACTTGTGAGATTCTTGTCTCATCTAGACTGATCTGCCTACCTGCCCAAAACCTTACATAGTTTTTAAAAAGTCATATTCAAGTCAACATTCATTGAGGCCTCTCTTACTAGTGTCAGGTAACACACTGCTGTTGGAGGCATCAAGATGCCTGAGAACCTGTCCCTATTTACCTCCACTGAGCAAAAAACCATACAGATTGGTAGCCATGTTTCTTATGGCAACAGTGTTCAGTGGTTTACTCCCTCTGGCAGGAATCTCCAGTGTTACATTTTAATTCCCTGGTACCTACCTGTAAAGCGTCCTTTGGTCAGAGCAAAAGCTGAGGCATATTCTCCATAAAATTTCCTAAACTAAATCTATTTGGACCTTTGAACCAGAGTAGGTCAATAGCTATTGCAGGTTCTGTGATGAGAGAAAAGAAGGTAAAATCTAAACTTTAGAGGAATAGATAGGAGTACAAAGTGGATAAATTATCTATATTGAGAAAGTATCTTCCCTTTAAAAAATGACTCACTTCAGAGTTTCTTATATTTAGTAGTATAAATCATTAACTAATTAATATAGAAGACAAAGTTCCAAAACTTGAAACTCAAATAGTAAGAGATCCACAAAAAATGAATATTCAACAATTTTTTTTTCCGTTCTCCTCAAGTCAAGATCCTAAGATACACAATTTAAATACAATCTCTTTCCTCAAAGAGGTTACACTCTTGAAGAGAGATTTGAAAAACAAAACAGAGATTTTTATATGTCCTATAATAAGGGATAGAAACAAAGGGAAGAGAAAGGGTTTTCCACTTGAGCAAGGTGTAGACTGATAGATAGGAAACTACACAGGAAGTCCTCAAGAGAGCATAGGATACGGCTCTGACCTTGAGGGGCTTCAATAAGTGGAGTGGGAAGGAAGACATGGCAGACAGAAGGAACAGCATGAGGCAAGGCCTGGGCAGGAGCACACAGGGTTATGTTCAGGAAAGAGAAAGCTGAGGTTTGGCTAGGAGGTGTGGTACAATGTGGTGACTGGTAAGAGGTATAGCTGGAGATAAAAGGTTACAGCCAGATCATGGACATCCCTGAATGGCACGCTAATGAGCTGGATTTTATCTTAAAGGTAATGAAGCCATTTAAGTAGGGGATGTCAGTAGGGAAGGGGTATTATTAAAGCTATGCTTTAGAAAGATAATTCTGGCATGTAGTGTGAGGAATGAATTAAGGGAACCTGATATTAGAGGCAGGGGGACCATAAAGAGGCTCGGCTGAAATTCAATTCTTGTTGCATGAGGACCAAACCAGGGCAGCGCAAGTATAAAAACTAGAGATGAGGGCTTCCCTGGTGGCGCAGTGGTTGAGAGTCTGCCTGCCAATGCAGGGGACACGGGTTCGAGCCCTGGTCTGGGAGGATCCCACATGCCACGGAGCGGCTGGGCCCGTGAGCCACAACTGCTGAGCCTGCGCGTCTGGAGCCTGTGCTCCTCAACAAGAGAGGCCGTGATAGTGAGAGGCCCACGCACCGCGATGAAGAGTGGCCCCCGCTTGCCGCAACTAAGGAAAGCCCTCGCACAGAAACGAAGACCCAGCACAGCCATAAATAAATTAATTAATTAATTAATTAATTTAAAAAAAATACTTCCTATAAAACCTGAAAAAAAAAAAAAAAAAAAACTAGAGATGAAACAGTAATGCAGTTTCAAATAATCCCATCCAGGAACACATCAATTCCAGACTTTCCATACTGGTTTACCTTAAGAATTCAGTCTTAGGGCTCATTAGCCAACAAGTTGCATTCCCTATTCAAGTCAAACCAGTCTCCACAGTGGCATTACACACACACACAGAGTTCTTTCTGCCTTGATATTTTCTTATATCCTCTTCCAACCATGCAGGTGATGCCTGCCATACAACTGGTGTTCTCCAAATGTTTGTTGCATGAAGGAATGAATGAGCAAATGAACAAACAGATCCCAAGCCTTCCCACATTTCAAGGTCACGCCCAAGTCTTCACTTCTCCATGGCAACATACTGCAAACTCTGGACCACAGCACTCACTCCCTGGCCTGACTTAACACTGCTCGCAGCTGTAGAGCTTGCAACTAAATACTAGTCATACATTGTCTTCTCATTGTTTCCAGTACACAACTCTGATTTTCCTTACTCTATTGCAATTCAGTCTCAAGCTGAGACCAGCTGTAGCTGTACAACACTTACATTTGCTTCAGCACCCAGTGCAGGATGGGGCACATGGAGGACTTCATGGAGTTCTTTCTGAATGAAAATGAATTAGCCCCTGACAGCTCATCAAAGTCCTGTGGTTCAAACTACTCCAACTGTAGCTCCACCCAGGCAGGCGGCCCCTGCGTAGTTCACTGTCTATGCCCCTCATGGCCACATGCAAGAGAGACACTTTCAAAAGTAAAGAGCAAAGAAACATAACCCGTTTGTTTACTTCACAAGCACACAAAGCTGTTGTTCTCCTTTTGCCTTCTCCCAGCACGTACCTACCACCCCAAATTCACAGTTCCATTTTTTGGTGCATCGGAGAGACCACTGTGAGTCCTCTTGTGGCACTACTGCCAACGTGTCCTGTGAGTACATGCACACGTTCACTCAACGCACTCACAGAGGAGGGTGAAAACAAGAGCAAGGTGAAAACGGTTTGCCTTGTCACATTCCAGCAGCCAGCAATGACTCCAGAGGGGGCAGCACACAATGGACACTCTGTACTGGCTCAGGCTTTCAGGCCAACAAAAGTTAACCCTTCTGTGGCTGTTTGCAGGACTTGGAATGAGAGGAGCACCATAGGAACAATAACGCTTGCTTAGGAAATGACCACTCAGCAGGTTCCAGGAGAATAGAGGGGAGAGGAGAGGGGCTGTGATGTGCTTGGGAAAGAACACTGAGAGAGCAGTCCCAAGACTAGGCCTGCCTTTCACCGACAGTGAGATGCTAGACAAGTCACTCTGAGTCCTTTACTCCATACTTAATCCCAGCAATGAACTGAGCAGGACCAAGGTCTGTTCCATACTCAAGACTGTGTGATTATACCCTGCACAGCCACAGACCTATGGGACACTCCAAAGTGGGTAGTGTGAGCCTACAGAATTATTTGTCTGAGGGCCCAGGGGAATCCTGCTTGGCTCCATGTGCTTCGTGACCCAGATGAGTCCCAGGGAGTAAGTACATCCTCTCTCCTCCATGATCTACAACATGGAAGTATTTTTCCTAGTCTAGAACACATTCGTTACCTGCAACCTTGAGGGAACTCTTACTAATCCTGGAACTTGGTGGAAATGCAAATTCTCAAGCCCCACCTATGGCTCCAAGGGTGGGGGCCCAGCACTCTGGCTGGTACCAAGGCCTCCAGGCAGTTCTGATGGACTTAGGCTTTGCCTATGTGCTTACCCTTACCAACTGACTTGACCAAAGAGCACTACTGCTCTATGTTTAAGGGGAATTCTCCCTTACAGTTTTACTTTTAGTCTCTTAAGACCAGACATCAGTGGCATTTTATTCATCTATGCAATCCCAATGCCTAGCACAGTGCCCAGTGCATAATGGGCACTCAAGGAATGTTGGTTGACTGAATTAATAAATAAACAAACTAGCTCAGGCTGGGCTTCCCAGCATCACCCACCTCTCCCATTTGCTTTGCTTCCAGGGCACACTCAGGCCATCATCACCCTGACCACTGCTTTCCAAAGTGTCAGCATGGTGGAACTGGTACAGCCCTTGGCATATATAACAGGAGTCAAAAGAAACGGATTCTGGACCTGGTTCTGCCACTTAGGAGCCCTCATAAGCCCTCTTTCAGCCTTGGTGTCTCATCAGTGAAATGAGAAAAAATGTCTTCCTGATCTTCCTCATTAGGTTATAGTTTTTAATCTCTTTTTTTTTTTTTTCTAATGGAACTATATGCTTCTTGTAAATTTTTTTTTAATAGCACATGCACCTCATAAGGTCTTAAAGGCAAACAATGACAAATATAGGAAGAGTTTGCTGCCTCATTCCTGACCTTTCCCAAACTCCCCCCGGAACTCCTCATCCTCAGTCCTACCTCGGCTCCTTACTCTGCAGATCCCATAAGGCTGGAGACTTCTTTCATCTTTACATGTAGAAGACACTGAGCTGCCTATACAATCCTCAGGTCAGAAACTTTTGCCCTCAAAACTCTGTAGAATGTCTTCTAGCATTTGCAGTAACAGAAGAGAAAATGGAAGCCAGCCTGGTTTTGTGTCCTTTGTCGGTAACTTGTTTTATGCTTTTCTAATTGCAGATATTTTTTTCATTGTAATAGCATTTTATTAATGACAAAACGAGTAGTGTGGATCTCACTTCTTTTATTTTTCCTGGAACATAGTGCGCCTTTTGGGTCTGTAGTGCAGGTTATTTCTAGTTCAGAACCGTTCCCTTCAATTATTCCTTTAGTTATTTCTTCTATTCAGTGGTTCTGGCTTCTAATTTTTTCCTGTAACCTCAGTTTAGAATTCTCATCTCTGTTCTCCATTTCTCTCATTTTCTCTCTCACTGTTTTTTGCATTGTGGGAGAGCATTCCTTAATCTAAGGTCCATAACACCAATTTAATTCTGTCTTCCATCCTCCCTTTGCCTTTATTGACTTCACTGTGGATGTTTAATTTTGCAATTGCATATTTTGTATCCCTGGAATCTAACTTTATTCATCCTTCTTGCTGTTAATTCTGATGCTTTTTCATCTCAGCATGCTCTCTCCTTGTTACTTTATGTTCCTTTTCCACCGGGGGTCATGCCTCTTCCTGTTGCAGATGTCTGGCAGCTATCTAAAATTCTTATTTTGCTATTGTAGTAAATACTATCACAATACTGTTCTTTTTTCCTTGTTCTGAGTGTTTCTCGCCTAAGGTCTTGTGTTTGATTAGTTCTCTTCACTCATGCTCTGAGGAAAAAGCCATGCAGGGCAGTCTTGTCTACATAGAAAGCACTAGACTGCTTTTGACTCTACCTTCCATCCATCCTGAAGTCAGTCAAGTCCTCTTCTCAGAGCTATCGCTATTATCAGTGATCTGGTCACCTCAGTTCCTAGTGAACAGTAACAGTGGTATGTTGGGGCTCGTGAGAGCCCACCCATGTGAGTCTCATCCCAGCTCCACTTTCTGTGGTGTCAAGTTCATAGCTTGAAAATTGGCTGTGGTAGGAGTGTTTACACCACAAGAATCAGCAAACTTAACAAATCAGGGCTTAGAAAAAAATCAAGAGAACAGGGTGTTAAGCATTTACACAACTGATAGCAGACATCTACCTACTACTATTTTGTGTGACTAAAAGGGGATTCTCCTGTCAGATTCTTTGCAACTCTGAGCAGCTGAAATCCACAATGTGCACTGTCACATAGACTCTTTATGTCTACCTCAGAACTTTCCCTGAGGAAACATCTCTGCCCAGAAGTCAAAAACTCCTCCCAAACCTCCCTCCTCCAGTCTTGCCCGTTTGTCCTCTGAAAGCTGTAGACTTTGAGAATATGTATAATGATGTTAGGGAGAAGACAGTCTTTGGTTGTTTTATTAAAGTTGTCCGTGCAGTAGATCTGATGACTGCCTGTTTTTCTTATTGACAGAAATTGTGAGTTTCTGATCTTAGGGGGACAAACTGTGTAAAAGGATGGAGTGTGAGCCTACCTGACAACAGATAGCAAAGCAACTGCATCTTCAACTTAGGCTCATTGGCTACGGTTATAAGAAATCCCTTCTCAAATTCTGGCAAGAGACCGACCATCTGTCTGATTTTGGCTTTGGGGTGGTTGAGCGTTCATCTTCCTATATGTCTTCTGAGGTATTTAGGTGGGGAGTCAGAAGTGGCCTTTTCCTCTTGGGGGACTTTATATGTGTCTGGGATCCTCTTCTGCTCCCTCAAGTTAACACCTCTTCATTACTCAGGCCCAGGTCAAAGGGTACTTCCTGAGCTTCACGAACCACATCAGGACTCCCTGTTTTGTGCCATTAGAGCATAGAGCTTTTCTTTCCTAGCACTTACTATATTTTATAATTAATACTTGTGCCACTCTTGGTTTCAACTCTGCCTGCCCCACTAAATGGGAAGCCCTTGAGGGTACATGCTGTGTTTGTTTAGCTAACCATGGAACCCCCAGGGCCCGGCACAGCTCCTGATCCATGGATCCAAATTATTCACTGTGTGAATGCTGAGTGAGAGGCTGTGTCAAAGACCTGCCAGGTGCCATTTGACTCAGATGCCCATGACTCTGAGTGTTGTGTCTCTGAAAGTCCACATGCTGCAGAAGCACACAGAGTAAAAGCTCCATAAACACCAATAAAGTGATCAAGCAACCCAACCCTTACCAGCTCTCAATCAGCGAGGGCAAAGGCAGCTCTGCACACAGCTCTCTGACCCTGCAAACACACCAGTGGTCTCCAGCAGAGAATGAAGAGCAGACTCAGTGGCTTTTTTGTATTACATACCTGTGTGGTACATCCCTGGTCACAGTTCAACTCCTCCAAGCAGCGTTCCCTGAGTCCTATACCCACCACATTCCCCAGCAGCATCTCTTGAGTGGCAGCTCTCCCAAATCCCACTGATTTGCTTAACTTCATATAATTCTCTAATTCTTCTGGCTGGCCCATCCTTTCTTCTTTCTCCACCTGGTTACCTCTAAGACATCCTTCAAGAATTGGGTCAAGTTTCACTTCCTTCATGAAGACTGGCTGGGCCTTCCTTTTCTCCTCCTTTCCCCTTGTGTGTACACATATATACACACACACACTTATACACACTCACACTCACACTCACAGGTGGTCTTGCTCTCACTTCCCTGGGCATTCTGCTATCAAAGCATTTGGCAAACTGTATTGCAGTGTTAACGGCTGGGTTTTAAGTGGGTCTCTACCACAGTTCAGAGGACCGTGAACATACTCAGTAAGTGTCCAACAGCAAGTGTCCAAGCCATGTTTCCCCTTGAAAAGAATGGAAGTAGCACTGATTTGATGTAACAGGTTTAGATTACTTAACCTCTCTTTTCCGTTTAGTAGTTGTGTTCTTGGAAATTACATATAACTGTTCAAGTTTCATTTGGAAATTGGGTAATAATCCTACCTCAAGGGTTGTTTTGAGAAGTAATTGAAGATTAAATAAGATATTTATGAAAGATCATGTTGGGATCACCTTAGTGGGCATTCAAAACTTTTGGTGAATTTCATTTACTCCTGTAGTCTGTGTCACCCACACTGGCTTTTGGCTAAATGTTGCCTTCTCTTTGCAGATCCCAAGTAAAGCCCGAGAGCTGGGCGTTGGAGACCAACCCCCTCCGTCTCCCTTTACAATGGGAAGCACAAACAAGTAGTTTAATTTGTACCTACTAACGTGAGTGTTTTGATGTTGTTTGACTATTGCTTTCTTCTTCTACCCAGTTTGTCTTGTGGAGGAAATAAGACTTAGTTCAGCCACGAATTCCAGACTCAATTCCCTGCTCTGCCATTCAGAGCTGGGTGGACTTAGGCATGTTCTTTTTTCTCCCTGGGTCTCCCCATCCTCATTTGTAGAACACGGGAGGTGAGGAGGTGAACTCTGTGGCCCTCCAGCTCTGACCTTCTCAGGTGCTGAGCCCTCTCTCCTCAACTTGACGACCAGAAGCCCTTCAAAGACAGAGCTGGTACTTTACACCTCTGCATAGGTTTTACTGGTTCTGCAGGTCTGCTTGGCTGAACCTAACATAAAACTAAGAATCAGTCCCTGCGCTCAGGGATCTCCATGACAGGGAGAGAAGCAGAATCAAACTCGCGAGGCCTGAGGCCGAGAGCACGCTGTTAACCAACAGTTCCAGTTCTAGCTGCAAAAACAGTGCCTCCTCTGGGAACCAAGAGCACAACACAACAGCACGAGCCCTGGGTCTTCGGCCCCGGGGAGAGGTCTCCACAGCACTGGCTAGGCCAATCCTCAAGTTTACAGGTGGAGCTCTGGTCTTGGCGTATTACCTGTTGTCTGCATTTCTCCACGCAGTCAAGAAAAGCACACACTTGTAGCGCGAGAGGGGGTTAAATACAACAAATGGCCTCTACAGCCATTATCAATTTAATCCAAACAACAGCCCTGTGATGCAGAAGACCCATCCTCATTTTAAAGATGTGGAAATGTAAATGTAAATGTCCAGGAAGGCAAATAATTTGCTCAAGGGCACACGCCACCTGTGCCAGAGCCACAATCAAATTCAGGCTTATATGATTCCAAAGTCTGGGCTTTTACTTTTAGATCATGATGTCTCTAAAACACAAAGTGATGCCAGCTTTTGGCCAAATGCTCCTAGCTACTTCTATACATAGGAGCTCTAAAACCAGTTTGCCATCTGACTTGCCACATCACTTAAATTCTCTGGGCATCAGTTTTCTCATCGGCCTCCTAATCTCTTCACAGACTCTTCCAAGGAAAAAAGTAAATAATATATGCAGGATAGCACCTAAATAGGTTAAATATGTAGGGTTGGCCTGTAAGAAATAACTGTGATCATAATATTTCTTGTCCAAGTATATTAAAGAAGATCCACATGGTAAAGAAAATGATCCTAACTTTGAAGAGGGAAATAGTATATAATAAGTGCTTTAAGTTTATTCTTTGATTTAACCCTGAGATGTACCCATTTTACAGATAAAAAAACTGAAATTGAGATACTTGTTGAAATCACAGAGGTAGTTCTGTCTGACTCCAACTGTCATTTGCTTTCCATTGAACCATAATGTCACCAGTCTTTAAATACCCAGCATTAGTAGTCACTTAAACTCTGATCCTCCACCATACCACGTGTAAACTGGGATGAAAATGGTAGACTTATCTGAGGGCAATGCAGCTAAACTGAATAATCAAACAGATAATAAATTCCCTAGTCATTCTTTCAAGGTCCTTTAATTTTGACCCCACTACCTGTTCAGTTTTAATTCAAATTCCTTGACTTCTCAACCATCCGATTCAGCAATCGCTTTGCTTATTGTCATTTGAATGTAAAGTGTAATCTGACACTTTCATGTTTGTGCTTCTGCCACAAAGGAGATGCTAGGCATACCAGAGAGTAAACAGATACTGGCTCCATTTCCTGTCCTTTGTGATATTTCTCCTTCAGCTTTCATGCATGGTCATTTAAATACTGCATTGTTACTTGAAACTTGAATCTCCAATTATGCTTTAAACTCCTGGAAATGAGTACCTGTATCACAGAGCTTTTTTGTTTTCCAGAGTGGCTGATCCCCATTCTGAATGTTTATATGTAGTTTTATTTTTGTCCTAAAGGTGCCTCTTTTGGACTCCAGACTGAAGAGTTGGTGGCTGACAGGACTAGTAGTGGGCAGGACAGTCAGATGTCAGGATTCTCTCATGTGTGGCAAGCGTGGAAGTGCTCCTCACACCTACTCTCCTCACATTCTGAAAACTCTGGTCACGGCTCCCATCTCAGCTCAAGGGAAATGTAGCCTTGGCCTATTCCTCACAGGACCGCATCCCATCTGTTTTGCTGACTGACACTCCACAGAGCCCTACCTGACTGTCCTCTGTTGCTGCTCCTCCACTGGTTTTCATGAGTTCTTATGGAGTCTTCCATCAGATTGAGAACAGAGACAACCTCTTATCTATTTCTTGAGGTCCCCACAGCACCATCAGAGTCTATCATACTCACGTTTAAATGTAAATGAGCAAACCAAGTTTGCTGAATCAGAAGGTTGAAAAGTTGATGCGTTTGAATGAAAACTCTGGACAGCTAAGATTGGGCCCAACTTAGACAGCCCTGAGTTTTGTCCTTCCCACTGCTGTCAGGAAACCTCAGACCAGCAAGATGCCTGCTATGGGTGACCTGTGCCTCAATATCATCCAGCTGGACATTCTGCATCAAGGCCTCCCTGCTCCTACCAGATGCAGTACATGTTCATGATTAGCATTCGTTTCCTTGTGGCAATTCCAAATTCACATTCAAACTTTGTCCCATCTCTGCTACTGTACCCACCAAGAATGTCCCCTTGTTTCAGTTCCACCATCAAACCCAAAACCACACATCCTCCTTGAAGCCTTCCCTGACTGCACTTTATCCCTGATCAACCAAATAGCATAATTCCACGTAGATCATGCTCCCACTTTGGCTTCAGACTGATGCTTTCCATTTGAGCTAAGCCTGTCTCTCCAGATACACTGTCCATTCTCCAAGGGCAAAAGCCATGTCTCATACCAGACTTTTCTCACCCAACAGTGCCAAGAACAATGGAACAAATTGCAATGCTGAGACATTAATAAACATATGTGGATCCAAAAACCGACTGTAATCAAGCTCTGGAGTACAAAATAATGAACAGAGAGAAGGCCCACAGGGCTTTCACATCAAATCATCCTTTTTAGTCACCATTATGAATCAATACTTTAAAAAAAAAAATCAAAGCTCTCATTGCTCGAATAACAATAGGTCACAGACATACCACCCAACAACTGCAAGGGACTTGCCACCCAGATTTCATCATTTTGCTACAAGCACAACAACTGTGCCCCAATTGCCTCTAATGAGAGTTCTCAGGCTACTGCATTGGATTCATCAAATTCTGAATCTCCAGCAACTACATCTTTCCAGGCCCAAGTTCAAACCCCAAGCAGTTTCTTTCCACTGACAGAACTCTCAGTCTTTGGCAGATAAAAGGAATAAAGAAGAAACTGCTTTTTACGGAGTTAGGCTAATTGAGTTCCTTGCCTTTTTTTTTTTTTTTTTCTATTCCAAGTCCTAGAGTAAAAGTAATTGCAGCATCTCAGTAGATGCTTGTAGAACCTTGCTCTTCCTAAATACTCAGGCAGTGTGCTCCTAGGTGACTCAGAATGCACTCTGAACTCAGGTCAAAACCCAGCTTTCCTGATTCCACCCCAACCCTAATCTCAGAGGCCTCTGGCTTTGGACAAACTGCGGGTCACTCGCTTTCATCTCAAAATGCATACAAACCAACTCACTAATTGTTACTGAACACAGGCCATGAAAGGGCAGACTCTGCTGTGGGGACTGAGCAGACATCCCGGGAGCACAGGCACAGCCCTAGCCTTCATGCCCAACAGAATCTACACAAGAAAACAATGCCTAGCCCCCGAGATCCATGAGGTCCGAAAGTAACCATGGCAGAGATTCCAAATGCCTACTGGGCACAGAAAGCAGTAGCAAAGCCCAGACAGGGAATATAGTCTAGATTTTCCAGAAGCCGTCTTTGTCTGCTTCATTCCCGTTGTCTCAACTCAGTCATTTCACCAAAGGGGGCCAGTTTTCAAAAGATGTAGAGGATCAATCCTTTTCTTCCTTCCACATTATTCACTACAGTACTTCTTCACACTTAGCTCACCATCCCCTCCTCTCCTTTCTGTGTCCCCAAGTCTGGCTCTTTGGTGCTCACTAGGGAGTTTCTCCTGGTCCCAGTTCCCCTTCTGAAGGTAACTCTCATCCACAGCAAACACTTAGCAAAGTTCACTGATCCTCAGTGGGAGTGGTGTGAACAGTTGTTGGGGTGCCAGGAGTTCTGAGCTTTAAGAAACCTTTAAAATTCCCAGGACACGTCTACCTATAGAGTCACAGAATTTCAGAAGGGGCCCTCCCTCCACATCAATCCAAACTCTTTCTCTTTACCGTGGCTCAAGCTAAGGAGCAGAAAGGCAGTGCAGCTTGTCCTGTACCATGTGCTGACGGGGAGCCAGCCCAGCCTGCAGCCTGCCTCTCAGAAGCCTGTCCCTGGAACTTTCCCCTCTGAGCGCATTTCTCTGCTCAGCCTTCTTTTCCACTGCAGCCAGGCGCACTCAGCCACCGAGGAATGGGAAGCACTTGGACTTAAGTAACAAAGAAGATTGCATGGTTAAGTGCCAAAATGAGTGTGGTGGACAAAAAATGCACTTGGAATTTTCAGAGAAAGTCAAGAGCTATGTGTGCAAGAGTGGCGAGGAGGCTCTAGTAGGTACTTAATAAATATTTTGATGATTGAATGAATGAGTGAATCAGTGACTGATAGGATGTAACATGAAGTAAAACATTATTAACTCTTAGGCTTTGAGGGAGAAACTGAGAGTGGGCGATTGCCCCTGAAAGATAGCCAAAAATATAAAAAGCCGTTGACCTAAGTATTTATTATTCACTTTGTCTAAGAGGTCCTCGTTGTGTTGCTTCACCGTGCAGAGCTTTAGTGTATCTTAAACAACATCCACTTTTAATATTCTATCTCTGCATAAATTGTGATTCATTCATGCAACAGAAATCATTCATAAGTAGGGCTTTGTGGGGCAAACTTGGCCCCATCCTTCAAGGACTCACAGCCTGGAGAGGTGAGTGGCAACGAACAGCAAAGCAGCACGAGCCAGATGCCCGGCAAGTACTTTAGTCCTGAAGTGTCCTGGAGAAGGCAGTGAAGAGCTAAGAGCTGGTCAGGTGTCCGACGAGGTAGACACTTCGGCTAAAAGGGACCAATAGGGACACCTTTCAGAGAGGAGTCGTTGATACAGAAGGAGCAGAGGTGTGGAGGTGGACAAGTGTACACAGTGCCCAGGGTCAGCACGGAAATCAGTCTGATGGGAGCAGAGGCCTGTGTGTGCTGCATAAAACGGGGTTCACCCGAGAGTGTTGCAAGGTGCCTGGTACAGGCTGCTGGACAGGGCGAGTCAGGAATCGTGGGAAAGAGAAAGAGGAGAAATACAGAAAAGTCAGACAGCAAATGGACTGTGAAGAACTTCCCTGATTCGAGAGAACTTGCTGGGTTTGTCGGGACAGATGCAATCTTGCTCTCAGTTCTGTTCTTTAGAGAGGGTACAAATTCTGTCTTGAGTATCTTTTCTCAGCCACTGTGGCTCCCTGATGAAAACTCTCCCCCTCGCACTCGCCACCCATTACCTCTCCTCTCTGTGTGTCTCCATGTCTTTTTCTTTCTCCTTCTCATTCTTAACTCGAAGAGCATTTCCTGAGCACCAATACATCCTTGAGTCAAAATTGGATACTATCTGAGACTCTGAGTCTCAGATGTATATGCAAAGTAGGCGTCCAACAATTCAACTGATTTAAAATACATATACTGTACACACTTTTTTTCCCCTTTGGTCAACTCAGGAGCACAAAACAACTATTCCCTGACTGTCTTAGAACACAAGGGGCCTCTACAGGCATTTCTGGTCATACCAAGAGGTTATTAACCTCCAAGCGATGGTGACAATAATCCCAGACATCAGTTTCCAGGAGGCAGTGTGGAAATCCTCTCAGAGTTCAATTACTGAAATTAGCTGGTATTATTTAATCCGCAGAACCCCTATGTAGTAGGCAGGGTAAGCATATTTTATCCCTATTTTACTGATTAGTTTACTGAGGCTCAAAGAGGTTAAATAACTTTCCAGGGACATTTAGCTGGGAAATAGTAGGGACAGGATCCAAAGCAGATCTTGTCACTTCAGGTGTGATGCTCTTCACACTTTAACAGAGCCATCTGGTCCCATGTGGGCCACCAACTTGTGTCATTTCAGCAAGTCAGCACATCAATGGCCTCATCTTCTGAAAGGGGATAAAATGCTTACTAAGCCTCCCTCCTTAGAAAATCAAGGGGGCAGATGTGGTATAAAGATGTTTTTGAAAAGAAAAAAGTGCCATGCGTATAAAAAGGAGTATGTTTTGATAGGAAAAGATAAGTTGGGTCAAAGAAACATTTTTCCAAGCTGGCAAAGTTCTGAAACTCTTATCTGCTCTCCATTCATCCCCTCTCCCTTCCCAGCACTTGGAAAGGTGGAAGCCTCTGCCTGCCTGGGGGTTAGCTCAGCTGGCTTTGCCTGTAATTATTTCTCATGTATCTGCAGATCACAGTCCATCCTTAGCTCCTGGGGAGGGGTAGCTGCTTCCTCCCAAGAGATCCTGTGGACTTCAGGGCTGCTCACATTCTCCATTTGACCCTGGCATTATTTGCTCTGAACTGGATAGGAAGTCAACTGCAGGTTTCCACACCAAAGGCCATTAAAAAAATAATGTTTCCTCAACCTTAGATGGTACTCTCTAAGGGGGTAAAAAACCAACTCTGAAAGGGAAGCTGTTCTGACCTGACTCTGAAAATTCCAGATGTGAAATGTAAGGGCCACTAAGTTGGACTCGGTTATCTAAGGTCACCAGTTTCCCCCAAAACTTCATATTGCCCCTACCTGGTATGTCTAAGGAGGCATAAGAATCTAGTAGTAGGCTAAGTGAAAACAGAAATAAATACTTAAAGCCAAACAAGAATATAAGTTGGCATCTTTCCCCTGCATTCATGAAGTAGTACACTCTGCGGGCATCTTGGTGTTTACTTTTCTCCACTTATCAAGCCTTTGGCTGTCCAAAGTGTCTGCAACTTCATGGAGAGTTTGTGAAACACCAGGGTTTCATTTAGAAACAACCCTAAATGAAGCTCACACCTATGGCAATAGGTCTGATGGCTGTACTCCTTATTCAATCCTGACCCAAAACATTTTGGGAAGCTCACCAGGTTTCACAATATACCATAGGATAGCAATGGAATTGGACTGTTTTGCTCACTTCTTCACAGGAACCCAAGGACCAAGCACAGTGACATGTGGCCAGGACTCTATGAGCCTCCTTTTCTCAGGGCAGTGCTGCCACCCGCCCAGGACAAGAGCAGCCTCTCGTCTCCACCTCCACCCCCAAATAGACCTCTCCCGCACAGTGGGTCTCTGAGCAAACTCGGTAACATTATCTCATTTTTTAAGGCACTGCAACTTCTTACAATGTTAATGTGTTAATAATAATTTACCCCATTCTTCTGGCAGGAGCAAAACTGAAGCAACTTGAAATGCCATCAGCAAAAAATTATTTATTTCCCATTCCTGAGCAGTGAAGAAAACAAGGTTTTGTTTGGCCAGGTCCACTCTTGATAGCTATCTGGTTTCAATTAAAACTTCAAGTCTCCAAGGGAAAAACTGGCATTCTGGGCCGCTGAGGCCCAGCCAAGTTTCAGTGTCTCTACAAGATTTCAGAAAGGATGTTCCAGCCAGCCAGCCACCTCTCATCTTCCTCCTTTTGCATATCATATAGAAGCTTCAGAGCACAGACTAAAGTACAACTAAAAATAATGACCAGGTTGAAAGAACTCTGCCCTCCTAGAGATACATTTTTTTGTGCCAGAGAAGTATTGATTCCGCTCCTAATGGAATTGAAAGTCAAGATAACA
The DNA here is from genome assembly GCF_965194825.1 of Balaenoptera physalus. Lineage (NCBI taxonomy): Eukaryota > Metazoa > Chordata > Mammalia > Artiodactyla > Balaenopteridae > Balaenoptera > Balaenoptera physalus. The sequence continues at coordinate 29,642,624 of NC_138897.1, forward strand.
GCAGAAATGGAATCAAGAATCCAGGGGAAAGTGCCTACCTATTTATTTCTTCTTCAGCAAACTCCTGCCTCTCCCCACTGACCATTTTCAACCAAACTTTCTACAAAGATTCCAAGCACTGTTCTCTCTTTGCCCCCAGCCCTCATTTAGGTCAGGTGATTTACAAACTAGCTTGCCATGAATAATGCACTCACAGAACCAGAAGCCCTCGTGGCACCAAAGGGGCTCCTTGGTTCACTCAGGTACACCCCTAGGCCTCCCCTGTGTGAAGTCCAGAACTGGGCCTGCCAGCAGTGCCTTCCTATGGGATGTTCTGATGTTAACATACGAAAGATTGGATTACACTCCTTCTCTTGCCTAGCCCATTCGTGAATATATAAGGCAGTCGATATTTTCTCCCAAGCTATAAGTGGCCCCCTTCCGAACCACATCACTGCCTCTCAGCCACTCCTCCTTATGTTCACTACAAGCCATCCCATCCCCCACCTCCAATTTGTTTATTCCAGTGACACATCTATTTTCCCTGCTAAGGGAGACAAGTCTGTTTCCCTCCTCTGGCTCCCAATAGCATTCACTCACCACCTCCTCCCCCCAGCCCCGCTCAGGTTACTATAGTGGCTAGCAGCTCCCAGAGCCCAGCTCTAACACCAATTCAACTCCCAAAGACTAAGACTTTTATTTCCTTAATGGGGGAGGGGAGATGGTGTGCAAAGCAGCACTTTCTGAGTACCTGGTCTCCTATATTCTCAGGCTACATACCCTGGAGTTTGCAAATACTCTGTGTTTAACCATACTCTTCTGATTTGTCCTGAAGCCCTTCTTTGGTAGCAGGCAAAGCAATTAAGCACAGAGGAAAATACTGCATCTTCAGCTTAACTGAAACCTGGGACTTCCAAGTCAGGGCAAAAGAGATCACGCCTCCCTGCACTAGTCTTGGGATGGCAGAAACCACAGAAAGCAGGAGAAAGGGGAGGGAGTGACCTGGGATTGTAAACTGGCTACATTTTAAAGTGCTACAAACTTTCTCCTCCCTCGCAGGCCCCTGGACAGCTGGCTCCGCCTCCCCATCCCAGCCAGACAACATCCAACTGGGGTGTGTGAGGATAACTCTCCCAGACCAGCCTGGTCTGGCCCCAGTGTTGCAGATGTGGCCTGCATAGAACAACACCCTTCCTCTCCTCTCCACGTCCTTCTTTCCTAAATGACTCCTGCCCCTCCAAAACACACGAGCGTGCGTGTGCACACATACACACACGTTTTGAGGATAAGGATGGATTGGGAAGGGCACATCTGATTTACCTGTGTAAACTACAGGAGGGTAAAAGATGGGGCAGGACTGCCAGATAGTTTTGGCAATAGCGACTTTATGAAGTTAGTTTTTGCATAAAACTACAGAAAAAGAAGAAAAACAGGATGAAGAGTAAAGGAATGAAAAGGAAGAGAATAACAAATAATGTAAGAGGAAAATAAGTAATATTAATATCCCATAAAGACCATAGACTCCAACTAGCTTTAGGAAAAAAGGTGTGGATAGTGGTGAAGGGGACGGGGAGGCTTGGAAGGAAAAGTAGCTGTGGTAGAATTCCAAAATAAACTGCCCTTTCGGAGGAGAGCTTCTGCAGGGATATAGAGAAACACAAATTGGCCTTTTAGCATTAGATGTCAACCATGAGATTATCAGGACAGTTTATTTGAAGCGGAAACGAATCGGAAATCCTTCCCTGAACAGTCCTCCTAGACCAACATACACACCCTCAGAACCCACAGAGACACACATAAAGAAGAAATGCAGCATCAAGGGGCAATAAGAACCCGCTCCCCACACTCCCAGTACCTCTAGCCTCATCTCATACTTCCAACTGCCTAACTTTCCGATCTCCAAAGAAAATACTTGCAGTTGGATCCTATTTCAGAATTGTAACTGGTGCGGGTTGTGAGAGGAGGGGTGTGTGCAGCCTGTTGGGGACGGGGACTGGAAGACAGCACTTCGGTAGTTCCTTATTTTTGTAGAGCCAGCATGCTCTACCGATCAGAAATTGCTATTACCCAACAATGCTTCCATCACAAATAGACACCAAAAACAGCATCAGCGTTATCACCATCTTGCTAAAGATCTGCCCAGTCCAGTTTACCTGACTTTGTCTCTGTGGAACTTCTCCTACAGTATTTTAGTCAAAGAGATGATCGTTTGAAAGACAAAAACAATAAATCGATACTGAAGGGTTCCCTTTCAGGAGTTATTTCCCACTGGAAACCACCGAACGGGGAAGCCTGTCGTTAATTCCCAAGACCACGGCTCCTCTAGAAACACACACAATGCGTGCTTTCAAAAAAGGCATTCGTCTGCTTTTAAGGGAATTCCTGTCTTTTCAGAGTCCCAAAACCGGAGAGCACGAGAAAGAGACTCAGATCCATTGATTAAGATTTTAAGAAAAAGACTAACAGAGCCACGACGCAAGCACACACCAACCTTCGCCGGCTGGACCACTTCTTCCCTGTTCTTCTTTCTATTAACGACACGTTAGATTCTGATACATTCCCCCCCCCCCAAAAAAAAAATCTAACTAGATACAATGTAGCTCTCTAGCTCCACTTAACCTGCAAGTTACAAAGAGGGAGAGAAAAAAATATCCTGCCGCCTTCCCACCCCTTTCCCTCCCCCCTCCCCCTCTCTAGTCCACTCCGCCAACGCCAAACCCGCCAGCCCCGGCAGGCAGTCAGCGGCCGGACGGAGGGAGGGTGCAAAAGGCGTGGGGAGGCAGAAGGCCGGGGTCGGGGGGCGGGGGGGGGGGGTATCAGATTAGGCCAAACTCAATAAGGTCCCAGACCTCCAGCCCGGCGCTGCCACCCTCGCCGCCACCAACGAGTCACTTCAAATGAGCCAGCATCTCTGCCCACCGCCGGCGGGCCGTAATCGCGCCCATCCCCGGCAGCCTCGCCGGGACCGGCATCCCGCCCCTTCGGCCCGGTCTCCCCCTTCCCATCGGTGCCAAGTCAAAGCCCCGGCGAGGCAGCTTTAACTTTTTCATGCAGGGAACACACACCGCCCCCGACCCCGAGCGTGCGGCGGCCCGCGGCGTGGCTGGAGGCTGGGCGCCGGGCTCCCGGGCCAAGGTCGCCGCGCGTGCTCACCCACGTCCCGGCGACTCCGGCTCCGCTGGCCCCGGCGCTCGCTCAGATCCCGGCTCCCGTCGCTCGCCCGAGCCCCCGAAGGTGCTGCTGCGGCAACTCCATGGCGATGAGCATCTGTCACACGGCGAGCCGCGGGCTGGCCACCCTCGCTCGGGGGGCGCCGGGGCCCCCGGGCGCCCGGAGGCGGAGGCGAGCGGCGGGCGCCCCGGCCGGCCCCGCGCTTCCCGCCCGGCGCGGCCGCCTGCGCCGCGCCACCGATTTACGGAGAGAGATATCAAGGGGGAAAATGGCGTCTCCGGAGCCCGAGGAGTCCTGGAGTAATCACATTCACACACACACACGCCCGCACGCACACACTCGCACACCGCGCGCCGCGGGCCTGGCTAATTTTAGCAGGAGCCCCCCCACCCCCCCAAATTATATATATCCCAGTCTCTCCAATCAATGCTATTTTTTTTTTCTTTTCTTCAAAGGATGGATTGGAGCCTTAAAAAATGTTGCCGGGTTCGGGCTCGCAGGAGGCGGCGCGCGGAGGGCGAGGGCGCTTTTGCTGAGCTGTGCAGTTCGGTCCGCGGCGCCGGGCGGCCCAGCTCGCCAGCTTGTCCGCCCGCGGTCGCTAGTGCTGCCGCCGCCGCCGCCGCCGCCGCTCCATGGCCGCGCCCGCCCCGCGCCCCCGCCGCGTCCCCTCGCCACCCGCCCGCGTCCCCGGCGAGCGCTGGAGTGGGGTCGGGCCCGAGTGGCTGCCTCCCGCGCCCTCTCTCGAGTCCCGGAGTCCTAGTGAAAGGAAGGGGGAGGGCGCGGGCGGGGGAGGGGGAGGATCGGAGCGGCAGCGCGGCGGAGCCGAACGGGGACAGCCACCCCGCGATCTGCCTCGGAGGGGGTGCGGGAACCCACACCGCTCGCCCAACCGATCGGGGGCCGCTTCCCCGACTTGAGCCGGGGGAGGCACAGCCAGTAACCGGCGAGCGACCTCTCCCTTCACCCTCCTGCAGTGAATTTCTGTGAATTTCGATCAATTGGAGGGAGTGGGGCTTGTGCCCGGGGAGAAGGAAAACACTTCGTGGAGGCGGACCGGGGACCCCTCGCCGCCCTCGCGCCCCTCCCGCTCCCCTACGCCCTCGAGGCCCAGTGGCTCTGCGCGCCGGAGTCCGCCGCGGAGACTGGGCTGCCGCGGGGACCGCCGCGGGCTCGGCACCGGCTCCCGGGCTCAACACTGCCACTATCTGACACAACAGGAGCAGTGTTGGGGGAACTGCGCGCCGAGGCGCGAGATGTGATAGGCTCTGAAACCGGGTGCATTTTTTTAACCTGGTAATTACATTTCAGGGGATTATATTTTTGTTAAGCGACATGTATGCATTCAGATGCTTATGTGCATTTTCTCGTTATTCACAAAAATTCGACAGTTGATGAGGGGAAAGACACTGAGAGATGACGTTGGCATGCAATTCTCTATTAAAGATGGTGAAAAGAATAAGGTGGAATGTCTTCAGTTCATACAAAATATGGTGGTATTTTAATCTCTTTGACTATTTGTATTGGGGCTGCAAAAGTGGACCTATTCAGGCCACTCAGTTGCAACCCCAGGCAACTGAGGAATGTAACCCCTCAGGGGTGTGTCTACATTATAGGACAGATAGAGATTCAGGAAGGTTTGCAAGTGGTTTTGCTTAAAGACCTTGTGTAGAGTTTACTCAAAACTTGGATTGTGGGAGAACTCCTGCTTACCACGTTTTATATTGAGAGTTCTGGGACTTTGGATTGAGGAATGATTTGGTAGTGATTGGGAATGACTCCCACCAAGCACATCAGCCACTGAAGACCTGGGTCGCCTGCTCGTGTGGATTCTGTCACAGAGCTTCTTCACTCTCATCACTCTTTTTCACAGGAACTATGTAATGAAGTACAGCAACGGAGACTGGCTCTGAGGACCCCGTAACTCCCATCCTGGTCCATGTCCCTGGATCAGCTTCAGTCTGATTCTGAACAGATCACTGCCCTCTGACCAAAGTGCCCTTGCTGTCTTCTTTTTTTCAGAGAAATGTTCTGATTGGCCAAAAACGTTTCCTCTATTACTCATCACTGCAAGACCTCTGTTAGAGCAATGTTTCAATAGGTCTTCTGTTACCCCTATACTGAAGTATTGTTTTTATTAGTGAGAAGGTAATGTTTAATTAGAAAAAAAAATCAGCAGGGCATATGAACTGATAATAGAAATAAAGATCTAGGCACAAATTTTGATGTCAAAAACAAAGATTCTGTGCAATCAGATGACCTTGCCTGATTCCTTCTGTACCTAGTTTTCTGAAATCCTATACCAAAGCCCCCAGAGGACTAAGATAGCGTGTGGGTTTTTGCCTACACTTTCCAAATGGAGAAACTGAGCTCCAGAAATCAGAAGGGTTTGCCCATGAGCATTTGGCTGGCTGGTGTCATCTGAGCCAGAACTAAAGCTTGTTGCCCAAGTCCCTTCCCTTCTTAACCTTAGCATATTTACAGGGTCTTCCATCCTGTGTTGTTGTGTTTCTTTGAAGAGCAGCTCAGAGAGCACATGGCATATTAAAAATTCACTGTAATAGATGGTAAGTCTACAGCATTATGGTGCAGTAAACGTTTACCTGAGAGATCACCTTGTCAAACCCCATCATCTTAAAATTGAGGAAACAGAGACAGAGATGCAGTGGACTGCTCCAAGTCATTAAGTTAAGGCAAAGCCATAAACAGACTCTATGTCCTGTGACTTCTCAGTCAATGTTCCTTCCATACATGTAGCCCATTTTTTGATCATGAGGGTGGGAGGAGGGGAAGGAAAGGGGGGTCTTCTCACTCTTTGTTTTATATAGCTATATATAAAGCACACATACATATGCACATATATATATGTACATCTACATATACTAATATGCATTACATATACTGTATTTTGGATATATTTTAAATTTTAAGCATATAATAACATTAATAATATAATAATATAATTTTTGTATATAATAATAAGGGATTCCTGAAAAAACTAAAGCCACACCCCTGAACAATATGTTTATTGATGGAATGGGACCTGTATTCAAATCCTAGCTAAATATCACAGGAGTTCTTATCTTCTTTCCCTAGCAGGCCACTTTTTGGTTATCTGAGAACCAGATCCTAAAACACAGAAAGTCTGAAACTGGTAAAGAAGTTGGTCTGAAAATTAGTGCCATGCAATTTTAAGATACCTATTCCCAATGCCCCAGGACCCTTGAGAAAATAAAGGGGCAATCTGAGCAGCTGACGGGAATACACACAACACACATCTCTTAGTCCTACAGTCTCCAATGTCAGCATCTTGCAGTCACTCAGCAAATAATTATGTAGCATGAATTATACCAGACAAGATGGTAGCAACTAGAGATTCAAACTCAGAATTCACAACCCCGTGGGAGAGACTGACATGCAAACTTCTAACTACATCTAATATATGGAAATATCAGAAAGGAGATGTTTACAAAGTACACAGAGCACAGATGCAGAAATAGTAGAAGGGTGAAGTCATAAACCATATCTTCTTGAGAATTGCTGCACATTTATTACGGGTTGGGTTGGCCAAAAATTTCCTTCTGTTTTAAAGTAAAAATAAAAGACACACTTTTCATTTTCACCAAGAACTTTATTGAACAACGTATTCGCCACTTTGTTCCACTACCTTCTGCCATTTTTCAGGCAACTTCGTAATTCCATCTTTCCAAACCTTTTTATCTTTTTGAGCAAAGAACTCTTCCAGGTGCCTTTTACAATCTTCCAGGAAATTGAAATTTCTTCCATTAAAAGAATTTTGTAAAGATCAAAATAAATGGAAATCCGAAGGTACAATGTCTGGTGAATACGGCAGATGAATCAGAACTTCCCAGCCAAGTTGTAACAGTTTTTTCCTGGTCATCAAAGAAACATGTGGTCTTTGCATTATCCTGATGGAAGATTATATGTTTTCTGTTGACTAATTCTGGACGCCTTTCATCAGTGCTGCTTTCAGTTGGTCTAAATGGGAGCAGTACTTGTTGGAATTAATTGTTTGGTTTTCTGGAAGGAGCTCATAATAGAGGACTCCCTTCCAATCCGACCATATACACAACACCACTTTCTTTGAATGAAGACTGGCCTGTGGTGTGGTTGGTGGTGGTTCATTTCACTTACCCCACGATCTATTCCATTCCACATTATTGTACAGTAACCACTTTTCATCGCCCATCACAATTTGTTTTAAAAATGGAATGTTTTCATTATGTTTAAGTAGAGATTCGTATGTGGAAACACGGTCAAGAAGGTTTTTTTCACTTAACTAATGTGGAACCCAAACATCAAAGCGATTAACATAACCAAGCTGGTGCAAATGATTTTCAACGCTTGATTTGGATATTTTGAGTATGTGAGCTATCTCCTGCGTGGTATAACATTGACTGTTCTCAGTTAATGTCTCAATTTGATCGCTATCAACTTCAACTCGTCTACCTGACTGTGGAACATCGTCCAGCGAGAAATCTCCAACACGAAACTTCACAAACCACTTTTGACATGTTTGATCAGTCACAGCACCTTCTCCATACACTGCACAAATCTATTTTTTTTGCATTTCTGTTGCGCTTTTACCTTTCTTGAAATAATAAAGCATAATATGCCGAAAATGTTGCTTTTTTTCTTCCATCTTCAATATTAAAATGGCTACACAGAAATTCACCAATTTTGATAAGTTTTTATTAAATGCATGCTGATATGACAGTTGTCACAATACAATCTAACAAAATTGTTTCGAACGAAGTTCATGACAACTAAGTGCTACTAGAGCCATCTTATGGAAAAAAACCACACGAACTTTTTGGCCAACCCAATATCTATTTAACATCCACATTTCTTTTTCCACTTTTTACACATATACCTTTTTTTCCCCTATAACCTGTTTTTCCAACCAAAGATAAAAGTTTTGAGGACAGGGCTGTTCCTTGCACACGCAATGTCAATAAATATAGGCAAGAATAAATGTCCCCCTGATATCACCAAATAACTGACTTGCTGCCAGCTGGGCTGTTGCTCTATGCTTTAGGCATCCCTGTGACTAACTGGTAAAATGACCGTAATAGTACCCCCTCACTCCAGGCTCCACACCAGAGATACGGCAAGGAGCTGCAAGTTAATCATGTCCCTACATGGCTTGAGAGCTAGATAAAAGGCATATATACAAGCAATGTGTAGTTCAAAGTACAAAGGTTGGTCATGTCATTTTCACATCTCTGAAACTAAAGGTAGAAAGAAATGAGTCAAACGCATCCATTATTCCATTGTAAGAAGCTGAGATCAAATTGTATAATCAAATCCTCAGAGCCAGTCATCTTCCCTTCTTCAGTTCAAATACTGTATTGATTCTCACCTTTTTAGAAAATGAAGTAGTATTATCTAATGTAGTGCTTCTCAACACTTACTGTGAACCAGAATTACCTGAGGGAATTACTGATGCTTGAGACCCATATTGATTTAATTGGTCTTAATAATAATAAATGCCCTGGGTGCTTCTAATATGCAACCAGCATTGATAATCACTGACCCAATAGAAAGGGCATGCCCCACAATGTGATCAGGATACTTAGAAAGCTCCTATCCTCTTAGGTTAGGTAGCATTAAAGAAGTTGTACCTAACCAACGGAGGTGACAGCCACAGTGAATTGTAGTGATTTTTGGAGTTTGGGGGCAATTCTGGAAATGTAAAGATTGGGAGTATGTTCCAATGATGTAATGAAAAGACCACAGACCAAATTGTTAAGGAGACTAACTTCTAAGCTTATTTGGAAAGTCCTCTCATCTCTCTGACTCTAGGATCCCACTTTTGAAAAAGGAAGGGTATCTTAAAGTCTTCTGAGGACCAAGCCAGCTGTAGAATTCTCTCCATTTTTGACTCCGGGACACAAGAGAGTCCCAATAGGACAGTGAGAACATATTGGGAACAGTCAGAGTGGGATGTGAAAGCTGTCCTTAAATGTAAGAAAGACATTTTGGGAAAATAATAAGAATTAGTTTGTTTGACTCTGCTCTATAGGGCATAGCAAGCACCAATCAGCTCAGGTAATGAGGAGGCAAATCTCAGCTCAGTATAATGGAACGTAAGATGATTCCATGATTGGACCTAAGAGAACAGATCATCTTAAATAGAAATGAGCTCCGTGCCATGAGAAGTGTTCAGGAAAAGATTGTATACCCTTATTTCTCACTTCCCCCAACCACAATCTGTGAACTGCTTGAGGTCAAGGGCTTTGCATTATACCTCTGTATCGTCACTGAATAAAATTGTACCTGGAGCCCAGTGTACATCCAGTAAGAGTTCATGGAATGTCAAAAATATTTAACAGTCAATATGACATGGAGCTAATTGGTCAGAATATATACTGACACATGGCCTTGCTCAGCCAGTTGATATATCCTTAGTTTTTGGACCCTTTGGAGGTTCAGGAGGGACAGGATGATGATACAGTGAAGGGTATGGGGTGAGTTTGGAGCAATAGTTATTTAAAATTCTAGTATTTTAACACCATCAAGCTTATCCATGTATATTAGATTAACATTGGTTTTATATCATGAAAAATGAAAGAAAGAATCAATCAATCAATAAAAGCTACAGTGGAGAGATAGAAACTGGTAAACTTGGACTCTAGTCCTGTTCTGCCCATTAACTGGCTGGGTGAAGCTGAAGACATTATTTCAGCCCCCTCTACCTTAGTTTCTTCATGTATAAACTGAGAACCATAATCTTATCCTAAGGTATCAATCATCATGAGTCTTACAGGAAATATCAGATATAAAGTTACATTGCAAGTTAAATAATTCTGTTCAAATACTGGTTTTGATAATTAAATATGATGTGGACATTTAAATGACTGCCTCTGGATGCAGCCTAATTCTACCCCCTCTGAGGATCACAATGTATTTTTCTCTCTTCTAGGAAGTGAGAAGGCAATTTCTACCCCTGATTACTCCCACCCCAGCCCCACTTTGGAAAGGGCTCTTCTCTCCAGTGGCTTCCCCTTATGCTACTGTGGTTGCTAAGCAACAAGGAGCTAAGCAGGAACAAAATGTAATTGTCCCAGGAAGGGAATTCCAGGTCTGACAATGACTGGATTGCAGTTTTGGAATCCTTGCCTTCCTGGTTGCAAGAAATTCACTACAGGAAGATTTCTTATCATGTGGTTCTTTCTGCAGATGCTCCAAGAGACCAGCTTTCACTACTTGAAATGTGGGGGAAGGAGCATTCTTCTGGGTTTTCTGGCTCCCTGGCACATTTTTTTCACTGTGATTTCAGAGTGCCCCACATCTGCAGCAAGATTTGGAATGTTCCCAATTCTTAACTGAGCCTTAGGAGCCCAGCTATAAGGAATTTATGTTTATATCACTGTGTATGGCACAGGAGCCGAAAGGAGATCTGGGAGGAATACCACAGGGGATGTAGGCTCTTCATTGCCCCTAAAAATCCACCTACTTGGGCCAAAACAGACAGAGGTATGCACAGAAATGTGTTGTAAGGATGGCTTGTTTATATTGAAGGGAATTTATTGAAAGGCTAAAGAGAAACCTCATGGAAGGCAAAAATAGGAAGTATACCAGGCCTTGTGGGAACTGGGAAGTTGCCAGGCAGCTCCTCTCTCTCTCCCTCTCCAGGGTCACACTGTCTCTTGTCTGTGCCTCTTTTAATCTGTTTTATCCTTTCAGAGACAAATTCTCTCTGCAAGATGCTTCGTTTTGCTCCTTCACAACTTTGGCATTTATCTGACTTTAGTTTACCCTATCCTCCATGAAAACCTGCCATCCTTTCTGTGATTCCATATCCTCATAGAAAAATATCTGATTGCCTCCCAGTGCATCAAAGGGACATCCCTGGGACCCATGACTGTGGCCAAGGGGCTGGCACACACATGCCTCTGCAGCCTTAAGCATTTCTTCAGGAGGACTATAGGGAGTGTATCTATGATGGGGTCTGGGCTGGACTTGAACTCCAGGAATATTTAGAATGAAGAGCTAAAACTCTCAGAAAACTTAGGTTTCCAGCACCAAGGTCATCTTGCAACATGGGAAGAACTTGAGCTTTGAGGTTAGACAGGCTTGGGTTTGACTCACTCTGAGAAAAACTAGACAGGCTACTTCTAGTAACCTTGATCTTCTTCTTGATCTTCTACTTCTAGAAGACTTGGTCTTCTTCATCTGAAAAATATGCCTACTCCTAGTAGCATCAAATCTTTAGGGTTTTAGTGAGGATTAAGTGCAGTTAAATGAGATAATGTATGAAAAGACGTATGTGGCCAAGATTATGCTAGATACTATAAAAAAGTACAGAAGATACATAGCATAGTTTTTTGTCAATAAACTTTCATAGAGAACCTACTGTGTTTGACCTGTACTTTGTACTAGGCATACAAAAACTATTAAGATATGTCCTTTACCTTGAGAAATTTCAGCCTAGCAAAAGAGACCCAGGCAATGTTAGAACCCGACTGTCATTCCAGCCTCTTCATTTCTTAGTGGTTGAACCTGAAGACTAGATTGACTCATTCTTAACCTCTTGCCCAAGGCCAACTCTATCTGCTAATAGCAGGAGAATCTTCTGTACGCAGCTTTTCCCTGACCTCATGCAGCCTGCAATCAAATTTTGGCAGACAAGATTACATGTGAATTAGTAAATTAAAAATACAAGAGATAATACAAACTGTGCCTGCTACTGACAAATGTGAAGTTGCAGAAGGGATTCCCTCATAGGAAAGAGATTAGGTGAGATGATCTTTAAAGTGCTGTCTATCCACATGATGCTATGAAACTAAGAGTTGAAAAGAATAAGAAATCCAAGTAAGCTACAGTTAAAATAGAAACCTTTACAGTCAACTTGAACTGCCTGAAAAAAAAAATAGGACATAGTTCAAGAGGAAGCTGGGTAGTTCAGTATGGGTAGCTCAGTTTTACCATGTGATAAATTATAAGCAGGTGGAAGTGCCAGCTCATTATTGCTGTTTGGAGTTGTCTCCTGGCTTGACCAACGTCATACGAACATTAGAAAGACCTAATGCTCATATGGGGAGGACAGCTTGGGTAAACATTAATTTAAGCCATGCTTCTTCACCAATGGGTTCATTCTATACTTGAGTTGGAATCCACAGAATCCCTCTTTGCCCCTTGATAGTTAAGCTATTAATGTCAGTACACCTATCAAATATAGTGCTCTGGATCTTGACACTAGACAGATCTTCAAAATGGCTTTGGTTCAAACCCAGCTGCAAATGATTCAGCACAAGGGCCATGAAATGGAACCAGCTAAGGAAGCTGAAACAAAGTGCTCAAAGTTACAGCACTAGCAGAAACTAACACACCATTTTAAAGCAATTATACTCCAATAAAGATGTTAAAAAAAAAAAAAAAGTTACAGCACTAGTTTGTGGAACTGGGCTTTGAAGCTCAGTAGTCTGAGTCCAGAGCCCACCCTCTTATTCACAGACCCATACAGCTGCTCTATTGCAATACTGCGTAGCCAGGAAGCAGCACAGAGACACCTGGATGTTCCTTAAATCACCTCTTTAGAATGTATTGAATGAGCTTGTTGATTTCAGCCTTCTTAATAAAAAAAATCATAGTAACATTAAAACTTTGAATTATAGAGCTGGCAGGTCCTTTAGGGATCATTTGGACCAAGAAATTCATTTTAGAGATGAGACAAAATTGAGAACCAGAAAGATAAACTGATAAATTTCCCAAATTTCCATGCAGGTGACAAAGCCAGGTTTAGAAACCAGCACACTGGACTGGCAATTCCAGAGCCCTTCCCATTATACTCAGCTGCCTGGGCTTTAGCTGTACCCTCTGCAGACCAACTCAGACTAGGAAAAAAGAGAACAAAGAATTAGGAGGTTCACCAAATGGGCATACCCATGAACCTCCAAAACAGGGAGATTTGGGCATGTTCTCTTTGAGAAAATAATTTGGCATATACTTTTGTGATTGTCCATTTTTACTCCAAATTGTAGCCCAGAGGAAAGAAAATAGGGTTGAATGCTTCATGGTTAGACTGATATTCTCTCAGCAATTACTCTAATTTTTGTCTTGTAATAATTGAGAGTAAGAAGACATATTAGAGGAAAGTAGAAGAAAAAATATTTAGAGAAGTAAAGAATAAGCTGTAAGTATGATACTTGCATGTCGGATATTTCTGAAAACAGTTGGTAAAGCAAAATCAATTATTATAATGTCATATATTCATATTGAAAGATATAGGATTCATCCATCCATCTTGTAAGCCACTGGGTGTAGGGCATAATGATAAGCACTATGAGATGTATAAAGAAGGGTAGTATACCATCTCAACATGGGAGGCACTCTCAATCTAGACAGGAACTCACAAGCTTTAGTTTCAGGTCTGCAGAGAAGTTGATTCAAGATGATTCTAAGTTCAATCAGAAATGGTGACCAAGTACAATAACTTACAACTTTGCTTATCCAGATCCTCAGTTAATTTTACCAAGGCAATCATTTTCTGAACATCTCACATAGTATTATAAGTAAATGATTTCCCTTGTAGACAATATTTGGGTACCCATATTTGATTATATTGTCTGTAATCAATCTGTATCATCTGCTATTTAAAATTAGAAGAAACTGGCATGCAGGATGAATGCCCATCGGGCCCTAAGACTTTTCTACAATCAATTAAATTATGTGTGGGTGTATTTGTAGTTCCACCCTAGTTCTCAGTTTCTCAACAGTCAATTCCTTCTCTCTAGACAATAAGATAATGTGTATAAAATACTAAGCACAGTGGTTAACGGGATGGCAAATAGGCAGATGGGAATAGTTTCCACTTATCTTACCCACCTAGATTATCTTTTTTTAAAAAATTGAAGTGTAATTGGTTTACAATGTTGTGTTAGGTGTTAGTTTCAGGTGTACAGCAAAGTGATTCATATATATATATTCTTTTTCAGATTCTTTTCCGTTATAGGTTATTACAAGATATTGAATATCATTCCCTCTTCTATACAGTAGGTCCTTGTTTGTCAATTTTACATATAGTAGTGTTAGATTATCTTTCTCTGTCTTCTGTATGAACTATCATTTCTTCAGGTAACTCAAAATTCTGCTTATGGTGATATACCATCCTTTGGAGATTATTACTATCTGTATCTAACGCTTTAACCATGGGAGCAACCTGTATATAGTTGCAGAGTTGTGACACATAATACTATTATCTCAAACTAATATACTCAAGTTTGAAAGAACAAAGGATAAATGAAATGAGAAAATTAATAAAATTTAATTTTGTTTAACCTTAGTGCATAAGATAAGCATTGGCTTGTTTATATAATGCTGTTCTTTAAATAAGGGTGCCTCCTTGTGAAAGTGGTGACTAAGCATTTTCGCTAGTTCAGACACAAGACTGATAAAAAGCAATTCTATTTCTTATCTAAAGATTCATATATTTATTAGTTGTGCCAGGATAGGTGTGAAAAGGGTCAGAGCTTAGTGTTATATCTGTTCAGAAGGTGTGGCAGACTTTGGGGGGGAAGCCCTCTGAAAGCAGTGGATCAGCCATATAGGCAGGGCAAGCGTCCAAGTGAGATATAAATGTTTAGTCACAACTTCTATAAAGGGTCAAAGATAAAGTTGTGGGTGTGCCAACAGGTAGGCAGAGCATGATGAATGTGAATCCAGGGCAGCAGAACTCTGCAGGTAACATCTGCGAGATCTGTTCATGGCTTGGGAGAAAGAGGAGATTGTCAGAGTAAGAAAGGGACCCAGATCAAACCAGTTCATTAGAAATGGTAGTCATAATAGAGATTAAAGCTAAAGTGGAGTCTTCTGAACCCACTGTAGAGTGGTGATGCCCAAGAAAGTATCTCTGGCTCTGAAACTCAAATGGAGGGACACTGGTAGTCAGAATGGGCAGTGAGTCCTGTCAAGTATTAGTACAGGAATAGACTATCCTGGGAGGAAATCAAATATTCAGCATCAGATCATGTCAGTCGGCCCCAACATTACTTGCACAATGATTGGATTCTAAGAATCGCCCTATAGGTTAAAGAAGAGAATGGAGAGACTGCAGTGGTTGAACTTTTATGTAGAAATCAATCTGTCTATTATGGAAAGGTGAGGAAGATACCAGCAGAAGAACTGAGGTGGCAGAGTGAGAGATGTTGTTAAAAATGTCCTTATATGTTGTAAATACAATTTCATTTATATTAGGAAACAGCTTCTACCCAGGGTCTAGCTTTTAGTTAGTTGGTTTCAAGAGTAAATTTTTAAAATTTGCTAACTTAGAAAAAATTAGAATTATTATCTAATTGAATATGGATTAGTATGAATTAGTATGAATACAAGTGTTCTGTTTTGCCAGTGGATTTTAAGTGAATCAGGAAGAGAAACAAGCATTTTACTTCAGCATTGTCAAAGTATTTATTGAATAGCAACTACTGCTAGAGACTTTCCTTACCATAGATTTCTCTCTTGCTGCAACTCCTCCCCAACAACTGATACCTACCACCACCACCACTGCCCCACAATCTTCTGCATGGGTTATTTTCTGTATTTATCACCAATCCCTTTCTACAGTGCGGTTAAAATACTTGTCTGCCTAGTCCTTACCACCCTAAAGAGGGGCTGCCAGAAACATGGCGTTCTACCTGCCCATGTATACTGAGTTAGGAGACTCTGACCTTGCAGAGGTAGGAAAGAGAAGCCCAGAGACGAAGAGCAGGTCAGCTCAGAACAGTCAAGAGCTTTGGCCAGGGAAGGCAATGGCTAGCTTAATCATTTTCTACGGTGGTAGATATCAGATGATTTGCAACCTCCAGCCAGGCTCCTCCCAATTTTTATCCCCTCTACTCTAGTAATGATATTCCCAAGCTCTCTCTACCCTTCTACATGTCTCCACTGGCTAAGCAGAGCTTAAGATTATGATTTACACTGACTTACAGTAGGCTTTTGGTTATGTGGAGAGATAAATAGACTTCTACTTCTGGCTCTAATGAAGTGGCTTGTATCATACCTACCCACCCTCTAAGAACAAAGCACATCTGTTTGAAGGCATTTGATGGCATCTAAGGAAGCCAAAACCTGAAGTGTCATGATCCCCAAAAGAAGGAAAAGGTGTTGAGGAAAGCCAGATACTCTGCACTGTTTTGTTCCCTCAAGACATTTGCTGATTCAGAAGCCCTACATGGAGTAAAAGTCCGAGCAACCAAGCAGAAAGGAGTAACTAAAAAGCAGAAAAGCTGAGTAGGGTCTGAGTATGTCATGAGGCTGGGAGACAAAAAGAGGAGTTTAGGACTTCCAAGGCAGCCAGGACTTGAGGAGCCAGAGTCACAGAGAGAAGTACAACACAGAGAAGTAAGCTCTTGTACTTATTTTCCTCTCACAGAATGTGATGATTCCTAAGGAATATGTAGCATGGGAATAAAAATATTCCAATTCAGGCCCCACTGAGAAGGATGGATTCTGGTAAATATTCCCACGCTTTCATTTGGAATCCTAGAAGGCTCTCATTTTAGGAGTAAGGGTAAACTAAAAAAATACTAGGCCTTACAATATTAGAAGCCCAGCTCCAAATTAATTCAATATCTGATTAAATTAAAGTGAACAGCCTGTAAGAATCAAAAGAACATTCTCTCTGGAGGAAAATAACATGAATTAGAACTTCCGTAATCTTTATACACATGCCAGATGTGGCATCAATCAAAAGTTAGCAGGCATTCAAGGAGATGGAGAAAAGAAAAAATAGACAATTAAAACTGAGTAAAAGTTGATCCAGATTTGGAATTATCAGACATGGACTATAAAATAATTGTGATTAGCATATTAAGAAAAAAAAAGAAAAGTTGCAGAATTTCACCAGATCCATACTTTTCACTGAAAAAAGAAACAGAAATTCTAGAAGAAGAAAACTCAGAAACAGAAAGTAAGTTCTCTATAAATGGGTTTAAAGGCCAACTAGATACAATTTAAGAGAGGAATGGTAAACTGGAAGTTAGGTCAACAAAAGGGATCCAGACTAAAGCATAGACTAATAAAAAATACAGAAAAGATATGCCTGGAACATGAACTATATAGCAGTGATTTAACATTTTTCAAAGGATTAAAACATTCTACAGTTCAGAGAATGATCTATGACAAAATGGAATTAACTAGAAATTAAGAACAAAGAGATAGCCCAGAAATAACATAAAATCCCATATGTTTGGAAATTAAACAATATACTTCTAAATAGCTCAAAGAAAAAAATCACAGTGATAGATTAGAGCTAAATAATAACTAAAATACACCATATTGAAACTTTCGGAATACAGCTAAAGACATGCATGGAGTGCAATTTATAGTCCTAAATGTATGTAGTAGAAAACAGCAGAGCCTGAAAGATCACAATCCCATTATGCAGCTATAGAAGTTAGGAAAAAGCACAGCAAAATCAGCCAATACTAGTAGGAGAAAGGAAATAATAAAGATTAAAAAATAATCATAGCGGAAATTAATAGAAAAAGACAACAAATATATAGTGAATTATATTTGCATTTTGAAAAGGGTTAAGTAGCCTCTTATACACTCGCATGTAGGCTCATGATTCAAAAATTTGAAATAATTTTGCTAGGTAATATATACCTCAGATTTCTTACTATTGACCTGTATGCATGCATGCATTTCTGAGATGCTTTGAGTCATTTTTTAAATAGAAACAAAAAGCTTTGGCTTTTGCAAAAAAATTTGTTGATGAGCTTATTGTCAATTATATATATTTGGGTTTGTATTTATGTGTGTTACATAAATAATATTCTTTTTTAAAATTGAAATATAGTTGATTTACAATATTGTGTTAGTTTCAAGTGTACAGCATAGGAATTCAGTTTTTTTGCAGATTATGTTCCATTATAGGTTATCACAAAATATTGGATATAATTTCCTGTGCTATACAGTAAATCCTTGATGCTTATCTATTTTATGTATAGTAGTCTGTATCTGTTAATACCATACTCCTAATTTGTACCTCCCCCTTCCCTTTCCCTTTTGGTAACTGTAAGTTTTTTATGTCTGTGAGTCTGTTTCTGCTTTGTATATACATTCATTCATATTATTTTTTAGATGCCACATTTAAGTAATATCATATAGTATATGTCTTTCTCTGTCTGACTTATTTCACTAAGCGTAATATTCCTTAGGTCCATCCATGTTGCTTCAAATGGCAATATTTCATTCTTTTTTATGGCTGAATAATATTCCATTACACACACACACACACACACACACACACACACACACACATATCTATCTCACATCTTCTTAAGCCAACTGTCTGTTGATGGGCACTTGGGTTGCTTCCATGTCTTGGTTATTGTGGATAGTGCTGCTATGAACATTGGGGTGCATGTATCTTTTTGAATTACTGTTTTTATTTTCTGTGTATATATAAGCAAAAGTGGGATTGCTGGATCATATGGCAATTTTATTTTTAGCTTTCTGAGGAATGTCAATACTGTTCTCCATAGTAGCTGCACCAATTTACATTCCCACCAATGGTATACGAGAATTCCCTTTCCTCCACATCTTCTCCAACACGTATTATTTGTAGATTTTTTGATTATAGTCATTCTGACAGGTGTGAGGTGATACTTTATTGTGGTTTTGATTTGCATTTCTCTAATAATTAGTGATGTTGAGCATCTTTTCCTGTGCCTGTTTGTCATCTGTATGTCTTCTTCAGACAAATGTCTGTTCAGCTCTTCTGCACATTTTTTTGATTGGGTTGTTTGTTGTTTTTGATATTGAGTTGAATGAGATGGTTGTATATTTTGGATATTAATCTCTTATTGGTTGTATCATTTGCAAATATTTTCTTCTATTCCATAAGTTGTCTTTTCATTTTGTTGATGGTTTCCTTTGGTGTGCAAAAGCTTTTAAGTTTGATTAGGTCCCATTTGTTTATTTTTGCTTTTATTTCTTTTGCCTTGGGAGCCTGATCTCAGAAAATATTGCTACAATTTATGGCAAGGAGTGTTTCACCTATGTTCTCTTCTAAGAGTTTATGGTACTGTGTCTTACATTCAGGTCTTTAAAGTATTTCGAGTTTATGTTTTAATTGTTTTACATGTAGCTGTCCTTCTTTCCCCGCATCCCTTGTTGAAGAGATTCTCTTTTCTCCATTGTATATTCTTGCATCCTTTGTCATAGATTAATTGAAGGTAGGTGTGGAGGTTTATTTCTGGGCTCTCTATTCTGTTCCATTGGTTTATGTGTCTGTATTTGATTACTGTAGCTTTGTAGTATAGTCCGAAGTCTGGGATGGCTATACCTCCAGCTTTGTTCTTTTTTTCCTCAGGATTGCTTTGGCAATTTGGGGTCTTTTGTGGTTCCATATAAATTTTAGGATTATTTGTTCTATTTCTGTGAAAAATGTTCTGTATTTTGAAAAGAATTGCATTAAATCTGTAGATTGATTTGGATAATTTGGCCATTTTAATAATACTGATCCTTCTGATCAAAGAGCTTGGGATATCTTTCCATTTCTTTGAATCACCTTCAATTTCCTTTATCAACGTTTTATAGTTTTCAGAGTATAGGTCTTTTGACTCTTTGGTTAAGTTTATTCCTGGGTATTTTATTCATAAATAATATTCTTCAATCCATATATATATATATGCATATAAATATATATAGTTTCAGCTGAACACTGAAAGTACAGCAACAAAGAAGATAGATATAATCCTGGCTTTTCCCAAATTTATAATCTAATGGTAATGCTTATATAGAGGAAGTAAAAAGGAAGAAATAAAAGAAAGGAGGAGAAAGGAAAGAAGGAAATCTTTTCTCATACTTCAGAGACAAAGGCAAGAGGAGATAATTCTAAATTAATCTAGCTTTTATTATTTTTTTTTAACCTAATAACCCTCCCTTTTCTATTACCTGGTTAATTCAGATTAATTATCAATTTTGATTTTGTTTAGACCACATATCTCAGTTCATTCCTATTTTTATTTTATCTGATTTTATAAACTAAACATCTTGTAATTTTATATATTCCCTTAAGATCTTCATTTGAATAATTTGCATGATTCTTAGAGGGAGGATTATGAATGGAGCCATGAATCTTAACATGGTATTAGGTGCAGGTTGGGCATTGAATAAATATTTGTATTAAATAAATATTTCATAACTTTGTATCATTTTATATTCTGTACACATTACAGAAAGCTTAAGGTCTTGGAGATTAAAATAATAATTTTATAAACTTAAAAAATAATAAATAAATAAAGACGTTTTAGAAAAGACAGGAACTAAAGATGGAAAATGGCTGTCTTATGCAATGCAACAGGGATATTGAAGCCCAACCTTCCTTTCAATGCCGTTGTTTATTGTATGTCTCTTCCCCAGTCTTTTCGTCCTCTTCTCTGCCTATGAGCATCAGCTTTCTTTTGGGCTTTGCTCAGGCCTCAGCTCCTCCCAGAAATCTTCCACGGAAGCCTTTAGCTCTGAAGAACCATTGCATTTTCCATTTTAATCACTTATTGACTCATTTCCTACCTATTTCTCTAGGCATTTTTCTTCACATACATGTCTTGTCTCTAACAGGAAATCCCTTCAGTCAGGAGACATTTAATACAAGATGCCACAGGAAATACAAACAATATGCATACCCTCCCACACAATCATGTGCACACATGGAGCTCTGATGGCTTCTCGTTCTTTGTTGCCTAATTCTTTATAGGACTTGTAGTAGATACTGCTAGTCCTAAAATCAATTCATTCATTAGTCCCCCAAATAATAGAATCTCCACATTTTTGATGAACACTAGGAATAAAGATTTTACTTCCAGCTACTTTTGCTTCCGGGTGTGGCCAGTGTGATGAAAGTAATAGAGGCATGTGAAATGTTTTTCCTGACATTCCTTTTCCCTATTCTAATACCTAGAATGCAGGTGCTGCTGTCTTGGACCATGAGGATGAGACTATGCACTATAAAGCAACAAGGTAGAAGCCTGACACTATACCAGGTTATACACATATACTGGAGCACTATACCAGTCAGAATCACCTACCCAGATTTTGATTTTACATGGAGAAACTACTGTCTTGCAGTTTCTGTTAGTTTAGGGTTCACTTTACTCAGTTACCTAACCAATCAGACCTCTTCATCAGGATGTCATGCTAATATTCCTGTCCCTCAGTACTCTCATAGTATAATAATAATGACTTCTCAGTATTTTAAAGACTACTTTAGACAGAAGTAAAATTTTGTTGTCCTTGAATTCCAAAGTCAGTACACATTTCTTACTTTTGAATTGTTCTTTAACAAGGAAGAATTTATATTATTAAAGGACACTTCCTAGCTCAAACTATGTCGCTCATCAAATGAAACGACTCTCCGTAAACTGATTTAATTGTGTTAAGATATTGTCACCAAGTTTTAGTTCTAGGGTACAGATAACCAATAGTTAGCTGAAGACTTATCTCTTATGACAAAGTTTCTGTGGTGCAAATAATGAGTTAATCTTTAAGGTTCTAGGTAAAATTGAAAAGAAGGTTTTTAGGCAACATGAGACCCCCTCCTGAGAACTCCTGGAACTGCTAGAACTGGGGCGTTACCATTGCACCTTCCCCCATCCCACACCCTTTCCCAGCTTCTTTATTAAGTTAATATTTTCCTACTTTCTGTTATGTTCCATGAGCTCAAAGTACTCTGTTTTTCGAGGTAAAACTAATACTTGTATTAATTAATCCATCTTAGATTATTAATGACTGCCCTGTATACATGTCCCCTGCAGTGGCAGTAGCAGAGCACCAGCCTTGCCCTACTCTGCTTAGTAGGGAAGGTAATTGTGTGGAAGTATTTCTTGGAACAGTTTCTGGAGTCCCAACTCAGAAGCACCTTTCTTATGCTTTGATAGCATTCTCCTCAGGGAGACTCCTTGGGAAAACCATATTGGGGTAGAAGGAGAAGGGGTAAAAGTGGGGCTAGCTAAAACTTAGGGATCTGACCTCACCATTCAGGAAACACTGATTTGCATTAGTTTATAGGAAGACAAACAATGATTGGAACTGATCCAGTCATGGTCCTGAACAGGGCAAAAGACCTATGGAGACTCTTGGCTGACTTGGGTTTGTCATTTAAGAAAAACACTCAGAAGGTCTTGAGTGGAACCTAAGTAGTTACTGAAAGTGATGGGGAACTTGGAGTTTGTGCTGAACCTTCATAAAATTTACATTTTATGCTTTAAATGCACAGGTATTTTAAAGAATAAATAGAGTAAGATGAGGGGAGAAATTCTGAGAGTGAATTGAAGGTAATGATGAATTGCCATTCTATGCATGTGTTGTCTTCAGTCTTTGGGTGAAAATCATATGTATAATATGATCTTTATAGAGACTGACCTAAAGGAAAACATCTGTGAATTTTCCTAGATATATCTGAATCTCATGGAAAACTGGAAAAATAGAAAGAAGTTCTTCAGGGCTGTACAGGTCCAAATTTATATTTTGTCTCTGACCTTCTACTAGTTGCATGGCCGTGGGTCCATTACTTAACATTTTTGAGATTCAGTTTTACTTTCTATAAAAAAAAATCTGAAGGGAGAAAGCTCAAAACAATAGAATTAGAAATGAAAAAGGAGAAGTAACAACTGACATGGCAGAAATACAAAGGACCATGAGAGATTACTACAAGCAACTATATGCCAATAAAATGGACAACCTGGAAGAAATGGTCAAATTCTTAGAAAGGCACAACCTTCCGAGACTGAACCAGGAACAAACAGAAAATATAAACAGACCAATCACAAGCACTGAAATTGAGACTGTGATTAAAAATCTTCCAACAAATAAAAGCCCAGGACCAGATGGCTTCACAGGTGAATTCTATCAAACATTTAGAGAAGAGCTAAAACCTATCCTTCTCAAACTCTTCCAAAATATAACAGAGGGAGGAACGCTCCCAAATTCATGCTACGAGGCCACCATTACCCTGATACCAAAACCAGACACAGATATCACAAAGAAAGAAAACTACAGGCCAATATCACTGATGAACATAGATGTAAAAATCCTCAACAAAATACTAGCAAACAGATCCAACAGCACATTAAAAGGATCATACTCCATGATCCAGTGTGGTTTCTCCCGGGAATGCAAGGATTCTTCAATATATGCAAATCAATCAATGTGACACACCATATTAACAAACTGAAGGATAAAAACCATATGATCACCTCAATAGATACAGAAAAAGCTTTTGACAAAATTCAACACCGATTTATGAGAAAAACCCTCCAGAGAGTAGGCATAGAGGGAACTCATCTCAACATAATAAAGACCATATATGACAAACCCACAGCCAACATTGTTCTCAATGGTGAAAAACTGAAACCATTTCCTCTAAGGTCAGGAACAAGACAAGGTTGTCCACTCTTGCCACTATTATTCAACATAGTTTTGGAAGTTTTAGCCACACCAATCAGAGAAGAAAAAGAAATAAAAGGAATCTAAATTGGAAAAGAAGAAGTAAAGCTCTCACTGTTTGCAGATGACATGACACTATGTATAGAGAATCCTAAAGATGTTACCAGAAAACTACTAGAGCTAATCAATGAATTTGGTAAAGTAGAAGGATACAAAATTAATGCACAGAAATCTCTTGCATTCCTATACACTAATGATGAAAAATCTGACAGAGAAATTAAGGAAACACTCCCATTTACCACTGCAACATAAAGAATAAAATACCTAGGAATAAACCTACCTAGGGAGACAAAAGACCTGTATGCAGAAAACTATAAGACACTGATGAAAGAAATTAAAGATGATTCAAACAGATGGAGAGATATACCATGTTCTTGGATTGGAGGATTCAATATTGTGAAAATGACTATACTGCCCAAAGCAATCTATAGATTCAATGCAGTCCGTACCAAACTACCAATGGCATTTTTCACAGAACTGGAACAAAAATTTTATGTATGGAAACACAAAAGACCCCAACTAGCCAAAACAATCTTGAGAAAGAAAAACGGAGCTGGAGGAATCAGGCTCCCTGACTTCAGACTATACTACAAAGCTACAGTAATCAAGACATTATGGTACTGGCACAAAAACAGAAATATAGATCAATGGAACAGGGTAGAAATCCCAGAGATAAATCCACGCACATATGGTTACCTTATTTTGATAAAGGAGGCAAAAATATACAATGGAGAAAACACAGCTTCTTCAATAAGTGGTGCTGGGAAAACTGGACAGCTATATGTAAAAGAATGAAATTAGAACATTCCCTAACACCATCCACAAAAATAAACTCAAATGGATTAAAGACTTAAATGTAAAGCCAGACACTATAAAACTCTTAGAGGAAAACATAGGCAGAACACTCTATGAGATAAATCTCAGCAAGATCCTTTTTGACCCACCTCCTAGAGAAATGGAAATAAAAACAAAAATAAACAAATGAGACCTATTAAAACTTAAAAGCTTTTGCACAGCAAAGGAAACCATAAACAAGAGGAAAAGACAACCCTCAGAGTGGGAGAAAATATTTACAAATGAAGCAACTGACAAAGGATTCATCTCAAAAATTTACAAGCTGCTCATGCAGCTCAATATCAAAAAAACAAACAACCCAGTCCAAAAATGGGCAGAAGACCTAAATAGACATTTCTCCAAACAAACACAGATTGCCAGCAAACACATGAAAGGATGCTCAGCATCACTAATCACTAGAGAAATGCAAATCAAAGCTACAGTGAGGTATCACCTCACACCAGTCAGAATGGCCATCATAAAAATATCTACAAACAATGAATGCTGGAGAGGGTGTGGAGAAAAGGAAACCCTCTTGCACTGTTGGTGGGAATGTAAATTGATACAGCCACTATGGAGAACAGTATGGAGGTTCCTTAAAGAACTAAAAATAGAACTACCATATGACCCAGCAATCCCACTACTGGGCATATACCCTGAGAAAACCATAGTTCAAAAAGAGTCATGTACCACTATGTTCATTGCAGCTCTATTTACAGTAGCCAAGACATGGAAGCAACATAAGTGTCTATTGACAGATGAATGGATAAAGAAGATGTAGCACAAATATCCAATGGAATATTACTCAGCCATAAAAAGAAACGAAACTGAGTTATTTGTAGTGAGGTGGATGAACCTAGAGTCTGTCATACAGAGTGAAGTAAGTCAGAAATAGAAAAACAAATATTGTATATTAACGCATATATGTGGAACCTAGAAAATGGTACAGATGAACTGGTTTGCAGAGCAGAAACTGAGACACAGAAGTAGAGAAAAAATATATGGACACCAAGGGGGGAAAGCGGCAGGGGGTGGTGGTGGTGGTGTGATGAATTGGGAGATTGGGATTGACGTGTATACAGTGATGTGCATAAAATGGATGACTAATAAGAAAAAATAAATAAATAAAAAATAAACATTAAAAAAAAAAGAAAAACAAATACCATACACTAACACATATATATGGAATCTAAAAAAAAAAAAAAAGGTTCTGAAGAACCTAGGGGCAGGACAGGAATAAAGACGCAGAGGTAGAGAATGGACTTGAGGACATGGGGAGGGGGAAGTGTAAGCTGGGACAAAGTGAGAGAGTGGCATGGAAATATATACACTCAAATGTAAAATAGATAGCTAGTGGGAAGCAGCCGCATAGCACAGGGAGATCAGCTTGGTGCTTTGTGACCACCTAGTACTAGTAGGGTGGGATATGGAGGGTGGGAGGGAGACGCAAGAGGGAGGAGATATGGGGATGTATGTATATGTATAGCTGATTCACTTTGTTATAAAGCAGAAATTAACACACCATTGTAAAGCAATTATACTCTAGTAAAGGTGTTAAAAAAATCTGCCTTCATCATTGTTATGAAGCTTAAATAATAAAGTATAGGCAAAACATATCTAACACACTGTTCATTTATTTTTTCTAATGAGTATTATTATTATTTTTATTGAAGTATAGTTGATTTACAATATTATATTAGTATCAGGTATACAATACAGTAATCCAATATTCTTATAGATTGTACTCCATTTAAAGTTATTATAAACTAATGGCTGTATTTCCCTGTGTTGTACAATATATCCTTATTGTTTATTTAATTTATACATAGTAGTTTGTATCTCTTATTCCCCTACCTTATCTTGCTCCTCCCTGCTTCCCTCTCCCCACTGGTAACCATTAGGTTGTTCTTTACATCTGTGAGTGTGTTTCTGTTTCATTACATACATTTGTTTGTTTTATTTTTTGGAATATATATATATATATATATATATATATATATATATATATATCTCATAACATAGGCTATTTGTCTTTCTCTGTCTGACATTTCACTAACATAATACCCTCTAGATCCATCCATGTTTTTGCAAAGGGCAGAATTTCATTCTTTTGTATGTCTGAGTAATACTCCATTGTGTATTATGTATTGTGGTGTATATATATACACCACATCTTCTTTATCCATTCATCTTTTGATGGACACTTAGGTTGCTTTCATATCTTAGCTATTGTAAATAAAGCTTCTATGAATATTGGGGTGCATGTATCTTTCTGAATTAGTGTTTTCATTTTTTTTTTTCCAAAGTGGAATTGCTGGGTCATATGGTAGTTCTGCTTTAAGTTTGTTGATAAGCCTCCATACTGTTTTCCATAGTGACTGAACTAATTTATATTTCCATATACAGTGCACTAGGGTTCCTTTTTTTCCACATCCTTGTCAACATTTGTTATTTATAGACTTTTGATAATAGTCATTCTGAAAGGTGTGAAGTGGTATCTCATTGAAACACATTGTTCATTTCGAAGCCCATTACAATGTCCAAATCTCAACCAAAGCCATTTAGAGCAGGTATAGGGCTGTCTGTTCATTCTGTCATCAACCTATCAGCCAGGAACATGAAAAAGTACTGGTGATGATGTCAGGGAGTTTTCACCAATTCTGAGGCTGGAACATCATCATCTTTAAACTCAGTATCGTGGTGAAGACAGATGTCTCTCTGGGCACATCTGAGCTTCAGCTTAGTGAGGGATGGAGTAGATGGTCTCATGAGGTTTCATGTGTCCTATAATTCTTTGCACAGCAAGCTATTGCCTTTGTTATTTTGTTAAAGCCACTGCAGCAGACTGACCTAATTTAGCTGTTACCATTTCCTCCTTGCAAAAATGAAGCTCAGAGAAGGCCAGGACTGTTGTGCTACTTTCATAACTTGCCTAATGTTTGCCTGCCTTCTCCCACCTTCTGAGTACCTAGAACCCAGCTTTATCCAGAACCTCTCAATAGCTAGCTTGGGTTGGATCTCAGGACTCTTATCTCTGCTTGTCACTGTCTGGCCAATGAGCTGATTCAGTGTTAGTTGCAATAAGTGGTTGTCTGTTCAGTGTGATATGCAGGCTCCCTCAAAGAGCTTCCTCTTGGCCTCCATAATGACCTATTTGAGTCAAGCCTCAGAGCCTCCAGAAGGCATCTCACAGCTAAAATACACAGATCACCCAGGAGAGACTAAAGGGTGAGGTTATTTGCACAGTAACATCCATTAATTAGCACATTGGCACAAACTTTTTATCAGATTAGGGGCCTGTATCCTTGGAAATCTGGAGGTCAAGCATGGAGGGAAAGAAGCAGGATGCAAAGCTGGCATGATGAGATGAAGGAGGGAGGGAAGGAAGGCATCTGGGTTTTGGAGCTCAGTCCCAGGTGAGTCTCTGCAGTGGAACATGTGAAGGAGCCAGTATCAGCATAAGGCAACAAGTTTCTGGAGGAACGGACCCTAAAGATACCATGTTAGTGGTTAATTATGGGTGGCAGGAATATGGAAAAATGCTCCTTTTTTCTTTATACTTTTCAAATTCTCTAAAGTATATATAACGTGACAAGTATCACAGGAAAGGTATTAACTATACTCTAGGAATTTTAAATGTTGAGTTGCTATGATTCCATGTCTGACCTTTTGTGGTTGAGAGGAGGAACAGAGTAACTGTCACAGGTATGGCTACAGCCTATGTAGGCTCTACTGCCCTATAGCTTTATATTATAGTCACATTTGTTTGTTTGCCTCTGTGACATGTGCATGTGTATTAGTTCACCTTCACCCTTGAGCCTACTTTTCACCCTTGGATACACTCCCACTTTAGTGTGACTCCTTCATTCCACCTTCTCTAGCAGCATCTGTAATACAATCATGGTTATTTAATTAAAAGGCTGTTCATAGAACATTTTTTTTCCTGGGAGAATAGCCCTACATCCATAGGTTAAAGCTGAATCTTGGCCAAGTTTTAGTGATTCAAAGCAAGTAGGACCCTTAACCAGAAATCTATAGTTAACTGATTCAGTTCCTCACTATCTTTTTGCTCCATGCAGACATACGTTGTCTGAACCGCTTTGATCAGATAATTCTGGTAATAAATACATTTGATCAGACATGATTAATGTAGCTATCTACATGGATCCAAAGCTCTTTTTTCCCTTCTGCAACAATTGCGTGAGGCTGTGAGTTTCTGACTGGAAATGATTTGGTCAACCATGTTACTTCAGCCAGCGTCAGGCTGAATCCAGGCAGCCCAAGCCAAAATGATCAATTAAGCCAGGATGTGTAGCTTGGACACCAAATATCTAGAACCTCTCAGGTCCACAGTTATCTACAAAATGAGGATAAAATTCTTGCCCACTTAATGACTCAACTTACTGTCAGGATCAAATTAGGTTATGAATGTTGCAATCCTCTGAAAGCTAAAGTGCTGTATAAGTGGACAGTACATTAATCAACGGACTGGTCATTGTACAGTCTAATCAGATCAATTAAGAGCAGTCAGATCAACAAAGCCTCTGAAGGAGAGAGCATGTAAAACCAGCTTGTTTTAGGGCCATCCCTTGTGTCCAATCTGCCACATTTCCCCATTCTTACTCCTGTTTAGTCCTGGAAACACTGCAAGTGATTTCCATCTGATTTAGGAAAGTAATGGAGCAAAGAGACTAACTGTAAACATAAAGAATACAATGGGAAACATTATGTGTGTATATAAAGAAAGAGAAATAAAACCAGGCGAAAAAACTTTACAGCTTGTCTCAAAAGAATTATAAAATTAGTGGATGAGGGTATGTTATTACATTTTTATATTTGCATTTTGCCAATGGAAGGCCTCATAATATTTTTACTGTACTTGTAGATTTGGCTCTTCTTCGTATCACATGGATTGAAAGCTGAGTCTCTGGAATTGGGGACTGCTGGGAGGTGAGCTGATTCCAGGGATGGAAGACAGCCTGAAGTTGCGATGGGCCAGGCTTTTTTAGCATCTTCGCTTGGCACAGAGCTGAGCAGGTGCATGGCATTATGTCTGATTGTGATGCTTATGCCAAAGCTTCCATCAGACTCTTTTAAAGATGCTCTTCTTTCCCACTCTCCATTCTCCTCATTTGTACTCTGTCTTAAAAAAGGAAAGCAAACCAAAACAAAACAAATGTTAATTAAAATAGGGCCTCATGATTCCAACTTTGGTGCTTACTCTTTATTGCCCTGATATTGTCATTCTAATGCTTTTGAATGATTGATGTCTCAGTATTTGATCCATATCTGAAGAAATTTTGCTTCTGCATTGCAAATTTGGTTACTTTCTTTATTCAGTTTGCTATGGACTAAACTGCATACCTCAAATATTCATATGTTGAAGCCCTAATCCCTAATGTGACTATATTTAGAGGTAGGACTTTTAGGAGGTGATTAAGGTTAAATGAAGTCAGAAGGGTATGGCCCTAATCTGATAAGATTGGTGGCCTTATAAGAAGAGGAGGAGAGAGAGACCTGGAAGGTAGCCATCTACAAGTCAAGAAGAGAGCTCTCACCAGGAACCAAATTGGCTGACACCTCGATCTTGGGCTTTCCAGCCTCCAGTGCTGTGAGAAAATGAATTTCTGTTGTTTAAGCCACCCAGTCTATGGTATTCTGTTATGGCAGCCCAAGCTGACAAATACACAGTTAAATTGATTGGGCTTTTTTATTCTCAATCTATTAAGAAGGATCAATTTGGCTATTCAATTATGAAGCTATTTGTGCTTCCAAAATATGTACTGCCTACACTATTCAGAAAACAAGAAGGTGGTATCCAAATGGGTTGCATAACTTGACAATATTTATCCAGTGATAAGCATCGAGCAGCCTAGCACCAGAGCCTGCTGAGTCCTATTCTAACGTGCTTTATACCATGGCATAAATTAGACACCATCAAATACAGAGCCTTGTCTAAAGTGCCAAAGTAATCCATCTAAACATGACTTAAAATCCAGAAATCATAAAAAAGAGGATTAATAGAAATGACTATGTTGAAAAAAAAAAAGATTTCTGAGCAGCAAAAACCAAAGCAAAACAAAACCCTACCATAAGCAAGTCAAAAGGAAAAATGACAAACTAGAACAAAGTATTTGGTGATTTGTATCATAGACCAATAACCTGATAGGGAAGTGGGAAAAGCAAATGAACAGACAGTTCACAATAAAAGAAACATAAACACCTTTTACATATACATAAAGATTCTCTCTACATCCCTCATAATAAGAGAAATGCAAATTTAAATTTCACTGAGATGTTATTCTTCACCTATCAGATAGGCAAAAATTCAAAAGTTTGATACTATATTCTATTCCAGGGTTATGGGGCAACAGTCACTCTCATTCATGATGGAAGGGCAAATTAGCACATGCCTTTTGGAGAGTAAGTCAAAAATACCCAAAATTATAAGTGTATATCCTTTTTACCCAGATTTTCTTTTATGAGAATCGATACTATAACTTGCACAAGTGTAATGACTTTCATCCAAAATTATTCATTCAGAAATATTTGTAAAAGTAAACAAATGGAAACAACCCAAAGGTCCATCAGTGGGAGACTGCTCAAATGAACTGTGGTATAATCATATGATAGAATAAACAAAACTAGAAAGAGGTATATTGTTAGGTGAAAAAATCAAAGGGTAAATATTATGTTAACTTTCAAAAATAAAATACTTATATAGACCTAAATAAATACTGGAAGATATACAAGCTTGTCAGTGGCTTATGGGGATGGAGATTAGTGAGTATGAGGCTAAAGGAGGATAAGAAAGTGAGATTTTTGACTCTACACATGTTCCTAAAATAATTATTTTGAACCATGTGAATTCATTACCTATTCATAATTAAATAAAAAAAAATAGAACGAGAGAGAGAGAGAGAGAGACGTAGAGAGAAATCCATGAGGGGATTCCATGAGAGGAATCCAGTATTCTCCCCAGTAACCTACGCCACTTTGTTCTATTTCCTGATGTGAAGAAATTCCTCATTATGGCTATTTTCAGTAGTTTCAGATTAATAACAACTTTGTTTGGCAGTTTTAAAAAATACACCTAGAAGAGTTATTAACCACATGTTCTGAAAGTACAATATTTAAAAGAAGTTTGGCAAAGAAATTGGAAAATATAATAATCCCAGAATAATCTTGCCACAGTTTAAAATGTTCTCTATTACTGGCTGTCTATAATGGAAATAACACATACCTTAGAGACAAGCCACATTTGGGTTCAAATCTCATTTCTGCCACTAACAAGCTTTGTGTTCTTGGATGAATATCTTTACTTCTAAAACTTCAGTTACTGCTCTTAAGGATGGTCATAGTAATAATATCCATAGTAGCCGTAGTGAGTATCCATTAAGATCATTCAGGTTAAAGAGCTGGCATTGGTAGATTTGTCATAGAGGGTAGCTATTATTAGATGATTTCTATATTGTCATTGTGAAAATTCTACAAAGCCCATAGTTATTTGCAAAATAAACGCGGTCTAAAGAGGTCAGTAACATTTCACCTCCCTGAAATTTCACTCTCTCCAATCTCACTTACCATCAGAACACAGAAAAAGAAAGAAGCAAACAATAGCTCTCAGTAACAAAACAGATTCTGCAAATATCTGTATGAACGTTTGAGCATTTGACTCTTAGAAGAGCTCTCTGAAAGCCCCCTGTAGAGCTGATTTGGCTTGGATTTCAGAGCAGTGCTAAGAACAGAATTAGAGAAGGGACTGACAGAGTCATATTTGCTGCCCAGTGAAAGTGATGGACCATGGTCTGAGATGACAGCTAAATAAAACAAACACAACAACTTAAGAGCATAACATCTGAGAGTTTTTTTTAACTAGGAATACATATCTACATACCCCAATAAGTTGTGAAGACCTTGCTGTTTCAGGCCAGATCCGTAGCAAGTATTTATGCAACAGGTTTGACAAGGTAAGGAAGAATAAAGACTTCCATTAAAAATAGTTAAAATAAAAATTAATGTTGATGCTTAAATACCTGCTTATGTAGAAAACTCAATTGTCTTTAATTATTTATTCCCTGTGTTTTTTCACGAATAGCTGAAGTTTCACTGTATTCAGTACCTAAATGTTTGTTAGAAATAGAAACTCTAACAGAAGAGTCTGGGCTGAGATGAATAAAAACATCTAAATTAACTCAAAACAAGAAAGCTGCACAATAAATGGGATATTGTTCTTATGTGCTCATGGAAACTCCCGTAAACAAACAGAACCAAGTTACCTGTCCTGCCTTTGATTTAAGGCTTATGCATGCATAGAGCATAACCTGTAATATTTTCCACCAGGCTCTCAACTCGAGTTATTCCTATTTGTTTAGATTTTGGGATATCCAAGAGCTGAACAGTCACTTTTGCAAGTTGCAAATTGCCTTAAGGGGAAACACTTCAGTTGTTGTGTGTGTAACTTGGTAAATGATACCCGCTTTTGGAGCCATGGAATAGAGATCTTAATTCCTGCTGAGCTTTTGTTTATAGATACACAAGTGTGATGAGGGAGCTTGCCCTCAAAACTTTGCTGCCATCCACTTGGGACAACTACAACTCTTCTCAGCAATAGAACCACAAGAAATTCTGCCATATTTTCCAAACAAGCAGCAATCAAACTGCCAGTGCACCCTCTGCATCACATATTTTGTGGATGACATGTGGCTATGTTCTTGTGGGTCAGCATTCCTCCTTTATTATGTGGAGTCCCCAGTCACTCTGCAAATATTCATGCCACTGTTGTGACTGCTAACCGCAGAAATTATAGGACCAGGATCAGGAAGCCTGTTTATGATGGAAAGTGAGAAGTACCTTTATTGTTGTTATCATCATCATACAAACAAAATAATAATGAACAATCAACTCATGTTTGTTAATTGAATTCCACTTCAACAATAGAGTACAGATCCATAACCTACAGGTTCCTTGAATTGATGGTGGGGTTGTATGTGTGTATGTGGGAAATGGTGACGGGGAGGGCAGGAGAGAGGTATAGAATCATCTGGGGACTTATTCCAAGTGTTCTTGCACATCTCTATGGCTTTCCCCCATCCCCAATTTATTTGAATACATACTTGTGAGGAAGTTTTGTGGATTTAGAAAAAAAAGTTTCCCAGATGATTCTGATATACTAAACATATAGCATAATAATAACACATACCATATAATAGCAAACATTCATTGAATGTGCTCTGTATGCTGGACACTTTCCTAAACTCTACCCTTTCCTGTTTAAGACCTTTTCTCTGTGATTAATGCAATCAGATGATATTACAGTTTGGAAATTAACTGCATGATGTTATCCACATCCTTTTCCTAATCCCCTTGTGATAATGTTTTATATTTTCATAAGAAAAAATAAAATGGTGTACTGAAAAAACATTTTCTTGTGTGCTGTATGTGGCTTTGAATAGAAAACATCCTGAGCCTCAGTTTCCTTATTTGTGGTACATGTGGATAATAAAAGCTTCTTTGTCTATATTGATATATAATAATAGTTATTATTATTATAGTGAGATGGTTAGTTAGGTTCAGAGTGTGGTTAAGAAAGCAGGAAATTTAGGGCTGCAACAGGAGATCAAATTTTACATACCAAGAGGGTTTGGCTGTGCCTAATCTGGGCTAAATATCATGAAGTACAAAGAAATGTATGGTACTTCCTTCCTCCTATAGGTTTTCAGGGCTAAACTACATGAAATAATCAGTGAACAAGACACTTTTTTACCAATATAGGGCTAAGTTCTAGGTCAAAAACTTGAGACTAGACCATGCTAAAATACTATGAACAAAAAGTGTAAAGAAAGGTAGAGGGTAACATAGACTAGATCCACGAAGGAAGTTTGATTGAGTTAGGTCTGGCTTGCAGCAGGTGGAGAGGAAGGGGATATGTTTTCAGGAACAGGACTGGTGGAGGTAGAAGGAGAACTTGTAGTCCTAAGTAATCCTATTCTACAATAGGATTGTAGAATCCTACAATTGTAGGATTCTACAATCCTATTGTATTATTCTACAACCCCCCAGGTCAACCGTTTATATTAAAATAAAGAAAATAAATGCAGAGTTATATCATGCAGTGAGTACTTTTGCAGAAGCTTACAGTGTAAGTAAAATATGTACTTCTAAACGATTTTTGCCTCCAGAGGAAGTATCACCTGAGGCAAAAGCTTAGAGCTCTGTGTTATAATTCCTGTAGCCTTATAACACCCAGCATCATTCCAAGTATATTGAGAAGAACTCACTTTACATTTACTAGTGGATTAGAAACATAAGGTGGGATGAGGTGATAGACATGGAACTCTGGGCTTTGCTAGAGAAAGACTGTGCAAAAGGAGAGTGGGGACAACTACAGATAACCAGCTCTCCTAATCTATTTTCCCAAGGCATGCCCCTATCACAGTTGCATAGCCCTGAACCACCCACCTTGAAGGCTGGGAAGTCTGTGTCTTTCCCACCCCACCCCCCACTCTAAATACTACTCCTTAACAGTAGACAAAATTTGAGGCTGGGGTGGTGTGATTAATACCAACCTGTCTGGAGGGCACTTCCATCACCCCACGGCCTTCTCATTCTTTTAGATGCTGAGAAAATGCTTTTCACAGCTATGATGACACAGCCAGAAATATCACCTTTTGAAGACATCATAACGGTGAGATATGACACTCTTTCAGCCGTTAGAAGGTTATTTGCTGTAGCCATTAAATACAGCCCTGTCACTCCCACTCACCTGAGCCATATTTCCTCCCTCGATAGATTATCCGTAAATACAGGCTCAGGTACAAATACAAGTAATGAACGTTCACAGCTAAAGAAAACATGCACAGTCCAATCTTGCCAAAGGACAGAGTTTCCCCTCTAGGAAGGAAGCCATCCTTCCACGGAGGAGGCTCAGCAGAACCGAGAGGCCAGGTCTCCTGGAGGGGTCTCAGACGGTCAGGTCAATGTGACTTCTCCATTCTCTAGTAATGCAGAGCCCTTGCCTCCTAAATTCTAAGAATGTGCCTGACTGCTCATTTGGTGTCCCATCTTCCTTTGCTGCCATTCATTAATTAGAATGAGTTATTAGTAGTAGCTTTAATTCTAGTTAATATTAATATTGGTAACAATGCATTACACGTGTAGATTCTA
The DNA here is from genome assembly GCF_965194825.1 of Balaenoptera physalus. NCBI lineage: Eukaryota > Metazoa > Chordata > Mammalia > Artiodactyla > Balaenopteridae > Balaenoptera > Balaenoptera physalus. The sequence goes on from NC_138897.1 coordinate 29,678,243, forward strand.
CAATTTCCAAAGTACTTCACAGGCAGGTAGTATACTCATTTAATCAAATATATTATATATGTATGCATTTATGTATAAATGTATATATATATATGTTTTTCTAATCCAGATGCTTTATTAAATATCTTACGCGTGCTTAGCACTTTCCTAGGAATCTGGTGAAATTAAAAAAAAAAATGTAGAAAATATTGGGTTGGCCAAAAAGTTTGTTTGGGTTTTTCCATAAGATGTTATGGAAAACCCGAACTAACTTTTTGGCCAACCCAATACATAGTAATTTAACATCAAACTAGGGCTAAAACTTTCACCCTATGCCAACGTGAAAGAATACTGTGTAATTAAATGTAAGATTGCATAGCACAAGTGACTACTTCTGAGGAGTTTAAGAGAAGTCCCCTGGGATTAGTAGGACTTTAGTTCGGCTTTGAGAATGAGAAGTCTGCAAGGGACCTTTATCTGGATTCTAAACATGGGATCCCTGTAAAGAATGCAGCAGGTCATCCCAAGGAGTGAGTAGAAAGATTAGAAGACAAGAATATTCCTGACATACATGGGACTATTTTCTGGAAGATAATAGAACACTTGAATTGCTCATGAGACTTCCCACATTGAGAGAAATAACCCTGGAAAATGAAGTCTTAGAAATAATTTGTAGATTTGTGTAATACTGTGATGTAGTGATTTCCAAGGATGATCTACAAATCCAGAAACTTTCCTTGTTCACAAGAGCTCATGTCCCACATCCTTAAATAAATTCTCACTCAAGTGAGGTACAACCCATGGGAAAAACCTTGAGAGACTTAGGACCTGGTCTCATTTCATGGCTCAAGACAGGTCTGTCCACCACAGAGAAAAAATATTAACCTATTTATGAGTTGTGTTTTTGTCCACATACCTATTCACAAAGTTGATGTTGTATTTGATTAACCAAGAGGACACACTTCATGCAGAGGCTCCTGGTTAATAAAAGGAGATTGTATTTCAAAAATATGCATTAATTTCACAAGTTCATTTCTTCCATTGGTCAAATATTTTCATGCGACAATAGCTCTGTTTGTAGAATAAAGTATTATTAAAATCCTTTTGACACTAGAAGAACATGACATGCATACTTATAGGCTAAATGTTTTATCACATCACCAGCTCCCAGATCTTCAGTGTATTATCTATCTCGAAGCTATAATATACACATAAAATTCATATAAATATGTTTTTTATTTTATTTATTTATTTTTTATTTTTTATTTTTTTTAAACATCTTTATTGAAGTACAATTGCCTTACAATGGTGTGTTAGCTTCTGCCTTACAACAAAGTTAGAGTTAGAGTCTGTCATACAGAGTGAAGTAAGTCAGAAAGAGAAAAACAAATACAGTATGCTAACACATATATACGGAATCTAAGGAAAAAAAAAAAAAAAAGGCCATGAAGAACCTAGTGGCAAGACGGGAATAAAGACACAGACTTACTAGAGAATGGACTTGAGGATATGGGGAAGGGGTGGGGTGAGATGTGACAGGGTAAGAGAGTGTCATGGACATATATACACTACCAAATGTAAAATAGATAACTAGTGGGAAGCAGCCGCATAGCACAGGGAGATCAGCTCGGTGCTTTGTGACCACCTAGAGGGGTGGGATGGGGAGGGTGGGAGGGAAGGAGATGCAAGAGGGAAGAGAAATGGGAACATATTGTATATGTGTAGCTGATTCACTTTGTTGTAAGGCAGAAGCTAAATATGTTTTTATAAATGTATACACGTATATGGTGGGGGAAGTGAGTTTGTTTATACACGTATTGCAAGCAATTTTATTTTGTGATCTGGCCATTAACATGTCAGGGTAGGAAGGGAGTTACATACAACAGTGTGTGGAAGAGATTTGGTCTGCTCAATTTTGACCCACAACAGTCTATTCACCATACAGTAGCTGGAAAGATCTTTTGAAAGGTAAAGCAGTTCTCACCAATTTACTGCTGAAAGCTTTCCAACGGTTTTCCATTACAGTTAAAATAAAATTCAAAGTTCTCACCACAGCCTAGAGGCCCTTCCTGATCTGGTCCTGGTTTCCTCTTAATTATTTCCTATTGTTTTGTTCACTCTGTCCACGTTGTGCTTTTGCTGCTTTTCAAAGATGCTTAGCACCTTTCTGGCCCAGAGCCTTTGCGCTTGATGCTCCCTCTGCCTGGAACACACTTTCCTCAGGTCTTCACATTCACTCCTTCACTTTACTGAGATTTCTGCTTAAAGGTAACCTCCTTAAGGAGGCTTTCCCTGATCACTCCATCTGAGACTGGCTTCTTGTCCCTCTCTAGCCCATTGTCTTGCTTTACTTTGCTTTATAGGAGCTAGGGCAACCTGACATTATATAATGTATCCACTTGTTATTCATTTAACATACATATTTTCCAAACAGGAATGTCAATTTCCCAAAAGAATGAGTTCTGTTTTGTTTTCTTCTGTATCTCTGACAAATAGTAGATATCCATTAAATGCTTGCTGAATAAATAAAAATAGTAGGATAGCATTTGTTGGATTAGTTATTTGTTTATTTACTTATTAATTAATTTATAATTACCACCATAAACCTACTATCCAACCTGAGAACTAGAACATTATCAGAAACTGTCATCTGCCTATGTTGACCCCTCCTTCCCTCACACACTCTGCCCTCCCATCCAAAATATTTATCTTGAATTTTGTGTTATAATTTCCTTCCTTTTGAAATATAGTTTTATTATATACGTATGTATCTAAAACTGTATATTGTTTAGAATATATTCTTTCATTGTTGTTGATATTTAATTTCATTTAAAAATAGTATATCATTCACATGTAATCCCCTGGAACTTTTTTTCACTCAATTTTATACTATTTAGATTCATTGACATTATTTTATTTTGATATTTTTATGTTATATTGTTTTGATATATGTCTATGATCCACTCATTTGCACAGTTATATAGCAGTATTTCATTTTGTGACTGTACCACAGTTTATTTTCACATTGTCGTCTAATGCAGTGGCCCCCAACCTTTTTGGCACCAGCTACCGGGTTTCATGGAAGATAATTTTTCACAGCTGGGGTTGGGGAGTGGAGGGATGGTTCAGGCAGTAATGCGAGCAACGGGGAGCAATGGGGAGTGGCAGATGCAGCTTCGCTGGGTCCCCCATCGCTGACCTCCTGCTGTGTGGCCCAGTTCCTAACAAGCCACAGACCAGTACAGGTCAGCAGCCCAGGTGTTGAGGACTCCTGCTCTAATGAATATTCTAGTATGGTCCTCTCTCTCAGGAGTTGAGAAAATTTGGCAGAGTCCTTAAGCAATTTGACCAAGGCCACTGAAATAGTGGGGATCTGGGCTCAGACTCTGTATTGAGTACTCTTTCCAATTTGTAGAGACTTGTTAGGGGGTCTCTTGAGTGTGATGCCCTATAGTCAGTTGAAAATTGAGCATGTTTTGGACTTTTTTTCCTGAGGCAACCTCTCCTAGCTCTTTAGAACTGGGCTCACTTCTGCTTTCTTACTTGTAGGTTCAGTTCCATTTAAGTTTCCAAAATAAATATGGTAGAAGGAAGAAGTATATTAATGACCCTAGCTGATGAGATTTTAAGTGAAGTCCCCCCAGGATCCAATATAAGAGCTTTTGTTACCAGACAGACTCAGCAGTTAATGTGCCTCCCCAAGTCCCGGCCTTGCTATTACCAGCTTCTTATTCTCCCACATTGGCCCAACTCTGTAGTCATGGTTCTTTCTCTGAACACTATACTATCATCCTTTCAGGATTCTGTTTTTTCTCTAGAAATAGTCCTCCCACATGAAATGAAGCCCAGCCTTGTAGCCTTGTCATGACTAGTCTTATTCCCTAATTTCTGGGAAACAATATTCTCCCAATATGACAGCATCTGAATCCTCAGCTCTGGAGCCCTGCTTGCTTGATCAGAACTCCAAAGCAGATCATTCTTGGATTTATGACAGAAACCATTGTATTTATGGATACAAGCCTTTCACTTAAGCTGCACATCAGGAATTGATCTCCTATATAGCCAGGACAGATTTTCTGAATTCATGGGAAAAAAAAAAAAAAGACTGAAATCAGGGGTGAGATTTGTGACCAAAGACCAGACAGCCTGTAATTGGTCTTGATGGATCTAAAACACAAGTGATATAACCCGAGACAAAGAAGAGTATATTTAATATTGACATAACTTTCTGATGCAGTATCACACATTGTTGGAGACAGTGCACATTGGGATAATACTTTGAAGATCAATTTTATAGCATGTATTTTTAAAGTGTTCATGGATTTTGGCCCTATACAGTTACTTCTGGAAACATATTGTTGAGATCATTTTAAATACAAAAAACTTTTACGCACAAAGATGTTCATACAGCATTATATACTTGCAAAAAGAAAGATAACAAGCTAAATGTTCATTGGGATAATAAACAAATTAGTTAAATTAAAATAGCTGTAATTTACATTAGAAGAATAGCATTAATCTTAAAGCTTTTACACTAACTTTGAAAATATTGGCATTGTAATGTTACATGGAAAAATTAAAATCATACATATGGCATAATCACAAGGGTGCAAAACACATTTCCTCCACTAACTATGCTGGAAAATAAGACTGCTGGAAGTGCTCCAAAATATTCAAAGTGATGAAATTATAGCTGTCTTCTAGTTGACTAGGTTTACCTTGTCTTCCTTAGGAATATGTATCACTTTTCCAAGGAGAAAAAATTAACGAAACTAAAATAAATCAAACATGACACCTTGTCAATTATGAACCCAGATAAAAGATATACAGATGAGAGTGAAAAAAGTAGCCTCAAAGAGCTTTAAACTGTGTCCTTCCCTGCATGGATCTCTCACCCTGTTGAGATCAGAGTAGGGAAGCCCTTTCTAGCTGACTGTGGAACATCTGTTTTAGAGATTAACTTCAATAGTAGAAATAGATCCAAGACATAAAATAATTTACTCCACGGTAAAAGTAGACTTTCAAATCAGATGGAATCAGAGGGATCAGTTAATGTGTGTAAATGTATTTAGAACAATATTTGGCACATAGTAAATGCTAAAAATAAAGGAAGCTATTATTATTATTGTCATAATTCAGTACAAGGCACTTACATTGGTGGCTGTCAATTTAGGAAAACAATGATAAAACTTCATATTAGAAATTAGATTAGATTAGAAATTCAAATACTAAAAAATGAATCCATAAACAAACTAGAAGAAAATTCATCACAGAGAAGTCCTTCCTCAGCATAATACCAAAAGTAGAGCCCACTGGGGATTGGAAGGACAATCCCTTTAACCATAGCAATTAAAATTTTCTGTAGGAAAGGAAGCTAAGAGAAATGACTATCTGAGGTAAATATTTACAAAACAGCTATTTTATTTGTTTTCACAATTTTTAAGATATCATGCTCGTTTTCTTTTTTCTCTTTTACATAAGAGTTAATAACCTTATTATGAAAAAGGTATTGCAAATCTATAAGAAAAGAGGCAGTTATTCCAATAATGTAAAAGGAGCAAAGGGGCCAGTGATGTCAGCAACATGGCTGAATAAGACATCCCTCATGTATATCCTTTCCTCAACAACAATAATTTGGCATCCATTCATGGATAAATGTGTCTTCATGAGAGCTTTATGATCCAGGTGGGAGACTGTGAAACTTTGGTGCAGCCCAAGATTGAGAAGAGCTATTTTTAAAAGGCGGGCTCCAACAAGGCAGCTGACTTGCTGACTGTGGTCTCAGCTACACAGAAACAGCTCTGTACCCCTGAAGAGTTGGCAATAGACTGTTTGGGTTTATCTACAGTAGGTACAAGAATAAAGAAAGAGAAAGGAATTAAAGCATGTCACTATAAAAAATAAATAACAAAAAAAGACAATAAGAGAAAAAGAAAAGAACAGCAACAAAAAAACAACAGTCAAAAGACAGTGAATGAAATGGCAATAATAAGTCCCCATTTATCAATAATCACTTTAAATAGAAAAGGGCAAAATTCTCCAATCAAAAGACACAAAGTGGGTGAGTGGATAAACAAACAAGATCTGACAATATGCTGCCTACAACGGACTCACTTTAGCTTAAGGACACACAGAGGTTGAAAGTGAAAGGGTGGCAAAAAATATTCCATGCAAATGGTAACCTAAAGAGAGCAGGAGTGGCTATACTTGTATAATATGAAATAGACTTTCAATAAAAGTAGGTCACAAGAGACAAGGAAGGTCATTATATAGTGATAAAGGCGTCAAGTAATCAAGAGGATATAATAATTGCAAATATATATGCACTCAACATCGGAGCATCTAAATATTTAAAGCAAATATTAACAGAACTGAAGGGAGAAATAGACAGCAATACAATAATAACATTAGGGGATTTCAGTACCCCATTTTGAACATTGGATAGATCATCCAGACAGAAAATTTATAAGGAAACAGTGGACTTGAATGTACTATAGACTAAATTAATCTAACAGTCATATACAGAATATCCCATCCAACAGTAGCAGAACACACATTTGTCTCAAGTACAAACACATGGAACATTCTCCAGGATGAATTATATGTTGGGCCACAGAACAAGCCTTAACAATTTTATGAAGATTGAAATAATATCTAGTATATTTTCTGACCATTGGTATAACACTAGAAATCAATAACAGAAAGAAAACTGAAAAATTCACAGAGGAAAAGAAATATGTGGAAATTAAATAACACACTCCTGAACAACCAATGAGTCAAAAAAGAAATCAAAGTGGAAATCAGAAAGTGTCTTGAGACAAATGAAAACAAAATCACAACGTACCAAAATTCATGGGATGCAGCTGAAAGCATTCTTAGAGGGAAGTTTATAGAGAAATGCCTGCATTAAGAAGAAGAAACCTCAAATAAACAACCTAACTTTAAACCTCAAGGGTTTAGAAAAAGAACAAACTAAGCCCAAAGTAGCAAAAAAATAGAAATTATAATAAAGTTCAAAGCAGAAACGTGTAATAGAGACTAGAAAGACAACAGAAAAAATTCAATGAAATTGAGTTCATTTTTTCAAAAGATAAAGAAAATAGACAAAATTTTAGTTAGACTAAGAAAAGAAGAGAAAGAAATCAAATAAACAAAATTATAAATGAAAAAAGAGACATTATGACTGATACCACAGAAATATAAAGGATCATAAGAGGCTACTATGAACAATTATATGCCAAAATCTGGATAAATTAGAAGAAATGAAAAATTTTCTAGAAACATACAACCTACCAAAACTGAATAATGAAAAATAGAAAATTTTAACGAACAATTAACAACTCCTTAACAACTAAGGAGATTGAATCAGTAATCAAAATCCTTCCAATAACAAAAAAGCCCAGGAGCATATGGTTTCACTGATGAATTTTAATAAACATTTAAAAAATTAATACCAATCCTTCTTAAACTTTTCTAAAAAATTGAGACGAGGGAACGCTCCCAAACTCATTTTTAGAGGCCAGCATTACCCTGATACCAATGCCAAATAAAGATACTACAAGAAAAGAAAACTATAGATCAATAACCCTGATGAATATAGATGCAAAAATTCTCAACAAAATCCTAGCAAAAGGAATTCAGTACCACATTAAAAAGATCATACACCATGATTAAGTGGGATTTATCCCTAGGATGCAAAGATTGTTCAACATATATAAATCAGTAAATGTAATATACCACATTAATAGAATGAAGGATAAAAAGTCACATGAACTTCTCAATAGATGCAAAAAAGCATTTGACAATATTCAACACCTTTTCATGATAAAAGCTCTCAACAAATTAAATATGTAAGGAACATACCTCAACATAATAAAGGCCATGAATGACAAGCCCACAGCGAATATCACATTCAACAGTGAAAAGCTAAAGGTTTTTCCTCTAAAATCAGGAACAAGACAAGGCTGCCCACTCTTACCACTCCTATCCAACATAATACTCTAAGTCCTAACCAGAGAGATCAGGCAAGAAAAATAAATAAATAAATAAAAGGCATCCAGATTGGAAAGGAAAAAGTAAAGTGTTCTCTGTTTGCAAATTACACGATATTATAGACAGAAAACCCTAAAGGCTCCAACAAAAATTGTTAGAACTGGTAAGTGAATTCAGTGAAGTTGCAGAATACAAAGTCAATGTAAAAAGTAAGTTACATTTTTATACACTAACAACAAAATATCTGAAAGAGAAATAAAGAAAACAATTTGATATACAATAGCACCAAAAACAATAAAATACTTAGAAATAAACTTAACTAAGGAGATGAAAGATCTGTACACTGAAAACTTTAAGACACTGATGAAAAAAAAATTGAAGACACAAATAAATAGAAAAATTTCCTGTGTTTGTGGATCAGAAGAATTAATATCATTAAAATGTCCATACCATCCCAAACCATCTATAGATTCAACACAATCTCTATCAAAATTTGAACAGCGTTTTCCACAAAAATAGAAAAAACAATCCTAAAATTTGTATGGAACAACAGGACACCCAGAATAGTCAAAGTGATCTTGAGAAAGAAGAACAAATTAGAAGGCATCACACCTCCTGATTTCAAGCTATAGTAATCAAAACAGTATGGTACTGTCATAAAAACAGATACATAGAGCAATAGTGGAACAGAGAGCCCAGAAATAAACCCATGCATGCATGGTTAACTAATATTTGATGAGGAAACCAAAAATACTCAATAAGGAAAAGATAGTCTTTTCAATAGATGGTACTGGGAAAGCTGGATATTCACATGCAAATGAGTGAAATTGGACCTCTATTTACATCACCAACAAAAATGGACTCAAAATGGGTTAAAAACTTAAATGTAAGACCTGAAACAGTAAAAATTCTAGAAGAAAACTTAGGGAAGAAGCCCCTTGATATTGGTCTTGGCAACATTTTTTAAATATGACACCAAAAGCACAAGAAACAAAAGTAAAAATAAACAAGTAGAATTATATCAAAGTAAAAAGCTTCTGCACAGCAAAAGAAACAGTTAGTAAAATTAAAAGGCAACCTACAGAATGGGAGAAAATATTTGCAAAACATATATCAGATACCAGGTTAATATCCAAAATATATAAGGAGCTCATATAACTCAAAAGTAATAAAACGAACGAACTGAGGATCCAAAGACATTTTTTAAAAGAAAACATACAAATGGCTAATAAGTTACATGAAAGATCCTCAACGTGACTAATCATCAGGGAAATGCAAATGAAAAGCACAATGAGATATCACACCTGTTAGAATGGCTATTATCAAAACAGTAAGAGAAGTGTTGGCAAGGGTGTGGAGAAAAGGGAACATTATTGCATTGTTGGTGGAAATGTAAATTGGTACAACCACTTTGGAAACAGTATGGAGGTTCCTCAAAATTTTTTAAAAAAGCTACTGTATGATTCAGCAACCCTACTTCTGGATATATATCTGAAGGAAATGAAATCAGTATCTTGAAGAGATAGTGGTTATTCATTGCAGCGTTATTCACAATAGCCAAGACATGAAAGCAACCTAAAGAAAATGTGGGATACATACAGACACACACACAATGGAATATTATTCAGCCATAAAAAAGCAGGAATTCCTGCCATTCTCAACAACATGGATGGACCTTGAGGGCATTGTGCTAAGTGAAATAAGTCAGACAGAGAAATACAAATACTGTATGATCTCACTAATATGTGAACCTTAAAAGAAGAGACAAAGTAATAGAAAGAGAATAGGATGGTGGTGGCCAGGGGTTGGGACCAATGGGGAGATGTTGGTTAAAGGGTACAAACTTCCACTTATAAGATGAATAAGATCTGGGGATCTAATATTTAGCAGGGTGACTATAGTTAACAATACTGTATTATATACTTGCAAGATGTTGAGAGTAGATCTTAAATGTTCTCACCACACACAGAAAAATGGTAATTATTTGAGATGTATTTGTTAACTAACCTTATTGTAGGAATCATTTCACAATATATATGTGTATCAAGTTATCATGTTGTACACCTTAAATCTACACAATGTTACATGTCGATTATCTCTCAGTAAACAGAAGTGGAGCAAAGGATAAAACAAAGTGATGTGTATGTGCATGCTTGTGTATGTACGTGTACAAACACATTATATATGTATATATATAATATTTATATTTTATATTCATTAGTTATTGTAGAAATGTGAATTAAAACAACATGAAATACCAGACTTTGTTTTTTTCTCAAATGAATTGGCAAAGATGAAAATGAAGATAATGCTTGATATTTTCGAGATTAGGGTTTGTGCATTGTTCTTGTGGAATTTAATACTCTTCTGGAAAATTTTTGTTGTTGCTCTTCAAAATTATGGAAGCCACTTTGGTCTATCACATGCTTATGAGAAATGCATTATTTCTTTTATAAAAAGATAGAGGGAACTAGGAATATGGATTCCAATATGAACACAGTGCAGAGTTTCTAGTGGGTAGTATTTTTGTTTTATTTTTAAGAAAAAATGCTCTTTAAAATAGTTTATATATTAGAGTGTTCATACATCAGCATGGAATCTTTCAATTAATTAAATGCTAATAAATCATCTAGTTCTAAAAATTAAGCATCAGATTAAATTAAGATCAGTTAAGTCTAATAGAAACATTGACATATTGTGATGTGCTCCAGAAACATTCTCTCTCTCTCTCTTTCTCCAAATGAACATTAGAATATTGCTCATGATTAAAGGGAAACACACTCTCATAGGAATATATATTAGTGAAAGCTTGTGGCAGAATTTGACAATATGTAAAGTTTAAAATTGTAACCATGCTTTGACAGAGAAGCCTCATTTTCAGGAGTTTATCCTAAAGAAATAATCAGACAAATGTTGAAAGATGTTTATACAAGGGTGTTTATTTAAGTGTTGTTAATAGTACTGAGAATTTGGAAATAAACTAGATATTCAGCAGTGGGGAATTGGTTTGAAGTGTATGCTATGTGGAGTAGAATATGGTATGTAGATTGAACCTTTAAGTATTTGAATTTATAAATATAATCACTGAGTTTACTGAAACATAAGATGTTCATAACATATAAAGTTAAAACTCAACCACAATATAGTATGTGTAGTATAATTCTTTTAAGATAAAAATCATACACACACTTGTGCACCAATATCCAAGCAGAATCAACTTCCAGAAATAATACTTATATTAAGTAGTATATAATAATACTTATATTGAAACAGCATGTACCTCTAAATGTAGGATTACAGATAACTTTTTTCTCTTTTGTTTTTTGTGTTTCTACAAAACATGCATATTATTTATTCAACTTCAATATAATCTGACAGTTTCTCACCCAAGCTACCACGTTTGTTCAAGCCACTGTCACCTTTTACTTGACATATTCACTTGGATCCTCCTGAAAGTAGATGCAGAGATAAGAACTAGAGGGCAAGTAATTGGATTTGGGAGGTGATCCAGGAAGCAGAAAGTCCAGTAAAGGAGAAAAGCCAGCAAAGTGTGTGTTAATACACTGCTGACTGCTTTGTGGACTGGGACTCAATCCCACTGTGCTCTGTGTGAATGGACTTCTGAGCTGTCCCATTGAGGGACTGGAAAACCAAGGCATTTAACTCTCCTTGGTAGAGGATTGCCCCAGAGTGTCATATTTCTGGTAGTTGGTACCAGAAATTTGAGCAAACTTCTCTAGCTCTAGAGGAAAATCCTCAGGCAGAGAAACAGAGCTGGGTGTGCTTGTGTGGGGAGGCTGGAGGAGTGTCGGTGGGAGCTGTACATTGCCATTGCAGCTGAACTCCTGTGTGGGTCTCAGGATGTCACAGAGGATCGTCTACCTGGTACCCCTGAATTTCTGTCACAGTGTCTCAAAAGGTCTGCCTACTTCTACCCTCACCCACTCAGAGCCTATCAGAGCGATTATTTTAAAACTCGAATCATACCATGTCAGACCTTTGCTCAAAACCCTCCAATGGCTTCTCAACTCACTCACCAAAACAAACAAACCCCCTCACCCCAAAGCTTAAATAATCCACAAGGCAGTACCTGATCCAGCCTCCATGACCCCATGTCTCACTTCTTTCCTCACTGGCCTCACTATAGCCACACTGGTCTCCATGCAAGTATTCCTCCACAATACGCATTCGTCCAGGGCCTTTGCAACTAGTTCCCTCAGCCTGGAAGGCTTCTCTCCCCAAATGTGCACTCACCTCAGGATCTGCCCACATGATCCCTTCTCAGAGCAGCCTTCCCTGACTACCATAGGTAAAATAGCAGCTCTCTGACTCTATTGCCCTCTAATCCTATTTGATTTTCCTCATGACAAATGAATGAATGGATGAATGAATAAGCCAAGAGAAATCAGCTTCCAAGAGAAGTATAGAATGAGGTAGAGAATATTTCTCCAGGATCATTCCTTCTTTGGTATTTTCAGCTCAGTAGGGACACTTTTACTAACCCTCCATGATCTTGACAATTCTGCTTAGTCCTGTTGGTTGCTTTGCCACTGACATTCTGAAACACAGCCTTTTGGCTGCCTGCATATATAATATCTGCCAGTGTCACCTGTTTAATCAGATCCCCAGTGCTCCAGGCTGTCTGCTCCCTTGGCTCTCCACATCCTGGAATTACAGGTGGACTGGAGTTCCTGTCACAATTACCTGTCCTAGGCAATCAGTCCAGAGGGCATGGCCTGTGTTCTCACTAGGTCCTTGGTGCAAGTTCTCATCAACTCTGTGCTTGTGTCCTTGTAAGGCCAAGGAAAAGAACTTGGTGTGCTGGCACTTAGCCTTGTAGCCCAGACTTCCTTGACAGCACACCCTCCCATAAGCCAAGACAAAATCATCCTTCCATCACCACCTTTCCTAGCTTTACTGGTCTTGGATCCCTGCCCCAACCTCCACCCTGCATCACTGCTATGACTGCTTATGAAACATGAGGTCTACCCACAACTCTCTTCTCCCATGATTCACCTGAAATAGTGACAAGGTTCAACACTGAGAAATGATAATATATTCTCTCCAAAGAATGTGGAGTGTTTGGAAATGTGCCCAGGCAACCCATTCTTAGCACCCAGAGACACCCAGGTCATTCATTTACCCAAAAGAGGGAAATGAGGTTGAGGTTGGAAGTCCCTAGTGTGCCTCATAGAAGGGAGATGTAGAGTTGACATTTCTGTTTAAATCAGTAGCATTTAATCCCATTTGGTGACATGCAGTTCTCTTTGGATCTATTCTGTTGCACCATATCCCATTCCATGGGTAACAAATGCACACTTAAGTACACATAGCTTTGATGCCAAAATTCATTTTCTGATATACTATTATACTGTAGTTTTAGTTTGAAGTTATGAGACTGAATTTTCAAGAGATTGCTAGTAAAATTTGTTTCTCTAACTCTCATAACTAAATTCTGCTTCTAACATGAATCACCTGAAAACATTAGAAAAAGTAATTATTTCTATACTTAACTGTACCTAAATGCCTGTAAGGAAGTCTCATAGGGGCTTAATGGCATTCAGATGTCTTCCTAATACTCCCAAGTTTGAAATGATCAGAAGATTGCTATATATATTTATCCTCAAATAATTTGGGGTTTGAATGAAAGTCATTCCATAAATTTTTATTATATCCTAGCCCTTAAAGAGATTTCATTTCAGCAATATACTGACCTTTTGCTATGCTATGTTTGTGACAATTAACCCTAAAATGTGAATTTACATCTATATGAGAATAAACATTTTCTCAATGTTGATTAAAAACCACAAACACTATATTTCACAGAAATAATAAATCTTCAATAGAATTATTTATTAATCTACGTTCTTACATTTGTGTTTCTCCTTAATATAATTCAAATAAATTTTCGCCTTCCCTTCCTTTTCCACAGAATGCAATTCAACCTTACCTGCAACTCTGTGTGTAAGATTGTGCTTGAAGCTTTGAGTTACACAACATGATTGGATACAGGTTTTAATTTTGAGAAAATTACTTCCTCTCTGTTCTCAGAGATAGGGTTTGTTGTAACCAAGAAACCACTCTGTGGAGAATTCACAGTTAATAATAAAATAGCCTACTAATTATTAAATGCTCATTTTGTTCTAAGTATTGTGTTACTTTGCATCTATTATATAATTTTATTTTCATCCCTATAAAGTAGGTACTATCTTTCTTTACCAGATGAAACAACTAAGGAATCTTCCCAATTTGATTTGATTGGGGGACTTCTAATTCTATCTTTCTACATTCTGATGTATCTGTCTTCACTCATTTGTTTGTATATTTATTGAAAAAAATGTTTTTCATCTCCTACTCTATGTAGAAGTATATCAGGAGCTGTGTTAGGAGCTGCAGGAAACACAGAGAGGAATGAGATTCAAACCCTTTCCCCAGAATTCAAAATACAGTTGTGTATCATTAGGTGACACAAACTTCCGAAACAATAACACCTTAAAATCTTAGTGGCATAACACAATAGAAGTTAATGACTTCTCACCATAGTGTTTGGTGGGCTGTCTTCCATGTGATGATTTCAGGACCCAGATTCCTTTCATCTGGTGTTTTTGCCATCCTTTTGCTCTAGAGTCATTCACTTATAGCTGGTGGATGGGGAAAAGAGACGCAAGATAGGCCTGGTCAGGCCATGGTGCACATCACTCTGTTCTATTGACCAGAGCTCGGAACATGGCCCTGTGTGATTTCAAGAGTGGCTGGAATATGTAGTCTCACTGTGAGCACAGAAAGAAAAGAATATGTACAATAGTAGTAGTCTCTCAACCAGCTCACTCCTCTGGGCATCAAATATCCCTTCACTCCTCCATAGAACACTTGTCCTTGCCCCATGGAAGACAAACCAAAGACCCATCTATTCTGTGCATCCAGCTCAATGTTCAGGCACTCTGGGTGATGCATGTCCTATCCATGAGGATAGTCCCTGTGTGACTCCCTATGGTCTGGTGACCTGTGAACTCTAAGGACAAGTTTTCTGCCCTCCCATCCCTACCCCCACAACTCCCCACCCCACCTTCCCACTCCCAGTTTACATTGTAAAGTAGGGACAGGATAACAGCTATAAAAACTCTCATCAGCAAAGTTCCTCAACAATTATGAAATCCTGCTGGGTGACCCTTGTAAAGGTTCTTTATGGGAGGAGTTGAGGAAGTTCTGGATGAGACCTTGATTATAACTCCGGGAGAAATTCCTTTGTGCACTGTTTTTCATGGACACTCTTTGAACATTTTCCCTATGGACACATTGGAAGTTGGTGTCGGGGAGTTTGTCCTCCTTGAGGGCTGTCCACCATTTGTCACCTATTTTCTGCTGGTGCTGGTTTGGGGGCTCAAGTGTTGTTTTAACTCTTACATAGTCACAGTTTTCTGTGGTAAGTCTATTTGCTTCCAGTTATTTCTGTGGGTTAGTAGCCAATCCTTAGTCTCTTTTCTAATGATGATTCTCAAACCTGAATTCTTTCTTCCCCCTTCCAAATCACTTTCTCTGTAACCTAAATGGACAGTAAGCTTGAGGGAGGAGTGGAAGGAATGGCCTAACATCCTTAATCTGATCTTTAACAGTTGTTGGAGCTTCTTTGAATTACAAATGAAAAGACTTATTAGGCCTGCCTGATCAGCAGGATCTCCTTTAGAAAACTAAAGAGCAGAATAGAACAAAACTCAAACCAACCAACAACAAAAAAATGTGGCAAAAATTAAAACTAGTAACCACTCTACAGAAAGGATATATTTATGTTGTTCCAATGCCTCTGACTTGCAGTTGGAAGGGTGAGGCCCACCTTGTCTCATGTAAAAAAAACATCCATGGAAACAGATGAATTTATGAAAGCAGGAAGACATTAGGTAAATAGTTTTAGAAGTCATTCATTCCCATTCATCATCATATTGTAGCATCTTCCAAGCCCAAGAGTAAAGAGTTAAGCACTTACAATTGCAGGAAAGAGTGAATGAGCAAATTCTTATTGAAAGCTTCTGGAAAATTCATTCCTTTGGGTTGGCACTTCCAAATAGGATCCTGCCATTCCTCAGTCTTGTCTCTATGGACATAAATTGCTCCCCTTGTTCGTCCTAAAGATGAGTCTCCTATTTTGGAAGACAATGCAATGTAGTAGAAAGAATACTAATTTTGAAATTGGTAGGTTCTGTTTGCAGGTCATATCTGTTTATGTGCTAGGTAACTCTGAGCAAATTACCTAACCTCCCTTTAGCACATTTTACTCATTTGCAAAATGTAGGTAATGGTGACATATCTTCCGTAGCATTATTTGAAGGATCAAATGGACTAATGGATGGGAAAGCAGTTTCAAATGTAGTAGTTATTATAATTGGCCCTCAATAAATGATCTTTGATAAGAATGGTCAGTTTCTAACCCCATTCTCCTTCTCAGAAGGATTGTAGATATAGGGCATTAATCTCAAAGGAACAGAGCTTGCTGTTGGCACCTTCTCCTACCCAACTCAGAAGATTATTGGAGAAGTGGGAGCAGAACTCGCTTCACCCTGGCACTCTTTCTCTAGGCAAAACCCCAACTCCTAGAACTTTGCCCTTATGGTATCAGTGTGACAAGTGCAAAGAGCACTGGGCTGAAAGTTCAATACACACTTGTATTTCTTCATTATTTTGTTCATTCATGCATTACTTCAGCAGATGTTATTGAGGACCTATGATGTATCCAGCACTGTGCTAATTTGCTGTAACTGTGGAGTTGAGTATTTTAACCATCCCCCATCCCCATATTAATAGGAACTTGATGGAGTCACCTAAACTCTTAATGTGTTGGTTGACTCAACTGTCCACAGTGATCAGCCCTGCCCTGTCTTGCTCATAGTTTTTATGACAGAACAGCTTGGAGAATGCTTTGTAGAAATAAAAGGACTAGACAAATTATGAGGTGTTAGTGTATTATTAGCATTTCTTGAGTAGCCTTTGGCATACGGCATGGCTACTGTGCTCAGGTAAGACAACCACAAAAGAAAGCTGATCATAAAGAAAGAGAGAAACTATTGTAGTTTAATGACATTTTGTTGAGTGCCAATAACTGAACCCAAGATTCTTTCATGATTGAGTTTGGTGTGAAGTCATGGCTGTGAGAGAAAATGAGAATGTGAATTCAAGGAGAATAAGAGTAGGTGTGGGAAAGTGGTTATAGTGACTATTTTGGAGTTTTTAACATGCGGTCTCACAGGAGTGGGCTGGCAGGGCAAGATATGTCTGATGAATACATGGGATAGCAACATGAAATTAGCTTTGGTAATAATATTAGTTAGCATTTATACCATACGTTGCTTTCAAAGTACTTTACAATGGTTAATTGGGTAATTGCATCCCTGTGAATTAGGTCAGCATGGTTATTTCTCTTTCACCTCATTAATCCCTTCTTCTCCTTAGCTAGCTAAGGCCCTTAGTCACCTAGTTACACATTCAGACTTTAGTTAGGTGTGTCTTCATGAAACATTGCATTAGCCTTAAAGGGTAGACATAAGAAATGGCTCAATGATACTCTAATGTCTTCTTTGTAATGCTAAATGCAGTCTTATTTATCAAACTTAGCCTATGGAGAACTAGTTATAACACCTTAAAGAGCTACATTCACACTTTCCCTCTGCTTCCAATAAGAGGTAGACCACTTATTCTCATACTATGTGGACTGTGTTGAAAAACCTTTGGATACATGACACAGAGAAGTGTGTTCTAGTGTGGCTTCTGCCACTTACTAGTTTATTAGATGTAATGATTCGAAGTCATCCACACTTCAACAACCTCTGAAGATTTCTAAGCTTCAGAGTTCATCTTTGTAAAAATGTAAATAATAATACCTGGACTGCTTTCTTCCCTGGTGATTTTTGAGGATGATACAAAAATCTTAATTTAGGGAAGGTTGTATGACCAAATAAGGTATGTTAGTATAATTGGTTAGCAAGGTTTTAATGACATTAATCAAAAGATGGCAACTATATAGTGTCACCATCTCTTCTCCTGGGCCTATGGGCTGACATTACTAATTGATCGTGGCCCTATTTTTTTCTTTTTTCTTCTTTTTCCTGAGCTAAGCCTTAGCCTCAGAATCCTTCTCAATGTAGTTTTCTTAGCCACCACTACTGACTAACTGGAATTGGTACAGACAAGAAAAACATTTGCCAAACCCAAATCTAAATCTCTTCTGTTGTTTATGTTTTATTTTGTTGTCTTCAATAGGCTATATATATATATATATATATATATATATATATACATATATATATATATATATATGTTTTTGAAACAAAATATTTTTAAAAAAGTGAACAGTCTTCTCTTAGTCCTCTTGTCTTCTGCTGTTTCTAAAGTGAAAATCTTCTTCTCTGGCTTATTTACATGCTCTGATAAATATTGTCTCAGGAAAAGGAAAATTAAAGGACATCTCAAAGTAACGTTGGATAGATTAGGAGGTATCTATTAGCAAGTTCTGAATCAAGACAATTCATTTCATTGTAACTCTTGGAACACCTTGGCTGGAAAATCTAATTTGTAAAAGTCTAATCTTTTAGCACATATCCCATGCTAGGTTAACTTTATTTAAATAAAATAAGATCTTAACTCTAGTTGAATTGAATCTAGGTGCTCATGTGATTTGACCATGTTCCAAAATTAGCTTCTGTTTTCAACCTCTGGGTGTGTTTACAGTTTGAAGTTAGTAATAAAAACTCATAGAAATATCAACATCACCAACACCTGGGATGATTGAAGCACTTTTTTTTTTTTTAAAGAATCTCTCTTTTTTAAGAAAAAAGAGAGATACTTTTTTTTTCCCTGCTGGACTGGAAAGGAAAGTAGCCAGGGTGAGTTGTGAGAAAAATTCCCATTTTTAGTGGGGATGCCTCTGTAAGGTTTAGGCAGATGAGGTAGCATCCGTGGAAATTATAGGATATAAGGATTCATTTTCTAACTCAAGATTTAAAGGTATATCATATGAAAGTGATAGATCATTATGCTGGACTATATCTGCAGCAAACTTGTTATGACTACTACTCCCTTCTATGGTATCCTCTGCATTATAGAGAGGAAGTGAAAGACTCCTTTTCCCAGAATCCCTTCTCTCTATGGTTTCAAGTTAGAGTTTATCAGTGAGAGACATTTGCATGTTATTTGGAAACAGGAAAAGAATAAGAAGTCACTATCCTTTGGAGATAGTTTCAGCCAAATTCATGGGCAGATGAGTGATTCACAGTAACTTCTTGGTGAGAGCCACTTGGTTCACCTATGAGAACTGAGAGATTTGGTACAAACTTCTCAGGGATTTTTGAGAATTGAAACAGCTTTCCAGAGAGCTCCTGAAACTCTCTGCTTTGATGTAAAATCTTTAGTGTCTGCTTCCCCAGCCTGTGATTTCAAGTTATTATAATAGTGAAGCCCCTATTTCCTGGCTTAAGCTCTTTACATTTGGAATACAGGGGTTTCTATTTCTTGACCGAACTCTAACTAATAGAGGGTTTTAATTTTTCACCCTGCAAATGGTTGTGAGACAATGGAAATTTAAGGATGAAATTTCAAATTGATTCTCTAATAGAATTATGATTGAAGACAGTAATAACTTCACTGCCAGTACAAAATGGGTCTCTGATAGTCCATGGTATGCAGTAACAAAACAGTTATTTACATTATCACCTCTAATTTTCTGGACTTTGTATATCTATAGTAGGCAAGATTTTGGGAGGCAAAGTACCAATAGTAGTAGTAGTAATAAAACTTTACAGTAGAAAGAGTACAAGGCATGTGGAGTGGGGCTAGCTATTTCTGAGAGCAATGTAGAACTTAAAAAAAGAAAGCAAGCGTTTTAAATTAGTTATTCAAGGAATGAAATAATACCAGACACTATGACTTTAATTAGTATCTTGAAGAAAATCCTTTTTTCTTGTATCCACTGGCCAATATTTAAAAAAACCCAAAGAAAAGTATAATCCCAAAGGTGGGTAAACTGAAATTCAAAGTGAATGTACAGGCCTACTAGTTCTCTTATATTATAATTAGAGCATTAACCAAAAAGGAGTGGAACCTTGAAAATCATAGGGAGACATTTGGGCAGATTTCAAAGAATGTAAGTACCTTGAGAATCCCAAACTTACCAGGCCTCCTGTGCCAGCAGAAGCAGCACCATCTGTTTTGATGCCTTACCACCCTGTAGTGGTTTCAACTCAGGCATTCACCTTGCAAGAAATATGGATTCTCTTTTAGACCCACAAGCTACCTTTCTTTGCTTCCAGACTCATAATTAGACTTAAGTCCTGGTAAAAGCCAGGAGGATAGGAATAAAACATAACTTATGATTGAGAAGCAAGAACCATACACCCAAAAATAATTATAATATTTTGTCAACTTATAGTGGTTTATGTGTAGGATGAGATTATATGTGTTAGGCCAGGGAGTAAAGAGTTTAATGTTAAATTGGAGTAATCACAATAGAAAGTCATGGCTTCTGACCCAGTCCTCAGACTTAATTTCACAGATCCAAGATTTTTTTTAATATAAATTTATTTATTTTTTATTTATTTTTGGTTGTGTTGGGTCTTCATTGCTGTGGGTGGGCTTTCTCTAGTTGTGGCGAACAGGGGCTACTCTTTGTTGCGGTGCATGGGCTTCTCATTGTGGCAGCTTCTCTTGTTGCTGAGCACGGGCTTCAGTAGTTGTGGCACGTGGGCTCAGTAGTTGTGGCACATGGGGTTAGTTGTTCCGTGGCATGTGGGATCTTCCCGGACCAAGGTTTGAGCCCGTGTCCCTTGCATTGACAGGTGGATTCTTAACCACTGCGCCACAAGGGAAGTCTCTCAAGATTCTTAAGTAGAGGAAAAGTTGTGACCACATTAAAAGAGGACTTTACTCCACTGTCAACATGTACATCATGTATCTTCCTCCTGTTCTTCCTCAGACTGACTTGAGGTTATTCGTAAGAGTGACTCTGCATCAGAGTCACTAGGTATTCTATACCTAGAATTCTGAGTAATCATTTGACATCCAAATTGATGCTTAATTCTAGAGGATTCAAAATGTCCATTATTCTACAAATGTAGAATAGAAATTTATAAAGTTCAAGTGATGAATGGAGCTTTAGCCTAAGTTCCATCTCAAACAAGGTTCCGTGATACACAAAATTCCAGTAGTTATTTCTTAGTTCCTGAATTAGTGGTTGTAATAAAGACACTTAAGAAGTGGCAAAATCCTCCACATCCTTCCTGACCTGTGGAAAGATAGCTACAGTGATAAGAAGAACCAACTGATAGCTTATCTCCACCAAAATAAAAAATCATAACCAATACAACATACTAGGGGAAATTACAGAGATTAGTGGTATGATCAAAGATTGGAATAGGTGTACCTGGCCTCTCCTAAATACAGATGGAATCTGGAGAATAAACGTGAATTTTTGCGAACTTAATCAGGTGTCAGCTCCAAATGTAGATGCTATTTCAGATATAGTTTTCGATTTGCTTTGTTTTTGTTTAGTTTTTAATTGAACAAACCAACTAAACTCCTGATGTCTGCTATCCAGCTACTGCTCTGGTAATTATTTTTCTCTACTATTTCTGTTAGCAAAAAAAATAAAATCCTATAAACAGTGTGCTTTTAGTTGGTGTGGATAGAAGTCAGTATACATTCACTATCTTACTTCAGACTCTATCACAATTTAGCATATAGGGATCTTGACTGTCTCACTATTACAAAGGACATGATGCTAATGCATAACACCAATGACATTATGTTGCTTGGAAATGATGATCATGATGTTGCAAATAAACTAGATGCCTTGGTAAGTCATATGAAAGTCAGAAGGTGAAAAAAAAGCTCAGTAAAAACCCAGGTATTTCCCACCTTGAGGAAGTTTTTAGTTGTCTGGGGAGCACTGAGATTTCCTTGCAAAGGTGAGGAACAAATTGTTGCATCTTGTACCTACTACCTCTAAGAAAGGCCACAGCATTTGTGGGCCGCTTTGAATTCCAGAAACAACTTATCTATATGGGGACATGCTAACTTGACCCATTTATCTGTTGCCAGTTTTGAGTTGGGCCCAAGTAAATTCTGTAGAAATTATAAGGTACTCTGCTTCTTGAGCTTTCAGACCAAGCAGATTTCATGGTGCTCAAAGTGTCTTTAGAAGATAGGGAATGAATGCTTCATAATTCCAACAGAAAAATCATAGCACCGATTCTTAGGATTTGGGGGCAAAGCTATGCTGTTTCTTGCACAAAACTATGGTTCTTTTGAAAAGCACCTTCTGCTTTCTACAGGGCCCTGGTAAAGATGAACATTTACTCTGGGACACCAAGTTGTTATGAAATATTCACCTGTAACAGGTGATTCTCCAATTCATGAATCTGGGCATACTTGGCAGCATTCTATCACTCCATGGAAATGGAATATACAAGCTTGGGCTTGATCAGGATCTGAATACATAATTGAAGTGTATGAGCACATGACTAAGACTCTATATCAGCTAACTTTTGCTGCATAGCAAGCACCCCAAAATTTAATAGCTTAAAATACAACCATTTATCTTATAATTCTCACAATGTAAGGGTCAGTTAGGTCATTCTTCTGGTCTGGGCCAGTTTCGCTGACCTCTGCTGGGTTTTCTCATGTGTCTGCTGTTACCTGGCAGATCAGCTGATTGCTGAAGGATCTAGGATGGCCTCATTTACATGTGTGGCTGTTGACAGGCTATCAGTGGTGGCAATGAAAATGACTGGACTATGTATCTCTCAACGTTCATTAGGCTAGCCCAGGATTTTTCACAAAGAGGTTGCAGAATTCCAAGAAATGCAAGAATAGGAACAGTGAGGATTCTTTTTTTTTTTTTTTAACATCTTTATTGAAGTATAATTGCCTTACAATGGTGTGTTAGCTTCTGCTTTATAACAAAGTGAATCAGTTATACATATACAATATGTTCCCATATCTCTTCCCTCTTGCATCTCCCTCCCTCCCACCCTCCCCATCCCACCCCTCTAGGTGGTCGCAGAGCACCAAGGTGATCTCCCTGTGCTATGCGGCTGCTTCCCACTAGCTATCTATTTTACATTTGGTAGTGTATATAGGTCCATGACACTCTCTTACCCTGTCACATCTCACCCCTCCCCCTCCCCATATCCTCAAGTCCATTCTCTAGTAGGTCTGAGTCTTTATTCCCGTCTTGCCACTAGGTTCTCCATGGCCTTTTTTTTTTTCTCCTTAGATTCCGTATATATGTGTTAGCATACTGTATTTGTTTTTCTCTTTCTGACTTACTTCACTCTGTATGACAGACTCTAACTCCATCCACCTCATTACAAATACCTCCATTTCATTTCTTTTTATGGCTGAGTAATATTCCATTGTATATATGTGCCCCATCTTCTTTATCCATTCATCTGTCGATGGACATTTAGGTTGCTTCCATGTCCTGGCTATTGTAAATAGAGCTGCAATGAACATTTTGGTACATGACTCTTTTTGAACTATGGTTTTCTCAGGGTATATGCCCAGTAGTGGGATTGCTGGGTCGTATGGTAGTTCTATTTGTAGTTTTTTAAGGAACCTCCATACAGTTCTCCATAGTGGCTGTATCAATTTACATTCCCACCAACAGTGCAAGAGTGTTCCCTTTCCTCCACACCCTCTCCAGCATTTATTGTTTCTAGATTTTTTGATGATGGCCATTCTGACCGGTGTGAGATGATATCTCATTGTAGTTTTGATTTGCATTTCTCTAATGATTAAGGATGTTGAGCATTCTTTCATGTGTCTGTTGGCAATCTGTATATCTTCTTTGGAGAAATGTCTATTTAGGTCTTCTGCCCATTTTTGGATTGGGTTGTTCGTTTTTTTGATATTGAGCTGCATGAACTGCTTGTAAATCTTGGAGATTAATCCTTTGTCAGTTGCTTCATTTGCAAATATTTTCTCCCATTCTGAGGGTTGTCTTTTGGTCTTGTTTATGGTTTCCTTTGCTGTGCAAAAGCTTTTAAGTTTCATTAGGGCCCATTTGTTTATTTGTGTTCTTATTTCCATTTCTCTGGGAGCTGGGTCAGAAAGAATCTTGCTGTGATGTACATCATAGAGTGTTCTGCCTATGTTTTCCTCTAAGAGTTTGATAGTGTCTGGCCTTACACTTAGGTCTTTAATCCATTTTGAGTTTATTTTTGTGCATGGTGTCAGGGAATGTTCTAATTTCATACTTTTACATGTATCTTTCCAATTTTCCCAGCACCACTTATTGAAGAGGTTGTCTTTTCTCCACTGTATATGCTTGCCTCCGTTATCAAAGATAAGGTGACCATATGTGCGTGGGTTTATCTCTGGGCTTTCTATCCTGTTCCATTGATCTATATTTCTGTTTTCGTGCCAGTACTAAACTGTCTTGATTACTGTAGCTTGGTAATATAGTCTGAAGTCAGGGAGCCTGATTCTCCCAGCTCCATTTTTCGTTCTCAAGATTGCTTTGGCAATTCGGAGTCTTTTGTGTTTCCATACAAATTGTGAAATTTTTTGTTCTAGTTCTGTGAAAAATGCCAGTGGTAGTTTGAAAGGGATTGCATTGAATCTGTAGACTGCTTTGGGTAGTAGAGTCATTTTCACAATGTTGATTCTTCCAATCCAGGAACATGGTATATCTCTCCATCTATTTGTATCATCTTTAATTTCTTTCATCAGTGTCTTATAATTTTCTGCATACAGGTCTTTTGTCTCCTTAGGTAGGTTTATTCCTAGATATTTTATTCTTTTTGTTGCAATGGTAAACGGGAGTGTTTTCTTAATTTCACTTTCAGATTTTTCGTCATTAGTGTATAGAAATGCAAGAGATTTCTGTGCATTAATTTTGTATCCTGCTACTTTACCAAATTCATTGATTAGCTCGAGGAGTTTTCTGGTAGCATCTTTAGGATTCTCTATGTATAGTATCATGTCATCTGCAAATAGTGACAGCTTTACTTCTTCTTTTCCGATTTGGATTCCTTTTATTTCTTTGTCTTCTCTGATTGCTGTGGCTAACACTTCCAAAACTATGTTGAATAATAGTGGTGAGAGTGGGCAACCTTGTCTTGTTCCTGATCTTAGTGGAAATGGTTTCAGTTTTTCACCATTGAGGACAATGTTGGCTGTGGGTTTGTCATATATGGCCTTTATTATGTTGAGGAAAGTTCCCTCTATGCCTACTTTCTGCAGGGCTTTTATCATAAATGGGTGTTGAATTTTGTCGAAAGCTTTCTCTGCATCTATTGAGATGATCATATGGTTTTTCTCCTTCAGTTTGTTAATATGATGTATCACATTGATTGATTTGCGTATATTGAAGAATCCTTGCATTCCTGGGATAAACCCCACTTGATCATGGTGTATGATCCTTTTAATGTGCTGTTGGATTCTGTTTGCTAGTATTTTGTTGAGGATTTTTGCATCTATGTTCATCAGTGATATTGGCCTGTAGTTTTCTTTCTTTGTGACATCTTTGTCTGGTTTTGGTATCAGGGTGATGGTGGCCTCGTAGAATGAGTTTGGGAGTGTTCCTCCCTCTGCAATATTTTGGAAGTTTGAGAAGGATAAGTGTTAGCTCTTCTCTAAATGTTTGATAGAATTCGCCTGTGAAGCCATCTGGTCCTGGGCTTTCGTTTGTTGGAAGGTTTTTAATCACAGTTTCAATTTCAGTGCTTGTGATTGGTCTGTTCATATTTTCTATTTCTTCCTGGTTTAGTCTCGGCAGTTTGTGCATTTCTAAGAATTTGACCATTTCTTCCAGTCTGTCCATTTTATTGGCATAGAGTTGCTTGTAGTAATCTCTCATGATCTTTTGTATTTCTGCAGTGTCAGTGGTTACTTCTCCTTTTTCATTTCTAATTCTATTGATTTGAGTCTTCTCCCTTTTTCTCTTGATGAGTCTGGATAATGGTTTATCAATTTTGTTTATCTTCTCAAAGAACCAGCTTTTAGTTTCATTGATTTTTGCTATTGTTTCCTTCATTTCTTTTTCATTTATTTCTGACCTGATCTTTAGGATTCCTTTCCTTCTGCTAGCTTTGGGGTTTTTTTGTTCTTCTTTCTCTAATTGCTTTAGGTGCAAGGTTAGGTTGTTTATTCGACATGTTTCCTGTTTCTTGAGGTACGCTTGTATTGCTATAAACTTCCCTCTTAGCACTGCTTTTGCTGCGTCCCATAGGTTTTGGGTCGTCGTATCTCCATTGTCATTTGTTTCTAGGTATTTTTTGATTTCCCCTTTGATTTCTTCAGTGATCAATTCGTTATTAAGTAGTGTATTGTGTAGCCTCCATGTGTTTGTATTTTTTACAGATCTTTTCCTGTAATTGATATCTAGTCTCATAGCGTTGTGGTCGGAAAAGATACTTGATACGATTTCAATTTTCTTAAATTTACCAAGGCTTGATTTGTGACACAAGATATGATCTATCCTGGAGAATATTCCATGAACACTTGAGAAAAATGTGTATTCTGTTGTTTTTGGGTGGAATGTCCTATAAATATCAATTAAGTCGATCTTGTTTAATGTATCATTTAAAGCTTGTGTTTCCTTATTTATTTTCATTTTGGATGATCTGTCCATTGGTGAAAGTGGGGTGTTAAAGTCCCCTACTGTGATTGTGTTGCTGTCGATTTCCCCTTTTATGGCTGTTAGTATTTGCCTTATGTATTGAGGTGCTCCTATGTTGGGTGCATAAATATTTACAATTGTTATATCTTCCTCTTGGATTGATCCCTTGATCATTATATAGTGTCCTTCTTTGTCTCTTGTAATAGTCTTTATTTTAAAGTCTATTTTGTCTGATATGAGAATTGCTACTCCAGCTTTCTTTTCATTTCCATTTGCATGGATATCTTTTTCCATCCCCTCACTTTCAGTCTGTATGTGTCTCTAGGTCTGAAGTGGGTCTCTTGTAGACAGCATATATATGGGTCTCGTTTTTGTATCCATTCAGCCAGTCTGTGTCTTTTGGTGGGAGCATTTAATCCATTTACATTCAAGGTAATTATCGATATGTATGTTCCTATTCCCATTTTCTTAAATGTTTTGGGTTTGTTATTGTAGGTGTTTTCCTTCTCTTGTGTTTCTTGCCTAGAGAAGTTCCTTTAGCATTTGTTGTAAAGCTGGTTTGGTGGTGCTGAACTCTCTCAGCTTTTGCTTGTCTGTAAAGGTTTTAATTTCTCCATCACATCTGAATGAGATCCTTGCTGGGTAGAGTAATCTTGGCTGTAGGTTTTTCTCCTTCATCACTTTAAGTATATCCTGCCACTCCCTTCTGGCTTGCAGAGTTTCTGCTGAAAGATCAGATGTTAACCTTATGGGGATTCCCTTGTGTGTTATTTGTTGTTTTTCCCTTGCTGCTTTTAATATGTTTTCTTTATATTTAATTTTTGACAGTTTGATTAATATGTGTCTTGGCGTGTTTCTCCTTGGGTTTATCCTGTATGGGACTCTCTGTGCTTCCAGGACTTGATTAACTATTTCCTTTCCCATATTAGGGAAGTTTTCCACTATAATCTCTTCAAATATTTTCTCAGTCCCTTTCTTTTTATTTTCTTCTTCTGGGACCCCTATAATTCGAATGTTGGTGTGTTTAATATTGTCCCAGAGGTCTCTGAGACTGTCCTCAGTTCTTTTCATTCTTTTTTCTTTATCCTGCTCTGCAGTAGTTATTTCCACCATTTTATCTTCCAGGTCACTTATCCTTTCTTCTGCCTCAGTTATTCTGCTATTGATCCCATCTAGAGTATTTTTAAATTCATTTATTGTGTTTTTCATCGTTGCTTGGTTCCTCTTTAGTTCTTCTACGTCCTTGTTAAATGTTTCTTGCATTTTGTCTATTCTATTTCCAAGATTTTGGATCATTCTTACTATCATTATTCTGAATTCTTTTTCAGGTAGACTACCTATTTCCTCTTCATTTGTTAGGTCTGGTGTGTTTTGACCCTGCTCCTTCATCTGCTGTGTGTTTTTCTGTCGTCTCATTTTGCTTATCTTACTGTGTTTGGGGTCTCCTTTTCACAGGCTGCAGGTTCGTAGTTCCCGTTGTTTTTGGTATCTGTCCCCAGTGGGTAAGGTTGGTTCAGTGGGTTGTGTAGGCTTCCTGGTGGAGGGAACTAGTGCCTGAGTTCTGGTGGATGAGGCTGGATCTTGTCTTTCTGGTGGGCACGTCCACGTCTGGTGGTGTATTTTGGGGTGTCTGTGGCCTTATTATGATTTTAGGCAGCCTCTCTTCTAATGGATGGGGCTGTGTTCCTGTCTTGCTAGTTGTTTGGCATAGGGTGTCCAGCACTGTAGCTTGCTGGTCGTTGAGTGAAGCTGGGTCTTGATGTTGAGATGGAGATCTCTGAGAGATTTTTGCCGTTTGGTATTATGTGGAGCTGGGAGGTCTCTTGTTGACCAGTGTCCTGAAGTTGGCTCTCCCACCTCAGAGGCACGGCCCTGATGCCTGGCTGGAGCACCAAGAGCCTTTCATCCACACGGCTCAGAGTAAAAGGGAGAAAAAATGGAAAGAAAGAAAGAAAGAAAGAAAGAAAGAAAGAAGAAAGAGGCTATAATACAGTGAAGTAAAATAAAGCTATTATAAAGCAAAGCTATACAGACAAAATCTCACCCAGAAGCATATACATATACACTCACAAAAGAAGGAAAAGGGGAAAAATTAATATATCCTTCTCCCAAAGTCCACCTCCTGAATTTGGGATGGTTTGTTGTCTATTCAGGTATTCAAGAGATGCAGGCACATCAAGTTGTTTGTGGAGTTTTAATCCGCTGCTTCTGAGGCTGCTGGGAGAGATTTCCCTTTCTTTTCTTTGTTCGCACAGCTCCCGGGGTTCAGCTTTGGATTTGGACCCGCCTCTGCGTGTGGGTTGCCTGAGGGTGTCTGTTCCCCGCCCAGACAGAACGGGGTTAAAGGAGCAGCTGCTTCGGGGGCTCTGGCTCACTGAGGCCGGGGGGAGGGAGTGGTATGGAGGAGGCGGGGCGAGCCTGCGGCGGCAGAGGCCAGCGTGACGTTGCACCAGCCTGAGGCGCGCAGTGCGTTCTCCCGGGAAAGTTGTCCCCGGATCACAGGACCCTGGCAGTGGCGGGCTGCACCGGCTCCCGGGAGGGGCGGTGTGGAGAGTGACCTGTGTTCGCACACAGGCTTTTTGGTGGCAGCAGCAGCAGCCTTAGCGTCTCACGCCCGCCTCTGGGGCGGCTCGCGCCCATCTCTGGAGTTCGTTTAGGCGGCGCTCTGAATCCCCTCTCCTTGAGCGCCACGAAACAAAGAGGCAAGAAAAAGTCTGTTGCCTCTTCGGCAGCTGCAGACTTTTTCCCGGTCTCCCTCCCAGCCAGCTGTGGTGCACTAACCCCTTCAGGCTGTGTTCACGCCGCCAGCCTCAGTCCTCTCCCTGCGATCCGACCGAAGCCGAGCCTCAGCTCCCAGCCCCGCCCGCCCCGGCGGGGGAGCAGACAAGCCTCTCGGGCTGGTGAGAGCTGCTTGGCACCGGTCCTCTGTGTGGGAATCTCTCCGTTTTTTCCTCTGCACCCCTGTTGCTGTGGGATCCGCGCTGATAGCCATGCCTCGTGCCCGTCTCTGGAGCTCCTTTAAGCGGCGCTCTGAATCCCCTCTCCTCGCGCGCCGTGAAACAAAGAGGGAAGAAAAAGTCTCTTGCCTCTTCGGCAGCTGCAGACCTTTTCCCGGACTCCCTCCTGGCTAGCTGTGGTGCACTGACCCTTTCAGGCTGTGTTCACGCCGTCAACCCCAGTCCTCTCCCTGCGATCTGACCAAAGCCGGAGGCTCAGCTCCCAGCCCCGCCCGCCCCAGCAGGTGATCAGACAAGCCTCTTGGGCTGGTGAGTGCTGCTCAGCGCCGATCCTCCGTGCGGGAATCTCTCCGCTTTGCCCTCCGCACCCCTGTGGCTGCGCTCTCCTCCGTGGCTCCGAAGCTTCCCCCCTCTGCCACCCACAGTCTCTGCCCACGAAGGGGCTTCCTAGTGCGTGGAAATCTTTCCTCCTTCACGGCTCCCTCCCACTGGTGCAGGTCCCGTCCCTATTCTTTTGTCTCTGTTATTTCTTTTTTCTTTTGCCCTACTCAAGTACGGGGGGAGTTTCTTGCCTTTTGGGAGGTCGGACGTTTTCTGCCAGCGTTCAGTGGGTGTTCTCTGGGAGCAGTTCCACGTGTAGATGTATTTCTACTGTATCTGTGGGAAGGAGGTGATCTCCGCGTCTTACTCTTCTGCCATCTTCTCTCCTCCCAACAGTGAGGATTCTTGAGGACAATGTTCAGAAGGCCAAGTTACTTCTGCCACATTCTATTTGATAACAAGGATAATAAGGACCGCCCAGATTAAAGAGATGGGAAAATAGATTCTACCAGTTAACGGCAGGAACTTCAATGTGTCATTGCCAATTTTAAGCACATGTATAGATTTCCATGACACTTATTATTCTTGCTACAATGATACCTCTTCCTCAATCATCATGTATGGCTCCGTGGGAAGTTCTCTCTTACCAGAAGACTAAGGAAGAAAAACAATGAACCTGTTTTAAAGATAATTCTGTACAATATGGTAGAATCACCCAAAAAGTGGATGACTGAGTACAATGGCTCCTCTCAGGAGAGCATTTGAGGATAGTGCTGAAGAGAAATTCATCTAAGTGGACAGAACTTAGAATAACGCACATCTTTTTTCAGTTTTCTTGGAGGAAAGATGACCAGGGGTACACATTTATTCAGGGATGATTAGGCTAGATGGTCATGGATGTAGTAGGAACACGATTAGAACACTGGTAATAACAGTCTATTGGAGAAGTTTGTAGAAGGGCCTAACAGAATATATAGAGAATATGGAGATATTTATGTCCAGTTAAATGCATAACAAAGGGTAACTACTGCTGAAGGGGTTTTCACAGGTTAGGTGGATAAGAAGACCTGTGCTGCTTATGTTATTTAGCCTCTTTCCTCAGATACCCCAGTCATTGCTCATTGGTTTCATAAACAAAATCTGGGTCCCTGATGGTGGCGGGGGGTGGGGGTTATGCATGAGCTCAACAACATGGACTTTTATTCATTAAGGCTGATCTGGCTACCACAGAGCTGAGTGTCAAAACTGCCTATAGAAAAGACCAACAGTGAAATCCTTATATGGTACCATTCTCTGGGAGAAGAGACTGTCACTTGGAGACAGGTGATTAGAATGAACCTCTTCTACCACAGAAAGAATAACAGTGTATCTTCACTAGAATATATACAGTTTAGATTTGTATTTGCTTTTTCTGCCCTCAGAGGTACCTCCAAAACCACCATTTTGGGACATACGGTCATGGAATACCCTGCCAGGTAAAGATTCGTTACCAATTGAGGAAAAAGGAAACATGGAATGTGTGGTATAAGAAGGAGATTATTAAGCCAACTCTGGCAACTCTGATAAGTTGCAAAAATGAGAACTTTGGAATTATGCATATTTTCTTCCTTGCTCTTTTGTATTTTACATATTGACCAATTCTTCCCTTCTCCTTTCTGAATCTCCTATTTCTAATAAAAGATATGTGAATATATTATTCAGGGTTTAAGTTAGAGGATAGCAAAGGAAATTTGGTCTGAGCTTAAAAATGAAGGACATTACTGAAAGATAAAATGACACATAAGGCTTTACGTCTACTTTTTGGGCAGAAAATGAGTATAGTTACACCATGTCAGATCAAAATGATGTTAATATCTTATTTGAAGGTTAAATTGGGTAAATCATGTGTAGGAATGCTGAGGTGAAGAATGATGTAGTCTCTGCTAGACTGTCTATTGTCAACTTGGCATCAATACCATACCTTCCTAAGGTCTCCTCTGTATTGCAGAGGAAAAACCAAAGTCTACATTTCCCAGGATCTCCTTTCATATATAGTTTTAGTTTAGCATTTGCCACTTGCATAAGGTTTAGAAGACAAAATGAAGGAGACGCTACCATTCTCTGGAGGCTGTTGCAGCTAGATCTGTGAGTAAATGTGAAATATGCAGGAGTTTTATGGTGAGCTGTTGAGAACCACTTTGATTAATGGTGCAAATTAAGATTATTGGTGGGAGCTTCATGGAAGCTCTTGTGGATTGAAGGGACTTTCTGGCAAGCTCTTATGAATTATTGGCTTTGGCTTCAGTGACCTTTGTTCTCCAAGCTCTTCTAAAAGTTGACTAAGCCCCTTATTCTTATATAAAACCCTATATATGCAGAATAACTTCTACTTTCTTCCCTAAAACAACTGGAGGGATCTATAGTGATTCTTTAGACTAGTGATTGCCAATATTGATGAATATGAGAGTCTGCTTGTATAGTTTACATCTTATGAGGGAGAACATGCCTTATAGAAAATAGTCTAAATTTAGTAAGGCTTTATTAAAATTAATTTGTATTTAATTAATCATAATGGAATCTATATACATTAAAATACATTCTTGAGATGTCATTCATTCAGTTTTTTTGGGAACACATATGCATTCAATGACTCCTTGTAGTTAACCTTGTCTCTTTTAGCTGTCCCTGTATCATCTCATCCCAGGGAAGAGCAATGGAAGACTGGAAATTTGACAACTGATGGTGTGGCTCAATACCCTCACTTTTTCAATAAGAAGTTTGAAATTTAGAAAAAGTGATTGCCTTTGATTACCCAGCTAGGACTAAAACAATCACATTCTCATTCATAATAGAAGATAGTTCCCAATAAAAAGCATCCCTATCCCAAAATGTCATTAAGTTTACAATTCTTTACTACTAGTTTTCTCATCTCTTAAATTTCATTTTGGGCTTAGAACTGTTCTTTGAAAATGCAGACATCTTGTGAGAGCAAGCAGAGGCCTGTTAGTTATACATGCATCTATATAAATTGTTTTCTCTCCAAAACTGAGTTGAGCCAATGAAAGAGTGTGGTGGACCTCACTGAGCTGCAAGGAAGAAAGTGTCTTTTGGAGCTGTGATCTCTCACTCAAAGTGATACTTCGTAGGGTAAGGCCAGCCTAATGTAGGGGATGAGTTTATGTAGCCAGATTTTATTCCAGGAAAACCAGATACTGGGCTGTTAAGAAAAAGTGCAGAAAAGAAACCCGGAAAACCTTCCCAAAGGTGTACGTACTTAGCCTAAATTTGAGGTTTATCCATGATTGGCTACGAGAACTGTGTAACTATATCCTCATGCTACTATCGTCATACAGCAAATGTTTGTTTGCTCTCTGTCACATTTTAGATAGTGCTAAAAGAAACCTATGAAGACCTTGCAGTGAATAAAACAGACAGTCCCTTTTTTCACGGAGTTTGCATTCTAGCTGCCATGCTGAGTGTAGGAGAAGTGAAAGGCTCCCTGTCTTCAAGGAACTTATAATTTTGGGGGGAGACAAGAATAATATACTAGACTAAAGAAAATACAAGATTAGGCAGAGTCAGTTACTAAATTGAATGATTTGGATGACATGAGAAAGATAAGGCTTATTTTTCCAGGTAGAAAGTTGTAGAATATTTGCAAAGAAAAGCCTGAATGGGGCACATGAAGCAGTCATACAACTATTATAAGCAGGAATACCTTGGTTTTTATATTTTGCATAGCAGCCGTCTGTATATTGAAGCAAACTGTTTCAAAGTGAAAACTTAAGTACGTTATCTATGGATTAAGTATACTGTCAGTGCATTCTACATAGATTCTCCAGATCAATTATTTTTCTGGGGCATGGGTGGCAGCTTGGAGACTCTGCTTGATATGCAACCTAACTTGGCAGCCTGGTCAGGTAAGAGGGTGTTTCCAGAGGACCTGGGAAGGTTGAGGATTCCATGCACACTCCATAAGTGAACATAGGAGACAGAGAAAGTTCAATATAGACAGTAAAGACGTAAGAGGCCAAGAAGTTATCATCGGACTATCCAGGACAGATCTAGATCATAGAATTTGTGAGTACATCTCCAATATGCAGAAGATATCAAAACTGTGTTGGTATCCTTGGCTGAATTTATTTCTTTTATTTGTTCATTCATTCTTTCAGCTACTCAAAATGTGCTGGGCACTGTTCTTACTATTATACCGTCTGTTGGGGGAAAGTAAAGAGAAAGAGGTTCATTGCCCTGCAGCTTGATAAGTGCCTGCAATTTATGTATGTGCAGGCTGTTGTGGGAGCACACTGCAGGAGCTTTTATTCCAACTGCTGTGTGGGTGGGCGGGGAGGAACAGGTGTGAGCATTCACCAGCAGAGGCACACAGAAAGCGCCCATGTGTTCATGCTCCTACTTAAGGTCGAGGGCCAAGGAAAGGCTTTTTGGGATTTTCTTTTGGTAAGTAATTAATATGTGTTTCAAGTTAAATGCCAAGAGAATGAAAGGACCTCACAGGTGCTAACTGTTATTAAAATAAGGAGAGCCTTGCTCGTCTTGCTCTGCCTAGCTTAGTGGTTATTCTTAACACTACATGTAGATTAGAATCACCTAGGCAACTTTGGAAAAAAAAGGCCAGTGCCCAGGTCTCATCTCTAGAGATTGGATTTAGGGTGAAGCCTGAGGGGGTAGGGAGATAAATAACCCCCCAGGTGATTCTAATATACAGTCAGGGTTGAGAGTCAATGCAAGTAACTCAAAGCACTCTTTTCTCTTATTAATAGTTTTCTGAGACCGCTTAATTTTCATCTCCTTTGTGAAGTCTTCTCTGCTTTGTCCATCTGTTTGTGTATTACTGAACTTTGCCATCTGTAATACCCAAGCACCTCCTGACCAATACTCTAACCTACTTAAAAGAGTGGGGCATTTGCAGCAACATGGATGGACCTAGAGATTGTCATACTAAGTGAAGTAAGTCAGACAGACAAAGACAAATATCATATGATATCGTTTATATGTGGAATCTAAAAAAAAGGTACAAATGAACTTATCTACAAAACAAAAATAGAGTTACAGATGTAGAAAACAAACTTATAGTTACCAGGGTAAGGTAAGGGGGAGGGAGGGATAAATTGGGAGATTGGGATTGACATATACACACTACTATATATAAAATAGATAACTAATAAGGACCTACTGTACAGCACAGGGAACTCTACTCAATACTCTGTAATAACCTATATGGAGAAAGAATCTAAAAAAAGAGTTGATATATGTATACTCATAACTGATTCACTTTGTTGTACAGCAGAAACTAATACCACATTGTAAATCAACTATACTCCAATAAAATTTTTAAAAAAGAGCAGGGGCTATGTCTTTTATTGCTCTTGCATCCTGGAAACTTGACTCTCAGATCTGGCTAAATTATTCAGGCTGTGAATCAGAAGTATAATTGTTTTTAATGTCTGCTGATGTTTTACACAGAAATTGGGATATTTCATAGAATATTAGTGCTGCAAGGGACCTTAACAAACCTTAATCAGATCCCTTTCATTTTATAAATGAAAATATTCAAAGACAAGTCACTTCTCTGAGTGCACAGCATTGCTGTGTGATTGGTTGTAGAACTCTCTGAGTGCCTTCCCTCTGATGCCTCAGAGGCTCTCAGGATGCACTTGTGGCATTAGGAGAAGACTAGTACAAATTTATACTTTTCCTAGAGTACTAACAACGTTAAAAACAGAGTGGGAATTAGACTATGTTTGGCTCAATGTAAGTTGAGTGGGTACTCAAGTCCCTAGAAAGGGGAATAAAATGAAGAAACTGATGGTTAGGTTAAGCAGTTCTCAACCACATTCAATTTTGTCCTCAAAGGGGCATTTGGCAATGTCTGCAGACATTTTTTGTAGCAACAACTGGGAGAGCGCTACCTGCATCTAGAGGGTAGAGGTCAAAGATCCCGCTAAACATCCTACAACGCAAAGGATAGCCCCTCACAACAAAAAATTATCCAGCCCCAAATGTCAATAGGTTGAAAAACCCTGCAGTGGATGTTCTTGTCAGCTCAAGAGAGAGGGCAAGGCCAAGAACAAAAGATAGAGAACTGCCATTTACAAACTGTATCTCCAAACATAATGGCCAAATAATTTCTTCTGTCAGGATAATAAGATGGTGAGATGTCTGATTACAGGTGAATCATTTTAAGAGCATTTGATAGTGAGATGAAGTCGTGATGGACACATTGTTAACCAATATTCTCACAAGGAAGTTCTAAATTTATCATTAGATTAATCCATTTTTTTGCTTATGCACAAAGGTCCTCTGAAGATAACTTTTGACCCTTTTGGGTCCGAGAGCCATACACTTGGTCCAAAGTCCCAGCATTAACCTCAATGTTATGGACTATATGTTTGTGCCTCCCCTAAATTTGTATGTTGAATCCTTAATCCCCTAATGTGACTGTGTTTGGAGATGTGGGCTTTAATAGAAGTAACTCAGGTTAAATGAGGTATAATCTGATAGGATTAGTGTCCCTATAAGAAGAAAGAGCTCCATCTCTCTCTCTGTGCACTAAGAGGAAAGGCCATGTGAGGATGCAGTGAGAAGGTTGCTGTCTACAAGCCAGAAAAAGAGGCTTCATCAGAAACTGAACCCTTCCAGGCCTTGATCTGTGCCTTGCAGCCTCCAGAACTGTGAGAAAGAAATTTCTGTTATTTAAACCCCCAGCCTGTGGTATTTTGATGGCACCCTAAGCAGACCAAGATACTCAGGAAGCTTGAACAACTAAAAGAGAACAGAAAATAATAAAGATCTCCAATAGTATCTTAAAGGGAAAAGGTAAGAGAGTGAAGCCCAGGCTTTCCTCCAGCGAAGACTATCAGTGAGGATCCCCCTGCCATCCCCACACCATCGCTATGTCCTAACAACTCCTTTCCAATAACAGGCAGTTCTAACTGACTCTGGTCTTTGGAAGCTAGGCCTCCTCTTGATTGCTGAAGACTTTTCAACAAAAACAAAACGTATTGAAAAATACAATTAGGAGATATTTAAATAAAAGGAAGGTAAATGATATTTTTGTGGCATAAGGATTATGTATCAGGGACCAACCATTAATAACAAAAATAAATTGTTTCCTTAAAGCCTTTAGTGCAGTACTTTTAAATATTGGGTTTGCATAAGAATTATTTAGAATACTTGTTAAAGATTCAAATTCGTGAGCCCATCAACATAGATTCCGATTTAGTGGCTTTGAAGTAGGGCCTAGAATCTGTTTATAAAACCCTGGGCATTTCTGTAACAGGCAATTCACTGATCACACTGAGAAACACTGTGTCCATACTTCACAATGAACTTTTCAAGGGCAAATTCATTCACAGTAAATTTGAGAAAATGGAGAAGAAAAGGATGAGGGAGTTGGAGAAAAGGAAAGGGACTGGGAAATAACAACAATGAAAACTGAGATATAATTCAGATATGAAGAAGTGAGGGCAGCCATGGGGCAGAATTGCATTTTAGAGCAAGTCACAGTGAAAAGGGATGGAACCTGCTAGAACTTTGTAGCAAGAAAGTTCAGTTTATTTCAGTTTATCATAACTGGCTTCTGAATTCCAGCCTTGGCATTTGCAATTGTTGGCAGAGACAACAGTTAATTCACTCTGTCTCAGTTTAAAACTTGAAACCAGTCTAGAGTCCTCTAAAAAACCTCTTTTTGATTCACTAAGGGGATTCAGGAGAAAAGATTCAGGAAATTTAAGTGCCAGCAAGAGGATGGGAATCAGGCCAGATGAAGATATACTGGGAGACATATTCCATAGGCATATCTCATAGGATATTCTATGGGCATATTCCATAGATATCTGTAACCAGACTCTACCAAGAGAAGAACCTCTCAGGGAAAACTATACCATATACACACACATTCTGTGCCCCTTAATGTTTCTTTAACTAAGGTGAAATCAGGTTTAAACAAACATCAGTCACAAAAAGGAAATGGAGTGTTTAGATATGGGTAGGCCATGGAGATATGGGAGAGATGTCTTTCTGCCTCGACGATGGTGGTGATGGGATAGCTACAGATTGTGCATAAGTATGCTGGATGTCTATTGCCAATTGTGTTACATTGGAAATTAGATTTCCCAGAATCTTGTGGGAATGCCTGATACTTTCTGAGTTGGGTTATACAAAAGTGAAGTTGCATGAGATTTAGGAGGTAGATGTGAAACAGAAGTCATTATGCTTTGAAGGTCCTTATCAATGAGACATGGTGAGAGAGAGACACAAAGGAAGAGGTGGGTTCCAATTTGTTCTTGATCTTCTCAACTGGTAACCTTGATGACCAGCAGCATCCACGGTCTGCTACCTGACATTTCCTGGTAAATGCATAGAACCAAAAACCTTCTGCAGACTTCTATAGCCCTTCCCACAGTTGGACTACAACAGCTAGGTGCTCCCATCTTCCAAATGTTCCTGCAAGCTCCAATTCATTCAGTCACACTATGGCTAGTTAATGACTTTTCGCTGATCCTTCCACTCCAAACCTTTACTTCCCCAGTGACTCCCTCAGTCGCATAAGGTCTAATTCCTATAATAAATTTCTTTTTCCATGATACTTGTGATGATACTGCTTCCCAGACTAAACCTGATTAATAACAACCTCATGTCACTTCCCTCCACTAACCCTTCCAATGCATACCAGCCTGATGGGTCTTCAAAGCACAAAGACCACTGAGGAAGAAACAATTCTCCATATATCCTCAAGATAACTCTTCCCATAATAATTAGTATCCAGATCTGAAAGCTTCCTTTTAGTGAGTACTAGAGACAGGTTGGATGAGTGTAGCTATTGCTTTGCAACAATAAGAAATTGGGGGCATCCCTCAATTTATAAAGAGTTTGGACTGAGACACATGGACTTTAGGGATAATTGTAAAATCTGTTGAGCCCAGATGACTGTCAGTGACCATAAGCCTGGATATAAGCTTAGAATACTAGGTGAGGAAGTCAAATGACAGGCAAGTGGATATGCTCCAGACAAGCCACTTGGAGTAAGTAGCTTTAGGGGAGTGATTGCAAATGCAGAAATCAAAGGGGCTGCCAGGAGGTGTGAAAATGACAACTTAAAGGACAATTTAAGATGCTTTAAAGCCAAAGGGAGACACTCTGCAGGGCAAATAATGCGTTACTTTCCTTTTCTAGGGAACTAGAGATTTTAAGTGCAGTCTGCTCACAGCCAGAGGAGACCACAGGAAGTTCACATTCTGGGTCAGTAATACCAGTGGTTGAGGTTCTGCAGGGTGTGGGTCCCACCATACTCAGTGGCAGTGGCCACTAAACTCTGCTTTGGATTGGTGGTCTGCAGAGCTTGCGGTGACTCAGCACACTCGCTCCCCAGATAGAAGGTAGATGAGCAAAGAGAGTAGCGACAATCCCGTTTATGACTGGACTTTAGGTTAGTTAGTAAAACACATCTTTATTTCTACACAGCTGTTTCAATGCTTTTCTTCTTTCATCTGTTTTATAGAAAATATTTTATGAGGATTTCTAACCTTACTGAGGCTGAAATAATAAGGAAATTTATTTTTCAAACTTCAGACCAATGGGTAGATGGGGATATGCTTCCTTCCTGGAGTCCTGTGGCAATAGCATCAGCTGCTCCTCCTGAGTGCTGATGGGTGGCATGGCTGCAGGGATGTGCACACAGAGGGATGGATATTGAGACTCAGCAATGGACAGTTCACAGTTCCTGCTCCTTCCCCCCTGGTATGAGCCTCAAAGTTTTTCTTTTTCCACTCTTTGGCATTCTCCATGGGAAAACACTCTCCCTTTCCTCTTCAAGTAAAAGGAAAATTCACTGTCAGTTCAAAACCTCTGAAGGATTATCCTGAGGTTCAAAACTGTGTGCTGACCCCTGCCTTTAACTGCAATCGCTTCCCACCCTGATGCCTCACTAAATTATTCCCGAACCTGAAAATTGCCCCCTCCCTCACCACAAATGAGACAGTCCTCTGAGTAGGGGGCTAGCTGAGGGCAGCAGCTGCATGAGCTTGGCAACTACTCCTGAAGGGATAAGATTATCCTGTGATAATCAGACCTTCCTCCCTCAGGGGCACTGGGGCTTGTAACTGTTATGCTTATCTCTCCTTTATGTGTAAGTAAAGGAAGGGTCATACCTTGATTCCCTTAAGCTGTCAGTTGAAATCATGTTTAACTGGGAGAGTGAAGCTTCCAGGCCTCCTTAAAATGCTAATGAGCTTTGAGACGTGTGATGGCAAGGGCTTCTGACTTGGGTTTGCTGGTGTCCAGGGCTGCTGTGGATGTAATAGAGCTCTGTCCCTACATTAAAGTGCCTTCCTCTTTAGCCCTTTCAAGGTATCCTGAAGACTGTGGAACTCTTTCTCTATCAGACATGTGGTGTCACCACCAGCACATTTCTCCAATCCACTAGCTCCCCAGATAACCCCATAGAATTGGTGGAGGCATGACAACTGAGAGGCAAACAAAGTTGGTCTCTGGTGCATTCCCATCAGAACTCATGGAGAGCTTCACAGGGGATGGGACTAGCAAAGCCAAAAATAGAAAGTGGCAAACCCTGGATAGTGAAACCTGGGCAAGATGCCAAGATGTAGTCTGCAAAGAAAATGCAGGACTGGGAAAAAAGTCAGGGTCAGATCCCCAATTAACACAATAGAAACCCACAATTCCAACAAGAATTGGCATTTCTGGGGCTGCTGGGGCCAGAAATAGACTGGAGCTTATCAGGAGAATGTCCTGTGAATTAGTGTTGGCGATCACCCCCTGATACAGTTCTCTTGACAATTTTTCCCTAGGGCAGGACTTCTATCTTACCTCAAGGATGCACCTCTATCAGTCTTAAAGGGCCAGTATTCAGAATTCTTCACAATTTTCCTCTCACAGATTTTTTGTTGTTGTTGTCCCCTAATCTGATTGTTGTCTCTCCCAAAAGGTGGAGTACCGAGACTGGAGTACTAAGCTAATTGCTGTGCTTCACTGAGTTTCTGTTCCTCCTTGAAGACAATTTACACACTCTCTTTCCCCTATCTATAGTAATATCAACCTTGGGTGTGTCACTTAGTGCTGGGTGCACTTGCTGGCCCCAAATTCAGAACTGACTAACTCGTTAAAAGATGTTAATGGCAGGTAAGGAGCTGTTATTCATCTTTGTATTTGCCTTTTAATAGAGAATTTACTTTCTCCAAAACCCCCTCTAATGAAAGAGGGGAGAACCTGCCTATTTTGACACCTCTCAAATCCTGTCCTATGGGTGTTATCTATTCCACCTACTAGCCCAAGAAAATACTGAAGTAAAGAACAGAACATCTCTCAGCTTAAAGAATGTTTCCCAGGCCAGTGGAATCGGGCAGTTGGCAACTCCTAAATCTGTTTGCAGACAGTGCTGAAAGTTGAGATTAGTCTAGCTGCAGGATTGGATACAATCTTTGGATTGCCTTGCCAAATATGGGTTAAAATGACTTTGGCTGCTGTAAACGCCAGCTTCAATGGAGGAAGAAGCTTCTCTTTCTCTCATCTTTTCTGAACTCCTGGGGCCTAACAGTCAGTGTTTGGCTTAGAAAGGGATTCGGTACCTTTTTATTATAGTTTTGATGTCAACCCCAGTGCCACATGGGAAGCCTTCTTATGTTCAAGGGGCAGCCACAGCAGAGAACAGCAATCTGCGTTTTTCTTTCTTTCTTTTTTTTTTTTTTGTTGCTGAGATAATTTTCAAGGACACAGTGTTTGTGTTTCCAAATTACCCCTCCACTTTTCAATTTTTGTACCCCCTTATATATCCCCATATATCATTTTCATGGTTTTGTGGTCTTAGGCTGTCTTTCCTTTGAGAGGAAAGCAATCTGATAATAAGCCGATATTAAGTATTCAGACCTCAGTATATTATTCCTTTAAAGGGTGTTTAGATTTTAAAAAAAGGTTACAGGAAGAGAGCAATACTTAAACCACATTTGTCTTACATGCAAAAACATTTTTTTGCCCAAAATATAAGTATCAGTTTCCATAACCCAAGCAAACTCTGGAAAAGTTCAGTCCTCTCTTGGTAGAAGAGGATTCTTAACCACTGCGCCACCAGTGGTTGCAGTGGTTAACTGAAGCTTCAATTCATATTGTTGGTATTACAGGTAAAGCAATGGCTTCTGTGGTTTAATTAATTAATAAATGTCTATAATCCAGAAGATTATAGAATTTGGGTGGGAAGTTGATGTGGGAAGAGGGTGTAGAGCAATAAGGCAGAATGATGGGAGCCCCAGAAGATGAGCGTGCATTGTTTATATGGTCACTGCTCACCACTGTTCATTGGTATCAGGGTATGATCAGCTCTGATCATTAACACCTTGAAGTCTTTAATCCTTTTTAGACACCTATGCTGTTTAAAAGATAAACTTACAAAAATAACTACCATGATACTCTATAAAGTATAATAATTTTGTTGGAAGATTAATATTAGTATGGATATTTGTGGTGGTATCATAAAGTAGACAGTTTTAGCTGTTTGTGACGTAAACATTGATGGGACACATAGACTCCAGATGAAATGTATACTATGTTCAATGTTAAAAAGAAAAATGTTTCCACTGCAGACATATGTTCCTGGGACAGAGAAGTCTGTTAAGAAAATCTTTTCTGTCAATAGCACACATTATAATGGTGGCTGATATCTTGACCAGGGATGTTTGTGGTATGGGAGATAAAGACATGAATACTAAGAATGTTGCTTTTTTGCTCAACTGACATCGGAGAACTTGATTCATACATCTACAAATACGGATTTTTTAAGGTGATCATGTGCTAAAGCAGCTAAGTTGTTGTGATAATGTCTTGTGTTAAAATGAATCATTTTCAAAATGTGAATTTACTTTTTTAACAAGGAGTGTTCTTTTTCTGAACTGGATGTACATGTTTAGCTCTAGCAGGTAGAGTGGTTGTTAATAATTCACATTCCCATCACTGGGATATGAAAGTTCCAGTCATCATCATTCATTTTAGCCATTCGGTGCTA
This sequence comes from Balaenoptera physalus, assembly GCF_965194825.1. Taxonomy (NCBI): domain Eukaryota; kingdom Metazoa; phylum Chordata; class Mammalia; order Artiodactyla; family Balaenopteridae; genus Balaenoptera; species Balaenoptera physalus. The sequence goes on from NC_138897.1 coordinate 29,721,105, forward strand.
TTGTATATTATTTTGGTTTTAATTTGCATTGTCCTGATAACTAATGAACATGAGAACCTTTTCATATGTTAATTTGTCTTTTGGACTTCTGGATTTCAAGAAGTTCCTCTTCAAATCTTTTGCTTATTTTTCTGTTGGCTTTCCTGTTGGAGTTCTTTATATATGCTGGGCATGAGTCTTTTTTGGATTCATGTATTGCAAATACCATCTCACTCACTGCAGTTTTCCTTTTAACTCTTATTGGCTTCTTTTTGTAAACAGAAGTTCTTAAATTTAATAAAGCCCAATTTATCAGCACTTTTTTTTCATGGAAAGGCATTTTATTTTAAATATAGCAGTATGTACAATGTCAATCTCAAACTCCCAATCTATCTCTCCCCCCTCAGCACTTTTTATTAGAGCACTTTTTGTATTGTGTTTAAGCAGTCTTTGCCTACTTCATCTTAAAGAGATTCGCCTATGATTTCCTCTAAAACAATGATTGGTTTTCTGTTCATATTTAGATATATCGTCCATGTGGAACTGATTTTTTATTTATGATATTTTTTTTCCACAAGCACCATTTATTGAAAAGCCCATCTCTTTCCCAAGGTACTATAATGTTATCTTTATCATAAATTAGATGACCTTATAGGCATGGGTCAGTTTCTGGATTCTCCATTCTGTTCTACTCCTTTATGTTTGTTTTGCTACACTTTTGCCAAAAGTACACTCTCTCAAGTATTAAAACCTTATAATAAGTTTTGCCATCTGGAAATATAAAACTTTCAGCTGACGTCCAGGAAGAGGATTTATACTTCTTCAAGATTACCTGAGCTGTTCTTAGCCTTTTGCATGACCGTATAAAATTAGAACAAGCTTGTCAATTTATACTCACACATACTCATGTTGTGATTTATATTTGGATTGACTTGAATCTCTATTAATTGGGGAGAATTAGTCTCTACAATATTGAGTTTTCCAATCCATGGTCATGGTATATTCTTAAATTTATTTAGTTTTTCTTTTATTTCTCTCAATAATACAGTTTTTGGTATTCATCTCTTACATATGCTTTATTAGATTTATTATTAGGTATTTGATGTTTTTGATGCTATTATAAATTTTAAATGGCATATTTAAAATTTTTTATTTGTTTGCCACTAGTCTATAGAAGTTCAGTTGATGATTCCTTCAAATATTTTTTTTGCCCATTCTCTTACTACTGTGTCTCCAATTATATTTGTTTTTGTGTTCATATGCGTCTTTGCACTTTTCTGAATATTCCATTTTTTTCTGTGCTTTAGATTGCAAGGTATCTGTATCTATAGATCATCTACTTATAATCTGTCTAATCTAGTGTTCTGTGTATTATGGGTGTTTTAACTTATCCCTCAGGTTCTTATTTTCAAGTATTTTAAGTTCTGGAATTTCTATTGATTCTTTGTTTTTTTACAAGTTCTGGTGATATTTTCTACTTGTAACCCATTTTATTTATATCTCTGACTATCTTAAAAACACATTTATCATTTTAACATCAAAGTTTTTATTCTTTCCGGAAGCATAATCTAGATCACTGTCAGTTTATTATTACGTTTTTCTCATTGTTCTCAACTTTCTCATTCCTTTATAGCATGCCTAGTAATTTTTGATTGAATGCTTGATGTTGTATATAAACATTGTTAGTGAAAGAAGATATCTTCTTCTGAGAGGATTCACCCTTTCCTCTGTTAGGCTCATTCAATGGTGGCTGATTATCTTTATTCCAATCAGGGACTGAGTTCAATTGACCCTGGGCTGCAATTTTGGAAGGCTCAATCTGGTGTATTCCTAGAGAACTTTCAGTCGAATGGTGGCTCTTGAACTCTAATCTTTCTGTCCCTAGGACTGCCATACTATCAACAGTTCTGCCCTGCTTTTCAGAGCCTTCTGATTATCTTTTAACTTTCCACCCTGTGCATTCTCAGAATTTGACAAATCTCTTGATGGAGGAATCAGACACGTATGAATTTTCTCAAACCTCTAATATAGTCTCTGAGTCCTATGAGACCACAAAATATACTGGTTACCAGTCCCCAGTAGTGGTCTTCTGAGCAGGTAAAGCCTAGCCTGAATATTTCTGCTTTTTTCCTGTTGTAAGAATCGACCAATGCTCCTAGGAAAAGAGTGTCTGCAGATCACCACCTCATCTCTCTTAGACTTAAAGAAGTGAATTTTGAATGAAAAATAGGTTGAATGCAAGGGAATCTGAAGGGTGTGTGTGTGTGTATGTGCGTGTGCATGTGTAAAATGGTCTCTGTATGGAAAGTATTTAATTTTACTTATTAGAAGTGAATAGAAAAAAATCCATAACATAATGATTTTTTAAAAACAGTAATTTGAATAAATTTAAGAGTGGAATGTGGAACCATTAATGATCTGAAGGGTGTAATTTGAAATATTCAGTTATAGTTCACAGCATTTTAAAGAGGAAATTATGTGCTATTCTGGTGTTCTAGAACTTGGGATTTCATAGTCCCTGTGAATGTAAATGGTCTTCACTACTATTTAACTTTTGTTGTCTTTCTGGATATGTGTTTCTCCGAAAAGGTTGCAGGGCAAAGTTTAGGTTGTATACTCCCCCATCCCCCGCCCTTGGTGCTATGTTCAAGTTCACAATAGGATATTAGTTCACCTTTGCTGGCTGAGGAAGTTCTTAATGCTGTTCACACTATTTCTGTCTCTCTGCCTTTGAGGCACATGGGAAAATTAAACTTACTGAGTCTCTAACATTTGGACCAATTCTAATTCTGGCCAATGAGTTGTGAGAGGAATTGTTGTATGCCACTTCCAGGCCAGAGCATTTAAGTAGTGATGAGACCTCCCAGAGCACACTTTCCTAATGCTACAGTGGCTATCAGCTTCCAGGTAGTGGCTGCTCTGTCAGCCTGGGGCCTGAAGTTGAGCATGTAGTGGAGTAGAGATCTCAGCCCACCCAAGATGGACATGTATCAATAATATGAACAAGAAAGGGAACTTTGTTGCTCTCAGATAGTGAGATTTTTGGGGTGTTTGTTACTATAGCACTACTAATCCATTCTGACTGACACAGTAATTGATTGATTACTTCTAAAGTTTCAGTTGCCAAACTGCTCCAAGAAAAAAAACCAAACATGTGGGACAACCACATGACTGGTTCATTTTCCTGGCTTTGGCTAATCAGGCAGCATGGACATTTGGTACCTTTCTCTCGAGTTGAAATATTTAAAGAGTGTGTTTCTGTTAGCAGCACATGTACCTAGACAGATGTGAGGCTTTGAACACATGGAGACCAAAAATCCCTCATCGATGTCTCCAAGATTGTATACCTTAGGATACCTGAGTATCTTTACTTAGTGGCATACATTATTAACAGTATAACACCTGCTTAAGCATTCTATACAGGCATATATTTTAATGCATTCGTCAGGCATCAGGTGTGCTTTCCAGAAGCGGCTATTTATGAACTTCATATTTCTCCTCTGTGCATTCTAAATATACATGCCTTAACTTCACTCTGTGCTTTCATATCTCATGGAATGAGTACATTTTCAAGAAAAGAAACAATCAGTTTTCAGGCAACATATCATGATGTTGAATATCTTGGTCACATCCTCTCTTGCCATTTTTTTCTGTTGTGTTTAACATTCCTATACTTTGCAATGTCTTCACCTTTTCAGTTACTCTCAGCTTGGTACCAGAGTATCTCTAGGGCTCTGCTCAAACCTGAAGGTTTCCTGATTATTGTCTTTTTAGATTGAGGCCACACAGTAGGAGTTTCACCAGATGGAAATGCTAATGGTGGGCCTGTACAGGTCTAGAAGGTCTCTTCTGAAGTCATTCCTGGGAGTTCCCTGAGGTGTAAAAATATATTGGAGGAATACAGGCAACTCCAGAGGGAAGACAGATAACACAAACATCTAAAAATTGCATAGGAGGGAAGGGAACATGTCATTTTCAGACTCCTGTCATAGTTGTCATTTTTCTTGGTTAAAGTCATGGAAATCCGAGGCCAACCAAGAAAAATTATTCATTGGCTGCTTGAAAGATACTCTTTTTTTTGTATGTTTATTTCATATTTATTGAGAAGCAAAAGAAAAAGAAAAAAATGTGTAACATGGTGAGGCCCCGTAGAGAACACGCATGAATTAGGAACCAGCTTAATATTGAGGAACTTATACTGTATTTAAGGAAAGAAATTCACACTTCTAAAACAATTATGATATAGTAGGCAAAACACATTATTCATTATTCGTAGTTCATTCATCCAATTATTTCTTAATTTATCCCTTAAGCAAGTAAATATGGAGAACAACACATCGTGAAAATAGAAAATTAATAATAATGATAATTCTTAACGCTAACATTTATTAGGTGCTGTAATGTGAAATATAATTCTATTCGAAGAATTTTTAAGAATTAGCTCATTGAATTTTCAGTGCCTCAGTTTCTTCTTCATTTTAGCAAGGAAGAATTTGAGGCCAGAAAGGCTTTGTAGATTGCCCAAGGTCAACACAGCAGGTCAGTGGTGGAATTGTGAGGTGAATCCAGACCATCTGACCCCTGATCCTGTGGGATCTCCTGCACAGTTTTGAATCCATGAAACTATAAAGAGGCATCTAAGACCCTTGGCAGAAAGGAATTAGAAGTACTACCACTTCCTTTCAAATTTATATTAATTAAAAAATGTCTGGTAGTCTAAGGTGGCCCTGATAATAGCTAGAGGAAAGTGACGGTATACAAGTCTCAAGAGAGAAAATTTATCAGAGCTAAGGAAGTGTTGATGGTGGCAAGATACTGGATTTTTGATGAAATGAAGAACAGGACTAATTATTGGAGATAAGCTCTGGCTCTAGTCTTTCCTGATGCTTTCTGACCTTGTTACTCTGGAGAAAATATGGATATCAGCTGAACATGTTGTAGGCCTGCCAGATTTTCTATAGGATGTTTACACAGCTGAGATCTGTACAAGTGGCAGCAGTGGTGTAGATGGAAACACTAGATTGGATCCAGCAGTGTTAGGTTGCCCAATCAGCCTACATCTCTGAGGGATACCAGGGATTTGGCAGTACCATAACGACCAGCACCTCTACACCAATGAACTATCCAGAGACCCTTGGTGAAAGAATTAGGTCTCCAGGGCAGTGGTCTCTGAATTATTGGGTTGGCCAAAAGTTCATTCAGGTTTTTGTGTAAAACATTTTCGGGTTACAGAAAAACCCGAACGAACTTTTTGGCCAGCCCAATATGTCATTATACATCTCTATTGGTAAAAAGAAACAAAACAAAAAGCACCTGTAAACATAAATATATATTTATTTATAAATTAAAAAAGACATCATGGTACCGATAGATTATGAACATTAAAAATATAACCAAAATGTAATTTTCTTTTCTTTTTTTAAAAAAATATTTATTTAATTAATTATTTGGCTGGGTCAGGTCTTAGTTGCAGCACGTGGCATCTTCATTGCAGCATGCGGAATCTTTCGTTGGAGTGTGTGGGCTTCTCTCTAGTTGTGGCACATGGGCTCTAGAGAGTGAGGGTTCTCTAGTTGTGGTGTATGGGCTTAGTTACCCCATGACATGTGGGATCTTCACTCCCCACCCAGGGATAGAACCTGTGTCCCCTGCACTAGAAGGTAGATTCTTAACCACTGGACTACCAGCAAAGTCCCCAAAATATAATTTTCAAATAATGCAAGATAAAATATACAATATTATAAAATGTATCCCCAAATATCATGACATCATAACCATCAATAGCTATATCACAAGACACTATGTACAGTAGAATAAGAATATCTAATTATATAATCTAGTGTTTTGTCTCATAACATTCCTGATGAAGAGCTATATTATCTCTATATCTCTATATCTATACTACACATAGGTACTTCAGCTCTGCCATTTTCTTATTATTCATTTATGTTTATATTATTACTGCTATTAACTTCATTTTTTCCAAATAACTTTGAAAGAAATATTTTAAGCTATTGCTTTGTTGTGGTGTTAATGTAGTTAAAAATAGACAACATCGCCCACAAATCCACTTAATTAGGCACAAATAAAATGTAACACATTACTTTACTTGGAAAACAAATGGAAGAATAAGGCTCCCATTGTCCACCCTTTGGCTTTGAGAAATTTCTGCTTTTTCCTGAGGATTTCTGTATGTTGCATGGGACATGAGACCTTTTCACACAAGATTCAATGCAGGCAATTTGTATATTAAATATTGATAAAATTAATTTCCTAGTTTTAAGATGAATTTCAATAAAAATTCTGTTTTCTTTCTGTCTCTCACTGATCACCTTATACAACTCACTTTAGAGACAGCTCCCCTTAAACTTCTTTTTTATTTAGGAAACTGAAGCAAATTTATTTCAAGAAAGGCATTTCTGTTGATAGCACACAGACACTAGTTTTTGATACTTGGGTTACTATTAGAATTACAATATAGGTTCTACAAGTTTAAAAGAGTGAGATTGTTTTTAGCAGGAGGGATTATGAGTCTGCATTGAGGAGATGGGATTCAAGCTATCATTGAAAAATGGAAGGGATATTGATAGAAATGTAGTTATTCCAGGTGAAGGAATTGGAACGAGTAAAGCAAGTACTGTTAGAGGACATAAGGAAGCAGAGCTTAGGGACACAATCATCAATTTAATTTTAGATATAATGAGCTTGCATTGCTGCTCAGATATACAGGTGACAATGTCTCTCAAGCAGATGTCTCTTTAGGGCTGGTGTTTTGGAGCAGTTTTGAGACTAGAGTCATTGATTTAGGAATCATCTTCATAACAATATTTTCTAAAGTCATGGAAGTGATTCATCAAGAGAGAGTAGGGAGAGCATAAGGACTGCTTTTATGAATAATGAGTATACTGAATGCTCTTTGGAAGCCTTTTTCATCTACTTTTTAGGTTTCCTTCTCTTTCTGGAAAGTTGAGATTGTTGGAAGAGTGACTACCAGATCTGTGAGTCTTTGGAGCAGAATGAAGGTTATCAAAGTTAGTGCTGGATGTGTATATCCACAGACATTACGTCTTCTCAGTGGAAAGAATAGGTTGGTCATGTGTGTAGTAGAGCTAGAACCAGATTGGAACTTGAATTTGAGAAGTTGCATTGAGTGATGGATAATTAAAGCTGTGTGATCAAGAAAGGAAGGGCTTTATATTAATATCAAAATATGAGATCAAGAGGGCATGCCTTGAAGCATTAAGGAAGTAATTTTAAAATCTTACTTAATCAACAAACCAAATATTGACAGCATTCCCAACTTCAGCTAGAGTAATAGCAGATGATGACACAGTCTTTTCTCGAAAATGTTTCATTTTGTTTGTAGAGAAAGAAGAGAGAATAATTTGTTGATAAAATAACAAACATAGAATTGGATAATTAATTGTCTTTGTGATGGCGGGGCAATAATAGCTATAAGTATTTTTAGAATGATTTTCTCTGATTCTCAAACAATGTGTTGAGGAAGGACATAGGCTGAAATTTGATGAACTACATTTTCTGTATCAAATTAGTTGTATGTTATTCCATAACCACATTTTAATATCAATGCACAAGGTATGTTTATTGCTTAGTTCGAATATTTAAAGTGTTGAAATACATAATATTAGGGTGTATTCTTTATGCTTTTCAAAAATGTTCTCATGAAACTTTAAAAAATGTGTACATGACATATAAATAACATGCAGAGATAAACTCTTAGAGGAACAGCTCTATGGTATAGTGGAGTGAACACTGGATTTGGAATCAAACTTTTATTTATGTCCATTTCCAGTCTTTGAACAAGTGACCTAACCTCTTGAAAAATAATCTCATCTTCAAAGTAGAGATCCTAATATCTGCTGTGACTGCCTCTCAGGGTTCTCAAGAAGATGCAGCGAGATCAAGCATATGCAACGATAACAACTGAAAGGTGCTAAACCAACACCAGGCAAGATATCAATTTATATGCATGTTCCCTTGTATGTAAACTTATATGCATGTTTTTTCTCTTAAGGAATATTTTTTCACCAAGCTAAATATTGTTTCTCGTAAGAGAAGCCTTCCAAGTAAGGTTGATATTTGTACAAATTTCATCTTAATTCATAAACATTTTACGCCAAAAATAATGCTATTTTAAACACAGTAAGTGCCGGCTTTTGCCTGGGGCCACTGGAAGCTCTGCAAAAGAGGCAGGAGGAATTTAAAGGCCTTAATCATATTTTCCCACTTAAACTGTTAGTTTTTACACTCTTGAGCCATTTCTCTCCTCTTGCTGGGCTCTACTGAGGCCCATAAATCTTAATTAAAGATGCAATTTTTTTCTTATGAAATCTGAACTGCAAGACACCATTCTTATTTTTTATTTTTAAGACTAGCTCCGTGTGTCGGCTCATAAAACAAGTAAGACTTTTACACTCAAAGGATTTTGAAAGCTGTTATTGCTGCTGTCATGTGGCAGTGGTCCCATAATTACTATTTTTTTTAAACATCTTTATTGGAGTATAATTGCTTTACAACGTTATGTTAGTTTCTGCTGTATAACAAAGAAATCAGCTATACGTATACTTATATTCCCATATCTCCTCCCTCTTGCGGCTCCCTCCCACCTTCCCTATACCACCCTCTAGGTGGTCACAAAGCACCGAGCTGATCTCCCTGTGCTATGTGGCTGCTTCCCACTAGCTATCTATTTTACATTTGGTAGTGTATATATGTCCATGCCACTCTCTCACTTCGTCCCAGCTTCCTCCTCCCCATGTCCTCAAGTCCATTCTCTACATCTGCGTCTTTATCCCTGTCCTGCCCCTAGGTTCATCAGAACCTTTTTTTTTTTTTTAGATTCCATATATATGTGTTAGCACACGGTATTTGTTTTTCTCTTTCTGACTTACTTCACTCTGTATGACAGACTCTAGATTGATCCACCTCAATACAAATAACTCAATTTCGTTTCTTTTTATGGCAGAGCAATATTCCATTGTATATATGTGCCACATCTTCTTTATCCATTCATCTGTTGATGGACACATAGGTTGCTTCCATGTCCTGGCTACTGTAAATAGTGCTGCAATGAACATTGCAGTATATGTCTGTTTTTGAATTATGGTTTTCTCAGGGCATATACCTAGTAGTGGGATTGCTGGGTCATATGGTAGTTCTATTTTTAGCTTTCTAAGGAACCTCCATACTGTTCTCCAGAGTGGCTGTATTAATTTACATTCCCACCGAAGGAGCAAGAGGGTTCCCTTTTCTCCACACCGTCTCTAGCATTTATTGTTTGTAGATTTTTTGTTGATGGTCATTCTTACCAGTGTGAGGCGATACCTCATTGTGGTTTTGATTTTCATTTCTCTAATGATTAGTGATTTTGACCATCCTTTCATGTGTTTGTTGGCAAACTGTATATCTTCTTTGGAGAAATGTCTATTTAGGTCTTCTGCCCATTTTTGGATTGGGTTGTTTGTTTTTTTGATTTTGAGCTGCATGAGCTGCTTGTAAATTTTGGAGATGAATCCTTTGTCAGTTGCTTCATTTGCAAATATTTTCTCCCATTCTGGGGGTTGTCTTTTCATCTTGTTTATGGTTTCCTTTGCTCTGCAAAAGCCTTTACATTTCATTAGGTCCCATTTGTTTAGTTTCGTTTTTATTTCCATTTCTCAAGGAGGTGGGTCCAAAAGGATCTTGCTGTTATTTATGTCATAGAGTGTCCTGCCTACATTTTCCTCTAAGAGTTTATAGTGTCTGGCCTTATATTTAGGTCTTTAATCCATTTTGAGTTTATTTTTGTGTATGGTGTTAGGGAGTGTTCTAATTTCATTCTTTTACATGTAGCTGTCCAGTTTTCCCAGCACAACTTATTGAAAAGGCTGTGCTTTCTCCATTGTATATTCTTGCCTACTTTATCAAAAATAAGGTGACCATATGTGCATAGTTTTATCTCTGCTCATTCTCTCCTGTTCCATTGATCTATCTTTCTGTTTTTGTGCCAGTACATACTGTCTTGATTACTGTAGCTTTGTAGTATAGTCTGAAGTCTGGGAGCCTGATTCCTCCAGCTCCGTTTTTCTTTCTCAAGATTGCTTTGGCTATTTGGGGTCTTTTGTGTTTCCATACAAATTGTGAAATTTTTTGTTCTAGTTCTGTAAAATATGCCATTAGTAGTTTGGTAAGGATTGCATTGAATCTGTAGATTGCTTTTGGTAGTATAGTCATTTTCACAATGTTGATTCTTCCAATCAAAGAACATGGTATATATCTCCATCTGTTTGTATCATCTTTAATTCCTTTCATCAGTGTCTTATAGTTTTCTGCATATAGGTATTTTGTCTCCTTAGGTAGGTTTATTCCTAGGTATTTTATTCTTTTTGTTGCAATGGTAAATGGGAGTGTTTCCTTAATTTTTCAGATTTTTCATCATTCGTGTATAGGAATGCAAGAGATTTCTGTGCACTAATTTGTATCCTTCTACTTTACCAAATTCATTGATTAGCTCTAGTAGTTTTCTGGTAGCCTCTTTAGGATTCTCTATGTATAGTATCATGTCATCTGCAAACAGTGATAGTTTTATTTCTTCTTTTCCAATTTGGATTCTTTTATTTCGTTTTCTTCTTTGATTGCTGTGGCTAAAACTTCCAAAACTATGTTGAATAATATAGTTATTCATATGTGTAATATATGAATTATATATATTCATATAATATATGAATTATAATACATCACATATATTATAATAATATATGTGACAGTGGGCAACCTTGTCTTGTTCCTGTTCTTAGAGGAAATGGTTTCAGTTTTTCACCACTGAGAATGATGTTGACTGTGGGTTTGTCATATATGGCCTTCATTATGTTGAGGCAGGTTTCCTCTATTCCCACTTTCTGGAGAGTTTTTATCATAAATGGGTGTTGATTTTGTTGAAAGATTTTCTGCATCAATTGAGATGATCATATGGTTTTTATCCTTCAATTTGTTAATATGTTGTATCACATTGATTGATTTGCATATATTGAAGAATCCTTGCATTCCTGGGATTAAGTCCACTTGATCATGGTGTATGACCCTTTTAGTGTGCTGTTGGATTCTGTGTGCTAGTATTTTGCTGAGGATTTTTGCATCTACTTTAATCAGTGATATTGGCCTGTGGTTTTCTTTTTTGTGTGACATCTTTGTCTGGTTTTGGTATCAGGGTGATGGTGGCCTTGTAGAATGAGGTTGCAGATGTTCTTCCCTCTGTTATATTTTGGAAGAGTTTGAGAAGGATAGGTGTTACCTTTTCCTTAAATGTTTGATAGAATTCACCTGTGAAGCCATCTGGTCCTGGGCTTTTGTTTGTTGGAAGATTTTTAATCACAGTTTCAATTTCAGTGCTTGTGATTGGTCTGTTCATATTTTCTTTTTCTTCCTGGTTCAGTCTTGGAAGGTTGTGCTTTTCTAAGAATTTGTCCATTTCTTCCAGGTTGTCCATTTTATTGCCCTATAGTTGCTTGTAGTAATCTCTCATGATCTTTTTTATTTCTGCAGTGTCAGTTGTTACTTCTCCTTTTTCATTTCTAATTCTGTTGATTTGAGTCTTCTCCCTTTTTTTATTGATGAGTCTGGTTATTGGTTTTTCAATTTTGTTTATCTTCTCATAGAACCAGGTTTTAGTTTTACTGATCTTTGCTATTGTTTCCTTCATTTCTTTTTCATTTATTTCTGATCTGATCTTTATGATTTCTTTCCTTCTGCTAACTTTGGGTTTTTTCTTTTTTTCCTTCTTTCTCTAACTGATTTAGATATAAGGTTAGGTTGCTTATTTGAGATGTTTCTTGTTTCTTGAGGGAGGATTGTTTTGCTATAACCTTCCCTCTTAGAACAGCTTTTGCTGCATCCCATAGGTTTTGGGTCATCGTGTTTTCCTTGCCATTTGTTTCTAAGTATTTTTTGATTTCCTCTTTGATTTCTTCAGTGGCCTCTTGGTTATTGAATGGCATATTGTTTAGCCTCCATGTGTTTGTATGTTTTACAGTTTTTTCCCTGTAATTTATATCTAGTCTCATAGCACTGTGGTTTGAACAGATACTTGATACAATTTGAATTTTCTTAAATTTACCAAGGCTGAGTTTGTGACCCAGATATGATCTATCCTGGAGAATGTTCCATGAGCACTTGAGAAGAAAGTGTATTCTGTTGTTTGGGATGGAATGTCCTATAAATATCAGTTAAGTCCATCTTGTTTAATGTGTCATTTAAAGCTTGTGTTTCCTTATTTATTTTCAATTTGGATGATCTGTCCGTTGGTGAAAGTGGGGTGTTAAAGGCCCCTACTATTATTTTGTTACTGTCAATTTCCCCTTTTATGACTGTTAGCATTTGCCTTATATATTGAGGTGCTCCTCTGTTGGGTGCATAAATATTTACAATTGCTATGTCTTCTTCTTGGATTGACCCCTTGATCATTATGTAGTGTCCTTCTTTGTCTCTTGTAATAGTCTTTGTTTTAAAGTCTATTTTGTCTGATATGAGAATTGCTACTCCAGCTTTCTTTTGATTTCCGTTTGCATGGAATATCTTTCTCCATCCTCTCACTTTCAGTCTCTATGTGTCCCTAGGTCTCAAGTGAGTCTCTTGTAGACAGCACATATATGGGTCTTGTTTTTGTATCCATTCCACCTGTCTATGCCTTTTGGTTGGAGCATTTAAGCCATTTACGTTTAAGGTAATTATTGATATGTATGTTCCTATTACCATTTTCTTAATTGTTTTGGGTTTGTTTTTGTAGGTCTTTTCCATCTCTTGTGTTTCTTGCCTAGAGAAGTTCCTTTAGCATTTGTTCTAAAGCTGGTTTGGTGGTGCTGAATTGTCTTTGATTTTGCTTGTCTGTAAATATTTTCATTTCTCTGTTGAATCTGAATGAGATCCTTTCTGGGTAGAGTAATCTTGGGTGTAGGTTTTTCCCTTTCATCACTTTAAATATGTCCTGCCACTCTCTTCTGGCTTGCAGAGTTTCTGCTGAAAGATCAGCTGTTAACCTTATGGGGATTCCCTTGTATGTTATTTGGTGCTTTTCCCTTGCTGCTTTTAATATTTTTTCTTTGTATTTAATTTTTGATCATTTGATTTATATGTGTCTTGGCATGTTTCTCCTTGGATTTATCCTGTATGGGATTTTCTGTGCTTCCTGGACTTGATTGACTATTTCCTCTCCCATGTTAGAGAAGTTTTTGAGTATAATCTCTTCAAATATTTTCTCAGACCCTTTCTTTATCTCTTCTTCTGGGACCCCTATAATTCAAATGTTGGTGTGTTTAATGTTGTCCCAGAGGTATCTGAGATTGTCCTCAATTCTTTTCATTCTTTTTTCTTTATTCTGCTTTGTGGCAGTTATTTCCACTATTTTATCTTCCAGGTCACGTATCCATTCTTCTGCCTCAGTTATTCTGCTATTGATTCCTTCTTGAGAATTTTAAATTTCATTTATTGTGTTGTTCATCATTGTTTGTTTGCCCTTTAGTTCTTCTAGGTCCTTGTTAAATGTTTCTTGTATTTTCTCCATTCTATTTCCAAGATTTTGGATCATCTTTATTATCATTATTCTGAATTGTTTTTCAGGTAGACTGCCTCTTCATTTGTTTGGTCTGGTGGGATTTTACCTTGCTCCTTCATCTGCTGCATATTTCTCTGTCTCCTCATTTTGCTTAACTTACTCTGTTTGGGGTGTCCTTTTTGCCAGCTGCAGGTTCCTAGTTCCCATTGTTTTTGGTGTCTGCCCCCAGTGGGTAAGTTTGGTTCTGTGGGTTGTTTAGGATTCCTGGTGGAAGGGACTAGTGCCTGTGTTCTGGTGGGTGGGACTGCATGTTGTCTTTCTAGTGGGTGGTGCCATGTCCGGTGGTGTCTTTTGAGGTGTCTGTGATCTTAGTATGATTTTAGGTAACCTCTGTGCTAATGGGTGGGATTCTGTTCCTGTCTTGCTAGTTGTTTGGCATGGGGCATCAAGAACTAGAGCTTGCTGGCTGTTTGGTGGAGCTGGGTCTTAGCTTTGAGACAGAGATCTCTGGGAGAGCTCTTACTGATTGATATTATGTGGGGCCACTAGGTGTCTGGTGTTCAAATGTCCTGTACTTGACTCTCCCACCTCAGAGGCTTAGGCCTGACACATGGGTGGAGCACCAAGACCCTGTGAGCCACACAGCACTCTTGTTTCCAACAGACCCTGCAGGCAGAGATCCAGGAGACTGACTGATGTGGTAGGAATTCTCACCTTTTGCTGGCTTCTGTCAGGTGTCCCAGCATCTCTTACTGCAACAGCATTGGAGCAAGTAGTGTCCAGCCAATAAAGTTTCATCCCATTCTCATCCCAGCTGCTGGGTAGGAAGAAATTACCCTCTACCCTTCTAGGTTCTTCTCTCTGGTTTTAAATACCATCTTCTACTTCTGTGTTCATTCTTAATATGTCCTGTAACGGAAGCTGCTAGATCCATAAACTGGTAAAAAAAAAATTACATGTTAGTTGTGACAAATTGCTAGAGGCTGAATGTAGAGTGACATGAGAGTGATAAATTCTGAGTGTGTTACAGCAGGCAGGTAGCCAGATATGAGCAGAGATCCATAATTACTACTATTGTTTTTTTTTTTTTTTACACATGAGCTTCTGATTCTCTATATAGCACAATGGAAAAAATGGAACTTACAACAAGCTGGTGTTGGTTTAAAAAACATGAAAGAAACATGAATCCAAGATTCCAGTAGGGACATGAAAACTCTGAGTGCCACTAGGTGTGGAGGCTTGCTGATGGGATCCCCACCAAGGAATAATTATTTAAAGGGTATAGTCTCTTGAGTGGAGTCTGATAGGTAAGATGAGCTGGGTGTTTGCAACTGCATTCTTTCCCTCTTTGATTGGGGGGATGGGCTTGATACCTGTAAGCCTTTGGACCTAATGTCCTGGTGACAGAGGAGGAATTTAATCACAGATAACAGAGGTAACCTGGAAAGACCTATACCTGTTCTAGATGATGATATTTCTCAAGAATAAAAATGATTCTGATAATATTATGTAAACACTTAATGAGGCATGAGGCATTCCCAGGCACTATGCCAGAGACCACACTAGTTAGGTGTCAATTTGTCCGTCTTCTTTGTCATCCCTTCAAAACTTCAATGTTCTCCCATTGTCTACAAGATTACATTAAAACTCTCAAGACTACTTCTAGTCTGGCCTCAACCTATCTTTTGAACCACATCTCCAATTGTCACAACCCACTTAACTGTACTTACTCTGATTACAGAGAAAGCAGAGAGTGCTTTCTAAATAAACTTTATTCTTTTGCAACTCCGTGATTTTGCATGTGTTGAGAGGTACAGTGGGAAAGGGGAAATTGCATAATGGACTTAGTGTAGATTTTAAAGTTGGGAGCTGAGTAACCACAGGCAAATTACTTAGCCTCTCTGAGCCTCTTCTTCCTCATTTGTAAGATGGGGATAATAATTACTTCCTGGTGGTGTTGTGTGGTTTGTATGAGATGCATGCAATGCACATAACAGAGCATCTGCAACAAAAGATGTGCTCCATAAAATAGATGCTCCTCTGTCTTCCTGTTATATGGAGTTCAGCCCCACCTATGAGTTCCTACTCATCTTTTGAGACTCTGTCAAATTACACCTCATTTACACAGCCCATAATAAGATCCCCCAGCCAGTACCTCATAGAATTAGGATGAATAACTTGACAACAAATGGTAAGATGATTGGGAGGAAGGAGGGACCTAGAATAAACAGGCCAGATGAAACCTTTTTCTCCTTGTGGCCAAAACACATTTTTCCACAGAAGGAGCTTCCTAGCCTGGTTCTGTCTCCTTAGGTCACTCTCAAATTTCTTTGGAGTTTTGCTTGCCTCCTCCTCTCTCTCCCACACTTCCTATCCTACTCCCTCTCTCAAATTTACCCATCTAATCTAGGGTTTCTTCCAATCCTGTTATTGGCAGGTTGACAAGTCTTTCAGCCCCTGGTTCACTCTTTGACAAATAAGATGTCATTCATCCTTTTACTGCCTTAGATTTCCCATGTTCTTTTTATTCCTTTACTGGATTCTGTGTGTTTTGTTTTTTGACATCCTTGGACCAAAAACTACAAGGCTGCTTTGCATGGTAAACTCACAGGATTGTAAAGATGGGTCTAATTACATCTCTACCCTCTGTGTTTTGTACACAAAGAATAGGAAGCTCAGATCTGTGAAAAACACTTATTGAGTTAACACTTAGATGTTGATTAAGGCTCTGACCCATGTCTCCCTCAACCTTTCCAGTGCTTGACTGTTGTCCCACACTGACTCCTCTGATCATAAGGCACCTTGAAATCTCAGAGAACTCCAGCTGGAAGAGTGTCAAAATAATGCTCCTTAGCTGTGTGGGGTACAACCCAAAGCCAAATGATTCCCTTCCTATACTGTTAAGCCCAGGGGCTTTTTAATTGAGCCAACTAGGATGATGTATGCCAAGGACATCCATGACCATGTGGATGGAAAGAGGTGAATTTTTTGAGACAGGCTGCCTCATAGAGACCTGTAAATGAGGCAAGCTGTCTCATAAAGTTGGGCAGGACAGTTCAGAGATGTCAGAATGCCCAGCAGACAGCCCCTCTCCACTGAATTTCCCACCTGATATGATTTCCTAACTTAATCTCTTCCTAGTTCCAGATGGATACTGATTGTGGTTTTGCAGAGATTCATATTCAAAGGAACTGTGATGGTGTGATTGGGTCTTTCTGTAAATAATGAAAGTGAGAGGAAAAGAATGAATATTTATGGAGCACTTACACAAGGTCTGGTAATTTTACATACATGTTTTTACATAAATCTTCACAAAAGCATTAATGAAGTTGTGAGAAATTTTCTTATTTTATAGATGAGGAAGCTGAGGCTTAGGAATGATAACTAATTTGCCAAAGGAGGCTACAGACAGATTCAAATTTTTACTTATTTTATTTGGACAAGATGAGGTATACAAAGACTTTGAATGAGATTTTGTAGAACTGATTTCTAGACTCCAATATTCTATTTGTGTTGATTTCAATAAGCATCCTGAGTCTGGCCTATATTTCTTTTCCCTCATTTTAAAACCAGGTGTTACTACCAAATGTAAAGTAGATAGCTAGTGGGAAGCAGCCGCATAGCACAGGGAGATCAGCTCAGTGCTTTGTGACCATCTAGAGGGGTGGGATAGGGAGGGTGGGAGGGAGGGAGATGCAAGAGGGAAGAGATATGGGAACATATGTATATGTATAACTGATTCACTTTGTTATAAAGCAGAAACTAACACACCATTGTAAAGCAATTATACTTCAATAAAGATGTTTAATTAAAAAAATAAATAAATAAAATAAAACCAGGTGTTAATTCTGCCTTACTTTCTTATAGGGATGTTGGAAAGTCAGGTGAAAAAATGGATTTGACAGTGCTTTGAAAATTATGAAGTATACAAATACAAGTTATTATTATCATTTCATTGCAAAGTAAATATTGAATAGATAAAGAAAACCTAAGGTGTGTACAAATTTCTACATTGTTTTTCAAATTATTTTGGAAGCTAACCAAAACCAAGAAGTAGATTAATAAAATATCCCAACCTTATTAACTGTTCTTCAACTATGAATTAAAATGTGATTACTAAATTCAGAAGCTCTATATCTTAGTATTCAAAAATAGTCTGACCTCTCAATATTCTGTGCTTAATGTTTTGTGTGAGTTGAATGAAATTCTAACATTTATCTGACAATTGCTTTATGTATATTCTTTATAATGCATTAATAGACATTGTCATTTCTGTACCATGTTCACATCTTTTCCTTCAGACATTGAAAAATAAAACTAGTAGTATCAGTAATACCAATTCAGAAATTGACTATTTATGTGGCCAAGGCAAAGTGTTTGTGGTTAGAATTCAGTAATGTAGAAAAAGCTAATTTTCTATTTATCAAGACAGAAGAAACAATACACTCTTAACCATGAACAAACTGGGAAGAAAACCTTTCCTTTCTGACTTCTGTTTCCACTTGGATTATGATTTTTTCTTCAGTGTATGGGAGCTAATTGGTATTTTTAAGCATAGGTATATACATAAATATGTATCACTTTTTCTGAGAGTAAAAATATAAAGGAAGACTAAATACTAAAAGTAATTTTCCTGGTAAGCTTGAAGAAAGTCTCATTATTGTAAACTAGTTTGTGTCTATTATTTGTTACTATGTAACAAATGGAGTACTTACCAAGTTACCTTGACTGCACTGATGCTAGGGCTTAGGTGCAAACAAGGTGATAAAAACAAAGTGACCCTTCTCTCCCATGTGTTCATTTACACGAATGATCAGACACAGGGATGGAGGAACAGAGGAACGTTTTGTGAAAAAGTCTTGGGAAATGAAGTTCTGAATACAGCAGGGCAGCTGAAGCTGAGTCTTGGCCTTGCCTTTGTCCTCTGTGTAAAATCTGGTGTATAGATGAGTTGAGGGTTGTATCACTAAAAGTTTTTACTTTTGGGTTCATGACTCTTAATTTTGTACCTACTCCTTCCCAGCCCCCATCTCCAGAAGGGCTATAAAGTAGAAGGGGTCATCTTCCGTCACAGGAGTTGCCACATGCGTTTCTGACTAGAAGGTGCAGCAGGTCTGTTCTAGGTCCAGAAGCCTTGGGTTGAGCACGTTCTCATCTTTATCAGGTGTAGGAGCTTAACAGAGCTGAAAGGCCACTCTGGGGAGCTAATGGAACTTGGAAGCTGTGGGTGACCTTAATTTGGCTGGCTGACTCTTGATAGATATAAGCCTGTTTGGTGATTCTAAGAATTGCTTGAGGGAGAGGAAATCTGGGAAAACCTGGGCTTCTAGCCATTGTGATTTAGCTGTAAGTGTCAGCAGTGCCACATTGTGTTTGCTGGTTAAGAAGGCTGCTCAGATTGCCAGTAAATAATTAAATAATTCACAAACAAGCAGATATATAAGTAAATATTTTTATTTCCACAAATAATTTAAATAAAATTACACACTGGGAAAACTGCAAAACTACACCCTACAAATTTATTTTTAAAATGAAACCAAATTATACAATTGATACCAATGCTGCTTTTACCACCAGATGCCATAGGTTAACCTGGGGGAGCTAGGGGAATAAGGGAAGTGGCGAAGCAGATATTGGTTATAATGCAAAGTGAGTGAAGGGGAGTGTGGGGGGAGTGAAGTCAGGGGCCAACATCAAGGTTACATATGGTGCTATTAGTGTTGGAGTGTGGTTGCTTTTAGTTGCTTCTCAATATCAGATACAACTTCATAAACGTGCCCAGGTCTAGAAACATAGAAGAGGGTCAGATAGAGAAACCATATTGAAAATGATGTTTTATTGACATGGTTGAAACTAGAAAATCTGTTCCGTTAAACTCCATAGCTGTCAGCTGTCCTCAGTCCTGGGGAGCCAGTAAAACACCAAGAGCTCAGTCAGTTGCTCCCAGTGAGAAAGAGAAAGTTTCTGCATTACTGGACTCCACAGACACCTAGGCCTGTCATTCTTCAGTCATCTGTCCCTCTGGGAATTATAGACCAATAGATAACATGGATTTCAAATTATTTGGGCCATGATGAGAGGGAAACTTATCACATCAATCAAACCCCAAATAAAAGTTATTCAAAATAAAGGGTGTGATGGTGGAAGGATTTCAAAGCACCACTAGGGATAGGTAGGACTCTGAGTTGATACTGGCTATAGGATTTCTCCCAGAGAAAATCTACAAATGGGCTCCTTAAATCTGTACACCAGTTTTTGTGTGTATGGACATATTTGCATTATTCTGTTAAGAGGGAATGTGTCTTCCATTATATTTTCAAAGAAATCTGTGTTAGTCAGTCTTTCTAACTGCTGTAACAAACAACTCTAAAATCACCGTGGCTTAAAGATTGACTTCTCACTTGTTACTGGCCCTGTTCAGTTGGGGAGGTTAGGAGAGTGTGTTCTGCTTCATATACCGGGGTTGTGGGTATTTGGGAGGAAGATCACAGATGTAAAGTGCCATTTTCAATGAAGCATATTAAGGGAAATCATCAACATGTTTTATCATTGGTGGTGATGCTTAATCACTTGACTGAGGTAGTGTTTGTTGTCTTTCTCCACTGTAAAGTTACTCTTCCTTTGCCACCTTCCCCCTTTCTGTACTTACTGTACTCTTTGGAAGGAAGTTTCTGTGTGCAGCCCAAATGCTTAAAGAGTGGTGAGTTATGCTTTACCTCTTTTGAGGGTGCAGTATCTATGTAAATTATTTGTAATTCTTCTACAAGGGAGATTTGTCTCTTTCCTCCTATTTTCATTTATTTATTTATTTATTTATACTCCTGTAATTGTGCTTTTTTTCTGAACACTTCCTTACTGGCACTACAAGATGCTCCAGACTCATGTTGTGTATTTCCTGCCCCAGTCCTAGAATCAGCCACTTCTCCAAGGGACCCTGGTTTCTTTTACTGGGCAATGATATTAGAAAATATCTGGGTGCTAGGTGTGCTGCTGCTACAGAATCAGCTGACAGAGCAAGGAAATGTACGTGTATATACATAAATGAATAAGTTTTTCTATATGTTGCCATCTGTATCTGTATTAGACTAAACATAAGTGCATACTGATGTCTCCAACTCTAATCCATTACCACATGCATCATTCTAGGTTCCTCCCCTTGTTTGTTTGTAATATCCAACTCCAACAATGAGAAACCTTGTTCCTTCTAACTGTCATTTATTTTCTTAATTGTACCATTATGTATTAGTGGTATCAGAATTGTTAACCCAGAGGAGACAACTTTATCAGCAAGAGTTCAATACTTATGTCAGTTTTGTTGGTTTGTTTTTGCCTTTAGCCTTATGGATTCTACTCATTTCCAGTTATTTAGGTCAGTACTTTTTGTCCCTGTTCCCTTCTGTAAGGTTATTTCAGAACTTGTAATATCGTTAGATTGTTTTGTCACATCCTGCATTCCATCCTGAGATTCCTTGACCTCCTAAATTATGTTTAAAAATTTGCATAAATTGAGGTTCACTCCTTGTTCTGTAAAAGGCTATGAGTTTTGACAACTTCATAGTGTCATGTATCCACCATTACAATAACATTATAGGATGGTTTCAATGGCTCCAAATATCCCTGGTGATTTTCTTATTCAACACTTTCTCCCTGCATAACCACTGATCTTTCTACCATTCCATCAATTCTGCATTTTCTGGAATATGGTACATTTTTTGGAATGTGATACAATCCCCCCACGCCCAACACTGGTTTCTTTAACCTGGCAACATGCCTCCAAGATTAACATATCTCCTCATAGTTTCATAGATCACATCTTTTCTTTATCACCAAATAACATTCCATTATATGGATGTATCATAGCTTAGTTATCCATTTACCTAGTGAAAAATAGGACACCTCTAGTTTTTGTTAATTAGGAATATAGAGCTATAAACATTCATGTGCACGTTTTTGTGTGGACATAATTTTTCAGTTCGGTAAATACTTAGGAGTGCAATTATTGGATCGTATGGCAAAATTAGGTTTAGCTTTGTAAGAAGTTGCCACAATATCTTCCAAAGTAGCTGTAACCAGCAATGAGTGATAATTCCTGTTGCTTTATATCCTTGTCAGCAAGTGGTATTGTCAGTTAAAAAAATATTTTTATGTTTACAGCAGCTTTATTCGTAATTACCCAAACATGGAAGCAACCAAGATGTCCCTCAACAGGCGAGAAGATACATCAAATGCGGTGCATCCAGGCAATGGAATGCAATTCAGGGACAAAAAGAAATGAGCTACCTAGCCACGAGGAGACATGCAGGAAACTCCAAATGCATACTACCAATTGAAAGAAGTCATCTGAAAAGGTCACATATCATATGATCCCAACCACATAAGACATTGCAGAGAGGACAAAACTACGGAGATGGCAAAAAGATAAGTGGGTTGTCGGGGGTCCGGGTGGAGAGAGGAAGGAACCCAGGTGTTTCTCCTCCCAGGATTCTCATGCTGCCCCTGTAGAGCTCCAAGATTCCTCAAGATGGGGCTTCTTTTGGGAAGAGTGGTTGGGGCAGCAGCATCTGGAGCCTGATGTCACCGTTTTCTGAGCCCCCCGAAACTCAGTGAAAGTTTTTTGAATTTTAACCATTCTAATAGGTATGTGTATCTCATTTTTGTTTTAATTTAAAATTCCCTAATGTCAAATGATGTCGAGCATCTTTTCATATATTTATTTACCATCTTTGGTGAGGTGTCTGTTCAGATCTTTAGTCCATATTTAAAGTTGGGCTGTTTGTTTTCCTGTTGTTGATTTTAAGGGTTCTTTGTATATTTTGGATATAAGTCATTCATCAGACATTTATTTTGCAAATATTTTCTCCCAGTCTGTGTCTTGTCTCTTCATTCTCTAACAGTGTCTTTTACAGAGCAGAAGTTTCTAATTTTAATGAAGTCCAACTTATCAGTTTCTTATTTCATGAGTTGTGACTCAGTTTCTTTTTATTAGTGTTCTGTCTTTCTCCATGGTCTCTTTCCACTGGACACTTTGAATCCAACCACCACCTAATGATAAAAGATATACCATATGGATGATTCTATAGGACACTTTAGGTCCTGGCCTGGAAGTGGTTTACATCATTTCTGCACATTCTATTGGGCAGAACTCATCACATAGTGCCATCTAGATTTTAAAAAGTTGAGAAATGTAGTTTTCTTGATGCCCAGCAGAAAAGTGAAATGTTTTTTTTTTTAATTTAAAAAAAAATTTTTTTTTTGGCTGTGTTGGGTATTCGTTTCTGTGCAAGGGCTTTCTCTAGTTGTGGCAAGCGCAGACCACCCTTCATCGTGGTGCACGGGCCTCTCACTATCGCGGCCTCTCTTGTTGGGAGCACAGGCTCCAGACACGCAGGCTCAGTAATTGTGGCTCACGGGCCCAGTTGCTCCACGGCATGTGGGATCTTCCCAGACCAGGGCTCGAACCCGTGTCCCCTGCACTGGCAGGCAGATTCTCAACCACTGCGCCACCAGGGAAGCCCAAGTGAAATGTTTTGATGAACATTCAGAATGATTTCTCCTACAAGGTTTATGACTAATATATGGTTGGAAAACACTGCCTTGGACACTCATTTGTGAAAGAGTATGTTTTGCAGGATGCCATAACTTAGTTTGCCAGGCTTGCTGGGCCACCTAAGGAAATTAGATGGGAAGTTTTTAGAATGGAGTCACAGTGGAAATATGTTTCTTCAAAGTAATCTTGAAAGATTCTGATGTTTCTAGGTGTCTTTGAAGAGATTTATGGTGCTTAACCCACTATGTTCCCTGTCTTAGTTCATATGAGGTACTATAACAAAAATACATTTGTTAGCTTAAACAACAAAGATTTATTTCTCACAGTTCTGGAGACTGGGAAGTCCAAGATCAAGGTGCCAGGCAAATTCAGTGTCTGCTGAGGGCTATTTTCCTGGTTTATAGCTGGCCAGCTTCTTGCTGTATCCTCACATGGTGGGAGGGGCAAGGGAGTTCTCTGGGGCCTCTTTTATATGGTCACTAATCCTATTCATGAGGGTTCAACTCTTTTGATCTAATCACTTCTCAAAGGTCCCCACCTCCTAATAACAGCACATTGGGGGTTAGGTTTCAACAAATGAATTTGAGGTGGAGGCACAAACACTTAGTCTATAACCTTTCATCACTAAACCACCAGGAGAGGAAAAAGAACTGCAAATGAGAAAGAAAATTGTCTGAAAGACTCTCAAATACCTACCAATCTCTGAGAGAGATTAACTAACCCTGAGGACCATGGAGAAGACATCTTTCACAGTTTGTTTCTACATTTTTAGAGGGAAGGGGAGGGGTCTAAAATAATGCTTATGACAGCACTGCCTAAAGGAAGTGAGGGGTAACTTGGTTGCTTGGCATTTGGTATTTGTCTCTGTTTGTTCCATGAAAACTTGTGAAAATGTTGGCTGATGTAGCTAATATTTGGTCCATTTGTTATAAAGGATGTCAAGATCTTCAGTGGGATTTGTGGTTGTTTTTTTCCATCAACCTTAGGAATATTTCCTTTGACAGTTGGTAGCATACCACACATTCTTTGTACAGAGATCACAGTAAATATGAATTAGGTTTTATAAAGAGAGGTAGAGAGTAGAGGTTTAAGGAACTGAACCAATTTTATCAAATTTCAAATTCATATTGAAAAAATAAAAATGACAATATTAGTTTATAAATGAGCATATCTTTTCTATTTTTCTTTCATGGATAGTGATGAAGATTGTTACATAGCCACTTTTTAAACACCTACTAATCTCTGGTTTTGTACAAGGTTTCAAAACCTTCTTGATTACATGCCTTAACTATAAAATTATGATCATGGACCCCAAAAATATGTACATTTACTAATAAACTCTATACATGTGAAACTGCAGTAATATATTATGGACATTAAAAACCTTTCAAAGATAAGTATTCAAATAGAAGATATTACATTAATATAAAAGTTGAAATTCCAATTGTTTCTTTCCCCATTCCAATGGGTGGTCTTGCCCATATTCTGGGTCACGCTCAATTAAAGAGTTTGTTAACATAAATAAGACACTTTAGGTAATATGCTTTAAATCAGAGTTTTCTACGCAATGACAAGTTGTCACGTAAAACTTTATTTTACAAGAATTTCATCTACAATTTTAGGACTGGATGCCACACGGTCCATGCTGTTGAAATGGAAAGTTACCAAATAGGTTCCTTTCAGATTCAGGAAGAAAATAATCTAGCTTTCTCAGAACCCTTTTTCTTTGACTCAGCTGTTGTCAATTAATCACATATTTAAGTTTTTATGATGCAGACAGAAAGATTAAGACCAACAATTTTCACTCTAGTGAGAATGATTTAGAGAATCATGAAAATGAATTTCCCTCTATTCACCTGAAACAGTGAAAGAGTCTGAAGCAAAAAGATGCAAGAGGCTAAAAAGGATCCAGGAAAAACAAACAAACCAGAAACCAAAACAAAAGTAGACTAATGAAAATTATAGTACTAAGAGTAATAAGAACTAACATTTACTGAGTACTTGTTATGTGCCAGAAATTGTCTTTGCTAAGTGATTTACACACATTATCTATTTCATCTTTATAAAAACCTATGAAATGTGTTAATTATTATCTATTTTATACAATGAGCTAACTGGCTCCTGAGTTGAAAGATTAATGGAAAAAAGTTTTGTTTCTGGAAAATAAAGGATGTTTAAGTAATTGTCAGTTGTTCGGTATATCCTCTGTCAGAAGGGTTTCCTGCAGTATGTAGGAAGTTGGATTTGTTTACCTTTCAGATCTTTCCAGCACTATATTTCTATAAATAGTTTTGAACTTACCTTGTGCTTAGCATTCTTCCAGATGCTTACCAAGTATACAATCTTGAACAAGTCACTTAACTTCAATGAGTCTCAATTTGATCATCTGTAAATTGGGGCTATCCTATCTGATTGGCCTTTCTGAAGAAATTCTTGTAAAAATCCAACATGAGTGTTTTGAGGACTTTCTATGATGTTCTATCTGCTTAAGGCATCCTTGTCATTATTGTTAAAACATGGTGTATTCTCTGTGTTACAGGAGTTTTTAGTTCATGAAGAAATTTTACTTACAACAAAAAGGCATATTCAGGGGCTTCCCTGGTGGTGCAGTGGTTAAGAATCTGCCTGAAAATGCAGGGGACATGGGTTTGAGCCCTGGTCCAGGAAGATCTCACATGCCGCAGAGCAACTAAGCCCATGCACCACAACTACTGAGCCTTGGCTCTAGAGCCAGTGAGCCACAACTACTGAAACCCACATGCCTAGAGCCTGTGCTCCGCAACAAGAGAAGCCACCGCAATGAGAAGCCTGAACACCACAATGAAGAGTAGCCCCTGTTCGCCACAGCTAGAGAAAGCCCATGCCCAGCAATGAAGACCCAATGCAGCCAAAAATAAATAAATTAAATAAATAAATTTAAAAAAGGCAAATTCATAAACGGAGCAGATAATACTTTTTTGTTTTTTCCTATCGGAGTCATATGGCCTCAGGTTTGGACAGAGAAAGGAACCATTAATTGATGGGAGAAAGTAGTCCTAATTCTTTCATGGTGTTAATAGAGACTTTAATAATCCTTTGCATTCAAAGGACTCTTTAAATTTTTGAAATACTTGTACACTAATTATTTCACCTAAGCATCCCAAGGCTTTACAGATGAGGATGCCGAAGCTGAGCACATGTTGTTGTGTGGCCCTGCATTAGGCAGTTACTGTGGTGGTGGAGTCAAAAGTAAAACTAAGAAAAAAAAAAAAAAAAAAAGTAAAACTAAGGACTTTTGATTCTCAGTTCCAGAATTGGTTTTTCATCCAACTTACTGTATTAACTACAGAGACACCAGATTCTCCTGTTAGCACTGCTTTGAGAGACTTTGGTCACCAACTTGGATGTACCATTTTACTTCCTTGGTCAACACATGGCTTACTTCATCAGGGTAGTCACCTCTGCCTCTGTCCCTCCTCTGTTCTTTCCCTCCCTCTTTCTCTTTATAATCACTTAAGGATTTAAGGGTGTTTAATATGCTAGGGACTATGCTAGGTGCTAGAGATAAGTAATCAAATAGAAGTTCTCAGTCTCATATAAGAGTCTTATTGAGGAGATAAATAAGAGGCAATTATAATTTGCTGTGATGGTGATAAAATACTGGTAAGTGGGCAAGGTTTTGAAGAGGATCAGGATAGGGTCTGATCCCAACAAGGAGAAAGAGGGAGGTCAGGGAAAGCTTCCTGGGGAAGTCATACCCCGAGAGAGGTAGCAGTCAGACCAGCATAGATCATGAGAACATGCAGAGGGGACCTGTGCCCCAGCTGCTCTTGGTTTGACTGAAGGTGAAGGACAGAGTGCAGTGCTCTTTAGTTAGGAAGTTCCTGACCCCCAAATCAGGGATTCTTTAGAGTTTTGGCTTGAAAAACCAAGCCTTGACTTCTGTGAATACTCAGTGACTGGCATCCCCGGGTTTCTAGCCTCTCCTTCTCCCTTGGGCAGCCCTGGGGTGCTGATTGAGCCACTGGCCCTCTCTACATCCCAGGGTTTGCCAGCGATTAAGGGTATTTTTGTCTGAGTGCCTAAGTACTGGGGCAAACTGCCCAGCTCAAATGAATCAATGGACTAAAAATTGTCTTCCCAGCAGGCACTGCCAAAGCAGCCTCCAGCCAATGTTCCAGGCAAATGAGAAAAGATCCATTGAGCTCAGCAGGAGGCTCTGTTTTGGCTGACTCAGCACCCTGGGAGCAATTCTCCAGTCATTTATACCTCTGCTTTTCCTCTCTGAGCTCTGCTCTGGGTCTCTACTCTTGATGAGATCTGTTTTGTGCCAAAGCAGGAGGTGCTGAGGTTTCAAATGAAGATACCTTATCAACATCTCTGTGTGCCTCTGGCATGCCCATAAAGTAAACCAAGCTCAATAGTCTACTTTCATTCTCTATTAATTTAATACATCACTGGGTTTGGCCCAAATAATAAAGGTTTTAGTTCAAGAAAAACATTTTTAAAAATGATGAATGAGATTAACCTTGCAAAAATCATGGAAAATAAAATAATATTTGCAGTTGAAAGCAGAGAGTTTAAGAAACTTGTGAAAATTCATACAACTAGCTTGTGGAGGAACTGGGCCTAGAACTCATGACTTCTGGCTAATTTTAGTTTTTAAAAATGATTGTTTTCCTAATTTTTAGAGAACACTAAAAATATATTTTCTTCTTTTGTAACTGCAATCCTACAAAGTAAGCAGGGCATATGCCATTATCATAGCTGCATAGAAATTGGGCAGACTTGTAGACCTGCAAGATGGCGGAAGAGTAAGACGTGGAGATCACCTTCCTCCCCACAAATACATCAGAAATACATCTACATGTGGAACAACTCCTGCAGAACACCTATTGAACGCTGGCAGAAGACCTCAGACCTCCCAAAAGGCAAGAAACACCCCACGTACCTGGGTAGGGCAAAAGAAAAAAGAAAAAACAGAGACAAAAGAATAAGGATGGGACCTGCACCAGTGGGAGGGAACTGTGAAGGAGGAAAAGTTTCCACACACTAGGAAGCCCCTTCACTGGCGGAGACAGTGGGCACGTGGCAGGGGGAAGCTTCAGAGCCATGGAGAAGAGTGCAGCAATAGGGGTGCAGAGGACAAAGCGGAGAGATTCCTGCACAGAGGATTGGTGATGACCAGCACTCACCAGCCCGAGAGGCTTGTCTGCTCACCCGCCGGGACGTGTGGGCACTGGGAGCTGAGGCTCTGTCTTCGGATGTCAGATCCCAGGGTGAGGACTGGGGTTGCCTGCGTGAACACAGCCTGAAGGGGGCTAGTGTGCCACAGCTAGCCTGGAGGGAGTCCGGGAAAAAGTCTGGAACTGCCGAAGAGGCAAGAGACTTTTTCTTGCCTCTTTGTTTCCTGGTGCGCAAGGAGAGGTGATTAAGAGCACCAATTAAATGAGCTCCAGAGATGGGCATGAGAGGCTAAGGCTGCTGCTGCTGCCACCAAGAAGCCTGTGTGCAAGCACAGGTCACTATCCACACTTCCCCTCCCAGGAGCCTGTGCAGCCCACTATGGCCAGGGTCCTGTGATCAAGGGACAACTTCCCCAGAAGAACACACGGAGCACTTCATGCTGTTGCAATGTCATGTCAGTCTCTGCCACCGCAGGATCGCTGTGCATTATGTACTGCTCCCTCAACCTGGCCTGAGTGAGCCAGAGGCCCCTACCAGCTGCTACTTTAATCCTGTCCTGTCTGAGTGAAGAACAGATGTCCTCAGGTGACGTACACACAGAGGCGGGGCCAAATCCAAAGCTGAACCCCAGGAGCTGTGTGAAGAAAGAAGAAAAAGGGAAAATTCTACCAGCAGCCTCAGGAGCAGTGGATTAAATCTCCACAATCAACCTGATGTATCCTGAATCTGTGGAATACCTGAAAAGACAATGAATCATCCCAAGTTGAGGCGGTGGACTTTGGAAGCAATGATATATATATATATATATTTCCTTTTTCTCTTTTTGTGAGTGTGTATGTGTATGCTTCTTTGTGTGATTTTTGTCTGTATTGCTTTGCTTTTTCAATTTGTCCTAGGGTTCTGACCGTCTGCTTTTTTTTCTTTTTGTATAGTTTTTAGTGCTTGTTATCATTGGTGGATTTGTTTTTTGGTTTGGTTGCTCTCTTTTTTCTTTTTTTTATTATTTTTTAATTTTTTAAATTTTTAATAAATATTTATTTTAATAACTTTTATTTTATTTATTTATTTATTTATTTATTTATTTATTTATTTATTTATTTCTCCCTTTTATTCTGAGCCGTGTGGATGACAGGGTCTTGGTGCTCTGGCTGGTGTCAGGCCTGTGCCTCTAAGATGGGAGAGCCGAGTTCAGGACATTGGACCACCAGAGACCTCCCAGCTCCATGTAATATCAAACGGTGAAAATCTCCCAGACATCTCCATCTCAACACCAAGACCCAGCTTCACTCAATGACCAGCAAACTACAGTGCTGGACACCCTATATCAAACAACTAGCAAGACAGGAACATAACCCTACCCAGTAGCAGAAAGGCTGCCTAAAATCATAAGAAGGTCACAGACACCCAAAAACAAACCACCAGACGTGGACCTGCCCACCAGAGAGACAAGATCCAGCCTCATCCACCAGAACACAGGCACTAGTCTCCTCCACCAACAAGCCTACACAAGCCACTGAACCTACCTTACCCACTGGGGGCAGACACCAAAAACAATGGGAACTAGGAACCAGCAGCCTGCAAAAAGGGGAACCAAACACAGTAAGTTAAGCAAAATGAGAAGACAGAGAAATATGCAGCAGATGAAGGAGCAAGGTAAAAACCCACCAGATCAAACAAAGGAACACTAAATAGGTAGTCTACCTGAAAAAGAATTCAGAGTAATGATAGTAAAGATGATTCAAAATCTTGGAAATAGAATTGAGAAAATACAAGAAACATTTAACAAGGACCTAGAAGAACTAAACAGCAAACAAACAATGATGAACTATACAATAAATGAAACTCAAAATTCTCTAGAAGGAATCAATAGCAGAATAACTGAGGCAGAAGAATGGATAAGTGACCTGGAGGATAAAATAGTGGAAATAACTAGTGCAGAGCAGAAAAAAGAAAAAAGAATGAAAAGAATTGAGGACAGTCTCAGAGACCTCTGAGACAACATTAAATGCACGAACATTCGAATTATAGGGGTCTAAGTAGAAGAAGAGGAAAAGAAAGGGAATGAGAAAATATTTGAAGAGATTATACTTAAAAATTTGCCTAATATGGGAAAGGAAATAGTTAAACAAGTCCAGGAAGTTCAGAGAGTTCCATATAGGATATATGCAAGGAGAAACAGGCCAGGAAACATATTAATCAAACTATCAAATACTAAATACAAAGAAAAAATATTAAAAGCAGCAAGGGAAAAACAACAAATAACATACAAGGGAATCCCCATAAGGGTAAGAGCTGATCTTTCAGCAGAAACTCTGCAAGCCAGAGGGGAGTGGCAGGACATATTTAAAGTGATGAAACGGAAAACCCTACAACTAAGATTACTCTACTCAGCAAGGATCTCATTCAGATTTGACAGAGAAAGTAAAACCTTTACAGACAAGCAAAAGCTAAGAGAATTCAGCACCACCAGGCCAGCTTTACAACAAATGCTAAAGGAACTTCTCTAGGCAGGAAACACAAAAGAAGGAAAAGACCTACAATAACATACCCAAAATAATTAAGAAAATGGTAATAGGAGCATGTATATGAATAATTATCTTAAATGTAAATGGCTTAAATGCTCCAACCAAAAGACATAGATGGGCTGAATGGATACAAAAACAAGACCTGTATATATACCGTCTAAAAGAGACCCACTTCAGACCTAGGGACACATACAGACTGAAAGTGATTGGATGGAAAAAGATATTCCATGCAAACGGAAATCAAAAGATAGCTGGAGTAGCAATTCTCATATCAGACAAAATAGAGTTCAAAACAAAGACTATTACAAGAGACAAAGAAGGACACTACATAATGATCAAGGGATCAATCCAAGAAGAAGACATAACAGTTGTAAATATTTATGCACCCAACAGAGGAGCACCTAAATACAAAAGGCAAATGCTAACAGCCATAAAAGGGGAAATTGACAGCAACACAATCAGAGTAGGGGACTTTAACACCCCACTTTCACCAATGAACAGATCATTTAAAACTAAAATAAATACGGAAACACAAGCTCTAAATGGTACATTAAACAAGATGGACTTAATTGATATTTATAGGACACTACATCCAAAAACAACAGAATACACTTTCTTCTCAAGTGCTCATGGAACATTCTCCAGGATAGATCATACCTTGGGTCACAAAACAAGCTTTGGTAAATTTAAGAAAATTGAAGGGCTTCCCTGGTGGCGCAGTGGTTGAGAGTCTGCCTGCCAATGCAGGGGACGTGGGTTCGAGCCCTGGTCTGGGAAGATCCCACATGCCGCGGAGCAACTCGGCCCGTGAGCCACAATTACTGAGCCTGCGTGTCTGGAGCCTGTGCTCGGCAACGAGAGGCCACGATGGTGGGAGGCCCACGCACCGCGATGAAGAGTGGCCCCCGCACCGCGATGAAGAGTGGCCCCCGCTTGCCACAACTAGAGAAAGCCCTCACACAGAAACGAAGACCCAACACAGCCATACATACATACATAAATAAAAAGAATGTAAGCAGACAAGAATAGCATTAAAAAAAAAAAAAAAAAAAAAAAAGAAAATTGAAATTGTATCAAGTATCTTTTCCGACCTCAATGCTATGAGAATAGATATCAATTACTGTAAGAAATCTGTAAAAAATACAAACACATGGAGGCTAAACAATACACTACTTAATAACCAAGAGGTCACTGAAGAAATTACAGAAGAAATCAGAAAATACCTAGAAACAAATGACAATTAAAACACGATGACCCAAAATATATGGGATGCAGTAAAGGTAGTTCTAAGATGGAAGTTTATAGCAATATAATCCTAACTTAAGAAACAAGAAACATCTAAAATAAACAACCTAAACTTAGACCTAAAGCAATTAGAAAAAGAAGAACAAAAAAACCCAAAGTTACCAGAAGGAAAGAAATCATAAAGATCAGATCAGAAATAAATGAAAAAGAAATGAAGGAAACAATAGCAAAGATCAATAAAACTAAAAGATGGTTCTTTGAGAAGATAAGCAAAATTGATAAACCATTAGCCACACTCATAAAGATAAAAAGAGATAAGACTCAAATCAATAGAATTAGAAATGTAAAAGGAGAAGTAACAACTGACACAGAATCCAACGGTGCATTAAAAGGATCATACACCATGATCAGTTGGAATTTATCCCAGGAATGCAAGGGTTCTTAATTATACACAAATTAATCAATGTGATACACCATATTAAAAAATTGAAGGATAAAATCCATATGATAATCTCAACAGATGCAGAAAAATTTTTTTACAAAACTCAACACACATTTATGATAAAAACCCTCCAGAAAGTAGGCATAGAGGGAACGAACCTCAACCTAATAAAGGCCATATATGACAAAACCACAGCCAACATCGTTCTCAGTGGTGATAAACTGAAACCATTTCCAGTAAGATCAGGAGCAAGACAAAGTTTCCCACTCTCACCACTACTACTCCACATTGTTATGGAAGTTTTAGCCACAGCAATCAGAGAAGAAAAAGAAATAAAAGGAATCCAAATTGGAAAAGAAGAAGTAAAGCTGTCACTGTTTGCAGATGACATGATACTATACATAGAGAATCCTAAAGAGGCTACCAGAAAACTAGTAGAGTTAATCACGAATTTGGTAAAGTAGCAGGATACAAAATTAATGCACAGAAATCTCTTGCATTCCTATACACTAATGATGAAAAATCTGAAAGAGAAATTAAGGAAACACTCCCCTTTACCATTGCAACAAAAAGAATAAAATACCTAGGAATAAACCTACCTAAGGAGACAAAACATCTGAATGCAGAAAACTATAAGACACTGATGCAAGAAATTAAAGACGATACAAGCAGATGGAGAGATATACCATGTTCTTAGATTGGAAGAATCAACATTGTGAAAATGACTATACTACCCAAAGCAATCTACAGATTCAATGCAATCCCTACCAAACTACCAATGGCATTGTTCACAGAACTAGAACAAAAACTTTTTTGTATGGAAACACAAAAGACCCCGAATAGCCAAAGCAATCTTGAGAAAGAAAAACGGACCTGGAGGAATCAGGGTCCCTGACTTTAGACTATACTACAAAGCTACAGTAAGCAAGAGAGTATGGTACTGGCACAAAAGTAGAAATATAGATCAATGGAACAGGATAGAAAGCCCAGAGATAAATCCACACACATATGGTTACCTTATCTTTGATAAAGGAGGCAAGAATATACAATGGAGAAAAGACAGCCTCTTCAATACACAGTGCTGGAAAAACTGGATAGCTACGTGTAAAAGAATGAAATTAGAACACTCCCTGACACCATACACAAAAATAACTCAAAATGGATTAAAGACCTAAATGTAAGGCCAGACACTATCAAACTCTTCGAGGAAAACATAGAACACTATGACATAAATCACAGCAAGATCCTTTGTGACCCACCTCCTAGAGAAATGGAAATAAAAACAAAAATAAACAAATGGGACCTAATGAAACTCAAAAGCTTTTGCATAGCAACGGAAACCATAAGCAAGACAAAAAGACATTCCTCAGAATGGGAGAAAATATTTGCAAATGAAGCAACTGACAAAGGATTAATCTCCAAAATTTACAACAGTTCATGCAGCTCAATATCATGAAAACAAACAACCCAATCCAAAAATGGGCAGAAGACCTACATAGACATTTCTCCAAAGAAGATATACAGATTGCAATCAAACACAGGAAAGAATACTCAACATCAGTAATCATTAGAGAAATGCCAATCAAAACTATAATGAGGTATCACCTCACACCAGATAGAATGACCATCATCAAAAAATCTACAAACTATAAATGCTGGAGAGGGTGTGGAGAAAAGGGATCCCTCTTGCACTTTTGGTGGGAATGTAAATTGATACAGCCACTGTGGAGAATAGTAACAAGGTTCGTTTAAAACCTCATTTGTTAACAAGGTTTTCAAAATAGAACTACCATATTATCCAGCAATCCCACTACTGGGCATATATCCTGAGAAAACCATAATTCACCAGAATGTTCATTGCAGCTCTATTTACAATAGCCAGGACATGGAAGCAACCTAAGTGTCCATCAACAGATGAATGGATAAAGAAGATGTGGCACATATTTACAATGGAATATTACTCAACCATAAAAAGAAACGAAATTGAATTATTTGTAGTGAGGTGGATGGACCCAGAGTCTGTCATACACAGTGAAGTAAGGCAGAAAGAGAAAAACAAATACCATATACTAACAGATATATATGGAATCTAAAAAAAAAAAAAAGTCATGAATAACCTAGGGGCAGGACGGGAATAAAGATGCAGATCTACTAGAGAATGGGCTTGAGGACATGGGGAGGGGGAAGGGTAAGCTGGGACAAAGTGAGAGAGTGGCATCTACATATATACACTACCAAATGTAAAATAGATTGCTAGTGGGAAGCAGTCGCATAGCACAGGGAGATCAGCTCAGTGCTTGGTGACCACCTAGAGGGGTGGTTAGGGAGGGTGGAAGGGATGGAGATGCATGAGGGAAGAGATATGGGGATATATGTATATGTATAGCTGATTCACTGTGTTATAAAGCAGAAACTAACACACCGTTGTAAAGCAATTATACTCCAATAAAGATGTTAATAAAAAAAAAAAAGGAAGAAAGACAGTGCCTCTATCTCCCAGTCTCTGTGGGAGAGTAGGGACCTAACTTTGTTAAACTCAAATTAGCAAACCCTGAAAGCCTAATCACATTGACTAGCTTACTCCCTAATGTCCTCTAGTACTTTCCCATTGGCTCACCCAGAACTCCAAATGTCTCCAGCCTTTTGTTTCATGGAGTTGAATTCAACCTTTTTCCCCTATGGCAATCATCTTGAATAACGTTTTCCTTCACATCTTGAAAAAAAAAAAAAAAGAAAAATTGGGCAGACTTGCCAAAGGCCACCCAAAGATAAGCAGTAGACCCGAGAATAGATTTATTTCTCTTTTAGGACCTTTTCTAGCATGCCACATTGTACAATGTCCTACTTCCATAAATCGCAGAGTGGGTGATCTGGTAGAGGGATTAGAGGTCAAGGCCATTTCTGTTTCTAGTAACCCATGGGTTTTGAGCAAGTCTCTTTTGTCACTCTGGGTCCCAGGATGCTCTTCATCTGTAAAACATGCACATTACACTATAGCAGGCTTGCAAATCATTATACCTACAGGACTAGGTCTGTAATGCCAACGAGTAATCAGGCCAGGTTGAGCCTTCTTCAAGGGGACAACTATGACTCAGCTGCAGCTGATTGCTGCCACACCAGAATGCTGGTCCATGACAGAGACAACTTCTGATTGTTTAAGGGAAGTTACATATAGAGATTTTATTAATTTTTAATTGTTTTTAATTGTTGGTGAGAGTTTCATATTAAAAATTTTAAAAAACAAGTGATATTTGTGCCAAGGAATGATGCCTGTAGCCTAGAAGTAGCTTATTATCTATCGGTTTGCAATTTCTGAATGGGGGAACTGGTGACTATTATCATTCCATGTCATTTTTGTAACTCAGTAAATGTATGGTAAGTTTCCATAGAGATCATCATCATCAAAATATATAACTTAAACACTTTGTAAATAGCTTCAAAGTAACTCAAGTAATAGGTCTTAAAAGAATGTAGAAGAAATAGAAATATATTATTATTTTTTGTTCTCTTCTGTTGGCTCCAATGAATAGTTATTTTGCCTTTAAGATGACACTGCCCCTGCATTACTCTTTTCTTTTCTTAATTTTTAAAAAATCTGTTTAATTGAGATACAATTTGCATACAATGAAATGTACTCATTGTAATGGTTGAATGAGTTTTGAGACACGTAGCCACCCATGTAACCACCACAATCAAAATACAAAATATTTCCCTCACTCCAGAAAGTTCCCTTATGCCTCTTTGCAGTCAACTGCCTCCACACTCCTGGCCACAGGCAACCACAGGTATGCTTTTGGTCACTATCAATTAGTTTTGTCAGGTATTTGATTTTAATACTATATTTATTGTTTAAAGTCACCTCTTGTCTGTCCCCCTTCTTCCGTGATCCTCTACAGATAGAGCTTGGAAGCTGACCTCATTCTTCTTTTATCTATCTCATTTTCTTTCCTTCTTTTCTTTATTTTTTTTGACATGTATCAATAATTCATTTTTATTATTTTTTAAATTTTATTTATTTATTTATTTTTAAACACCTTTATTGCAGTATAACTGCTTTACAATGGGGTGTTAGTTTCTGCTGTATAACAAAGTGAATCAGCTATACATATACATTTATTCCCATTTCTCCACCTCTTGCATCTCCCTCCCACTCTCCCTATCCCACCCCTCTAGGTGGACACAAAGCACCGAGCTGATCTCCCAGTGCTATGTGGCTGCTTCCTACTAGCTATCTATTTTACATTTGGTAGTGTATATATGTCCACGCCACTCTCTCACTTCATCACAGCTTACCCTTCCCCTTACCCATGTACACAAGTCCATTCTCTACATCTGCGTCTTTATTCCTGTCCTGCCTTTAGGTTCTTCAGAACGATTTTTTTTTTTCTTAGATTCCATAAATAAGTGTTAGCATACGGTATTTGTTTTTCTCTTTCTGACTTACTTCACTCTGTTTGACAGACTCTACGTCCATCCACCTCACTACAAATAACTCAATTTCATTTCTTTTTATGGCTGAGTAATATTTCATTGTATATATGTGCCAAATCTTCTTTATCCATTCATCTGTCGATGGACACTTAGGTTGCTTCCATGTCCTGGATATTGTAAATAGAGCTGCAATGAACATTCTGGTACATGACACTTTTTGAATTATGGTTTTCTCAGGGTATATGCCCAGTAGTGGGATTCCTGGGTAATATGGTAGTGCTATTTTTAGGTTTTTCAGGAACCTCCATACTGTTCTCCATAGGGGCTTTACCAATTTACATTCCCACCAAAAGTGCAAGAGGGATCCCTTTTCTCCACACCCTCTCCAGCATTTATTGTTTGTAGATTTTTGATAATGGCCATTCTGACTGGTGTGAGGTGATACCTCATTGTAGTTTTGATTTGCATATCTCTAATGATTAGTGATTTTGAGCATCCTTTCATGTGTTTGTTGGCAGTCTGTATATCTTCTTTGGAGAAATGTCTATATAGGTCTGCCCATTTTTGGATTGTTTGTTTTCTGATATTGACTGTATGAGCTGCTTGTAAACTTTGGAGATGAATCCTTTGTCAGTTGCTTTGTTTGCAAATATTTTCTCCCATTCTGAGGGCTGTCTTTTCATCCTGTTTATGGTTTCTTTTGCTGTGCAAAAGCTTTTAAGTTTCATTAGGTCCCAACTGTTTGTTTTTATTTCCATTTCTCTAGGAGGTGAGCCAAAAATGATCTTGGTGTGATTTATGTCATAGTGTTCTGCCTAGGTTTTCCTCTAAGAGTTTTATAATGTCTGGCCTTACATTTAGGTCTTTAATCAATTTTGAGTTTACTTTTGTGCATGGTGTTAGGGAGTGTTCTAATTTCATGCTTTTACATATAGCTGTCCAATTTTCCTAGCACCTCTCATTAAAAAGGCTGTGTTTTCTCCATTGTATATTCTTGCCTTCTTTATCAAAGATAAGGTGACCATATGTGCATGGGTTTATTTCTGGGCTTTCTCTCCTGTTCCATTGATCCATGTTACTGTTTTTGTGCCAGTACCATACTGTTTTGACTACTGTAGCTTTGTAGTATAGTCTGAAGTCAGGGAGCCTGATTCCTCCAGCTCCATTTTCCTTTCCCAAGGTTGCTTTGGCTATTCAAGGTTTTTTCTTTTTCCATACAAATTGTGAAATTTTTTGTTCTAGTTCGGTGAAAATGCCATTGGTAGTTTGATAGGGATTGCATTGAATCTGTAGATTGCTTTGGGTAGTATAGTCATTTTCACAATGTTGATTCTTCCAATCCACGAACATGGTATATCTCTCCATCTGTTTGTATCATTTTTAATTTCTTTCATCAGTATCTTTTAGTTTTCTGCATATAGTTCTTTTGTCTCCTAGGTAGGTTTATTCATAGGTCTTTTATTCTGTTTGTTGCAATGGTAAATGGGAGTGTTTCCTTAATTTCTCTCTCAGAGTTTTCATCATTAGTGTATAGGAATGCAAGAGATTTCTCTGCATTAATTTTGCATTCTGCTACTTTACCAAATTCATTGTTTACCTCTAGTAGTTTTCTGGTAACCTCTTTAGGATTCTCCATGTATAGTATCATGTCATCTGCAAACAGTGAAAGTTTTATTTCTTCTTTTCTGATTTGGATTCCTTTTATTTCTTATTCTTCTCTGATTACTGAGGCTACAATTTTGAAAACTATGTTGAATAATAGTGGTGAGAGTGAACAACATTGCTCCTGTTCTTAGTGGAAA
The DNA here is from genome assembly GCF_965194825.1 of Balaenoptera physalus. Lineage (NCBI taxonomy): Eukaryota > Metazoa > Chordata > Mammalia > Artiodactyla > Balaenopteridae > Balaenoptera > Balaenoptera physalus. The sequence goes on from NC_138897.1 coordinate 29,759,788, forward strand.
TGGTTTCAGTTTTTCACCATTGAGAACAATGTTGGCTCTGGGTTTGTCATATATGGCCTTTATTATGTTGAGGTAAGTTCCCTCTATGCCTACTTTCTGGAGAGTTTTTATCATAAATATGGGTTGAATACTGTCAAAAACTTTTTCTGCATCTATTGAGATGATCATATGGTTTTTCTGCTTCAGTTTTTTAATAAGGTGTATCAAATTGATTGATTTGCGTATATTGAAGAATGCTTGCCTTCCTGGGATAAACTCCACTTGATCATGGTGTATGAAACTTTTAATGTGCTTTTGGATTCTTTTTGCTAGTATTTTGTTGAGGACTTTTGCATCTATGTTCATCAGTGATATTGGCCTGTGGTTTTCTTTTTTTGTGACATCTTTGTCTGGTTTTAGTATCAGGGTGATAGTGGACTCATAGAATGAGTTTGGGAGTGTTCCTTCGTCTGCTATATTTTGAAATAGTCGGAGAAGGATAGGTGTTATCTCTTCCCTAAATGTTTGATAGAATTCACGTGTGAAGCTGTCTGCTCCTGGGCTTCTGTTTGTTGGACGATTTTTAATAACAGTTTCAATTTCAGTGCTTGTGATTGGTCTGTTCATATTTTCTGTTTGTTCCTGGTTCAGTCTCAGAATGTTGTGCTTTTCTACAAATTTGTCCTTTTCTTCCAGGTTGTCCCTTTTATTGGCATATAGTTGCTTGTAGTAATCTCTCATGATCCTTTGTCTTTCTGCAGTGTCAGTTGTTACTTCTTCTCTTTCATTTCTATTTCTATTGATTTTAGCCTTCTCCCTCTTTTTCTTGATGAGTCTGGCTTATGGTTTATCAATTTTCTTTTTATCTTCTCAAAGAACCAACTTTTAGTTTTACTGATCTTTGCTATTGTTTTCTTCATTTCTTTTTCATTTATTTCTGATCTGATCTTTATGATTTCTTTCCTTCTGCTAACTTTGGGGTTTTTTTGTTGTTGTTCTTCTTCTTTCTCTAATTGCTTTAAGTGTAAGGTTAGGTTGTTTATTTGAGATTTTTCTTGTTTCCTGAGGTAGGATTTTATTGCTATAACCTTCTCTCTTAGACCAGCTTTTGTGACGTTCCATAGGTTTTGGGTCATTGTGTTTTCCTTGTCATTTGTTTCTAGGTTTTTTTTTTTGATTTCCTCTTTGTTTTCTTCTGTGATCTCTTGGTTATTGAGTGACATATTGTTTACCCTCCATGTGTTTGTCTTTTTACAGTTTTTTTCCCTGTAATTGATATCTAGTCTCATAGTGTTTTGGTCAGAAAAGATACGTGATACAATTTCAATTTTCTTAAATTTACCAAGGCTTGATTTGGGATCCAAGATATGATCTATCCTGGAGTATGTTTCGTGAGCACTTGAGAAGAAAGTGTATTCTCTTGTTTTGGGATGTAATGTCCTACAAATATCAGTTAAGTTCGTCTTGTTTAATGTGTCATTTAAAACTTGTGTTTCCTTATTTATTTTCAATTTGGGTGTCTGCCTGTTGGTGAAAGTAGGGTGTTAAAGTCTCCTACTATTGTGTTACTGTTGATTTCCCCTTTTATGGCTGTTAGCATATGCCTTTTGTATTGAGGTGCTCCTCTGTTGGGTGTATAAATATTTACAATTGTTATATCTTCTTCTTGATTTGATCCATTGGTAATTATGTAGTGTCCTTCTTTGTCTCTTGTAATAGTCTTTATTTTAAACTCTATTTTGTCTGATATGAGAATTGCTACTCCAGCTATCTTTTGATTTCCATTTGCATGGAATATATTTTTGCATCCTCTCACTTTCAGTCTGTATGTGTCCCTAGGTCTGAAGTGGGTCTCTTTTAGACAGTATATATACAGGTCTTGTTTTTGTATCCATTCCACCTGTCTATGCCTTTTGTTTGGAGCATTTAATCCATTTACATTTAAGGTAATTATTAATATGTATGTTCCAATTACCATTTTCTTAATTTTTTTGGGTTTGTTTTTGTAGGTCTTTTCCTTCTCTTGTGTTTCCTGCCTAGAGAAGTTCCTTTAGAATTTGTTGTAAAGCTGATTTGGTGGTGCTGAATTGTCTTAACTTTTGCTTTTCTGTAAAGGTTTTAGTTTCTCCTTCAAATCTGAATGAGATCCTTGCTGGGTATGGTAATATTGGTTTAAAAATTTTCCCTTACATGACTTTAAATATGTCCTGTCACTACCCCTGTCTCGCAGAGTTTCTGCTGAAAGGTCAGCTGTTTACCTTATGGGGATTCTGTTGTATGTTATTTGTTGCTTTTCCCTTGCTGCTTTTAATAGTTTTTCTTTGTATTTAATTTTTGATAGTTTGGTTAATATGTGTCTTGGCGTGTTTCTCCTTGGATTTTTCCTGTATGGGCTTCTCTGTGTTTCCTTGACTTGACTGAGTATTTCCTTTCCCATGTTAGGGAAGTTTTCAAGTATAATCTCTTAAAATATTTTCTCAGACCCTTTCTTTTTCTCTTCTTCTTCTGGGACCCCTATATTTGAAATGTTGTTGTTTTCAATGTTGTCTCACATGTCTCTGAGACTGTCCTCAATTCTTTTCATTCTTTTTTCTTTATTCTGCTCTGTGACAGTTATTTCCACTATTTTATCTTCCAGGTCACTTATCCTTTCCCTGCCTCAATTATTCTGCTATTGGTGCTTTCTAGAATATTTTTAATATCATTTATTGTGTTGTTCATCATTGTTTGTTTGCTCTTTAGTTCTTGTAGGTCCTTGTTAAATGTTTCTTGTATTCTCCATTCTATTTTCAAGGTTTTGGATCATTATTACTATCATTATTCTGAATTCTTTTTCTGGTGGACCGCCTATTTAGTCTTCCTTTGTTTGGTCTGGTGGGTTTTTGCCTTGCTCCTTCATCTGCTGCATATTTCTCTCTCTCCTCATTTTGCTTAAGTTACTGTGTTGGGTTCTCCTTTTCACAGGCTGCAGCTTGTAGTTCTCATTGTTTTTGGTGTCTGCCCCCAGTGGGTAAGGTCGGTTCAGGTGGTTGTAGGCTTCCTAGTGGAGGGGACTTGTGCCTGTGTTCTGGTGGATGAGGTTGGATCTTGTTTTTCTTGTGGGCAGATCTGGGAGGTCTCTGGTGGACCAATGTCCTAAACTCAGCTCTCCCACCTCAGAGGCTCAGGCATCACACCTGGCCATAGCACCAATGCCCTGTTTGCCACTGGCTCAGAAGAAAAGGGAGAAAAGAAAGAAAGAAAGAAAGAAGGAAAGAAAGAAAGAAAGAAAGAAAGAAAGAAAGAAAGAAAGAAAGAAAGAAAGAAAGAAAGAATAAAACAAAATAAATTTATTAAAATAAAAAAATTATTAAAAATAAAAAAAATGCAATAAGAAAAAGAAAGAAAGAAAGAAGAGAGCAGCCAAGCCAGAAACGAAATCCAATGATAACAAGCACTAAAAACTATACTAAAAAAGAAAAAAAGGACAGACAGAACCCTAGAACAAATGGTAATACCAAAGCTATACAGACAAAATCACACAAAGAAGCATACACATACACACTCACAAAAAGAGAAAAAGCGAAAAGAAAACATTAATAAATTAAAAAAGAACAGAACAATCAAATCAATAAACAAATCTACCAATGTTAATAAGCTCTAAATTCTAAACTGAGATAAACATAAAACCAGAAACAAATTAAATGCAGGAAGCAAATCCGAAGTCTACATTTGCTCCCAAATTCCACCACTTCAATTTTGGGATGATTCATTGTCTAGTCATGTATTCCAGAGATTCAGGGTACATGTAGTTAATTGTGGAGATTTATTCAGTCCTCCTGAGGCTGCTGGGAGAAATTTCCCTTTCTCTTCTTTGTTTGCACAGCTCCTGGGATTCAGCTTTGGATTTGGCCCCACCTCTGTGTGTAGGTTGCCTGAGGGCGTCTGTTCTTCACTCAGACAGGACAGGGTTAAAGTAGCAGCTGATTAGGGGGCTCTGGCTCACTCAGGCCGAGGGGATGGAGGGGTATGGCATGTGGGGTGAGCCTGCAGTGGTAGAGGCTGGTGTGACATTGAAACAGCCTGGGTCATGTCCTGTGTTCTCCTGGGGAAGTTGTCCCTGGATCACTGGACCCCTGCAGTGGTGGGCTTCACAGGCTCCCGGGAGGGGAGGTGTGGATAGTGACCTGTGTTTGCACACAGGATTCTTGTTGGCTGCAGCCGGAGACTTAATATTTCATGCCCGTCTCTGGGGTCCACGCTAATAGCTGCAGCTGGCGCCCATCTCTGGAGCTCATTTAGGGGGTCCTCTGAATCCCCTCTCTTTGTGCACCCCAAAACAATCGTCTCTTGCCTTTTAGGCAGTTCCTGGATTTTTCTCAGACTCCCTCCCAACTAGCTGTGGTGCACTAACCCCCTTCAGCCTGTGTTCACACAGCTAACCTCAGTCCTCTCCCTGGGGTGTGACCTCCGAAGCCTGAGTCTCAGCTCTCAGCCCCCACCCACTCCCACAGGTGAGCAGACAAGCCTCTCAGGCTGGTGAGTGCAGGTTGGCACCGATCCTCTGTGTGGGAATTTCTCCCCATTGCCTTGTGAACCCCTGTTTCTGCGCTCTCCTATGTGACTCCAATGTTTCCCCCGTCTCTGTCAGTGAAGGGGATTCCTAGTGTCTGGAAACTTTTCCTCCTTCACAGCTCCCTCCCAGAGGTGCAGGTCCCATCCCTATTCTTTTGTCTCTGTTTTTTCTTTTTTCTTTTGCCCTACCCAGGTAGACAGGGAGTTTCTTGCCCTTTGGGAAGTCTGAGGTCTTCTGCCAGCATTCAGTAGGTGTTCTGTAGGAGTTGTTCCACAAGTAGGTGTATTTCTGATGTATTTGTGGGGAGGAAGGTGATCTCCACGTCTTACTCCTCCGCCATCTTGAATGTCTCCCCCCTCCTGCATTACTCTTAAACTGTTCTGTGAATGTGTTCTATCCTCCACTGTATAATAGCTTATTTAATTTTTTAATTTTTTTTAGTATTTATTTATTTATTTATTTATTTATTTATTTATTTATTTTGGTTGCACTGGGTCTTAGTTGCAGCACATGGGATCTTTTAGTTGCTGTATGTGGACTTCTTAGTTGCTGCATGCGGATTCCTAGTTGTGGCAGGCATGCAGCATCTAGTTCCCCAATCAGGGATTGAACTTGGGGCCCTGCATAAGGAGTGCAGAGTCTTACCCACTGGACCTCCAGGGAAGTCCCTATAATAGCTTTTTTAGCGCCAGAAATTTTATTTTAAAATTTTTATTTTCTCCTTGGACACTATAATATGTGAACACAGTTTGATACTTGGTAGTCAACCCTTTGCTTCCTGCCCTCTTTCATCATTTGATCACTGTGATCCTGAACTGGATGATAATTCTGTCTGGGTGACTGGTTTCCTGTCCCTTCTGATAGAGTCACTCTTTCTCATGCTGCTGTTTAACATGTTCTCCAGAGTTTTCTTTTTGACCTTCTCTTTTGTGCTTCAAATATCTCTTCCATGTAAATGACACCAATACCTTCCTCCTTTATTCTATTCCTATAACTACCTACATGCCTTCAGGAAAGCCATCATTTCACTTGGCTAAACCAACACCACATCCTTACTTCAACTAGTTATATCACCATGGAAAGGAGAGGCTGGATGTCAGAGACGTTGTTCAGGTAAAATGTCTAAGATTTGGTGCCTGAAGTGACTGTGGAGAGTAAGACAGAGGGAGAAGTCAAAAATAATTATAAGTTTCAAGTCTAGATGATTTGGAACATGGTAATATTAGCAACAGAAATGAATAACACTGTGGATCAGTAAGAATGAGTCTGAACCTAAATCATTTTAGGATTTAAGATAAAACTAAAGATACATTGAGACTTAGATTAAATTGGAAGTTGAGGCTAGGCCTGGGAATGTTACCACTTGAGCTTCTCTGGATATTTTTAAATCTCTCTGGTACTCCTTGATTTTATATTTTTAGCATCATCTACTTGATCAGGAGTAAATTTATCATGCTTTACCCTGACATTTTTAATAAGAGAAATTTTATCATCTTCTAATCCCAATCTTGTCTGTCTACCATACCAGTGGATTCAATTAATTCATCCTCAGCTTCTCAACCTTTTCCCCAAATGAAAGGCTATATAAATGTACAAAATGTAAAACAGGTAAATAAGAACCTGCTTTGTTGAAGCTGAGATGGGTGTTCTCACCCCAAGTCTCAGAAGCTCTAAAGAGACACTATTACAACTATGGAGAAGGTTACCCTTCTGACTGACTAGAGAATAGGTTAAAAGCTCCCCAATATTTTTGGTTCTTGGTGGCCTTTGTATGTCAGCAATTTTTTTCATGGAGCTTCTAGGCCAAAGGAAACAGCTAAACATTCCATTTATTCAGTAGCTGGGTCCACGCAGCTTATAAGTACTTATGTCCTAACAATTTAGTAGCCATTTGAATAGGTAGTATATATGTTGGAGAAAAATGATATTTTAATTTCTTTCTCAACCAACTACAATTACTTGCTGATGGAATAGGTATGCTTGTTGGGCCCTGTACAAATACTGAAATCTTGGATTCAGATTAGATGCCATCATCTTCATTTCCTGTTTCACACTGACTTTTGTGTGGCATTTGCTTTTAATCACAGGAATAGATGAAAACCAAGCTTCACTTCGATGTGATATCATCAAAAGGAATGCAACACAATCTAATTTTGAAATTGTGAACCACCTTGAGCTAGTAGTTTGTGTGGTTTCTGACCAATGTCAACTATTGTTTCCCTTAAAAATTAAAAATATCTTACAACAAACCTGTGAGATCACTGTGGCACTTTGATGCACCTTAGCTAATACAGTTAGGGAACCATGAGAACAGAGCAGAGTCAACTATCTGATTTATGACTCTAGCTCACTTAACTACCTCTGACCCTGGGCTGGTCATGTAAGAATTCTCCACTACAGCTTTCTTGCCATAATGGAGGATGTCGGGATTTGTTCATCCCTTGTGGTTTCTTCTTGCTTTCAGTGTCTGTGATTAAATGCATTCTTATTTCATCATACTGCTAAGGAAGCTTGGAAGGAATTTACTACCTTAAATAGAAAATAGTCATTTTTCTGGATCCTTGTTTTGAAAGTGAGGACAAACCTTGTCTTGAATTCAGCCACCTCTCCCTTACTACCACACTCCCAACCTCTGTTAGTTCTGCAAGCTCAAAATTCTTTCAGAGGAACTATCTAAGGAATTCCATGCATGTTTAGTATCAGGCCTGAGACAGAAGGGGAAGAAATGAGCTTATATGTTCTGATGCTTTGAAACAAGTGAAATATCTCCATGCACACATTCTTGCTTAATGAATCAAGATACTCTCCAAGACTCCCTTTTCCGTTTTGGGCCTACTAGTTTGGGCCAGATTAAAAAGATAAGGTGTTTCCAGTCAACATCTAGAAAACTATGAAGAGCTTGGAGAGAATTAAGGCTGATTTGTTCATCAATTTTGAATAGAAAAATGAATGTGTGTTCTTTAGAATTTGGAGCAGGTCAAGTGAAAAGAAGTGATAATAATTTCTTACTCATTACCCAATGGTAAGTAGAAAAAATTACTTTGTCACTGGTAGTTTTCACTGAACAGAATCTCTTAATTATTTACAAATCATCCCTTTTTTGATGCTTTCAGGTTTTCTTTGAAAAGTGTTTCCTGGGTTACAATGTTACTTGTTCGTATTTCTTTGTTATAACCTTACATTTTATCTTTCACAAGTAGGTCTTTAATTTATCTATGGTCTATCTTTTTTTTTAAAATTAATTAATTAATTAATTAATTTTAATTTTTTTTTGGCTGTGTTGGGTCTTCGTTTCGTGTGAGGGCTTTCTCTAGTTGCGGCAAGTGGGGGCCACTCTTCATCGTGGTGCGGGGGCCACTCTTCATCGAGGTGTGCAGGCCTTTCACTATCGCGGCCCCTCCCGTTGTGGGGCACAGGCTCCAGACGCTCAGGTTCAGTAGTTGTGGCTCACGGGCCCAGTTGCTCCACGGCACGTGGGATCTTCCCAGACCAGGGCTCGAACCCGTGTCCCCTGCATTAGCAGGCAGACTCTCAACCACTGTGCCACCAGGGAAGCCCTATGGTCTATCTTTGAATGTGGTGTTAGATACCTAGTTACTTCTCTCTATATGCTGAGGTAGGTTTCCCACGTCCACTTGTTAAACAATCTCCCCTTTCTTCAATCTTTACAACACTTTCCTTATGGTATATTACATCTGTTTATATGCAGGGATCTGTCTATCAGATCTCTATTGATCTATTTTTCTGTTCTTGACCCTTAAATGTACTGTTTTTATTTTATGGCTTTGTAGTATGTCTTAATATATAATAGTGTAGATCCCCATCCTTTAGTGTTCTTTTAAAAAGGTTGATTCAATCATTCCTGGACTTAGGGAGCAACAGAGAGCATTGGAGAGGTAAGAAGTAGTAGATGGACACAATAGAAATAATAGATTAGCTGCTCACAGTGTCATGAAGGTATCTTAAAAATAGAGTGAGGAAAAAGCAAGAAACAGAGTGAGATATATAATTTGATAACGTGCATAGAAAGACATGTACTTATATAAAATATACCTAACTTTAAGAATACATAAAAACAAAAGAAACTCATTAAACACATTAGAAGAGTTACCCTTGTTGAGAGAATAATAGTTGAGGATTTTGAAAGGAAAATTGTAAAAAATCCAAAATGCATAAAATAACAATGGGTTTATAATAGAGCAAGCCACATTTGAGATAATAGTATAATGATAATTTTTGAAAACAAAATGCCATAAATTACCTGACTTTTCAAATTGGAATCAGGGAGAAAGCCAGTTTTTCCCATAGCATATTTTTTGGTGGATAATGAAAACAAAAACCATGGGCAGATCTCAGTTCAACTCTATCAGTCAATTCCTGTAAACAAGCACATCAGGGAGGAAAAGCTAGAAATTCTCACCAGGAGGAGGTGGAACCATTCAATCTTGTCTTTTATGAGTTATTGATATTGTGTGGGACCTGTTGGTAGGAAAATCTGTCCCAGAAAACTCCAGTCCTTGACTCTGGTAAGCCCTAAGCATAAACACACATAGATCCCTGCCTGAGTCACTCAGCACTCCACCCTGCTTCAAAGAAAAGAGCACTTTGTCCAGGAGCACAGTGCCCTGACCAAGAGCTAAAAGTGTCCTCTTTTCTAATTGTCAATTATCTCTATACTCCAAGATAAACATTTCTCTTTTAACATCAGACTGGCCTGGAAGATTCATTTAGGACAGGGCTATTTGAAGGGCTGGAGGAGGGGGAAAGGGGAGGAGGACAGAGAAAGCAAAGAGACAAAGTTTGAAAACAAGACATACAATCTACTTCTTATGATATGTCTCAAATACATTCTTAATTAGAGAATGGCTGTGCATTAGCCTGAGCCTTTAGGGAAACAGGAGGATGACACAAGAAAGTCTCCATTTTTAAGAACTTCTGTGGGATGGGAAGTTCTGAGAAGAAATTTTTTTCCCAACAAAGTCCCCTTTATTGGTTGGTAGACCAGAAGCATTTCATATCTCTATTTCTCTTTCTAGCTGCCTCTCTATCCACCCCTTCCTGTCTGTCTATCTATCTATCTATCATCTATCTATCTATCTATCTATCTATCTATCTATCTATCTATCTATTATCTATCTCTCTCTCTCTCTATATATATATATCTATGCATATGTATATTTATGTATACATACATATTTATGTGAATTTGTGTGTATATATCTCTCTATACACACACACATACTTACACATAATTGTGTGCACATGTATACTTTTTAAAAAAGATGATAGCTTTCCATTTTTGCTATGAGAACAAAACTTAGCTCAGAAACTTTTCAAACAAAGACCTATTTTCTCTAGTTCATCTATATAATGGATAGGATTACAGTCGACTTGACTGCAGTTGACAGCAAAGTCAGAGATAATTTAATTCAGTACCTCCCCGAACCTGTTGTGTTTCCATGATTCAAAAGAAGAGGTAAAGAGATCTAGTAAGAATAGGAAGGTTTACTCCTGTGTAACAAATAAGTAAGGCTAAAACTGAAGGATTTTTCCTGAAGTTAATCCTCTGGGAGTATCTGCTTCAGAGGATAAAATAAGGTCATTCAAATTCCTTTTGCCCATGTTCTCTCCCTTCCATTTTCTCCCGAGTGACCCTTTCCTCTCCCACCTCTCCCCTACCTTACATCTCCCTTTGCCTGACATACTTAAAATCCAGAAATCCATGTGCTAATTAGTGTGGTTATGATCTGCAACCTGTCCAACGATGCCAGGAAGTGAGACACAACTTTTTCAAGTTCAGTAGCAACCAGCTAATGCGAGTCAAAACAGAGAGAAGTGTTCAGCTAATTTGGGGGAAGGGGTGGTTGGGATTTATATATTCAAAGTTCAGTGATGACAGGTCACATTCAAGGGGGACAATCTGTGTGTTAAAATGAGCCAGTAAAATCAGAAACTTTCTAGGCTAAGCAGAGAGAAGAGAGATTGTTTTTTTGGAATGAGCTGTTAAAAGTGGAAACCCAAGAGAATCAGGAAACCTGTTTTCAATCAGACACAAAGATTATTTCTACTTCTTTCAGCTCTAGAAAGACTTTTTAAAAGGGTTTGGGGGAGTAATGAATACTTGGTTTTTCAATTATTAGCCTAGATAGACTGTTAGTTTGGGGATGGTTTTTTTTGTTGGTAAAGGAAGAAAGAAAATATGTGGATTTTTGTTCACCACTGGGTGAATTTTGTCTCTGGTGCTCCTGCCCTTTTGGCATGGTCCTTTGCCCACTAATGCCCAGCTAGCATTCCATATGACTCTTTGGAGTTTGGACTGTCATTTACATGGGTGTAAATAAGGGCAAGTTTCTTTGCTTATTCTGGCTTAGTGAAAAGGGAAGAACAGCTTTGCATGACTGGCAAGGACTAATATTAGGGTTAATAACTAAATGACAATGACATTTCAAGAAACAAAATCTTTGACCTTAAAACTCTAGTTACCGTTATGTTTCTGGGCTGTCACTTTGAACTATGATTATTCACTAGAAAGAAATATTTAGAGATATTTTCTGTATGATATATGATGTTTCTGAACAGTACATATATTATTACTGAATAATAAAGAGATAGTCCACCTTTCCTAATATAGGCTCTTAATATTGGGTAAGCTGCTGAATCTATCTGATGATATCCACAATGCAGGATTGTTAAGAAGATTAAATAAGATATGAAGTTCAGCTATCACAGAGTGTTTTCTTAATTACCATTCTTTTCCAGTTTCTTTATCCATAGACTGAAGTTCCTTCAAAGGGATGAACTATGTCTTAAATAGATTTTTATCCTGAATTTATAATACAACATCTGGTCTATGGAAGGAGCTTAAGAAATGTTTATAGAATTTTTCATACAATCCTGCAGGCTGTGAGTTCAGATTTTTCCATGAGTCTCTTGCATGCCCCATTCAGTTTTTGTGTTTTCTGTTATTATATCAGGTGGATATCTAACTCCCCCCCTTTTTTTCCTCACAGGATTTGATTCTATTCGTGCTCTCTGTTAAACTAACAGCAAACCTCTTCACTTGTCTCGATTTTGTCTTTACTAAACCTCTCGATTCTGAGACTCCATAATGACCACAAATTCTGGTATTGGCTTAATAGAGCAATGACCACTGGCCAACCTATCAATGTGATTGATACTGATGTAATAATAGTAGAAAACTAAAGTATTCCTTCACTTAAGAGCAGACTTCTGTAGGCTGTTCACCGCTTGATCCTGCTGTGGCTACATTGTTGGGAGTTCTAGCTCATGCCAGTCAGCAAAGGAAGAGTGAGAAGTAGACAAGACATTTCTTATGCTGCTTCTGTTTCTCCCAATACACACACATACACACATGCACACACACGTAGAGCTGGCCTTTGTTGCTAATTATGGCATAGTTTGGGTCTTGTGGAATAAAAACTGCCAGCCAGGTGAGTCATATTCTGATTTATTGAATAAACATTTTCCATGTGAGAAGCAGAGAAAAAAAAAAATGAAACTATTGCCTGTTCAAGCTGGAAAAGGCTAGTGTTTCCAAGATACTGAACTGCAGTTCTGAGGTGGGCTGGCTGCTGCAGGATCACCTGGAGAACTTTATAAAGAAACTGGCTTTCAAGTCCACCCTTGGAGATTTTCAGCCAAAGCTCTCTTGATGCTGCTTGGATTTGACTAGTTTCAGCGAACACGGCTTTTTCCCAATCTATTAGTTTTATAACAGAGAACCTGAAAGCCCAGGAAAAAGTGATTTGTCCAAGTTTCCACAGGGGTAAGAGGAAGAGCTGAGAGGGAGAAGGAATGAATTTTTAGTGAATGTGAGAGTTTAATGGGAGCTGTATTCAGTGCTCTATACAGTTGGTTTCATGGACTTGGGAGAGAGGCATTGGCATTTCCATTTACAGAAGAGGCTCAGAAAGGCTAAATAATTTGCCCAGGCTCACACATCTAGAAAGTAGTGGAGATAGGCTAAAACAAATTTATCTTATTCTGCAGCCTCCCAGTTTGGATCTTGTCTCCTGAACCCTAATCCATGATAATGCAATAGGAATTTACTTATTTTAAGATAACTGAACTGCTCAAACTGAGTAGATTATTATTATATTGGCATGCCGTCATTTAGTTTCATGAACCTACTCAGAACCTGTGCTGATTCTGTTTGACTCCTTTGAGTTGACAGCATCAACCCCACCCTTTGCAACTAGATTCACTTCAAAATATATCTTCAAATATTTATTGAAAAACGACTATGTGCAATAGACAATGCTACGAACTTAGAGGTAAATATGAGGGATAAAATTTTGGTATTTATAGAGCCTATAGTATTTAGGGGGATATGAGAAAATAAATATACAAATAAAATGTGATGAGAGTTACACCAAGGTAAGTAGAAGGTGCTTTGGGAATATGTAGCAGGGAAATTTAACCCAGACTCAGGGCCGAGGGAAGCCTCCCTGAAGCTGACAGGTAGAAGATGAACAGAAATTAACTAGGTGAAATGTGGTGGGGCAGGAGCATGGGGAGGTGGGGGCAGGGGCAGCAGTAGGGTAGGTATTTCAGAAGAGGAAATAGCATGTGTGAATTCCAGAAGTCTAGACATTGTGCGAAGAGTTTGCATTTGACCAGTTCAAGGAACTGACTGAAAGAAGCTTATTATTTCTGGAAAGAGAGGGAAGAGAGACTAGATGTTAGGGGAGGTAGGAACCTCCAGAAGGAGAAAAGCCATGAAAACCCTATTAAGGTCTTTGGATTTTATTTTAAAACATGGCTAAGCTACTGAAGTTTCCCAATCCTGTAAAAATGATCTGGGGATTAAAACCAGGGTGTAATATTGGGTTGGCCAAAAAATTTTTTTGGATGTTTCTGTACCACCTTATGGAAAAACCCGAATGAACTTTTTGGCCAACCCAATATTAAACAGGTTTATAGTTTGGAGGATGATTTGATGGCACTGTTAGTGATGGATTGGGATGGATTGAGCTTGGAGGCAGGGAGGCCAGTTGGGAAGCAATTTAATTTAGAAACCAATGGTGTTTTATTCATCTTTGTAGTTTTAGCACCTAGCACATTACCAGGTACCTAATATGTACCGCATAAATTTTGCTGGAATGAATAAATGTGGAAATAAATATTGGTTAGGACAAACCATTCCCCCAATTTTTCGTGCTCATTTTGGCTTCTTATCTTTGTCCCAGCTTTTCCCCCTCTCCAGATATATGTATATTTTTCCTATCTATCTCGATAAATGCTAACCAATGCTAATGCTTCTAGGTTCAGCTTAAGACTAGCTGCTTCCTTGACAATTCTCAGTTTCACTGATTTCCTATTCCTCTCAATTCCAATATGGCTTAGAGTCTGTTTAAAGCTTTGATATCTTGTCATGAATGATGTTGTTTCACATGGATGGGTCTTCCACTACTTTTAAATTTAGCTTAAGATTTAAAAAAATATATTAAGTCAACAACCTATCTAAATGTATGTATATATTTATGTATGTGTGCATGTATGTATATATGAATCATTAAGGCTAGGAGGCTTGAAAGAGCTAGGCTCTTTCACATTCAATTGTGGAAGTATAAAATTTCTTCCTGAAAAATAAATATATATATATATCAACTCTCTTAAGATACTCATACTATTTGACTCCAATTTTTCTGCTGGACATCTATGCTAAGCAAGTAGGCAGAAATGATGATAGAGATTTATGTTCAGATACATTTACCTCTGACTAGCAATTTTAAGAAATTAAAGGCAATATAATTATTTAAGCATGGGAGGAGGGAAAGGCTAAATAAGTATCATAATCATATGTAAAATATTATGTAGAAATATGATAGTTGGAAAAATTAATATGGAATGGTAATTGAAAAAGTTAAGTTATAACTCAGTAATAGAGATATTTTTATTTTTATATATTTAAAAATTTTTTACAATGATGATATAGTTAAACTCACAGTACAAATATTATGTCAAAGCACTGCAAAAATATTTAATTTTTTCCTGCTTCACATTGCCCAAGTTGGCCAATAGGGCTACCATTCAACATTCAGAAAAACTCTCACAGGCCTTCTTGGCAGCCAATGCAGAAGAAGAAGTAAGCTTCTAAGCTGGGTTCTTCTGATGAAAAGGAAGTGGCTTTCTCTTCCTCTATCCCTCTCCAGGACAGCCTCTGGAAGGTTGCCATCTTCACATTTTCATGAGCAACCCACCTGTCTAAGTATTGGGCTTTTCACTTCTGGTTTACCTCCTATAGATGTTCTGAGAAGTGAAACTCTGACACACTGTGGTAACAGCTGGATGACACAGCAACCTGGGAGTATCTCCTAACAGGATTCCAGAGCCCAGGCTTGCCACACGGTCTGTCTTTTCCATCCTGGCAATTGCTTATGCTCTAAAAGGAAGTATCGCAGGTCAGGCCAGTATCCTCTCTCCCTCTCTGGAGAATTATATTGGGCCTGGTTTTTATCCTGTTTAACAGCAGCAGGACATTCCCATGAAGCTCTACCCAGGGATAGCCTGGCCTACTTTGGTGGGAAACAAATGCTAGGGGAGTTGTTATCACATTTGTAAATATGTGGGATGAAAGGCTCTGAAGTGAAAGTGTATTATTGATTATATATATTTTTTTAAAATTAATTAATTAATTAATTAATTAATTAATTTGGCTGTGTTGGGTCTTCGTTTCTGTGCAAGGGCTTTATCTAGTTGTGGCAAGCGGGGGCCACTCTTCATCGCGGTGCGTGGGCCTCTCACTATCGCGGCCTCTCTTGTTGCGGAGCACAGGCTCCAGACGCGCAGGCTCAGTAGTTGAGGCTCATGGGCCCAGTTGCTCCGTGGCATGTGGGATCTTCCCAGACCAGGGCTCGAACCCGTGTCCCCTGCAGTGGCAGGCAGATTCTCAACCACTGCACCACCAGGGAAGCCCCCTGGTTATCTCTTGAGTGAGAAAAGCTCTCTAATGTAAAACAGCAGCAGTGGCTCCAGCCAGGAGATTCCAGATAGGCCTCTCCTGACATGATATTAAGACCTGTGATGTTTGATGTTTGCTTTTGTGTCTTCCATCTGCAACCTTCTTTAGGTTCTGAGTGTATATTTTGACTGGCTTCCTTGTAATGAAAACAGCGAGCACATACTGGACAGTGTTTAAGGATCTAGGCATGTGCTACTCTAAGTTTCAAAGCAACCCTGTGAACCATCATGACCTCATATGTATAAAACCTGAGGCACAGAGAGATTTCTCAAGATCACATAGATAGTAATTAAGGAGCAAGGACTCAAGTCTTGGCAGTCTGACCCAGGCACCCACACTAACCACTATGCTATACCAAATTAACATGTGCAAAATGCTTACAGCAATACCTGACATACTGAAAGTACAAAGTAAGTATCAACTACTGTCAACTTTTTTTAGTAATTCTAGGCAGTGACCAATTTTCTAATTCAATTTGATATGCCCATGCAAGTAACTCTGTTCTCTGTGGGGAATTGAAAAAGATCATCAATCCAGAAATGAATGCTTGTTAAGCTTTTCTGGGCTGGACACTTGGGGGCTATATGACAGAAGAAAGTGGACACAGTCTTGGAATTCACAGATGATAAGTGTGAGATATGGCAAAGTGTGGTCACCATCTTTACGTTTTAGTGGACCTTAAAAAGCTCTTGGTGTCTGTCTTAAATCAAGGAGGTTATAGACAGAGGAGAATGAGGGAGCCAATTGTGAATGAATAACTACAAGGAGCTTTTGAGGCATTTAACCTCCTCCTTACACCCACACATACTTAATTCTTAGGCTGCACATTTTTTACTTGTATTTTTATGAGGTTACCTTTTCTTTTTTTTTTTTTTAAAGCGAATGCCGGGTTTTTTTGTTTGTTTGTTCGTTTGTTTTTTGTTGTTTTTTTTTAAATTAATTAATTAATTTATTTTTGGCTGTGCTGGGTCTTCGTTTCTGTGCGAGGGCTTTCTCTAGTTGTGGCAAGCGGGGGCCACTCTTCATTGCGGTGCGCAGGCCTCTCACCGTCGCGGCCTCTCCCGTTGTGGAGCACAGGCTCCAGACGCGCAGGCTCAGCAATCGTGGCTCACGGGCCCAGTTGCTCCGTGGCGTGTGGGATCCTCCCAGACCAGGGCTCGAACCCGTGTCCCCTGCATTGGCAGGCAGATTCTCAACCACTGCGCCACCAGGGAAGCCCGAGGTTACCTTTTCTTGATATTAGTTTAACCAAATTTCATCTGGAATAAACACACTGGGGTTAGGGTGGGACTGGGGGAGAAGCACAGAGTAAAATACTCCTCCCTACCCTGAGATATACTAGGGAATATTTAAGTCGAAGAATTTTTGGTTTTTATAGGGACAGTTATGCACATATATATGTAGCTAAACAATGTGGGGAAGCCTAACACTTTAAATGCCAAATGAGTGCAGGTTATTATATGTTCTTTTGTAATTCCACAGAGTGGCTACTTGATATACAACTGATATCATTCATTGAGAAGCAGTTTTTCTTGGTGGAAGTAGAGAAATAAGAGTACATAATAAAATGGCTTAGTTTTGTTTTTAAATCACCTTGAAAAGGATTAGCTCATCCCTGAAGAAGGATAGATGCTTAGGAAAGACGACAACAACACAACACACCGTCAACTCTTTGTGGCTTAAAACAGCTAATGTTTAGTCATCACTCACTTGGCATTGCTGAAGCATCTGCTCAATCTTACCCTTACTCTGGGACCCAGGCTGATGGGGCAACCACTATCTGAAATATAGCCAATTGCAATCTCAGAGAGAAAGACAGAATAATTTTGCAGGGTCTAAAACTATCAATTAATGCCCTTCTCTGTGAGTGACATAAGTAACATATTCAAATGGCTTCACATAGAACATGATCCTAGGAAGAGTAATTCTGTGTTTCATTGGAAGAGTAGAGAAATAGAAATATTTGGTGAATAACAGCACTAATTACTACCACAGATAGACAGCATTTAATCAAGGGAGATGAGAGGGGAAGGAGGGAGCACCTAAGACCTATTGAGACAGTCAATAAGAAAACTCAACTTGAAGAGAAATAAAATGAGCTATAATTGCAAAAGTGCTTGGAGCTAGATTGGGAGTCTTAAATCAGGGTAAGGAGTTTTGCCTTTTGCACATGAGCCATTGATACCCAAACTTGTTTTTGCCAATGGAGACAATTTGAAAGCAAATCCGTATAGATCCTAAATATGTAAAATAGAAAGAAAAGACGGAATTATCTTTGGTGGAAGAAGGGATGAGAGGACATGAAAACCTTTCCACTTGGCTTCCCACTCCCTCTCTCAATGGAACTGCCATGGCTCTTGGCAATAATTTAATAAAAATCAGAACTCTAGGAATTTAAAGCACTGTCTAGCACATTTAAATATTTGGAAATGGGAAGTCTGCTGTCAAAACCATGGCTGGCAACTGTAGATTAAAAAGATAAAAAAATGGATTAAAGATAGATTGGAATGATGGAGAAACTCAGTAGAAAGTTCAATAAAGATGAATAAAATAATAAGATCTCTGAATCTGGGTGTTGACAAGGGTGGATATGTCTCAAATAAATATTTGACAAACTGGTGACTGATTAGACTTGAGGGTTCATGGCGAGGGCAGAGTCAAAGAAAACGACTTGCATGAGGCTTGTGAACTGGGGGAATGATGTAGTAACGAATGTTAATATCAGGATCAGGAAGAATTTTAGGATTTAGCCAAAAAGTATTTGTATCGTGCCTATTGTAAGATATGGAGTACTTTGAAACAATGTAAATTTAATGTTAAATATATTAGTTTTAGGTGGCAGAAAATTATCCTCAAATGCCTAATACACAGTTTGAAATGTGACATTTGTGCTGAGGAGGACCCGGGGCTGAAGGTGTGGATTGGGAGATGTTCACATAGAAATTAGGTGTAGTTTATATAAAATTGATCATTATAAGCATAGGCTCATATATCTCTGGTTCATATAGAGATGCAATGAATGGTGTGAATCTTATCTTTAGAGTCACTGAACTATATGCTAATCTCTATAAAGTTTGGTATCAATGAGGACAGTGAGAAGGACTTCTCAAGCTCACAAACTCAAGTATACTGAAAAACTGTATTTTTTTCCTATGGGTAGTTTGGATGGCAAGTTTATCTTTATGGCATTTGATAAGTAATTCAGAATTCAAATGGCTTGATCTTATTCCTATTTGAGACAGTTCCCCACATTGGAGCAAAGGGTCCTATCTTGAAGCTTGAAGCAGAAGAGACAGTCCTCCTTGTATGTATTCAATATAGTTTTAGGACTTCAGTGGGATAATAAATTGGCAAATAGTTGGGACCAAAGAACCCAATTATATGTTCCCAGGGATTAAATTATCAAAGATCCTAAGGAACTGTCAAAGGTTCCTAAGGAACCGTTCTTTCCTCTGAGAGTGAGGAAAGAGTGTTCTCTTTCCTCTGCCTGTCAGCTCCTCAGCTTGGCTCAGGGCATATAATTCTTGGCACCTCAGTCATCTGATCCCATGAAAATGAACAGTGGAGGGACAGAGGCCTAATTTCTCTGGGGGCTTCTTCCATTTAAGATTCCTAACCCTTTGGATTCTAACCCAAGAACTTCTATTGACTCATCCAGGGTCATGGACTGATTAACCCATTGATATATGTCCTGGGTGTGTGATAGGGGATACACAGGGCTATCTCCACATGGTTCCATCATTTCACAGTGGTGAGCCTGATGGGATTAGAGATTTAAAACCTCATTGTTAATACTATAAAAGATAATACACCAATAAGTAAATATCAAATAACTCATCCAAAGCATTGCTGAATGACCAGTGATTGCCTATGGGAAATAAAGGAAAGCATAATCTAGAACACACCCATCTTATCCTGAGTCAAATGATTAAATAGATTAAGCATCAGATGATAGGGTATTGGGAAATGAGAACATACTCTTCATGGAAATCTTATTTTATAGAGTGGGTAGCAGAATTTGGGAACTTTTTTCCCTTGTGTAGGAACAAGCTATGTGGAATAAATCTATAGGGAAATCAGAGATGCTTAGTATGTGTATGTACCCCAACGTATGTGAGCATGATGCCAAAGAGAGAATAATAGTCTGAAATCAGAAGACTTATAGTCTTGTCTCTGAGACTTCTTAGTTGTGTATTCTTGAGCAAGTTATCCCCTCTTTGAATTATGGTTTACTCATGTATAATATAAGAGGTATGAATTAAGTATAATTATTTTCTAAATTATTATTGTTATTATTATTCCAAATTAATCTAATTTTCAGATCTGAATTTATACTATTAAGTACCTAATTTATGTTAAGAGTTTTGCATATATTATCTCACTTAATCTTACAACAATATTCTGAAGATTGTATTAATTATCTCATTATAAAAATGAGAAAACTAAGCCTCAGAGAGAATAAGTGACAGACACAAGGTCACACAGCTAGTATGGGGGTAAGCTGGGATTTAAATTCAGTTTTGATTCCAAGTCTCATGCTCTTAACCTCCATGTAATAAAGATTCCCCTATGAGAATCTATGAATCTTTAGAAATCATAACCATAAGCAGCATATTCCTTGGTTCTTGTTCCAGTCAGAGATTAGCTGAAGAGATTTTGTTCTTTTGAACCAGAATGTTCTTAATGGTGGAAAATTTGTCCTTTGAACTTACACCTATCCTTTGTATCATCACAATTTAGAATAACTCTTGACATATAGGCTCTTAGATTACCATACCACTCTGCCCCCCTTTTTTCCCCCCAAATTTTCCTCCAGTGAACATCCTAGCCACAGAAAGGCCATCATCTGGTCAACTTTAAAATTGCTCCCAGTCATTATTCAGTTTCTACAGCACCCAAAAGGAAGGTTAAGGGAGGCTGTTGCTGACACTCTTTTCCTATGCCCCCTAATCAGAAGGGGGTGATGTCTCCCAAAGAGCCTAATCTTCTCTTAAGGGCTTGTTATCAGCTTGCCAGCTGTGACTGCCTCTATACCTCTGTGTATAGCTATCTGTATCCCATAAACTGAGGCTTAGATGAGGTTTGGGTAAAATGATTTGCTAATCTGCATATTTGTTTGTCCTATAAACTATTCCCCTTAACTAAAAGACAGTACTATTTTACACCTTTAGCTATAGACCAGACACATCATAGCCTGCTTTACAAAATCACAAATTGAAATGAGAACACTTGGTTTCCATTCACAGCCTAGTTAGGGTGTCCCTCACATTTCATAAGCCAAAGTCTCTCAGAATGATGGAATCTCGGTTTGGAAAAAGGCTTAAAGGTCTTGTATTCCAACTTTCCGTTGACTGAATATCTTCTACTTCAGAGGTACTCTTTTCCAGGATTCTATAAATGGAACCTAACCCACCTGGTCCTCCCTAGGGGAACTGCTGGGTTTTGAGTTGGGCTGCTGTTTGGGTATTGGTGGCAGTGCCCACTAGTATACAATTTGGAAGGAAATGGATGTGATTCAGCTGTGAAAATTACAAATTAGATTTGGCTTTCAGACCACTGTGTATTTTTAGAAACAGAGAAGAATATAACAAACACTATTTTAGGTCTAGTAAAGATTATTAATATTATGTTCAGCAGAATAAAAGCTTTTCTGGTGATTGGTTTTCTTCTCCTAAATATAAATTTTTCTAATAATGCTAATTTCCTCCAAGATAATATTATACATCATTTTTATTCATGATCTCCCTCTTTTTTAAAAAAGATTTCTTAGAGATTAGAAGCATGAATTTGATGAGCTCACTTTATAATAGCTACAGGCCCTAGTTTTGCTAACTGAAAGTTGCTTGAGAGTAGGAATATTTTTCTTCATGTTTACATCACCACCCATGTAGTAGAGTACCTGGAATCCAGTAGGAGCATAAGGCATGCTTGTAGAGTGAGTGGATAATCAGAAAATGTATGTACTGATAATGGAAGTTAATGACAGCTGCCTTCTTGATGTGTGCTCACATGGTCTTTCCTTGGTGTATGTGCAGGGAGAGGGAGAACTCTGGTGTCTTTTTGTCGTCTCATAAGGGCACTAATTCCATCATGAGTGTTCCATTCTCATGACTTCATAAACCTAAATATCTACCAAATGTGCCACCTTCAAATACTATCAATCATGTTGGTGGTCAGAGCCTCAGCATATGGATTTGGGGAGATATGAACATTCACCACATAACAGGTTAAATATCTCTCCCAAAATCACTCCTGTAGTATTTAGACAAGTAAAGGCTGAGGATTCAGGGCTTCCACTCACCACACCCAGGCTCCCAATAACACAATTCAGAACCTCCTGAGGGAGAGAAGGCTTCCCCTGTTTTACCTTCTTTTTTGGCTAATGGACATCCAATCAAAGGGAATGGGCTTGGGGGGGAAGATCCCCTTCATGTTTCTAGAGACTCTGACACCTGTTCACCTTCTTCCCATTGTCTCAGTTATTCCTCCATGTTCTGAGGTATCAGTGGTCAAAACAAAAGCTTAGGGTGATTCTTAAGTTCTTAAACTTTTGTTTCTAGTAGGAAATAGACTCATTATTAAAATGTTCCTCAATTAACTTGATCAAATAATTCCAAGTGGGAGATCATTTTCTTCTCTACAAAAATGTGTGGGGAAGGCTTGTTGATAACTATTATACTATTACACTATTGATAGTGCTTCCTTGAACATTTAATTATTGAGTTAGGGAAAAAGAATGATTAGTGCACCTCAGGAAAATCATTTCTCATCAAACAGATATTCTGCTGGTTTCCTTTGTGGAAATCACCTCCTGGGCTTAATCCCATGTTACTTGATGTGTTTTGCCTTATGCGTAGGCCTGAATATTGTGAAAGTTTCTTTTAAACTAGAAAAATACCACAGAGTAATCTGTGGTTAAAAAACATAGCAAAAGTTGACTTTATTGAGACATTTTTGCCTTGGTCTGATAAGCCATGGTATCTAAGTAGTCCTAGCCAGAAGCAAAATGGGAATTAGGGTAATGTTATTCTTTCTTGTCAAGCTCCCATCACTTTTTCCATTCATATTCCAGAAAAGTTTAAATCTCATCAAAACTTCCCTGTCCCATGACATGAAGAAGTAAAATATGACCTCAAAAACACAAAATGTGGGGGAGAGTAAAAAAGATAGATCTTTTAGAATGTGTTTGAACTTAAATGATATCAGTTTAAAACAAATTCATATAGTTCTAGGTCAACATATATGAACCCTATGGTAACCACAAATAAAAAACCTACAATCAACACCAAAAAACTAAAGAGAAAGGAAAACAAGCATACAACTAAAGAAAATTATCAAACCACAAGGGATGACACTAAGAGAAGAAAAAAAGAACAGAGAAAAACTACAAAAACAACCAGAAAACTAGTAACAAAATTACAATAAATACATACCTATCAATAATCACTTAAAGTCAATGGACTAAATGCTCCAATTAAAAGACATAGAGTGACTGATTGGATTAAAAAAAAAAAAAAAACTCATTCATATGCTGACTACAAGAGATTCACTTCAGAGCTAAAAACACACAAACACTGAAAGTAAGGGGATGGAAAAATATATTTCATGCAAATGAAAACCCATAGAAAGCTGGGGTAACTGTACTTATATCACATAAAGTCTGTAACAAAAGACACAGGAGGGCAGTATATAATGACAAAGGGATCAATACAAGAAGAGGCTGTAACATTCTTTAATATATATCCACCTAATACAGGAATACCTAAATATATAAAGCATATACTAACAGACATAAAGGGAAATTGACAATAATACAATAACAGTATGGGATTTTAACACCCCAGTTCCATCAATGGACAATGGACTTACAACAATGGACAGATCATTCAGACAGAAAATCAATAAGGGAATAGTGTTCTTAAATGACACAAAAGACCAGTTGGACTTAATAGATATCTACAGGACGGTCCATCACAAATACATATTCTTTTCAAGTACACATGAAACATTATCCAGGATAGAACAAATGCTAGGCCACAAAACAAGTTTCAACAAATTTAAAAGGACAGAAATTATATCAAGCATTTTTTCTGACCATCAATTACAGGAAGAAAAATGGGAAAAAAACACAAACACATGGAGACATATCAACATGCTACTAAAAAACCAATGAGTCAATGAAGAACTCAAAGAGGAAATCAGAAAATACCTCAAGACAAATGAAAATAAAAAACACAACTTTCCAAAATAACTGGGACACAGCAAAAGCAGTTCTAAGAGGGAAATTTACACAGATACAGGCCTTCCTCAAGAAACAAGAAATATCTCAAATAAGCAACCTAAACTACCATCTAAAAGAGTTAGACAAAGAAGAACAAACAAAGCCCAAAGACAGTAGAAGGAAGGAAATAATTTAGATCAGAGAGGAAATAAATAAAACAGAGACAAAAAAACAGAAGAAAAATCAATGAAATCAAGAGCTGTTTTGTTTTTTATTTAAAGATAAGCAAAAGTGATAAGCTTTAGACAGGCTCATAAAGAAAAAAAGAGGGGAGACCCAAATAAACAAAATAAGAAATGAAAGAGGAGAAACTACAACTAATATCACAGAGATACAAAAAAAATCATAAAGGAATACTACAGTTTTATGAAAACAAATTGGACAACCTAGAAGAAATGCATAAATTTCTAGAAACATACAATGTTCCAAGATTGAATCTGGAAGAAATAAGATAATCTGAACAGACCAATATCTAGTAGTGAAATTGAATAAGTAATTTAAAAACTCCCAAGATACAAAAGTCCAGGAGCAGACAGTTTCACAGGGTAATTCTATCAAACATATAAATAAGAGCTGATACCCATCCTTCCCAAACTCTTCCGAAAAATTGAAGAGGAGGAAATGCTCCCAAATTCACTCAATGAGGCCACCATTATCCTGATACTGAAACCAGAGAAAGACACTACAAAGATATAAAATTATAGGCCAATATGTCTGATGAATATAGATGCAAACATTCTCAACAAATATTACTCAGCCATAAAAAGGAATGAAACTGAGTTATTTGTAATGAGGTGGATGGACCTAGAGTCTGTCATACAGAGTGAAGTAAGTCAGAAAGAGAAAAACAAATACTGTATGCTAATGCACATATATGGAATCTAAAATAACGGTACTGATGAACCTAGTGGCAGGGCAGGAATAAAGACGCAGACATAGAGAATGGACTTGAGGACACTGGGCAGGGAAGGGGAAGCTGGGACGAAGTGAGAGGCATTAACATATACACACTACTCAATGTAAAATAGATGGCAAGTGGGAAGCTGCTGCATAGCACAGGGAGATCAGCTCGATGTTTTGTGATGACCTAGAGGGGTGGGATAGGGAGGGTAGGAGGGAGGCTCAAGAGGGAGGGGATATGGGGATATATGTATACTTATAGATGATTCACTTTGTTGTACAGCAGAAACTAACACAACATTGTAAAGAAATTACACTCTAATAAAGATATTTAAAAAAACAAAAAACAAAAAACAAAAAAAGCCCACAAATATTAGTAAACCAAATCTAACAACATATAAAAATGATCATACACCATGATCAACTGGGATTTATCCCCCAAGGATGCAAGGATGGTTCAAGTCCACAAATCAAAAAATGTGATACATGACATTAACAAAAGGAAAGATAAAAATCACATGATCATTTCAATAGAGATATAAAAAACATTTGAAAAAATTCAACATCCACTCATGATAAAAACTCTCATCAAAGTTGGCATAGGGTAAGTCCATCTATGACAAACCCACAGCTAACATCATACTCAATGGTGAAAAGCTGAAAGCCTTTCCTCTAAATTCAGGAACAAGACAAGGATGCCCACTCTTGCTACTTCTATTTAACATAATATTGGAAGTCCTAGCCACAGCAATCTGACAAGAAAAAGAAATAAAATGACTCCAAATTGGAAGGGAAGTAGTAAAAGTGTCACTATTTGTAGATGACATGATAATATATATAGAAAATCCTAAAGTCTCCACCAAAAAACTATTAGAACTAATAAAATAATTCAGTAAAGTGGCAGGATACAAGATTAATATATCGAAATCTACTGCTTTTCTATATACTAATAATGAACTATCAGAAAGAGAAAGCAAAAAAAAAAAAATCCCGTTTAAAATTGCATCAAAAAGAATAAAATACCTAGGAATAAACTTTAACCAAGGTGAAAGAGTTATACTCTGAAAACTATAAAACACTGATGAAGGAAATTAAAGATATGAAGAATGGAAAGGTATCCCATGGTCATGGGTTGGAGGAATTACTATTGCTAAAATGTACATACTACCCGAAGCAATCTATAGATTTAATGCAATCCCTATCAAAATACCCATACTAAAAAAACAAAAACACAAAATTTCCCTGTCCTAGGTCCAATTCCTTTAGAACCTTGGTGACTTTTAGGTAACAAAAACTGAAAATGAACAATTCAGACAGTTTTACTTGCTTAAGTTTTAATTGTTTAAAGTGTTAATGCCTTTTCATCAAGGGATTTTTAGTATTTATTATTATTTGCACAGCATTGTGCCAGGGGCTTGGGGTGAAAGTGGGGGTTGAGCAAAAATATGAGAAAAGTAATCTCTGTCCTCAAAGTTTCTCTAGTTGCAAAGACAAAGCATACCTATAAGAAATTTAAGTTAATAGAAACTATAGTAAATGCCATGCTATAATGTACATCAATGTGTGATTAATAGCCAGATGAGAGGAAAAGTGATACTATGATTTTATCAAAAGTGTGCAAATCTCTCAAAGTCCTCAAGAAGTAATTTTAATGGTGGTTATGTCTATTTGATGGCTCCTTTAGAACTTGCTGCAGGTATGTACAAAAAGGTCTCTGTGATTTTGGTCAGAGTGGCCTTTTGGTGACCCTCTAATCTCATCAAACAGACTGATAGCTAAATCAACATTCAGGTAACATCTGCTGAGCTGAGAATGCTGGTTTGAGGGAGGTTTGTAGAAAAGTTCTCCATCCACAGTGTTGTCAGTAAGAAGGCAGGAGGGAAGCAACAGGCAATGAAGTAAATGGCAGCAATTAATGTCAGCACACAAAGGGAACCCCTAGTGGGCTAAGGGAGTTAATGCATTTTCCTGACTTGCTGTTAGTAAAACCTAATCAAATCAGATGCTACTATTTTAAACTCTTGGCTCATTTGGACTGGCCTGAGCTAAGTGTTGCTTCTACTCTAGTTATGAAAGAAAGGGTTTTCTAAGCAAATTACTGGGGTAAACAAGATTGCAGAGAATTAAAATGCTTTATAGAATAGTAGAGAGTGAATTTGCAAGAAAACAATCATTGTGCTAATTTTAAACTGTTTTTACCTGTTCAATAAAGCAGCTCATTAAAGACCTCTGCCTCTTAACACTTTGTTATGCTACTTTGAGTTGTTATGTTTACTAGGTAGTAAACAGAAAATTTAATTGGACTTCTCTAATTCATACTGGCCTCTTCATAGCCCAGTTAGTTTGAATTAATGAAATTTGTTTATGGTGAGGGCAACCTCAGAAAGTCATTCTGGGGAGATCATTAGACTTCATTGCTTTCTTTCTGAAGGTTAAATTGTGAGTTTGCAGTGGTCACATAATACTTTTAGCTGTACACAGATTTCTACATAGTTACATAAAGGGAAAATTCATGGCCATGATCTTCTGAATGGAGACAAGTAGTTAAGATCTATGACTAAGCATCACATTCATACATATTTTTGACTCCTTGATCCCTAGGAAGAGAATGAAAGGAAAGAGCAGGGTAGATCTCTGCTGAAGAAGTTTTAGGTTATTGTGAGAGAACCAGGAGCATCTACAGTTAGCACTTTTTAAAAGGACTCCAAGGAATTAAAGAGATCTGCAGACGATCTCTGGCATTTGCAGGTTCTTTATTGTATTTGTTTACTTTACATAAGTGTATATATATATATATTTTTTACTATTTTAGTCTAATGATAATGATAATCTAAAGAAAAGACAAACACTCTGGATCTTTTGAATGACTACTTAATAACCTACCCTCAATTGTCATAGTTTTGTCTATTTGTGTTTATTATGGCATTGATACAAAGGAGAACTATCTAATGCTTACCAGTAATAAGAAAATAGCAGAGATATAAGAAATATATAAATGGTGTGTTCCTGTCATGAGAAAGCATCACTGAGAGCTGTGCAAATAAAACATTCCTGCAATTTGAATAGAAAAAACTGGTGGGAGAATCAAATCACCTGTGGCACATTGTGCTAGATTTGTTGAACTACCCCAGAACAGAACATACCATATATACATTTTGAGCAGTGATATAATTCCAGCAAAATAATTACATTTAAATTAATGTTAATTTTAAATTTATTAGTTTTCTTTGAAATTAGTTTGCACATTTGTTTGGGTTTTATATTTTGCTAAGAGTCAGAGGTATAAGGGATTTATAGGTAGTTTTATGTTTATTCATATTTAAGTAACAATATAATAAATATAATTTAAACTAACACTAGGAATCCAAGAGGAATTTATTCTTTAAAAGGAGGTTAGAGAACTAATGATTGATAAAACCACAGATTATTGGAAATTGAGTACTCCTTAGAGATCATTGTCCAGTGTTTCTGAGACTGAGTTCCAGGGAACTCTGGTTTGGGAGGTGTTCATAGGTAAGCCAAGAAAAACAAAGGATGGAAGTTTCTGTGATCAATAAGCCCTGGAAAAGAATAGCTGCTATTACCTCTCCTGAAGACTCACAGCGCTCTTTCATGAAATAAAGCCTCAGCAAGAATTACCTGTCAAGTTTTGTTCAAAGCAGCATTTCCCAATCTTATCAGCACCCAGAGCCCCTTGCCTTAGATGACCTGCCTCCAGCCTCCAGAAAAATTCTCCAACAGAACTGTAGCATGAGAAGTACTGCTTAGCATCCAGGCCCTCATTTTGCAGACTGGGACATGAAGAGGCTATAGCGGGCTAAACAGTGTCCTCCCAAAACTCATGTCTACCTGGAATGTCAGAATGTAATCTTATTTGGAAGTAAGGTCTTTGCAGATGTAATAGGTTAAGATGAAGCTGTGATAGTTTATTTTAGGTGTAAACTTGACTGGGCCATGGAGTGCCCAGATATTTCATCAAACGTCAGTCTGCGTGTTTCGATGAGGGTGTTTTTGGATGGGTTTAACATTTAAATTGATAGAGTAAAGCAGGCTGGGCCTCATCCAATCAGTTGAATACCTTGAATAGAACAAA
This sequence comes from Balaenoptera physalus, assembly GCF_965194825.1. NCBI lineage: Eukaryota > Metazoa > Chordata > Mammalia > Artiodactyla > Balaenopteridae > Balaenoptera > Balaenoptera physalus. Next base: position 29,788,580 of record NC_138897.1, read on the forward strand.
AAGACTCGCCCTTCCTCAAATAAGGGGGAATTCTTGATACCTGACTGCCTTCAACCTGGGGCATTGTTTTCTCCTGCCTCAGACTCAAACTGAGAGGTTGGTTTTTCCTGGATCTACAGCATGCTGGCATTTGGACTTAGAACTAAGCATCAGCTTTCCGGGGTCCGGATCTTGAAACTTGTCAGCCTCCATAATCATATCAGCCAATTCCTTATAATAAATCGTTCTGCACTTATATGTATCCACTGGTTCTATTTCTCTGGAGAACCCTGAGTAGTACAGAGGTCAGGGTGGATTAAGGTGGGTCCTAAATTGAACAACTGGTATCCTTATAAGAAGAGAAAACAGAGACACAGAAGAAACAAACAGGAAAAGGCCATGTAATGACAGAAGCAGAGACTGAAATGATACATCAACAAGACAAGGATAGCAAAGGATTGCTGACAACCACCAGAGGCTGTGAAGAGTCATGCAGAATATTCCCCTTCCAAGGTTCCAGAAGGAGCTAACATTGCTGACACCTTGATTTTGGACTTCTGCCATCCTGAACTGTGAGATAATAAATTTTTATCATTTGAAGATACACAGTTTGTGGTAATTTGATATGGCAGGCCTATTAAACTAATAGAGAGAGGGGGGAAAGGGAAAGGCAGAAGCAGCCAGAGAGAGAGAGAGGCAAAGAGAGAGAGAGAAGTGGCCTACTCCTACTCTTTTTTTTTTTTTAACATCTTTATTGGAGTATAATTGCTTTACAATGCTGTGTTAGTTTCTGCTTTATAACAAAGTGAATCAGTTATATATATACATATGTTCCCATATCTCTTCCCTCTTGCATCTCCCTCCCTCCCACCCTCCCTATCCCACCCCTCTAGGTGGTCACAAAGCACCGAGCTAATCTCCCTGTGCTATGCGGCTGCTTCCCACTAGCTATCTATTTTACATTTGGTAGTGTATATATGTCCATGCCACTCTCTCACTTTGTCACATCTTACCCCTCCCCCTCCCCATATCCTCAAGTCCATTCTCTAGTAGGTAGTAGGTCTGTGTCTTTATTCCCATCTTGCCACTAGGTTCTTCATGACCTTTTTTTTTTTTTTCCTTAGATTCCATATATATGTGTTAGCATACTGTATTTGTTTTTCTCTTTCTGACTTACTTCACTCTGTATGACAGACTCTAACTCCATCCACCTCACTACAAATACCTCCATTTCATTTCTTTTTATGGCTGAGTAATATTCCATTGTATATATGTAGCACATCTTCTTTATCCATTCATCCGATGATGGACACTTAGGTTGCTTCCATGTCCTGGTTATAGTAAATAGCCTACTCCTACTCTTAGGCAAAGGCAGGACAGTAGACTGAGTCTCTGACTTGGAAGTCAATACTCTTTTCATTGCATTTATTCATTTTTTCCATCCCTATCTTGTTCCAGAATAAAATGTAAGCATATAATTTTTCTTCCACAAATAAATACAACAGAAACTAAAGGCAAAACACAGACAATATAAAAAACTAAACAAACCCATTTCTAGAAGCAGCATAGCACTAATTATCTATGTAACTGCTATTTATATTGCTCTAAGAAAAGCTGGATTTCCCCAAGTGTAAGACAGTATCTTTCTATAGGATGTCAGAACTGAAAAGGACCTTTGAGAACATCTGAAACAATTACTTTATTTTAAAGATATAAACATTAGTACATTAGTGTCCTATTCCTGCTGTAATGAGGAATAGGAGTGTGGTTTGTTTTACCACAACCTTAGTGGTTTAAAAACAACACAAATTAATTTTCTTATAGTTCTGGAGGTCAGAAGTCAAAAATCAGATTCAGTAGGCTAAAATCAAGGCGTCAGCAGGACTGGCTATGTCTGTTCTGGAGGTTCTAGGGAAAAATCTGTTCCTTTGTCTTTTCCAGCTTCTAGAGGCTGTGCACAATCCTTGCCTCATAGCCCTGTATCACTCTGACTTCCACTTCTGTCATCATCTCCTTCACACCTCTGGCTCTCCTGCTTTCCTCTTATAAAGACCTTAATGATTACCTTGGGACCACCTGGATAATCCAGGATAATCTCCCTATCTCAAAATTCTTAGTGTTATTACGTGTGCAAAATTTAGTTTACGTGTAAGGTAACACACTCACAGATTCTGAGGATTAGGATGTGAGCATCTTTAGGGAATCATTATTCAGCTTACCACAGCTTTCCAGTGTGATTAGAATTTAGACTGGCATACCCCCATGCCATTGCTTCATCCATAATTCCATAATGCATGGTATCATAAGAGTGACCTTGTAGTTCAGGGTTTTCTCAGACTTCCAGGGTGTATGAAGCACACATAGGAACAATATTAACAAATTGTATTTCAAATTATGCATAGTAATTAAAATATAGAAAACAGAGTTTATGAAATATATTATTGCAAATTGGGACTTGCTTCAATTCATAAATGACTACTGCTTTAGTCACTCGACAAAAGGATGGAGCTTGGTCCCACTGCCATAGCTCTATGATGCCCCTGGCCACTCAGCAGTCACAGTGGTGACTGCCTCTTTAGAATCCTTGTGAATTTGAGAAGGAACCCAATCCCAGGTTGCTCCTTAAAAATGGAATACGGATATTTTTGTTTGCTCATAAAGTTGTGCAAGGATAATAATGCCTCATGCTTATGTAGTAGTATTTACAGGTCACTAAGCATGTTAATGTAGGATATCTCAGGTAATTTTGCAATAAGCCAGAAGGGTAGGCGGGAGTAACAACTTTATCCCATTTTAGATATGGGCAAACTGAGGCTCAGAGGAGCTGTGTGAATTGCCCAAGGTCACACCTTTATAAGTCAGTGGGTCTGGGACTCAGACCCAGATTTCCTGACTCCAGCTCTCAGGTTGTTCTGAGTCCAATAGCTAGGTAAGGCAAACAGAGATCAACCAAAAAACTAATTAATCAGGTCCATCAAAAGGGGATAATGAATAATAAGGCAAATTACTTTCTAAGTTGAATTAAGAGACTGTTATAGAATGGCAACTTTGTGTTTTGACTCTTAAAATTTAAAAAATAGGTTAATAGTATGAAACTCTTTTAAATGTAACAGGAATTTCTGACTAGACTCAGAACTATATTATATGAAAACTCAAAGCTCAAATAAATTCAGCCTCTCACTTAACTTCTGTTGAATAACGGAAACTAAGTGGAATTTAAGGTTTTAGAAAATATGTTTCTATTAAAAATCCTTATGTTTCATGCCTCCACCTTTTCTTATTTTGGCCACATTTTACAGGACAATAGTATGTATACTTTTTTGCTAGCAGAAACTGAAACTGTGCAAGGTCTAATTTATTATTAGAAATAAATGTGACATATAATATATAAGAAAAAATTCAAGTTTTTTTTTTACCAGTTAGGAGAACGCACAATTTTGTGATGGCCTGATTCTTCTGACATAGGTTAAATTCTAAATGGAATTTTATTGTGAAAGAGTCTGTTTAAAACAAGTGGGGCAGGTGGTGAACTTTCTGTAAAAAAGTACAAATAATGTGGGTTTGATGAGAAATCCTGATCAATTTAGATTAGAAAAGACTGGCTCCATTTGCCAGCTAAGAGAACAACTCCCTTCTTCCTCCCTCCCTTCCTTCCTTCCTTTCTTCCTTCCTTCTTTCCTTCCTTCCTTCCTTCCTTCCATTACCATGTGTCAAGAACAATGCTAGACCTTGAAGTTGCAGAAATAAGTCATTTCTTCATGAAATCAACCACTTTAATTTGTATAGCCCCATGTATTAGAAAGTTCTTTCTTATATTCAGCAAAATGGGTATGTCCACAGTTTCTAACAAGTGAACTTAGTTAGGTCATTCAGAGTCACAGACAACACCTCTTTTTTTCTCTTCTTTACAAGACCCATTTTATTATTTCTATCCTCCAGTCTAGAAATCCCTCTTTGTATAAGGCGGGTCTCATTTGACAAGATTTTTAGACATTTTGTTGTCTTGTTTGGGCAATTAAAACAAGGCATCCTGAACTCTACTCTTACTCCAGATATGCCCAGTCATCACAGTAGTCAGTTTAGATTGTCTCATGATTTTGGCTTCATAGACATGTAAACGTGACTGACCTAATTTTGTGTTAGCTTTTTAAACACCTTCAGCTTGTGGTCAGATAATACTGTCACATCTTTTGCAGGTGAGTATTACCAAAACAAGCACCATATTGTTTGTAAAATTGGTGTTTTGATCTTAAGTGTATGACTTTATTCTGCTGAAATGCATCTTGTTGGCTTTGGCCCCAGTGACAAGGTCACTATTAGCCCACCCTACAGTTAGCCACCTATGCAGAGTAAATTTTAAGAAACTTAAAGCTACCCAAGATGCTTTTAAAAACAAACTTTCTCTCCTACTGGCTTTCCAGCAGCCTATATTTACCAGTTTTATAACTTTTAAGAATATTAAGATTAAATATACTCTTAAGGGTAAGATATCCAGAATTTGCTAGTTTAACATGGAAATATTTAATCACAAAGGAGTGTTCTATTAAAACACTAGTCTGAAAAGTTATCTTACTAGCTAAATACTGGACCCTATGGGGATGGAAAAGGAGAAAGTTACCTTATAATAGAAGAATGGAATTAAAAAGGTTTAGGGCAAGAGACTTTCTTGAGGAAGACAGGTCTGTTTTCCTAGGGAAAAAACTGAGCCATTATTTTAGATGAAAGCCTATTAATACTTAGGTTAAAAATACATACATATATAGCCAAAATTGATGTATAAAAATGTTGCCACTACAATGTACAAAATGTAGAGTAGGCAGTGTTATTACAATTTTACAGATGAAGAAACTGGGACTTAGAGAATGTAATTTGTCCAAAATTTCAGGATCAGTAAGTGACAGAGACAGTGTCTGAGATCAGGCATTCTTGCCCCTTCCTATTCTTTTACAAAACTCAAATTCAGCATGTGCATCTTCTGAAGGATGCATTATAATTGATTTAAGGATATTCTAGTTAGAAAAAAGGGAATGAAAGATTGTTAATAAAATAATTTGTCAGGGACTGGGTATATTTTACAATTCTGTGATTATTAAGCTTTCCATTCCACTTCAGTACACGTCTAAGAACATGACTCAGTAATTGGCTACCAATATAGCCTTGGAATGGGGATTTTGGAATAGCACTAGAGAGGTGAGGTTGATCTAATGATAAATATCCTCAGGAGGGGAAAGTTCATTAAATTTAACTTTGTAGTGTCATGTTGGAGAAATGTTCACATTACCTTGGATCCTGTACATGAGAGAGAGGCCAACTTGTGGCTAACACCAGGGTGTCAGCAAGGTGCAAAAGATCAATTCACCTCTGGAATGAATGAAGCAGAAAATGGTTTATTCATTTGCTTAATTATTCTTCACACAGTTAAGGCACACACTGAGCTAAATCAGCTGAGGATATCAAGAAGAATAAGCTGAGAACTATACTCTCACATGACTTGCAGTCTCATAAAGAAGCCACAAAAATTGTTAATGTTATTCAGAATATTATAAATGTCTCCACAGCCAGGCTCAAGTTCTCAGCCTGGCTTTCTGGGCTCTTCATAGTTTGAGCCGACACTGCTCATTTGTTCTAATACCCTCTGCTCAACACAGATGCATATTGTTCTCATTAGTCAGGTCTCTTCACCATTCCGCAAACATGCCTGGCTCACTTTTGCTTGCTTCCTTTCTTCCTTTTCTCCTTTCCTCCCTCCTTCCTTTCTTTTTAAATGTTTTTGAGCATCTGCAATGTGACAGCCTCTGTGCTAACTACCAGGGTTCCATCAGATCAGATGTCCATATTTCCTACCCTCCTGGGCTGAAAGTCAGTATTTAGGATTTAGCTCAGGCCACATTTTCCTTTCTGAAGTCTTTTCTTGATTATTTTTGTTCTGAATGGTCACTGACTCTTCTGCCATTGGGTAGTTCTTATATAGTGTGTACCTTGCAACTAGGACTGTATTAATTTTCAGAGAGGAGAGTATTGCCAGAGTTTAAGGCATGAAGAGTGTCAAGGCCTGGGACAGCCTGGAGAAGCTTTGTGGAGGAGGTGAGACTTGAGATGGGCCATGAGGAAGGGACAATTGAACTTGATAACTGAGATTGAGTAAAGATTTCAGACAGGGGCTAGCATGGAGAAAGAAAGAGAGTAAGCCCAAGAAAGGAAATCCTTTATTCAAGTTATGGTAGTCCGTTTTGTTTCTAAATTATTATTTTAGGAAACTGGTTAGGTTACAGTGTGGAGTCACCATGGAAGGCCATGCTTGTCAAAGGATGTACTCACTTGTCCTTTACTCAGATCTGTTGGTCATCAAATTTTAAAATTTCAGAATAGCAATGACGTTAGGGGCTTCAGGACAGAAAAGCCCCTTGAAACCAAACCAGACTCTGGCCTTAAACTCACGCAATACTCTCCTCTCTGAAAATTAATACAGTCCTAGTTGCAAGGTACACACTATATAAGAACTACCCAATTGCAGAAGAGTCAGTGACCATTCAGAACAAAAATAATCAAGAAAAGACTTCAGAAAGCACAGAAGCCTTTCTGTGTCCCCTGTTTCTTGTTTTTAGGAAATAGGCTTCAGCCTCCATGAACTTCCCTGAGCTCCAAAGGGCAGGTTCAAACAGTTGCTAATCAGGGAAGGGAGGTGATATAGAAACAAGGAAGGAGCAGCCAAGAAAGAATAGTGCAGCCTTGAGGCAGGGTTCTGGTTCCACCTCAAGGGATACACATAACAATATTGTTGAGCTCTTCTGTAGAACTAAATCCCCCAACAAATGGAAGATGTTAACTACTTGATGAAGCATTCTTCATTCCAGAGAGAAGGTCACAGTTTGATAACCCTGAAAACCACAAAATCTCATCAGGAGACCACCTGAGGCCAGATTAAAGAAATGCAGGCCCTGACACACTCTGATCCTTATCAGCAACCCTGCCCTTGAAACCTTGCTGTAAATCTCCTCACCAAATCCCCTAGATTGGAGACACAGTTTTTGAGTTCATGAGCCTGCTGTGTCCCCATTTGCCTGGGCAAGCAATAAAACTCTTATTTTCTACTTTACCCAAAACTCTGTCTCCGAGATTCGATTTGCCACCAGTACACAGAGGCCATGTTTTTGGCATCACAACCTCTGTTTGAACAATAACTTCTGCTTGCTATACTCATAAAATAGCTAGTTCCACTCACTGGACCACTCCAATGAATACAAAATTCTTTCCCACATTAAGCTAAAATCTGGCTCTTGATATTTTTCAGCCATTGAGCCTGTTTTTTCCTGGTAAAGCCATGCAGAAGAGTAAGCTTGATTTCTCAACACAAGGGTTTATTAAATATTTGTAAAAATAGTATTGTGCACTTGGAAAGTAACTTGAGTGATTCGTTCCTTGAGTGATTCATTCATTCAAGGTGGGTTGAAATTGTAGCTTAAGACAATGAAACAATCTGGCGAAACACAGGAAAGCAATATGGCAGGGTGTTAAAAGTTCAGGCTCTAGTCTTGATTTTAATCTTTGCTCCTCCACGTGCTGGCTCCTCCCCCAGCCTCAGGTTTTTAACCTATTCAGTGAGGATTACAATAGCACCTAGTTTATCATGCTGTTGAGAAAGTTAAATTAGGTAATACACAAAAAACACAGTGTGAAGTCTCTGGCTCATAATAAGTGTTGAATGAAAGCTGAGAGAAAAATGTCTGTATAGTAAATGCGAACACTTGGGCAAAACACACTGTTATTTAAAACTTGGCTGACTGAAGACATCAGGGATGACTAGGCCCTATAGGAACAATTGTGCCCAAGCTAAAGAGCAGATAAGACAAACCAACAGACAAAGCCCACCAAGAACACCTTTGCTTGCTTTCCATGCTGCTGGTAGATCACCCCATGTGCTGCATTAATAAGTGCTCTCTCTGGTGTGAACTTAAGTGATGTAAGCAGTAGAGTAGTAAATATGTCCCTGCAGAGAATATTTTGTGGTTTACAAAATAACTCTTTAAAAGTACACCCCCCACCACCTACTTAAAATTTCCCATACTTCTTTCCACTCTTCTTAGTTCTAACCTGTTGATTGACCTTAAATGATGTGTGTCTCTCTTTAAATTCCAGGTCTGTTTCTGGAGTCATTTTTGGGCACTCTTGCTGAAGACTGTCGAAATGGTGACACAGTGAGAAGGAAATGTTACATACTCAAACCCCAGAACAAGTGGTATTTCCATGGTATATACTTTCAAAAACACTTTCCCATACGTTATCTCATTTGATCTTATAAAGTAATCTATAGTAGGTAGGTAGAGTATCTAAGGCTATTTCCATTCTCTAGATGAGGAAATTGATGCTCATAATGATGGAGGGCCTGGGCCTACAGTGGGGTGCAGTGTGAACAGAAGGAAAATCTGGGGATTCAGAATGGTTGAGCACTGGTTTTGTTGTACTTCTTTGGATTTTCATATTCTTATCTCTAAAATAAGCAGTTTGAACATGATGATGGTCCCTTTAGCTCTAATATTCCATGATGATTACAAGTTCAACATTGTACAGCAGTTTAGAGTCCAAGGCAGGACTAGAGCACAAGTGTCCCATGCCTAAACTCATGATGCCAAGCTGTTTTATGATGTCCTATTATTCCCAGCCTTCCCACCTACTCATCACCCTGTTTCTACTTTGGCAATCATGAAGTAATCTCCCAGAATGATTGCGGATGTTGATAGGAAATTATTTCTCTTCCTTTCCCGTGTGTTCTGGCACATGGATATGTTAGGGCAATTGTCCCTGTGGTGATCATTATGCACTTAGCTATTTTTGTTCTAGTGCCCGGAAGGCTGTGGGGCATTGATGCCTAGTCAAAGAATTTACAGCCAATTTAGTCCACCTCAGTTAAGTTACACACTCAGCCAAATTGCAGAAAGCTGGTTTCTGTTTCCCTAAAATTTGTCACTCCTGGGAATTACCTTGGGCCATTGTGAGATCATAGAGCAGACATGGAAAAGAAAACCACTTACACTGAAACCAGGGTTCAAGGGGTTTCGCCCATGATTTAGTGGTATTAAACTAGATTTAAAACTCTGGACTGCTACTTACTAGATGTTGAGACTTGGATAGATTATTCACCTCTCTGTGTTTCAGTTGCCTTATCTGCAAGATGGGTTTAACAATATGACCAATCTCATAAAAGGAATGGATGAGATAATACATGTTAAGTGTTAGAACAGTATAGTACATTGTAGGTGTTCCATATGTACTAGCTATTATTATCATTTTAAGTCATTTTATTTTTCTTATTTTAAAATGATAAAAGATGAGATCCCAAATGATCTCTTTCCCATGATCATGCCAGATTCAATAATGCAGTCTCAGTTAAAACTTAGCCATCCTAGGACTTCCCTGGTGGTGCAGTGGTTAAGAATCCACTTGCCAATGCAGGAGACATGGGTTCGAGCCCTGGTCTAGGAAGATTCCACATGCCTCAGAGCAACAAAGCCCGTGCACCACAACTACTGAGCCCACGTGCCACAACTACTGAAGCCCGTGTGCCTAGAGCCTGTGCTCCACAACAAGAGAAGCCACCGCATTGCGCATCGCAACAAAGAGTAGCCCCCACTTGCCACAACTAGAGAAAGCCTGCATGCAACAACGAAGACCCAACGCAGCCATAAATAAATAAATAAATAAATAAATAATAAAAAAAACCAAAACAAAACATAACAAAACTCAGCCATCCTTGCTAATTTCTTTCCACTCCAGGTTTCCTTACACCATTTTAAAAATAGCATCTTCCCATTTGGAGTTCAGGAAGTGTTTTTAAGCACTGTAACATATAGATAAACCACTGTTAGCATAAGACATCCATCTATTTTTAAGGAAAGCATGTTCAGTTAGTCACTTCCAAGGATCCTCCAGAAATTCTGTGTGCCACATTCCAGGTACAACTCTATTTCTGTTGCTCACTGTGATAATTGTGCCCACTTTGTCTCTGTCGGTTAAGGGCTGCCATGTGGAACCTGTCTTTCTGAGATACCATCATTCCAAGTGAAATTAGGGAGCCTGTGTCAATCGCAACATATCTCATCATCATCCCTGGCCTTCAAAGGACAAATATCACATAACTTTTTCAGAGTGGCAGTGTCCCCTTTCTTATACATTACTCTATGTCTCCTCTGGACCCTCCTGAGCACGTAGTTAGTGGAGGACGTGTGTTCAGATAGTGTATGATGTAAAACTTTTACTTACTGGCCATATAACTTTGGACTCTACTGATTTAGAGTCCTTGGTTCTCAACAGAGGGATGCTTTCACCAGGGGAATCAATAATTTGATTGAACTGGAAGTTGAGGCTGACACACTTTTGGCACAGAACAAACAAAGAACAAAGCTTATTTTACTGGTTACTTTGATCCTGATTACGAAGAGGAAAAATAATTGCTTCCCTACAATAGGACAGAACAGAATCTATCTGAAACTCAGGGATCTCTTAATGTTTTCAAGTCAAATGTTAATGGAGACCTCAACAACCAAATATAGTTAGATTCAGATCACTCAGGAATGACAGCTTGATTCACCCCCAAATAAAGGATCCCCATGAATTGTGGGGCTGGTTGAGGCTAAGAAAAACAGGAAATAGTAATGATTAATGGAAGTTGTAATATCAAGTATGGCTGCATGACTAGTTACAGTTAAACATAATCTCTTACCCGCTTGTTCCTTAACACTGTTACATGACAACAAGACATTAAATATCTTCCCTTCTCCCATCTCACTATTTTACATAGGAATCATTGATTGTGGTTAAGTTTTAAATTTAGACTGTAGGTTGCAAAACTTAGAATTGTGATTTAACTATAAATAGAATTAACATCACCTGAAGATAAGAACAGTAAATTTCAGAGTTTTGTGTCAACCTTTTTTTGAGATGGTGAGAATATCGTGATTTGTATAAAGGTTGGTTGCATCCTGTATGGTGTAAACATGATGTTATTGTCACTGTTTAGAAGATTAAATATGTGTAGAAGTGTATGAGTAACCAAAAAGGATGGATTGTGCTAGTTTTTAAACTGCTGTTTCTCAGTCAAAATTTACCCTTCTATATTCTGCTATGTACTATTAGGGCTAAGAGTCTGCAAACCACATTTCCCGATCTCCATTGCTAGCCAGGTTCCTATTAGGTTTTCCAATAGGAGGGACTGGTGGGGAGATCAAAAAGTAGATAAATAGAAAAGTTTCATAGAACAGTTGTTGGCATTAATATTTCTGTTTACCTTATTCATTTCTGTCTTGGGGCTTACCTTTGCATTAGCTATTCCCTTGGTTTGGATTATTAGTCCCTTCAGTCTTCAGATGGTTGCTATCTTCTTGTCATTCAGATCTCAGTTTCAGTATCATCCCCTCAGAAAACCTTTGCTTGATCCCTTAATCCAAAATAGTCATTCTTTTTGATGACAGACATTCTGACCTCTGTGAGGTGATATCTCATTGTGGTTTTGATTTGCATTTTCCCTGATGATTAGCAATATTGAGCATCTTTTCATCAGCCTGTTGGCCACCTGCATTTCCTCTTTGGAAAAATGGTTATTCAGTTCTTCTGCCCAGCTTTTAATTGAGTTGTTTGTTTTTTTGATGTTGAGGTGTATGAGCTATTTACATATGTTGGATAGTAACTCCTTATCGGTCATACCCTTTGCAAATTATCTTCTCCCATTCAGCAGGATGTCTTTTCATTTTGTTGATGGTTTACTTTGCTGTGCAAAAGCTTTTAAGCTTAATTAGATCCCTTTTGTTTAGTTTTGCTTTTATTTCCTTTGCTTTAGGAGACAGATCCAAAAAAATATATATTGCAGCGATTTATGTCAGAGTGTTCTGCCTATGTTTTTCTCTAGGAGTTTTATAGTATCTGGTCTTACATTTAGGTCTTCAATCCACTTTGAGTTTATTTTTCTATATGGTGTTAGAGAATGTTCAAATTTCATTCTTTTACATCTAGCTTTCCAGTTTTCCCAGCACCACTTATTGAAGAGATTTTTCTCCATTTTATGTTCTTGCCTCCTTTGTCATAGATTAATTGACTAAGTGTGCAGATTTAATTCTGAGATCTCTATTCTGTTCCATTGATCTATGTGAATAAAAGAACACAAATAACAAATGTTTGTGAGGACGTGAAGAAAAGGGAACCCTTGTACACTCTTGATGGGGTTGTAAATTAGCGCCTCCACTGTGCAAAACAGTATAGAGATTTCTCAAAAAGCTAAAAATAGAACTACCATATGACCAGCAATTCCACTCCTGAGTATATATCTGAAAACAAAAAAAACCAAAACACTAATCTGACAAGATATATGCACCTCAATGTTCATACAGAATTATTTTCAATTGCCAAGGTATGAAAGCAACCTAAGTGTCTGTCAACAGATGAGTGGGTAAAGAAGATGTGACACACACACATACACACACACACACACACAGTGGAATACTACTCAGCCATTAAAAAAATGAAATTTTTCCTATTGCAGCAACATGGATGGACTTGGATGGCACTATGCTAAGTGAAATAAGTCAGACAGAGAAAGACAAATACTGTATATCACTTATATGTGGAATCTAAGAAATACACAAACTAGTGAATAAAACAAACAAACAAAAAGAAGCAGACTCTCAGATATAGAAAAAAAACTAGTAGTTACTAGTTTAGAAAGAAGCAGACTCTCAGATATAGAAAAAAAACTAATAGTTACTAGTAGTGGGGACAAGGAAGCGGGGGGCAATATATGGGTAGGGGAGAAAAAAAGTGTTATCATGGGATTATATGAAATCACCTGTGTGAAACTTTTGAAAATTATAAAGCACTACAGAATTTACAAGAACCTTTCATTCAATAAAAAAAATTAAATTTCAAAAAACAAGTAGAAAAATATTTCTCTTTACACAAGAAGTCAGCATTAATATTTCTTTCAACTTTTTGTCTCTGAATATTTTTCACAGTTGTAACATGGTGTATATAAAAATTTCTCTTGTGACTTTTTCACTCAAAATTGTAATGCCAGTATATTCCCTGCCATGAAATGTTGTAAACATTTTATTGGCTGTATAGTTTTCCATATAATAAATAAGCTTGATTTTATATTGCTATTTATCTATTGCTGACCATTTATATTGTTTCCAATATTTTCAGGACTATACAGGGCTCTGAGATTAAAAGAAATAGATAAATAAAATATTTTTTAAAACTTTCCTAAGCATATAAAAAAAAAGTAGTCTTTTTTTTTTAACATCTTTATTGGAGTATAATTGCTTTACAATGCTGTGTTAGTTTCTGCTTTATAACAAAGTGAATCAGTTATACATATACATATGTTCCCATATCTCTTCCCTCTTGCATCTCCCTCCCTCCCACCCTCCCTATCCCACCCCTCTAGGTGGTCACAAAGCACAGAGCTGATCTCCCTGTGCTATGCGGTTGCTTCCAACTAGCTATCTATTTTACGTTTAGTAGTGTATATATGTCCATGCCACTCTCTCACTTTGTCACAGCTTACCCTTCCCCCTCCCCATATCCTCAAGTCCATTCTCTAGTAGGTCTGTGTCTTTATTCCCATCTTGCCACTAGGTTCTTCATGACTTTTTTTTTTTTTCCTTAGATTACATATATATGTGTTAGCATACTGTATTTGTTTTTCTCTTTCTGACTTACTTCACTCTGTATGACAGACTCTAACTCCATCCACCTCACTATAAATAACTCAGTTTCGTTTCTTTTTATGGCTGAGTAATATTTCATTGTATATATGTGCCACATCTTCTTTATCCATTCATCCGATGATGGACACTTAGGTTGCTTCCATGTCCTGGCTATTGTAAATAGAGCTGCAATGAACATTTTGGTACATGACTCTTTTTGAATTATGGTTTTCTCAGGGTATAAGCTCACTAGTGGGATTGCTGGGTCGTATGGTAGTTCTATTTTTAGTATTTTAAGGAACCTCCATACTGTTCTCCATAGTGGCTGTATGAATTTACATTCCCACTAACAGTGCAAGAGTGTTCCCTTTTCTCCACACCCTCTCCAGCATTTATTGTTTCTAGATTTTTTGATAATGGCCATTCTGACTGGTGTGAGATGATATCTATTTGTAGTTTTGATTTGCATTTCTCTAATGACTAATGATGTTGAGCATTCTTTCATGTGTTTGTTGGCAATCTGTATATCTTCTTTGGAGAAATGTGTATTTAAGTCTTCTACCCATTTTTGGATTGGGCTGTTTGTTGTTTTGTTATTGAGCTGCATGAGCAGCTTGTAAATTTTTGAGATTAATGCTTTGTCAGTTGCTTCATTTGCAAATATTTTCTCCCATTCTGAGGGTTGTCTTTTGGTCTTGTTTATGGTTTTCTTTGCTGTGCAAAAGCTTTTAAGTTTCATTAGGTCCCATTTGTTTATTTTTGTTTTTATTTCCATTTCTCTAGGAGCTGGGTCAAAAAGGATCTTGCTGTGATTTATGTCATAGAGTGTTCTGCCTATGTTTTCCTCTAAGAGTTTGATATTGTCTGGCCTTACATTTAGGTCTTTAATCCATTTTGAGTTTATTTTTGTGTATGGTGTTAGGGAGTGTTCTAATTTCATACTTTTACATGTACCTGTCCGGTTTTCCCAGCACCACTTATTGAAGAGGCTGTCTTTTCTCCACTGTATATGCTTGCCTCCTTTATCAAAGATAAGGTGATCATATGTGTGTGGGTTTATCTCTGGGCTTTCTATCCTGTTCCATTGATCTATGTTTCTGTTTCTGTGCCTGTACCAAACTGTCTTGATTACTATAGCTTTGTAGTATAGTCTGAAGTCAGGGAGCCTGATTCCCCCAGCTCCATTTTTCGTTCTCAAGATTGCTTTGGCTATTTGGGGTCTTTTGTGTTTCCATACAAATTGTGAAATTTTTTGTTTTAGTTCTGTGAAAAATGCCATTGGTAGTTTGATAGGGATTGCATTGAATCTGTAGATTGCTTTGGGTAGTAGAGTCCTTTTCACAGTGTTGATTCTCCCAATCCAAGAACATGGTATATCTCTCCATCTATTTGTATCATCTTTAATTTCTTTCATCAATGTCTTATATTTTTCTGCATACAGGTCTTTTGTCTCCTTAGGTAGGTTTATTCCTAGATATTTTATTCTTTTTGTTGCAGTGGTAAATGGGAGTGTTTTCTTAATTTCACTTTCAGATTTTTCATCATTTGTGTATAGAAATGCAAGAGATTTCTGTGCATTAATTTTGTATCCTGCTACGTTACCAAGTTCATTGATTAGTTCTAGGAGTTTTCTGGTATCATCTTTAGGATTCTCTATGTATACAATCATGTTGTCTGCAAACAGTGACAGCTTTACTTCTTCTTTTCTGATTTGGATTCCTTCTATTTCTTTTTCTTCTCTGATTGCTGTGTCTAAAACTTCCAAAACTATGCTGAATAATAGTGGTGAGAGTGGGCAACCTTGTCTTCTTCCTGATCTTAGGGGAAATGGTTTTAGTTTTTCACCATTGAGAACAACGTTGGCTGTGGGTTTGTCATATATGGCCTTTATTATGTTGAGGAAAGTCCGCTCTATGCCTACTTTCTGCAGGGCTTTTATCATAAATGGGTGTTGAATTTTGTCGAAAGCTTTCTCTGCATCTATTGAGATGATCATATGGTTTTTCTCCTTAAATTTGTTAATATGGTATATCACGTTGATTGATTTGCGTATTTTGAAGAATCCTTGCATTCCTGGAACAAACCCCACTTGATCATGGCGTATGATCCTTTTAATGTGCTGTTGGATTCTCTTTGCTACTATTTTGTTGAGGATTTTTGCATCTATGTTCATCAGTGGTATTGGCCTGTAGTTTTCTTTCTTTGTGACATCTTTGTCTGGTTTTGGTATCAGGGTGATGGTGGCCTCGTAGAATGAGTTGAGGAGTGTTCCTCCCTCTGCAAAATTTTGGAACAGTTTGAGAAGGATAGGTGTTAGCTCTTCTCTAAATGTTTGATAGAATTTGCCAGTGAAGCCACCTGGTCCTGGGCTTTTGTTTGTTGGAAGATTTTTAATCACAGTTTCAATTTCAGTGCTTGTGATTGGTCTGTTCATATTTTCTATTTCTTCCTGGTTCAGTCCTGGCAGATTGTGCATTTCTAAGAATTTGTCCATTTCTTGCAGGTTGTCCATTTTATTGGCATAGAGTTGCTTGTAGTAATCTCTCATGATCCTTTGTATTTCTGCAGTGTCAGTTGTTACTTCTCCTTTTTCATTACTAATTCTATTGATTTGAGTCTTCTCCCTTTTTTTCTTGATGAGTCTGGCTAATGGTTTATCAATTTTGTTCATCTTCTCAAAGAACCAGCTTTTAGTTTTATTGATCTTTGCTATCATTTCCTTCCTTTCTTTTTCATTTATTTCTGATCTGATCTTTATGATTTCTTTCTTTCTGCTAATTTTGGCGTTTTTTTGTTCTTCATTTTCTAATTGCTTTAGGTGCAAGGTTAGGTTGTTTATTGGAGATGTTTCCTGTTTCTTAAGGTAGGATTGTATTGCTATAAACTTCCCTCTTAGAACTGCTTTTGCCGCATCCCATAGGTTTTGGGTTGTTGTGTCTCCATTGTCATTTGTTTCTAGGTATGTTTTGATTTCCCCTCTGATTTCTTCAGTGATCACTTCGTTATTAAGTAGTGTATTGTGTAGTCTCCATGTGTTGTATTTTTTACAGATCTTTTCCTGTAATTGATATCTAGTCTCATAGCGTTGTGGTCAGAAACGATACTTGATACGATTTCAATTTTCTTAAATTTACCAAGGCTTGATTTGTGACCCAAGATATCCTGGAGAATGTTCCATGAGCACTTGAGAAAAATGTGTATTCTGTTGTTTTTGGGTGGAATGTCCTATAAATATCAAATAAGTCCATCTTGTTTAATGTATCATTTAAAGCTTGTGTTTCCTTATTTATTTTCACTTTGGATGATCTGTCCATTGGTGAAAGTGTGTCATTAACGTCCCCTATTATGATTGTGTTACTTTTGATTTCCCCTTTTATGGCTGTTAGTATTTGCCTTACGTATTGAGGTGCTCCTATGTTGGGTGCATAAATATTTCCAAGTGTTATATCTTTTTCTCAGATTGATCCCTTGATCATTATGTAGTGTCCTTCTTTGTCTCTTGTAATAGTCTTTATTTTAAAGTCTATTTTGTCTGATATGAGAATTGCTACTCCAGCTTTCTTTTGAATTCCATTTGCATGCAATATAATTTTCCATCCCATCACGTTCAGTCTGTATGTGTCCCTAGGTCTGAAGTGGGTCTCTTCTAGACAGCATATATACAGGTCTTGTTTTTATATCCATTCAGCCAGTCTGTGTCTTTTGTTTGGAGCATTTAATCCATTTACATTTAAGGTAATTATCGATATGTATGTTCCTATTCCCATTTTCTTAAATGTTTTGGGTTTGTTATTGCAGGTGTTTTCCTTTTCTTGTGTTTCTTGCCTAGAGAAGTTCCTTTAGCATTTGTTGTAAAGCTGGTTTGGTGGTGCTGAACTCTCTCAGCTTTTGCTTGTCTGTAAAGGTTTTAATTTCTCCATCGAATCTGAATGAGATCCTTGCTGGGTAGATTAATCTTGCTTGTAGGTTTTTCTCCTTCATCACTTTAAATATGTCCTGCCACTCCCTTCTGGCTTGCAGAGTTTCTGTCGAAAGATCAGCTGTTAACCTTATGGGGATTCCTTTGTGTGTTATTTGTTGTTTATCCCTTGCTGCTTTTAATATGTTTTCTTTAGATTTAATTTTTGATAGTTTGATTAATATGTGTCTTGGTGTGTTTCTCCTTGAATTTATCCTGTATGGGACTATCTGTGCTTCCAGGACTTGGTTAACTATTTCCTTTCTCATATTAGGGAAGTTTTCAACTATAATCTCTTCAACTATTTTCTCAGTCCCTCTCTTTTTCTCTTCTTCTTCTGGGACCCCTATAATTCAAATGTTGGTGCATTTAATGTTGTACCATAGGTCTCTGAGACTGTCCTCAGTTCTTTTCATTCTTTTTTCTTTATTCTGCTCTGCAGTATTTATTTCCACTATTTTATCTTCCAGGTCACTTATCCGTTCTTCTGTGTCAGTTATTCTGCTATTGATCCCTTCTAGAGTATTTTTAATTTCATTTATTGTGTTGTTCATCATTGCTTGGTTACTCTTTAGTTCTTCTAGGTCCTTGTTAAATGTTTCTTGCATTTTGTCTATTCTATTTCCAAGATTTTGGATCATCTTTACTATCAGTATTCTGAATTCTTTTTCAGGTAGACTGCCTATTTCCCCTTCATTTGTTAGGTCTGGTCAGTTTTTACCTTGCTCCTTCATCTGCTGTGTGTTTTTCTGTCTTCTCATTTTGCTTATCTTACTGTGTTTTGGGTCTCCTTTTCACAGGCTACAGGTTCGTAGTTCCCATTGTTTTTGGTGTCTGTCCCCAGTGGCTAAGGTTGGTTCAGTGGCTTGTGTAGGCTTCCTGGTGGAGGGGACTAGTGCCTGTGTTCTGGTGGATGAGGCTGGATCTTGTCTTTGTGGTGGGCAGGTCCATGTCTGGTGGTGTGTTTTGCGGTGTCTGTGGCCTTATTATGATTTTAGGCAGTCTCTCTGCTAATGGATGGGATTGTGTTCCTGTCTTGCTAGTTGTTTGGCATAGGGTGTCCAGCACTGTAGCTTGCTGGTCGTTGAGTGATGCTGGGTCTTGGTGTTGAGATGGAGATCTCTGGGAGATTTTTGCCATTTGGTATTACATAGAGCTGGGAGGTCTCTTGTGGACCAGTGTCCTGAAGTTGGTTCTCCCACCTCAGAGGCTCAACCCTGATGCCTGGCTGGAGCACCAAAAGCCTTTCATCCACACGGCTCAGAATAAAAGGGAGAAAAAATGGAAAGAAAGAAAGAAAGAGGATAAAATAAAATAAAGTAAGATAAAATAAAATAAAATACTTAAAATTAAAAATAATTATTAAGAAAAAACAATTTTTTTAAGTTAAAAAAAACAACCAAAAAAACCGGACAGACAGAACCATAAGACAAATGGTGAAAGCAAAGCTATACAGACAAAATCTCACACAGAAGCATACACATACACACTCACAAAAAGAGGAAAAGGGGAAAAAATAATATATCATTCCTCCCAAATTCCACCTCCTCAATTTGTGATGATTCGTTGTCTATTCAGGTATTCCACAGATGCAGGGTACATCAAGTTGATTGTGGAGTTTTAATCCGCTGCTTCTGAGGCTGCTGGGAGAAATTTCCCTTTCTCTTCTTTGTTCGCACAGCTCCCGGGTTTCAGCTTTGGATTTGGACCCGCCTCTGCGTGTAGGTCGCCTGAGGGCATCTGTTCTTTGCTCAGACAGGACAGGGTTAATGGAGCAGCTGATTCGGGGCTCAGGCTCACTCAGGCAGGGGGAGAGAGGGGTACAGATGCATGGAGAGCCTGCGGCGGCAGAGGTTGGCATGACGTTGCAGCAGCCTGAGGCGCGCCGTGCGTTCTCCCGGGGAAGTTGTCCCTGGATCACGGGACCCTGGCAGTGGTGGGCTGCACAGGCTCCCGGGAGGGGAGGTGTGGATAGTGACCTGTGCTCGCACACAGGATTCTTGGTGGCAGCAGCAGCAGCCTTAGCGTCTCATGCCCATCTCTGTGGTCTGCGCTGATAGCTGCGGCTCGCGCCCGTCTCTGGAGCTCGTTTAGGTGACACTCTGAATCCCCTCTCCTAGCGCACCAGGAAACAAAGAGGCAA
Organism: Balaenoptera physalus; assembly: GCF_965194825.1. Classification (NCBI taxonomy): domain Eukaryota; kingdom Metazoa; phylum Chordata; class Mammalia; order Artiodactyla; family Balaenopteridae; genus Balaenoptera; species Balaenoptera physalus. The sequence continues at coordinate 29,808,354 of NC_138897.1, forward strand.
GAAAAAGTCTCTTGCCTGTTTGGCAGCTCCAGACCTTTTCCCGGACTCCCTCCTGTCTAGTTGTGGTGTGCTAACCCCTTCAGGCTGTGTTCACGCCGCCAACCCCAGTCCTCTCCCTGCAATCCGACCGAAGCCGGAGCCTCAGCTCCCAGCCGCAGCCCACCCCGGCGGATGAGCAGACAAGCCTCTCGGGCTGGTGAGTGCTGGTCAGCACTGATCCTCTGTGTGGGAATCTCTCTGCTTTGCCATCTGCAACCCTGTTGCTGCGCTCTCCTCTGTGGAGGTGAAGCTTCCCCTCTCCGCCACCCGTAGTCTCTGCCTGCGAAGGGGTTTCCTAGTATGTGGAAGCCTTTCCTCCTTCACAGCTCCCTCCCACTGGCGCAGGTCCTGTCCCTATTCTTTTGTCTCTGTTTTTTCTTTTTTCTTTTGCCCTACCCAGGTACGTGGGGAGTTTCTTGCCTTTTGGGAGGTCTGAGGTCTTCTGGTAGTGTTCAGTGGGTGTTCTATAGGAGCAGTTCCACGTGTAGATGTATTTCTGATGTATCTGTGGGGAGGAAGGTGATCTCCGTGTCTTACTCTTCTGCCATCTTCTCCTGGGTACTCAGTCATTTTTTATCTTATTTTAATCTCTGCAAGGTGTTACCCAAAAACTGGGTTCACCTCTTGGTGGGTGTTGAGCCAATAGACACAACCAAGCCAAAACGTGGGAGAAGGAAGGATTTATTATTACTTGTAGCAAGTAAGGAGAACACTGGAATCTTTCCCAAAGCAGTGTCTTCCTGAACAACAAAACTGGGGAAGCTTTAAGCTAAGGGTATTTGCACATTCATGAGAGGACTTGAGCAGAGGGGATTTCAGCATAGAATTGGGGCAAAAGTCAACGGAGTCCAAGCTGTAGTTGACTGAAGTCAGAAGGGTCAACATCATAATTCCATCCTCCACCTGGGTGTGGGCCTTAGTTCCTGAAGAACTCAAAGATATATTATTATGTATGTTCCTTGAGGAACCAGGATCCTGCCCCAAAGCTGCACTATTGTTTCTTGACTGCTCCTCCCTTGTTTCTGCATCCCCTCCTTTAAATCATTAATTAGTGAGACCTGTTCAAGGGCAAGCATTGTGGCCAGGCTTAGGTCACAAAATGGCTTAGGCTAAAATGGGTTCTCTTATGTCAAGAAAGCCATTCCTGGTTCTCTTTCTGTGGGGACCCCCCCTAAATGGTCTGCTTACAAAGGCAGTTATCATTATCTGATAAATTTTTACTTACATATCAATCCATTTAAATTCATGAGAATAAAAACTCCATGTGAATAGGGAGTTCCTTCCCACTTCCCTCCTTCCCTTCCTCCCTCCCCCTTTCTCTCTTTCTTTCCTTCCTTCCTTCCTTCCTTCCTTCCTTCCTTCCTTCCTTCCTTCCTTCTTCCTTCCTTCCTTCCTTCCTTTCTTTCTTTCTTTTCTTTCTTTCTTTCTTTCTTTCTTTCTGTCTTTCTTTCTTTCTTTCTTTCTTTCTTTCTTTCTTTCTCTTTCTTTCTTTCTGAACAATGCCTCATACAAACTGTGTACTCAGTGAAGATTTAGTGAGTAAGTTACTAAAATAATTAATAATTTTCCTTTCCTATTACTTTCCATTTCTCCAGGTTAAATTAACTTCAAATATTCCTTAGGGCAGCAAGGCAAAAATTATCATTTTCTTTGTTATAGGATTCAAAAAGTAGGAAACACTTCTACTTCTGCCTATGATGGTATAGATGTTACCAAAAGAACCTTCCACCAAGAAATTTATGAGTTAGATTTGGGGGTTGGGAGAAGAAAATCAGTTCTTTGAAAGCATTAGAAAGCATCTAAGGCAACCAGGCATTAAGGTCCAAGATCCTGAGGAGAAATGAATTTCATTGAAGTGAGTTTGGCATTTATGGCTGCATTTTCCTCCTCAGGGCCTTTGCTGATTCACGGATTATGGCACCAAAGCCAAACAGAAAATGGCAGTCTAGCACTTTTGGCAGCCTCACAGGGTTAGAGAGACAGAGTTCAGAGCAATCAAGACAGTCATTATTTGAAGGGAAAGATCTCATAGAAAAGGAAATAACAGAGGTGAACCTGAATCTTTTTTGGAAAATTTTCCAAGACATTTGTTTTCTCCAAAATAGTGCTTGTAGGGGGCAACACTCTCAAAAATTATGCAAAAATCTGCTGCTAAGAGGTCAAAAATTTAGCAGAGATTTTGCAGTCTCATGGTACTAGGGTGTCAAGATTTAGCATTCAGAGCCAATCAAGGAAGAGCCATCCTTATGAACACCCCAGGCTTTGTGATGAGATATATTGAAGTGTTACACCCAAGAAGTAAAGATTAATCTGAAATAGGAAAGCCCCAACTGGATCAAGCTTATAGCCAACACTGTCTATTTGAAGAAAGACAGCATCATATAGAGTCACTATAATTTTTTATAAGAAATACCCAGTATTTGGGGGCTTCCCTGGTGGTGCAGTGGTTGAGAATCTGCCTGCCAATGCAAGGGACACGGGTTCGAGCCCTGGTCTGGGAAGATCCCACATGCTGTGGAGCAACTGGGCCCGTGCGCCACAACTACTGAGCCTGTGCGTCTGGAGCCTGTGCTCCACAACAAGAGAGGCTGCAATAGTGAGAGGCCCGCGCACCGCGATGAAGAGTGGCCCCCACTTGCCACAACTAGAGAAAGCCCTCGCACAGAAACGAAGACCCAACACAGCCAAAAATAAATAAATAAATAAATAAAAATGCAATAAAAAAAATTAAAAAAAGAGAAATACCCAGTATTCAATCAAAAGTTACCAAGTAAGCCAAGAAACAAGGCTGAATGACTGAAAACCAAAAGCATAAATGGAAAATAGATATTCACAATTTAGAAAGATCAGATATGGTCTTTAAAATAATTATAATTAATACATGTAAGATAAAACTATAGATAATGTAATCAAAGAATTGGGATCTATAAAACAGAATGAAATGAAAATTAGAAGTGAAAAGTACAATAACTAGATTTAAGAATTTAATAAATTGATGTGTTTTACTAACAGGGAAACAGACTAGAGAATTAGTGAACAAGAAATAGATATTAGAACAAACTTAGATGGAAGCACACAGAGAAGAAAAGAAAATAAAATACACAAAGTATTGTAAGAGACATATGTGCTATGGTGAAGAGGTCTAACATATACTGTTATTTCAGAAGGAGAGAAAAGAGAGTAGGATAGAAGGAATATGTGAAGAGATAATGTCCAAAAATTTCTCCAAATTTGCTAAAGACATCAAATCCTACATTCCAAAGTGCTCTAGTCCTCAGGTAGGATAACTGCTTTGTGCTAATGGTGCATTGACATTTCAGACCAGCATAATAGGCAAGAAAAATGTAGAGAAAACCATACCTTGTGTATTAGTTTCCAAAGGCTGCTGTAACACAGTACCACAAACGGAGTGGCTTAAGACAATGGAAACTTACTGTCTTACAGTTCTGGGAGCCATAAGTCTGAAACCAAGGTGTTGGAAGGGAAGGATCTGTTTCATGCCTCTCTCCAGTCTTCTGGTAGCTTCAGGTACTCTTTGGCAGGTTGATGCATTTTTCTAACACTCCTTCTTCACTTGGAGTTCTCCCTATGTGTCTTCACATCACCCACCCTCTGTGTGTCTGTCTCTGTGCTCAAATCTCCTCTTTTTGTAAGGACACCAGTCATATTGGATTAAGACCCTAAAGATCTCATTTTAGGAAATGTAAAGTAAAGACTGTACCCAAGTGAAATCATGTTCTGAGTTATTAGGGATTAGGCCTTGAGCATATCTTTATTGGGGGATACAATTCAACCCATAATACTTGATATATAATAGTAAAACTGCAGAAAACTAAAGACAAGAGAAAAATTTCAAAGCAGCCAGAGATTAACACAGATTACTTTCAAAGTAGTAAGAATAAGACAGAAGCCATCCTCAGAAAAACAGTGGAATGACATCAGAAAGAAAATAACTCTCAACTTAAAACTTTAAACCCATCAAAAACCCTTCAAAAATAAATGTGAAATAAAAATTCTTTTAGACAAATAAGGCCTGAGACATCTATTACTAGCAGATTGGTATGAAAAGAAATATTAAACAGGGTTTTTGAAACAGAGGAAAATGCTTGTACAGAGAAAGAAAGAACATTGGAAAGGGTAAATATGTGGGTAATTCTAATAAATATTTAGTGTTTAAAATAATATGTTATGAGGTTTGAAATATATATGAATGGAAAATTCATGAAAACATTAACACAGGAGAGGGAGAAGAGTATATTTAGTTAATATCTTGTAAGTTTTTAACATATTATACACTTTTAAATACACTAAGCAGGGAATGGTGCATGTTTTAATACCTAGGATAACCACTAAATTATTTTATTTATTATTAAAATGGAACAAATTGAGATGTCAATAGTTATATTTAATGTAAATAGAATAAATAGTCCAACAAAAGATTAAGACTTGCAGACTAGATTAAAAACAAATTAGTGTAAAAAACCTATAAGTAACAACAACAATACCTAGCAGCAAATTATGGCTTCCAGTCCCATTCTCTACTGAAGGGAACCAGGACGCTTCGGGAAAATGGCTGATCCCACGACCAGGGAAGGAAAGTATGATAAACCTGAAACATCTTGCTGTGTAAGAAAGTAAAGAAGTGCTTAAGAAATAATGGTGACATATCAAATGGACACAGAGCCAACTTGAGGAGCTCCTACTGGTCAAATCTGGGACAATTTAAGCTCAAAATTAATAACGATGGTGAACTATAACCAATTGAATGAAATAATGAAATTGGGTTATTTGTAGAGATGTGGATGGACCTAGAGTCTGTCATACAGAGTGAAGTAAACCAGAAAGAGAAGAACAAATATCATATATTAACGCATATATGTGGAATCTAGAAAAATGGTACAGGTGAACCTATTTGTAAGGCAGGAATAGAGATGTAGATGTAGAGAATGGACATGTGGGCACGGTGGGGGAAGGGGAGGGTGAGACTAATTGGGAGATTAGGTTTGACATAAATACACTACCATGTGTAAAATAGATAGCTTTTGGGAACCTGCTGTATAACACACGGAGATCAGCTCAGTGCTCTGTGATGACCAGGGGTGGGATGGGGGGGTGGAAGGGAGGTCCAAGAGGGAGGAGATATAGGTATACATATAGCTGATTCACTTCACTGTACAACAGAAACTAACACAACATTGCAAAGCAATTTTACTCCAATAAAAAAAATCATTAAAAAAAAAGATTCTGTAAGTCCACACTGCTGTAAAAAACAAACAAATAAAATGATGAAGCTCTTCTTCACTGTAGAAGGCTAATAATTAAATATAGAAGAAAAGATAGAAGTAGAAAATCACTATTTGGCAACCATCATCATAAAATTGATTGAAGCCAGAATCATTGACAAATGAGTAAAATAGTGGGTTAAATATTGAGGATTCACTGGATTCCCCAATAGTTCAAAATTCATTAATATATTTATTAATTAACAAATGGAAAGATAACTTTACAGTGGCAAAATCTGGCAGACAACGCCTTAGGCAAGTGATGATTGAAATTGAACTCACTAGTAACATCTTTGACTGCATAATATTATGTACTGAAAAGAACACAATATCACTTCTGGAGTATTCCTGCCAAAAAGCATAACAAAAATTTAATCAAGAAGAAACCTCAGAAAACCCAAATTGCAGGTGTTTAGTTCTGCAATCTTCAAAAGCATGATGAAAAAACAAAGACTAGTGAGATATCAGGAGATAAAGATTTCTTCTATTAACATTTTGATTCAACATTTTGCTGACAGTTCTAGCCAGTGTGATAAGGAAAGAAAAAAAATAAAGGTGTGAAGACTGGAAAAGAAGATATGAAACTGTCCTTATTTGCAGATGCCATGATGTTGTATGTTTAATATAATGATTGAATTATCATCTGCTCTGCTGGAACTCTGCTAGTGCTATAGCCCTCTGGCTATTGGGAACTGTGATTAAAAGCTCTCTCCACAACTTAGACCTAGAATGAAAACATGTGAGCAAATATTGACAGACCAAGGTGCTCAAAACTTGTTGCATTCAACAGAATCTATCTTCACTGATTACTATGGACAGCATGAATAAAGAAGCAGCATTGTAGTGGAGATACCTGAATATGAATAATTTAAATAATAGGTTGTATTATTTACTAGGAAGTTATTCCAAGGCATCTTATTTCAGGGGTCCCCAAACCCCAGCCCGTAGCCTGTGAGGAACCGGGCTTCACAGAAGGAGGTGAGTGGCAGGCAAGTGAGCAAAGCTTCATCTGCCGATCCCCATCACTCCCCATCACTCACATTACTGCCTGAACCATCCCCCCACTCCCATCCATGGAAAAATTGTCTTCCATTAAACTGGTCCCTGGTCCCAAAAAGATTGGGGACCACTGTCTTATTTGAGTCTCATAGAAACCTTATAAGGTGGATAAGAAAAATACTGCTATTCTCCTTTTTTTGAATTTTATTTATTTGTTTTTTATACAGCAGGTTCTTATTAGTTATCTATTTTATACATATTAGTGTATATATGTCAATCCTAATCTCCCAATTCATCCCACCACCACCACCCCACCCCCTCTGCTTTCCCTCCTTGGTGTCCATACGTTTGTTCTCTACATCTGTGTCTCTATTTCTGCTTTGCAAACTGGTTCATCTGTACCATTTTTCTAGATTCCATATATATGCATTAATATACGATATTTGTTTTTCTCTTTTTGACTTACTGCACTCTGTATGACTGTCTCTATTCTCCTTTTCAGATAAAAAATTGCCACTCAAAGAGCTTGAGGCGTTTTCCTTAAATCACACTGTTAATAGGTTGTACAATTGGTAGCAGAACACAATACTATGGGTCAGGAATTTTTTCTCTATTCTTCACTTATTTGCTGTATGAATCAGTACCAGTTTTCCCAAACACCTCCTGAAATATGAAAGTTTACTAGATAATGAGTACAAAGGAAGACTTTTTGCTGAAATTGTTTTATGTCTAGTTAAATTGCCTTTTGTAGGACCCAACGGAATGTTGTTTGTGGAGACATAAAAGCTTAGAAATAAAATATAAAATTATAAAAGTCACCCAAAGAATATTTAGTCTTCTTTTTTTTTTAATATATATCTAAGACTCAATATTCTCTATTACCTTTGAAAAATAACTTCAGTTTCCAAAGCTATCTGGGGAGCATTTGTGTAATTCACTGTACCAAAATTGAGAATTTTATAAGTATTTTAAATCAATCCTACATTTCTAAACTAATCAACTGGCTTTATATCTAGAAGACATATAAAAATAGAAACAATTGCTTGTTTTTAATTTTCTTCACAGCTTTCAAGTTTTTAAAAGTTTTACTCTACATCCTTACAATTTTCAAAAAATTTTATGCATGTTTTATATATAAGATGCTTAGCAACTGTTTGAACATGCTTCTTGATCAAAAGCCGAGCTGGGAGAATCTGACCCAGGGGTGAAACATTATGTTTCTGTTATGAGGATGCAGTGGTCTAGCTCTTGACCAAAACTTAACTCAGAGTATGTTGCTGTCAGACACAGATATGAAGGTGCCTTGTTGGGTATTGGGGGCAGGGAGGCTCTTTACTTGTGGAATAGGACACTGGGCTGACTGAGCTGCCTTAGAGCCAAGAGTCCAAGGCACCCAGGAGGGACACAGAGGCTACCAGCTCTGCTGTGTTGGGTTCTGATCTTGGTTTTTGACTGACTCATCTTGGAGTTTGTGTGATCTGACTTCTATTTTCCATGTATTTGAGTAATTTCCGGTGAGTGAGGTTTCCTTAATGTTAGTGTCGACAAATGTAAAACCACTTTTCATATTTTAACCCAAATGATTTAATACTCTTGAAAATTTACACAAAGAGAATTGAGGTATTACCACAACATTGTGTGCATTTAGTAAACATTTGACCAGGCTTAAGTTGTAGAGATGATGGTTGTTATTGTAATTGTAGACAGCACAGCTGGAGCTAGGATGCTGACATTAAGTTACAAAGAATATATATATATATATATATATATTTTATAGCTCCTGGATAAAGGGCAAGATATTTGGAGGAATATCCTATTTGCACTCAGCTGTGAGATAAATGTTGTATTTTCTGGCACTAAAGCATACTGTTAAAGCTTGAACGGTAATAAAGAGATGAATTCAGTGGCAAAGAAAATACTAAACTGGAATTCAGTGAATCTCTGGATTATTGTAAGCTCTGGGGATATGCATGAGCCCAATAAATAAGTGAAATAAAGAACATTTGGCAAAAGAGTGAGGAATTAACTTGACAGGGAGATTCGTGTTCTCAATACTTCAGGAAGGAAGGGGACAAGGAGTCAAGAAGTAGAAACAAGGTGAGTGAATGTGAGGCAAATTTGGGAAAATATCAAGAAGGGTTTTGCTGGCAACATAGACTCACAAAATGATACCTGGTTATTATTTTGTGCTTGTGATGGAAAGCTCTCTAAACAAACACTTTAACTGCATACACAATTGAGCGAAGCTGATGTTTAAGGCTGGGATAAGGTTAAAATGTGGACAGCCTGAGGGTACTAACAAGATACTATGTCAGACTCTTGGAAGAACAAATATTTTGGAACAAAATATGTCAGGAGAAAATGTAAACACCATCCAGAAACTCCTGACTTCCTCTTCTTTCCTCACATGTGCGGATAAACTGGCTTTCAACAAGAAACATAAAAGAAGAGGCTGCCTTGTTTGATGTGTGAAGGAAATTATTTAGAACAAATTGAAGGGACGCCCTCAGTATGAGGTACCATCCTTTGTATGCAAAGAACAACATTCATTGGGACACCCACTTCACTCATTTTTCAGAATAGTATGATATGGAGCCATCCATTGTCAGACATTTATTGGCTGACTGGGGTTAGGTGTTTAATCTCTGGCAAAATAATCTTTTCTACATACAGTCACTGAACTCATGATTTTGCCTGTCACTCGTCAGGTGACAGTTAAGGTGAGGAGAAATAAACAACACATCTGTAATATATTGGAGCAGTCTGGCTGCTGAGGGGAGTATAAGGCAAGATATTGCCCTCAAGATCTTAGAAAGGATGACAAAAATGATAAATATATCTGAAATGGGCAATGCATGTTAATTATTAACTGATAGTAATTCCAACACCATGCCAGTCACTGAAGTTACAAATCAGGTAAACTCATTTCTTCTTGCTGCCTAGAATCTACTGGAGAATACAATGAAGAACCTGAAATTCATGGTAATGTGGGAAAAAAACACGTTTGTGCTTTGGAATCAGACTCACCTGGGGCTGATTCCCTGTTCTTCTGTTGGTTTTGAAGTTGGCCAAGAGATTTAACCTTCTCTAGCCTCGTTCGTCTCATCTCTTCACTTGAGTGTGCGTGTTTGAAAATCAAAGATGATCCTATGAAGTGTTTAAAAAAGTGTCCAACACAAAGTGAATCTTCAGAGAGGATAAGCGAGGTAAGGTTTCAGGTATGTATGAAAACACTCCAGTGGTGGGGACTCCACAGAGGTGGTGGATCTCTTCCTTCATCTCGTGTGACAGTTAGAATATGGATAGGTGTGATGGCAGCATGTTTGTTTCTCTGCAGTATCCCAGACCCATTCTTTTCACACATGGGCTATTTAGGAAGGAAACATACTTTGTTTAGGTTGAATAGGCTTTGCCAATAATGAGAGAAAAGAACTTCTCGGAATGGAACTCAAGATTGGTAGTCTCTGAAGAAGTGCAATGGGAACAGAAAAGCCTAGTAAGTGTCACTGGAAACATGCCAGTGGGAAGGGACAGGATGTCTAGCTCTTTGGGCTTCCTCAACAGGAAGTACATGCATTAATATCCCCAAAACTTCTAGGAGCATCATTAAAGAAAGGAAAAGGAGGAGTAAAAAGAAATTTTATCTCACAAATTTATTGGTCCTAAGCCTAAGCCCCACTATCATTATTATTAATAGAAGTAATAATTATAACAATATAACTTTGAATAGCTATCATTTTATCCCTTTAAAGAATTTTCACTCTCTGGATTGCTCTAGTTTCTCACAGATTTCTGTTGAGGTGGAACTGAACAGAACTCTCTGCCACCGCCCCCCCCCCCCCCACCAAATACAAATGTTCCTCCCGGTCCTCTGCCTCTTGTTTGTAGAAAAGCTGAAGTCTCCCAGCCGTCCCAAAATAGCAGGTTCAAGTAGTTAATGATTAAGACAATAAAGTCACAGATTCAGTATCTGATGCACATTTCTGAGTATTTTACAGGTACTATAAAGGGCACCAGAGGGGAAAAGCTAACTGCATGATGACCAGACTGCAACCATGACATAAGCTGCCATCTTGAGCAGTACTGAATATATGGCTAGCACAGTTCCAAGAACTGGCCTTGAGAGAATGGGATTAACACTATTGCTCATAATAACCTACATATTTGTGGGCATCAAAATAATTGTAGCTTGTTCTTCCCTTATATGTAAATGAGCAACTGAAGCTGTCGGCAGAGAGATGCTTCAAACCCATGTCGATATTGCTCACTCTAAGATCTCAATGCTCTTTCTCAACATGAAGTTACAGAAGGTGGACCTTTGTCCCTAATTCCATAGAAATGAAATGATGTCTGACAGGGAGCTCGGGGGGTGGGGGCAGTTGTAAGCAATTCTTTGCAGGAAGCCGTCCTTAGCAGAAAATCTCTTTTCTTGTCAATTTAGCAAAGCTACATTGTAACTCACTTTTAAATCAGGTGCCCGCATGCTCTACTCATTTGCGACCCTAGCATACTTTTCAAATCTTTTGATCAAGCAATATCTTGCCTAACCTGTTGGTTCTTTCCATAGATTAAAGAAGTAGAAATGAAGAATAAGTAATTAACAGATGACCAGATCTCTTCCTTAGCTTCCCCTTCAGTAATCTGGCAAACAAACTGTGTGATAAAACTGGTGAACAAGATAGCACCTAAAGAAATGTCACGAGAAGGCGACAAGCCTGCATGCAGTGGGAGACAGGGACGAGTCTGATCCCCTAACTCAATGATTAACTGAAATTACTTTCCTTTTACCTTTAAAAACTTTCACGGTCGAGCAGAATCTTCGGAGTTGAATTTTGGGGACACCAAGTCCACCACCTCTCCAGATTGCTGGCATTCTGATTAAAAGAAACTTTCCTTTCTACCAACACTTGCCTCTCTCTTGGGTATTGATTTTCAAGTGGTGAGCAGCTGGACCTGAGTTCGGTAACAGAAGAGAAAGACAACCCAGGAATCATTACTTCCATTTTACAGATGTAGGCACAGGCTGCTGAGTCTCTATTAAAAATTTTTTACCACCTGGTGCCATGTGATCTGGGGAAACACATTTAAGCCTACAGAACCTTAGTTCTCTTATCTTCTAATATGGAAATCAAATAATCTCTTAGAATACTTCTAGGTTGAAGATCCTATTATCTATTTTAATAGCTGTAATTAACTGCTTCTTAAACAGTCTCCCATGATCCTGGCCTCCTCATATTCACATTCTTCTATAATCTGCTTCCCTTGTGTGTGAGCTGGACTTAGTGACTCACTTCTAGCAAATAGAATACACCAAAGGCAAGAGGATGCTGTTTCCGAGATTAGGTTATAACTACTGTGACTTCCCTCTTGCTTGTTCTCTCTCTTTGGCTCTTCTCATGTACTTGTTATAATGAAGCAAGTTGCAGAGACCCACATGGTGAAGACCTGGGGACAGCATTTGGTCAATAGCCAGTGAGAAACTGAGGCCTTCAGTGTGACAACCCGAAGAGAACTGAATTCTGCCAATGGTACTGTGAGTGAACATGGAAGCAGATTCTCCCCTGGGGTAACCTTCAGATGACTGAGATCCTGACTAACAACTTGCAGCCTTCTGAGAGACCCTGACCCAAACCCTAAGCTTCCAACTAAGCCACTCCTGAATTTCTGACCCAAACAGGAACTGTGAGATGATAAATGTTGTTTTAAGTCTCTAACTGTTGAAATAATTTGTTACACAGCAATAGATGATTAAAGTCAAATATCAATGCCAGAACTGATCACAGGATTTCTTTTCCCTGAATTTTTGTTTCAGCATTTTCTAACATATTCATAACACATTAGTGAAATGAAATGCTCTGTGTGAGAAGGGTTCTATGGTCAAAATACATTTAACAAATGTTTCACAGTCTATCTTTCTCTTGTGATTACATAATGTATATTGTATATTAAAGATTCAGTGGTAAAGAAACTTAATTTTGTTAAACCCAGCATTTCTCAAACTTTTTGACCACATAACACTATTAACATGAAGCACCTATTAATAAATATTCCAAGGAAGATATACATCATAGATCACAATGAACAGACTTTAGGAAACACTGACAGGGCTATTTTATTATCTTCTGAACATCTTTCTGAGAGCTGTCCCTACAACCAAGAAAATGAAGCAGAATGGAGAAATCTGTGGTGTGTACAGTTTGTGTACTATCAGGAGAAAAATACACCTGGAGGTACTTCTGGTGGCATGAATATGAATACTTTTTATTCCCTTCTCTGTACCTTTCTATGTTTTCCATAGTGCACATATATTACTATTTAGATATGACAAATTTTATACAGTAGGCTTAGTAGCATTTTTCTCCCCATCTTGTTTTGGTAAGCTTTGAGACTGTGTTTTTATGTATGCACATGTGTATACGAGGGCGTGGAGGTACTGGGGTGAGGCATAAGGCTGAGATAACTCTGGCTGCATGTATTACCTCTGTCTACATGGGTGGGTGCCTGATTACCTACTCTGGATGAGTTTCAAGCTCTTCTACAGGTTACTCTTTGCACTTGCCCAGAGAACCTATGAATGGCATAGCTGTACTGCTGACATTTCTTTATGGGAGGCTGGTCATTAGGTCTGACCGTCTCTGCCAGAGCCGAGTTGTTACAGCATTGTGTTTGTGGGCTCCCCCAGGCCTGAACTAGATCCCTGCTCTTCGTCCTCCTTGCTGCAGCAAGAAAGGCTTTGCTATATATGTCCCAAATTTGGGGGCCAAAGAGAAGAAGGGAAAGGTGAGGAATGAAGTTGTTTCCCTGCCCAAGTGCAAAATGCAGCCCTTTAGGAGAGATTCTAGACCGTGGGGAAACCAGTTATGGCAAAGTTGTGTGGCAAGGTACAAGAGCAGGGGCCTAGAGTGTTTCTTCTGGGGTGGGCGCTCCGAGGGTAGGTTAGAGGAGCTTCTGCGACTGTAGGGGCATGATCTGGACCACTATTGAGCAAGAATTGGGATTATAAGCCAGTGAATGTGGAGCCAAGCTGTGACCACAGGACAGTTAGTCTCAAGAGCTTTCTGCCTTCCTGTTCACACTTGCTCCCCTCCTCTCACCCTGCCAACCACTGCTGAACTGCCTTGCACCCTTCTTCATTTTTTAAAAAAATTAATTAATTAATTTTTTTCAGTTTTTTGTTTTAACATCTTTATTGGAGTATAATTGCTTTACAATGGTGTGTTAGTTTCTGCTTCATAACAAAGTGAATCAGTTGTACATATACATATATCCCCATATCTCTTCCCTCTTGTGTCTCCCTCCCTCCCACCCTCCATATCCCACTCCTCTAGGTGGTCACAAAGCACCGAGATGATCTCCCTGTGCTATGAGGCTGCTTCCCACTAGCTATCTCTTTTTACATTTGGTAGTGTATATATGTCCATGACACTCTCTCACTTTGTCCCAGCTTACCCTTCCTCCTCCCCATGTCCTCAAGTCCATTCTTTAGTAGGTTTGCGTCTTTATTCCCGTCTTGCCCCTAGGTTCTTCATGACCATTTTTTTTGTTTGTTTTTTGTTTTTAGATTTCATATGTATGTGTTAGCATATGGTATTTGTTTTTCTCTTTCTGACTTACTTCACTCTGTATGACAGACTCTAAGTCCATCCACCTCACTACAAATAACTGAATTTCATTTCTTTTTATGGCTGAGTAATATTTCATTGTATATATGTGCCAAATCTTCTTTATCCATTCATCTGTCGATGGACACTTAGGTTACTTCCATGTCCTGGCTATTGTAAATAGAGCTGCAATGAACATTGTGGTACATGACTCTTTTTGAGTTATGGTTTACTCAGGGTATATGCCCAGTAGTGGGATTGCTGGGTCGTATGGTAGTTCTATTTTTAGATTTTTAAGGAACCTCCATACTGTTCTCCATAGTGGCTGTATCAATTTACATTCCTACCAGCAGTGCAAGAGGGTTCCCTTTCCTCCACACCCTCTCCAGCATTTATTGTTTCTAGATTTTTTGATGATGGCCATTCTGACCGGTGTGAGATGATATCTCATTGTAGTTTTTATTTGCATTTCTCTAATGATTAATGATGTTGAGCATACTTTCATGTGTTTGTTGGCAATCTGTATATCTTTGGAGAAATGTCTATTTAGGTCTCTGCCCATTTTTGGACTGGGTTGTTTGTTTTTTTGATATTGAGCTTCATGAGCTGCTTGTAAATTTTTGAGATTAATCCTTTGTCAGTTGTTTCATTTGCAAATATTTTCTCCCACTTTGAGAGTTGTCTTTTCATCTTGTTTATGGTTTCCTTTGCTGTGCAAAAGCTTTTAAGTTTCAGTAGGTCCCATTTGTTTATTTTTGTTTTTATTTCCATTTCTCTAGGAGGTGGGTCAAAAAGGTTGTTGTTGTGATTTATGTCATAGAGTGTTCTGTCTATGTTTTCCTCTAAGAGTTTGATAGTGTCTGGCCTTACATTTAGGTCTTTAATCCATTTTGAGGTTTTTTTTTGTGTATGGTGTTAGGGAGTTAGGCAGCACCCTTCTTATCCTGGGTCTTTTCATCACTTTAAAGTTTTTTGTATCAATGATCTAATCGAGCATGTGATGAAAGCTGAGGGCTTTTCTTCAGAAAAGTACACCTACATGCATTTAAATGTTTCCTATCACTTCTCAAAGAAACAAGAATAAGGAGTCTGATGTTGAAATGGAAGCTTTGCTTCTACATCCAGAGTTCACAGATCCTGAAAGTTCATCATCAGCTTACTAAGGGTTCATGAGTTCCTGAGTTATAAATTCTACCATAAAGCCCTGCTCCCATCTGAAGGTTTAGATTGAAAATGGTCTATTGAAGGTATGGAACAGACGCAGCTTCAGATTTCACCTGGGCCCTCTTAATAGAGAAATGGTGGGCTTTAAAATTCAAGACAATTAAACTTGAGTAGTGCAGTTCCAGGCTTTGAGGCATGCAGTTGGGGAAAGAAGTCTTAGGGGCCCGTTTGGCAACCCCCGAATCACAGATTAAACTCCTTGTGTGGATAAGCCTGGGTGGCTCTTAGAATATTCAGTTGCTTATCTGGAGAGCTAATATATGCCTAAGTCCATGGCAAGGAATCCGGAGTCAGACTGAAATTGTGTGGCATGGAGTCTGGAGTCCTTCAGTGGCCCTTTATCTGGAGCATGGAAGTCTTCAGTTACCTTAGTTATCATTATAATGGGGTTCACTGATATCAATATTAAGAGTGAAATTTCTTAGTTTTTACAAAAAAATTATTATTTTAGACAAGATGCTTTTCTTTCATAGAAATCATTAAAAAGAAATCATATATTCCTTGTTGTGCTTAAGGAGTACAAGTCAAATTTCATAGGTGTCTTCCACCAAATATCTCCCATCCCACCTGCAAAATCTCTATTTCTATCATTCTTTGATTTAAATCTTTGAAGGTTGCTAAGAAAAATTCAAATGCTATTGGAGGAGTTTAGCTTTCTATGGCTATTATCATTCAGGAGTTTCTTAATCTAGATTAGTTTATTAGATTGACTACAGACAGGGACAGGAGACACAAGTCAAAAAGCTAGGAGGCTGGAAGAAAAAGGACAAGAAAATTCACAAACCATATCATTTTTCTGAGGTTTTGAAGTGTGGGAGGTTAGGGCTAAAAAGACTTGCAAGGACATCTGAATTTAGACTAGAGCTCTGCCTCAGCAGTGTATGTACATGGGAGAATAGTGGGGAGGTATCGAATGGAAGTTCTCAGTAAATGGAGCAAGTAAGCTTAAGGGAGAGTTTGGGAAATCAGCTTAGTACTTGTTGTCTCACAGGCATGTCAAGGATTCTCCTGGGGCTGGTGATCAGAAGGGGAAGTTTATTCTCATTGCCACTTAAAGATTCTTCTTTGACTTTGGCATTATTGTTTTAATTTTCTGTGTGAAGCTTCAGGCTTGGGGAAGTTTGATGCCTTTGACTAGTTGTCATTTTAATTTTTAGCAGTGTCAGAAATGGAAATGAATTCAGGGTACAGACCATTGTGTATATGTTCTTTTCTATTTAAATTGCTTTCCTCCCCCCACACCCCCAAAGAGGTATTTTTTAGATTAAATTTTCCCCAGTTTTGTTGAGAAATAATTGATATACATCATTGTATAAGTTTAAGGTGTGCAGCACGATGGCTTGATTTACATATATTGTAAAATGATTACCACAATGTACTCAGTTAACATCCATCATTTCATATAGACAATAAAAAGAAAAGGAACAAATAATTTCTCCCTGTGCTGAGAACTCTTAGGATTTACTCTCTTATATTAACTGTAGTCATTATGATGTATGTTACATCCTTAGTACTAATTTGTCTTACAACTGGAAGTTTGTACATTTTGACCACCTTCCTTCAAATTCCCCTCGCCCTAAACCCCTGCCTCTGGTAACCACAAAACCAATCTCTTTATCTATGAGCTTGGTTGCTTCTTATTTTGTTTTGTTTTAGACTCCACATATAAGTGAGATCATATTGTATTTGTCTTCCTCTGTCTGACTTATTTCACTTAGCATATAATGCCCTCAGGGTCCATCCATGTTGTTGCAAATGGTAGAATTTCCTTGTTTTTTTTTTTTTTTTTTTAATGGCTGAATAGTGTTCCATTGTGTAATTATACCACGTTTTCTTCATCCAATCATCCATCAGTAGACACTTAGTTGTTTCTGTGTCTTAGCTATTGTAAATAATGCTGCTATGAACAAGGAGGTGCAGCTATTTTTTCAAGTTAGTGTTTTTATTTCCTTAGGATATATTCCCAGAAGTGGAATCACTGGATCATACAGTAGTTCTATTTTTAGTTTTTTGAGGAAATTCCATACCGTTTTCCACAGTGGCTGTACCAATTTACAATCCCACCAACAGTGCACAAGGACTCCTTTTTCTCCAGTTGATGCAAACATTTGTTATCTCTTGTGATGATGGCCATTCTAACAGGCATGAGGTGATACCTCACTGTGGTTTTAATTTATACTTCTCTGATGACTAGTGATATTGAGCATATTTTCATGTACATGTTGGCCATTCATACATCTTTGGAAAAATGTCTATTCAAGTCCTTTGCTCATTTTAATTGGATTATTTGTTATTTTGCTATTGAGTGATATGAATTCTTTATATATTTTGAATATTAACCCCTTATCAGATATATGATTTACAAATATTTTTCCAAGTCTATAGGTTGTCTTTTCACTTTGTTGGTGGTTTCTTTTCCTGGGCAGAAACTTTTTAGGTTTATATAGTTCCACTTGTTTATTTTTGATTTTGTTGCTTTTGTTTCAGATGTGATGTCCAAAAAATCATTACCAAGATCTATGTCAAGGAGATTTTTTCCTATGTTTTCTTCTCAGAGTTTCATGTTTTCAGATCTTAGGTTTAAGTCACTTAATTCATTCATTTAATTCATTTGGAGTTAATTTTTGTGAGTGGTATAAGATATGAATCAAGTTTTATTATTGTACATGTGAATATCCAATATTCCCAGCACTATTTACTGAAGAGACTGTCTTTTCTCCATTGAGTATTCTTGGGTCTGCTGTCAAATATTAGTTGACTGTATATGCTTGAGTTTATTTTTGGGTTCTTGATTCTGTTCCATTGCTCTATTTATTTTTATTCCAGTACCATACTATTTTAATTACTATAGCTTTATAGTATAGCTTAAAAACAATACCTCCCATGTTGTTCTTCTTTCTCAGGATTTCTTTGGTTATTTGGGGTATTTTGTGGTTGCATATAAATTTTAGGAGTGTTTTTTTCTAATTCTGTAAAAAATACCTTGGAATCTTGATAGGAGTTGCACTGAATCTATAGATGGTTTTTGGTACTATTGACATTTTAGCAGTATTCTTCCAATCCATGAACACAGGATACCTTTCTATTTATTTGTGCCTTCTTCAATTTTTTTCATCAATGTATTGTAGTTTTCATCAATGTCTTGTAGTTTCACCTTCTTGTTTAAATGTATTCCTTGTTTATATTTTTTCCTTTTTCTTTGATGCTGTTATAAATGAGATTGATTTCTTTATTTCTTTTTCAGAAAATTTGTTCTTAGTATATGGAGACACTACTGATATTTATATGTTAATTTTGTATCCTGCAACTTTACTGAATTCATTGGTTAGTTCCAACAGTTCTTTGGTTGAAATTTTGGTTAAAAATTCCTGAGTAAGAGATGAAATAAATAATGCCAATTTATTATCCTAAATTGGGTCCAGGTTTTTGTAGATATGAAGAGTAGGAGGAGGAAGCATAAAATGAGATGCTAGGCCTAGATCTTGATAATCCTAAGCCATGTGTCTGGTCCAGGATGGACCATGTTTTTGTGTTTATTATATTTATATGTGGTAGATTATTTTCAAAGATAACTGCAGAAATTCCTCCTATGTGCCTTTGCAGCATGATTTTGCCACTCCTCAAATCAGAAGGTAGAGCATATTTTCCCTCTCCCTTGAGCCTGGACTGATCTTATGATTTGCTTTGACCAGTAAATTGAATGTGGCACAGTAACGCTATGTGACCTCTAAGGCTAAATTTTAAGAGACCTCACAATTTTTGCTTTCACTCTTGGAACATTAAGAGCTCCATGTTCTGAAGAGGTCTAGTCTATCCTATTGAAGGATGAGAAGTCTTGCAAAGGAGGCATGACAGATGACAGCCAACACCAACTTTCAGACAAGCTATCAGAAACTGTAGCCATATGATGATTATGACCAGCAAAAATAAAACCATGCAGATTGACAACCCACAGAATTGAGAGTGGTACTAAGTATTGGTTTGCATGTCTAAATTTTGGGGTGGTTTGTTGTACAACAATAAAGAACAAAAACATCATACAGTATTTATATAGCAATACTATGAGTGAACATTTATATAATGTTTTATAGTTGGCACAGGTTTTTCACATAAAATCTTATTTCACTGGATCCACAGACAACCTTGTTTTCCAACTCTCTAGAGTAGCTGTGTGAGTTTCCTGTTCTGTTTTAAGTTTTAAATATTATATAGAAGGTGCATAATATTCACCCATATTATAGATGAAGAGGCTGAGGTGTAGAAAGAGTCCAGGATTCATCCACAATCATAGAGATGATAAGTGAGCAGGAGAGGCTCAAGTAGAAGTTGCCTCCCTTCAGATCTGCTCTTTGCTTTATACTGGGTTGTATACATTATATTTTCTCTCTTGAGAAGACACATGGATGGCTGGTAAAAGCCAGGGGAATGATCCCAGCTCTGACAGTTCCCAGAACACATTACAGTGATAGTGGCTATGGAGCAAGGAAAGCAGCTTTGCCAGTGATGTCAGCCACTACATGGATGAGGAATCCTCTGTGAGCACAGAAATCTCTCTTTGACTGCCATGCCAACAGATCTCCTATAGCCTCTAATAAAATCTCAGCCCAGCCTGCAGGGGTTCATTAATTGGTGTGCAGCTATGACATGTTTTTGTAATTGTTACTTTAAAAAATAAAGTATACCCTAACTTACCACAATTCTAAATTAACACAGGAGAACTGCACCGCCCTGTGGAAATGAAGGGGGGCGGAGCTCTTGTCCATTATTTCTCAGGTAATAACCACGCCAACTAAAATAATTATTTTTCCACACCCACTTCACTGTCTTTCAGTTTAGGTCCTCATTTCTCACCTAGATTGCTGTGACAGCTTCCCAGCTGGTATTCATGCTTTAACACAAATCTCTTTCCCCTTCCAACCACATTGCACATTGGCACCAATTTTGTGTCTTGGAGCCATCAAACTTCTAGGCTTATGAATGTAAACTCCATTGTAAGAGTATTTGTCATTACCTAAAGTCTTGAAGAATTGTAGAACTTATCATTTGTTGAATTAATATGAAAGCCACCATACTATAAGCACTAATTATCTGATTCTAAATTTTGCCTCATCTCCCAGTTTATGCTCAAGGTAAATTGAGCAACATCTACTTCTATGGAAGGAAGCATTGAAATTTCTTTTATTCTCCATGCAGTTGCTCATAATTCTGCCTTTGTCTGAAACTTTCCCCTTTATTGTCTACTTCTTTACCAGTCTAACTTCTACCCATAGTCTAATATGAAGCTTACATGGCAACTCCATTGGGAAACCTTGCCTGTTATCTTCATTTCTCTGAGTAGAATCTCTCTCATAATATATTATGAGTCTATAATAGAGATGCATCTCAAGTAGTTAGATATGTAAAGGCTATATAAGCAAGGATTCTGTATGAGGAAGGCCAGTATGGGTATAAAGACCAAATTTGAAGTCTACTGATTTAAACTTTTCATTTACATTTATATAACATTGAGCTGGAAGTAAGAGGTGAGGTTGAGTACATGGTGGAGAGAAGAGGTGGGGTGTGGGGTTGAAATCCATTTCCTAAGGTCAAGCAATTAGGTAAAGGGAGAGGTACTAGATGAGACTGTAGATCGTTTGTCTGTTAAACTAGGGTATTTTCATATCAGTCTAAGCTGATTATTTGTGTGAAAGTGATTAAAACTAATCATTAATCTTTCCAAGTAAAGAACTACATATTTTCCATGTAAAAATATAAAAGAATCTGTCTTCACAGCATTATTGGATCAACCAACTGAAGTTCATTAACTATTAGATAACCAGAAATTCAATCAAGCAATTTATACTTGTCACTGAATTAATGAGTTGTTTGGCTACACAGCCTAAATAGTCCAGTCACGTGGGTGTTGTGTAGACAGACACAGCCTGGCTTTCTCTCAGGTGGTAATCTAGCAAACAAACAAACAAACAAACAAACCCAAGGGAACCCTGTGCACACAGGCTGGTTGCCTCACATTTCCCACCAACTGAAGCTGATTAAATTAATAAATTTGACCAAACAAATTAACTAGTGGATCTAAATCACAAGAAAAAAGGAGTCATTTCCTAAATGACCTGAATACATTCTTGGTATAAATTACTAGATTAGTTAATTAATAAATTCCAAGTCTTTGTTGGTTTGCAACTTCATTCATTCATTTATCGAATTTTATTAACTGCTTTTTCTGTATTAGACATCGAGAAACAATGATGAGTAAAATATGCTTCTTCCAACATAAAAGAGAGGCAGAGTATCTTGGAGTAGATATTTTCAAGTTGATTCTCTTGAGCATTTCTTAGATCAAAATCCTGGAAATTGAAAGAGAAAGAAAGGGGAAGAGAATCATCTTTTGTCAAACCTGATTACACCTACCTGGTTATTTTACATACAGCAGCTTTGGCCTTGGGTGATAGACGGTTGAAAACAAGTGACTCACGTGGGTGTCGTACACATCTTTAGATAACAGCTGTGTTCCCTTCCGATGTAGCAGACAAATTAGATAATAACTTCTTACATTTACCTCAGTTCTTTTCACAGTGTTTCGCATATATTATCTCATCTGACCTTCATCTTCACCCTAAGAGAGACAGGACAAGCATCACTATTTCAGTCGTAAAGATAAGGAAATCAAGGCCTAGAAAGTTTAACTGATTTTGCAAAGCCACATAACTTAGTGTCATGGTCAGCTTTCCTTTTAAAGGTGTGGTCATCCTTACATTGAAACACTTTTACTAAATGGAGCCAATTTCTTGGTTGAACAATTTCATAGACATTATCTCAACTTATTTAAGGTAGTGATGGTGAAATAGGCTACAACCTCTTTGTTGATGCTGAATAGAGGTTGTATCAATATTTTTTTCTTGGGCAATCTTCTGTGATGCCCTCCTTTCTCTTCCTATCTTTTACTCAACTGAGACAGGCTGGGACCTGGGACGTGAGACCATTTGCTGTAGTGCTTGCATCTGGACAAATGTCTTCTAGAGCAACAAAATACAAAGAAACTATAAGTGACTAAAAATAACTGGGTGCATGAGGAGTTGGGGCAAATTATGAACAACAAGATACAAAAAGACCAAAAACCAAACTGCCACTTCTCAAGAGCTGGGAGCAAAATCAGGGTTTGGGGAGCAAAAGCAGGGTACTGCACATGCCCCCTGAACACAACACCACCAAAGGGGTGGGCAAACCACCTAAGCTGTCCCTCTGGCCTCACCCCTGGACCCACCCCTATCCTCACCCCATATAAGAAACCAGCTTGCCCCCACCTCAAGGAACAAGCAAGGGAAAATATTACTTATTTTTGCTCCCCCCTGCTGCAGCAGGAACTCCAATAAAGCCTTGCCTGGATTTTTTATCTGGCCTTTTATCAATTTGTATTGATTAAGGAAGGCCAAGAACCCTGGTGGGTAACACAACCACTAAAGCCTATGGCAGGTCCTTGGTGAGCCATGAAACCATGTCTGGTTTCTCAAATATACCTTGCTCAGCACCTTCTCTGAAATCCTTTAGCATTGCAAAGAGGAACAGTTTTTGAATAGTTGATTGATTGATTTTTAGATTTATTAATTAAGATGCTATGCTTGGTCTTGAGGTGAAGAAGGAAGAGTTATGTCTGTTACCTTTTCGGCAAGGCAGGGAGAGTCAGGCAGCCTGCTGCCGCAGGGTCGGGGGTATGCTTTGTTGGAGTTCCCAACACAATGGGGACTCTAAAGGGGAAAGACCTGTACTGCATAGGGCGTGAAGAATATAAAGGCATTCAACAATTTGGTTATGTACTTCTTAGGCTACTGTCTAATATTTCACTTGCCTCACTTTCAAAATTCCAACTAGAATGCTTCAAGCTGGAAGGATTTCCAACCAGGGAAGTGTGCTGGGCCTACTGGCTAGGGCAAGCATAGGAGAGGACAAATTATTCAACACAGAATAAAGTAAGCAACAGCTATCTACCTCCTAAAGGATAAACCTAACTGGGAGAGGAACAGTTATCAAAGGCAGCAATTCTGAGTTTTCCACAAGAGTTCCTTTGAAGGGAACAGCATTTGTTTGAATGGTTAAGTCCCAACATATTTATAGAAATCATTCACATTGTCATCTTTTATATGACTACAATCCTGTGCCAGATTCTCATATTTGTTGAGGATGAGGATGGGGTAAGAAGGGGAGTGGGGGTAGGCAGAAATATATATAAAAAAGAAAATGCATAGTCCCTGGCCTTTCATTTTAATTTGGAGACAGGTATATGCAAGGGATATAGTTAAATAACAGTGAAAGTTAGGATATGACTTAGGGCTAAAGAGTCATGAGGAATTCTATTAAACTGGGAAATCAAACTGACATATTTGGGGAAAGCTTCACAGAGAAGGTTGAACTGATTGGACATTGAAGAAGAGGTTGAATTTGGCCTGTCAAGAAGTCAGGGAAAGGTGTTAAGGAGCATCCACACTCACCCAGCAACCATGGTAAACCAGAACCCCGCCCTTGTAAACAAGGCAGTTTCCTTGTTCCTATGTTCCTATATAACATATAGTTTTTCCTTCTCTGTGACCCTAAATGACAGTCTTATGCTCATTAGCACCAGTTGAGTCAATCAGTCCAGTTATGTGGGACATAGAAGACCCTGTGTCTGCCCTCACAGTATTTACTATATAATTTAGTCAGAAAATGTGAGGGTAAGAGAAGGAAGGAAATGCTTCTAAGGACAAAGTGATTTGAGGGGTTTGGGGAGAGAGGTTATCTACAGGGATTAACATCATAGGTAATTCCCTGTCCTATTTATCACAGCAGATGTGGGTTTGGCCTCAAGTTGTAAATTGCCTGAAAGATGCTTCCTGTTGTCATTCTCTGTGGTTGTCCTCTTTAAGGTTCTCTACCCCACCCACATACTGGAAAACAGTTGTAATTTATGTGGATAACTTTAATTAAGAAAAATATTAGTTCAGCCTCAGAGGCTGCCTGGTTTAGGAGAAAGAAGATGGATGGACAATATATCCAGAGACCTGATTTGCCAATACAAGTTGTGTGATTTTAGGCAAGGTCCTTGAACTTGGAACTTATCTGTGCACAGCGGGAATAGTAATACTTGCCTACTTATCTCCTGGGACTATCATAAGGGCAAAATGTGGTCATAGTTAAGGCACATATAAAACACTATACATGCTACAGGAAAATTTAACCTCAATTGACCAAAGCATGGAACAACTAGAAGCATTTATGTTCTTCCTTGGCCATGCATTTAAGGAAGAAGAGTGGGTTAGCGGGTAGGTGGATAGGAGAAAAATAACAAGGTTTTTATCCTCTGTTCTTAGCTACACACTTGACATACTATAAAAAAATGTATGTTTCCATTTCCAACCATACATATTTTGACATTTTCCATTTGCAAAGTGAAAATGGTAACTGCACTCATTGAGGGGAAGAAACACCACATTTATAAATTAAAGGAAAGATTCTTCAAAAGCAACGGTGATTCATATTTATTAAGCACATAATAAGTGCCCAGATTTATGCTACAGACTGGAATGTGCACAAAAAAGTTTCTTTTAAAAAATAAAGAACAAGAATAAACTACAGTTTAGTTTCTAAACTTGCAATCAATTTTGCAAAATAACAATAGAAACAGCAACAATAATAATCTTACAAACTCTATGCAATGCCTATAATTCTTGTTCCCTTTACTAAATTATATGTGCTAAAATTTTGTAACTTAAGTTTGCTATCCAAACTCTCCATGAATATTCAACTAGAAAAGAAAAATACAGTGATGATTTTACTCTTGGTGGTAGCAAATTGTTATATTTGGAGGATACATTGGATATTTGTAAACAATGATAATATGGAGACAAATATGGTAAAATTAGTTTTGTTGAGAATAGAAGGACTATTATTAAAATGGCAGTTTTCTAGAAAATTAATCTAGGATATGTAGTAAATAAATGGAAAATTGACTCCATTTCAGTAGCTTTAGCTGTCACCCACAAATGGCAACTTCTCATTTTCTAGCATCACAGGATTAAAGCTTATAAAGATTTTTAGCTTCCCTTGTACCCTCACATTCAACATCTATACCCGTGTCTTTGAAACATCAGTAATAGTAATCCTTACCTTTTTGTTTCAACCTCTATGACTTTAGATACTATATAAGTTCTCTTAGCTTCAAGTTGTCTATGAATAACATTGAGATAATGATTAGCTTACTATTTTTGCAAGAATTAACATGAAATTATGTATACGTAGCCATTCCTGACATATTATAAACATGTGATGGGCATTCAAATATATTAGCTATTTTTATTCTACCTTATACACACATTATTGAGACAGCCTCTTACTGCTCTGTCTTGTTTGAGTCTTTCATCATCAGTACATCCTGACCCCTCCCGCCAGATGAACATTTCTAAGTTAATGCTTTGCTCATATGATCTGCCTGTTTAGAAAACTTCTCTGCATTGCTTTCAGGATGAGTGTTAGTATTTTTTGGAGTCATTAATAATGTACCCTTAGCATATTTAGCTAGCCTTACTTTTTAAGAATCCCTTGGGACTTCCCTGGTGGTCCAGTGGGTAAGACTCTATGCTCCCAGTGCAGGGGGCCCAGGTTTGATCCCTTGTGGGGTAACTAGATCCCGCATGCATGGCACAACTGAGAAGTCTGCGTGCTACAACTAAAAGATCCCGCATGCCGTAACGAAGATTTTCCACTACTTTTCCACTACTATCTACCTTTTTTCCCAGTAGCCTCTGCTTTCTTGGGTTCATCTCATTTCCCTTTTCAGAGAATTTACGGTTCATCAGGAGGTTCTTAAAAGACACAGACCTTTTAAGAATCAAAGGAATCAAATTCTGTGGCCACAGAAGTATTCAGGACCTCCTGACTAGTTTTAAGGGACTTGGAAACTGTTCATATACCAGAAGCCCCAGGTGTTCAGGGGGAAATGCTTTTCATACATTAAAAGTTCTCTGAGGGTTTTTTAAAAAAAAATTTCCTCCTTCTGCTTTCCTTTTGGAAAGAGTATATTTAGTAGAGACATCATCAGATGGGAGGTTTCCACAGAGATTTAAATAAAGAGATGGCATGCTTTAGGAAGTGCAGAGTAGAGAAAGGATTGAGGATAAGAGTAAGCATGGTCTATATCAGAGCAGGTCATATGTTGTGGTCTCCTCATGGTCAGTTTGCAGTTCCATGCTATAGCACCACAATCCCTGCTCTGGCTACTCACTCCATACACACTGGAAAGAGTTGGAGAAGCCAGTACCATGCAGGGCCACCACCTGTGGAAGTTCTCTGCCATCCAAAACCAACATAAAGCCATAGCTGACAAAATTTACCCTCAAAATGCCTCAACCAGGTACATCTCCTCTCCTTCAAAATCCACATTTCCCGTCTTGCTGAATAATGCCAATATCTACTGCATCTCCTTCATCAGGAACCTGGTAGGACTCCTTCCTTTCCTCATACCCCATGGCTAACTGTTCACCTTAATGCTCCTCTATTCTGTTCACTTATTTCAATTCTCAGTACAAGCAACTTAGGTCATCTGATACTTCCAATCATTTTGATTTAGAGTACTGCAAGAATGGGGATGGAGGTGGGAACTGGAAACATAATTACCTTGCACCACCTTCTTCACATCCTTTATCTCTCTGAGTTCTCAGACAAGTCTATGAAGAAGGCACTAGAATCTCCAATTCTGTGATTGTAATGATAATGGGACTAATTCTTACTAAGCATTAATCATGTGCTCGGCACTGTGCATCATTTTACACTTATTCCTCCTACTTTATTTCTTGCCCCCTTTACATTGCTGTCACACTGAGTCTTAAATTCAATTTTTGTGTGGTTTTCCCTCATCTTTCCTACACCCTCATTACATGGAAGGCAAGGGGTTCCTTCCATAATCTGGCTTCTAACAAGAAGCCACCTTCCCCCTTTTGCTGCTACTCCCCGAAGCCAAGGGCACCTTCCTTTTCCTTCCCTTTTCTCTATACCCACTATATTAACCTCTTACTTTCTTTAATATTTTTGCTTTTGTCCATTTCGTCACAGGAGTCGTCTCCCAACCTATTTTAGTTTCTCGTATAGACCTGTTATTTGTTCTGCCTGGCAGAAATTTCTTGCTTTAGTGTCGGCACTCTGATTTTTTTTTTATTTTTGAGGAACTGCCTATCTCTCAGTGGGAGCAATCTGAACAAGAGTCTGTACGGTGATCTGCTCTCCCTGGAAAGGGGGTGGGCATAGCACTGAGGTTCAGCAAACAAGACTCTCTGGAATTTGTCTTCAAGTGGAATGATACAAGGACCAGGAAAGATTGAAGCTGGTTATTCTGATGATTCCTGCTTCTCAAATTCCAGGAATAGACTTTGCTCTTAGCTTTCTGAGGCCTATTTTTGATCTCCTGAGGCTTCCCAAAGCCATTCAAGTAATCTAACCCCTCCCTCCTTGTGCTTAAGTAAGCCAGAATTCACTTCTGCTGTTTACAAAGAACTCTGATCAACACAGTGTCCTCCTTTCAGTGAAACCCACGTTCTCTGCTTGTCCTATAGCCAAATAACATTCTGATTGGGCTCAGTCCCGTTCACCCTCATGTTCTATTGTAATTCTGCCCCTAGAGAATGCCCTACATGAGGGCCCAGACAGTGCCAAAGCAGCAGGCCTAAGATTGCCCTTTCTCCAGTTTATTTACATAGAACACTAGAGCCAGAGCGGCCATTGGAAACTTCTGTGCTTTTCAACCAGTGCTTTTCACCCTGCGTCGTGAGTCCCTAGATCCCTCAGTGGTATCTCAGGTGCTAACTCCACTGTCTCTTCACAGACCACATTCCTAGATGTGCTTACATCAGTCATGCTGAAGGGATTCAGAAACTTGGAAATGAAACAAAATCTAATGGCCACTTATTTTTTTTATTTTATTTTATTTTATTTATTTATTTTTTACAACAGTTTCTTATTAGTTATCTATTTCATACATATTAGTGTATATATGTCAATCACAATCTCCCAATTCACCCCGTCCCCCCCGCTTTCCCCCACTGGTGTCCATATGTTGGTTCTCTAAATCTGTGTCTCTATTTCTGCCTTGCAAACTGGTTCATCTGTACCATTTTTCTAGATTCCACATATATGCATTAATATATGATATTTGTTTTTCTCTTTCTGACTTACTTCTCTCTGTATGAGAGTCTCTAGGTCTGTCCACGTCTCTACAAATGATCCAATTTTGTTCCTTTCTAGGGCTGAGTAATATTCCATTGTATAGATGTATCACAGCTTCTTTATCCATTCATCTGTCGATGGGCAATTAGGTTGTTCCATGACTGGCTATCGTAAATAGTGCTGCAGTGAACATTGGGGTGCATGTGTTTTTTTGAATTATGGTTTTCTCTGGGTATATGCCCAGTAGTGGGATTGCTGGGTCATATGGTAATTCTATTTTTAGTTTTTTAAGGAACCTCCATACTGTTCTCCATAGTGGCTGTATCAATTTACATTCCCACCAACAGTGCAAGAGGGTTCCCTTTTCTCCACACCCTCTCCAGTATTTGTTGTTTGTAGATTTTCTGATGATTCTAACTGGTATGAGGTGATACCTCATTGTAGTTTTGATTTGCATTTCTCTAATAATTAGTGATGTTGAGCAGCTTTTCATGTGCCTCTGGGCCATCTGTATGTCTTCTTTGGAGAAATGTCTATTTAAGCCTTCTGCCCATTTTTGGACTGGGTTTTTGGTTTTTTAATATTGAGCTTCATGAGCTGTTTATATATTTGGGGATTAATCCTTTGTCTGTTGACTCATTTGCAAATATTTCCTCCCATTCTGAGGGCTGTTTTTTTGTCTTGTTTATAGTTTCCTCTGCTGTGCAAAAGCTTTTACGTTTCATTAGGTCCCATTTGTTTATTTTTGTTTTTATTTCCATTACTGTAGGAGGTGGGTCAAAAAAGATCTTGCTATGATTTATGTCAAAGAGTGTTCTTCCTATGTTTTCTTCTAAGAGTTTTATAATGTTGAGTCTTACATTTAGGTCTTTAATCCATTTTGAGTTTATTTTTGTGCATGGTGTTAGAGAGTGTTCTAATTTCATTCTTTTACATGTAGCTGTCCAGTTTTCCCAGCACCATTTATTGAAGAGACTGTCTTTTCTCCATTGTATATCCTTTGTCATAGATTAGTTGACCATATGTGTGTGAGTTTATCTCTGGGCTTTCTATCCTGTTTCATTGATCTGTATTTCTTTTTTTGTGCCGGTACCATATTGTCTTGATTACTGTACCTTTGTAGTATAGTCTGAAGTCAGGGAGTCTGATTCCTCCAGCTTTGTTTTTTTCCCTCAAGATTGCTTTGGCTATTCGGGGTCTTTTGTGTCTCCATAAAAATTTTAAGATTTTTTGTTCTGGATCTGCAAAAATTGCCATTGGTAATTTGATAGGGATTGCATTGAATCTGTAGATTGCTTTGGGTAGTATAGTCATTTTCACAGTGTTGATTCTTCCAATCCAAGAACATGGTGTATCTCTCCATCTGTTTGTGTCATCTTTGATTTCTTCCATCAGTGTCTTACAGTTTTCTGAGTACAGGTCTTTTACCTCCTTAGGTAGGTTTATTCCTAGGTATTTTATTCTTTTTGTTGCAGTGGTGAATGGGATTGTTTCCTTAATTTCTCTTTCTGATCTTTTATTGTTAGTGTATAGGAATTCAAGAGATTTCTGTGCATTAATTTTGTATCTTACAACTTCAAATCCATTGATTAGCTCTAGTAGTTTTCTGGTGGCATCTTTAGGATTTTCTATGTATGGTATCATGTCATCTGCAAACAGTGACAGTTTTACTTCTTCTTTTCCAATTTGTATTCATTTTATTCTTCTTTTTCTTTGATTGCCATGGCTAGGACTTCCAAAACTATGTTGAATAAGAGTGGCAAGAGTGGACATCCTTGTCTTGTTCCTGATCGTAGAGAAAATGCTTTTAATTTTTCAACATTGAGAATGATGTTTGCTGTGGGTTTGTCGTATATGGCCTTTATCATGTTGAGGTAGGTTCCCTCTATGCCCACTTTCTGGTGAGTTTTTATCATAAATGAGTGTTGAATTTTGTCAAAAGCTTTTTCTGCACCTGTGGAGATGATCATATGGTTTTTATTCTTTAGTTTTAAAATATGGTGTATCACATTGATTGATTTGTGTATATTGAGGAATCCTTGCATCCTGGGGATAAATCCCACTTGATCATGGTGTATGATCCTTTTACTGTATTGTTGGATTCTGTTTGCTAGTATTTTGTTGAGGATTTTTGCATCTATATTCATCAGTGATATTGGTCTGTAATTTTCTTTTTTTGTAGTATCTTTGTCTGATTTTGGTATCAGGGTGATGGTGGCCTCATAGAATGTGTTTGGGAGTGTTCCTTCCTCTGCAAATTTTTGGAAGAGTTTGAGAAGGATGGGTGTTATCTCTTATCTAAATGTTTGATAAAATTCACCTGTGAAGCCATCTGGTCGTGGACTTTTGTTTGTTGGAAGATTTTTAATCATAGTTTCAATTTCATTACTGGTGATTTGCCTGTTCATATTTTCTACTTCTTCCTGGTTCAGTCTTGGAAGGTTATATGTTTCTAAGAATTTGTCCATTTTTTCCAGGTTGTCCATTTTATTGGCATAGAGCTGCTTGTAGTAGTCTCTTATGGTGCTTTGCATTTCTGTGGTGTCCATTGTAATTTCTCCTTTTTCATTTCTAATTTTATTAATTTAAGTCCTCTCCCTCTTTTTCTACATGAGTCTGGCTAAAGGTTTATCAATTTTCTTTATCTTCTCAAAGAAACAGCTCTTACTTTTATTGATCTTTGCTATTGTTTTCTTTGTTTCTATTTCATTTAGTTCTGCTCTGATCTTAACGATTTCTTTCCTTCTACTAACTTTGGGTTTCGTTTCTTCTTCTTTCTCTAGTTTCTTTAGGTGTAAGTTTAGATTATTTATTTGAGATTTTTCTTGATTCTTGAGGTAGGATTCTATTGCTATAAATTTCCCTCTTAGAACTGCTTTTGCTGCATCCCATAGTTTATGGATCATCATGTTTTCATTGATATTTGTCTCTAGGTATTTTTTGATTTCCTCTTTGATTTCTTCATTGATATCTTGGTTATTTAGCAATGTATTGTTTAGCCTCCATATGTTTCTGTTTTTTACATTTTTTTCCCTGTAATTGGTTTCTAATCTCATAGCATTGTGGTCAGAAAAGATGCTTGATATGATTTCAGTTTTCTTAAATTTACTGAGGGTTGATTTGTGACCCAAGATGTGATCTATCCTCAGGAATATTCCATGTGCATTTCAGAAGAAAGTGTAATCTGCTGCTTTCAGATGGAATGTCCTATAAATATCAATTAAATCTATCTGGTCTATTGTGTCATTTAAAGCTTTTGTTTCCCTGTTAATTTTCTGTCTGGATCATCTGTCCATCAGTGTAAGTGAGGTGTTAAAGTCTCCCACTATTTTTGTGTTACTGTTGATTTCTCCTTTTTGGTTGTTAGTATTTGCCTTATGTATTGAGGTGCTCCTCTGTTGGGTTCATATATATTTACAATTGTTTTATCTTCTTCTTGGATCAATCACTTGATCATTATGTAGTATCCTTCCTTGTCTCTTGTAACATTCTTGATTTTAAAGTCTATTTTATCGGATGTGAGTATTGCTACTCCAGTTTTCTTTCTATTTCCATTTGCATGGAATATCTTTTTCCATCCCTTCACTTTTAGTCTGTATGTGCCCCTAGGTCTGAAGTGGTTTTCTTGTAGACAGCCTATATATGGGTCTTGTTTTTGTATGCACTCAGCAAACCTGTGTCTTTTGGTTGGAGCATTTAATCCATTCACATTTAAGGTAATTATCAATATATATGTTCCTGTTACCATTTTCTTAATTGTTTTGTTTTGTTTTTGTAGGTCCTTTTCTTCTCTTGTGTTTTCCACTAGAGAAGTTCCCTTAGCATTTGTTGTAGAACTGGTTTGATGGTGCTGAATTCTCTTAGCTTTTGCTTGTCTGTAACCTTTTGATTTCTCCATCAAATCTGAATAAGATTCTTGCCGGGTAGAGACATCTTCCCTTTCATCACTTTAAATATATCATGCTACTCCCTTCTGGCTTGTAGAGTTTCTGCTGAGAATTCAGCTGTTAAGCTTATGGGAGTTCCCTTGTATGTTATTTGTCATTTTTCTCTTGTTGCTTTTAATACTTTGTCTTTAATTTTTGTCAATTTGATTACTATGTGTCTTGACATGTTTCTCCTTGGGTTTATCCTGCCTTGTATTCTCTGTGCTTCCTGGACTTGGGTGGCTATTTCATTTCTCATGTTAGGGAAGTTTCAATATAATCTATCATCTCTTGAAATATTTTCTCAGGTCCCTTCTCTATTTCTTCTCCTCTGGGACCCTTAAAATGCCAATGTTTGTGCATTTAATGTTGTCCCAGAGGTCTCTTAGGCTGTCTTCATCTCTTTTCATTCTTTTTACTTTATTCTGTTTTGCAGCAGTGAATTCTACCATTCTGTCTTCTAAATCACTTATCCGTTCTTCTACCTCAGTTATTCTGATATTGATTCCTTCTAGTGTATTTTTCATTTCGGTTATTGTATTGTTCATCTCTGTTTGTTTGTTCTTTAATTCTTCTATGTCTTTGTTAAGCATTTTTTGCATCTTATCGATCTTTGCCTCCATTGTGTTTCTGAGGTCCTGGCTCATCTTCACTATAATTATTCTGAATTATTTTTCTGGAAGGTTGCTTATCTCCACCTCATTTAGTTGTTTTTCTGGGGTTTTATCTTGTTCTTTCATCTGGTACATAGTCCTCTGCCTTTTCATTTTGTCTATCTTTCTGTGACTATGGTTTACGTTCCACAGGCTGCAGGACTGAAGTTCTTCTTGCTTCTGCTGTCTGCTCTCTGGTGGATGAGGCTGTCTAAGAGGGTTGTGCAAGCTTCCTGATGGGAGGGACTGGTGGTGGGTAGAGCTGGGTGTTGCTCTGGTGGGCAGAGCTCAGTAAAACTTTAATCCTCTTGTCTGCTGATGGGTGGGGCTGAGTTCCCTCCCTGTTGGTTGTTTGGCCTTAAGCAACCCAGCACTGGAGCCTACAGGCTCTTTGGTGGGGCCAATGGTGGACTCTGGGAGGACTCATGCCAAGGAGTACTTCCCAGAACTCTGCTGCCAGTGTCCTTGTCCCCCCAGTGAGCCACAGCTGCCCACTGGCCTCTGCAGGAGACCCTCAACCACTAGCAGTTAGGTCTGGTTCAATCTCCTATGGGGTCACTACTCCTTCCTCCTGGGTCCTTATGTGCACACTACTTTGTGTGTGTCCTCTAAGAGTGGAGTCTTTGTTTCCCCCAGTCTTGTCGAAGTCCTGCAGTCAAATCTCGCTAGCCTTCAAAATCTGATTCTCTGGGAATTCCTCCTCCCCTTGCCAGACCCCCAGGTTGGGAAGCCTGATATAGGGCTCAGAACCTTCACTCCAGTGGGTGGACTTCTGTGGTATAATTGTTCTCCAGTTTGTGAGTTACCCACCCAGCGGTTATGGGATTTGATTTTATTGTGATTGTGCCCTTCCTACCATCTCATTGCAGCTTCTCCTTTGTCTTTGGATGTGGGGTATCTTTTTTGGTGAGTTCCAGTGTCTTCCTGTCAATGATTGTTCAGCAGTTAGTTGTGATTCCGGTGCTCTCACAAGAGGGAGGGAGTGAGTGTATGTCCTTCTACTCTGCCATCTTGAACCAATCTCCTCTAATGGCCTCTTAAATCTTTTTGTAACTATGTTCTTACATAAAATCCTCCATAGAAAGCATTTTCTATAACCATAGTTTCCTAAAAGAACACTGGCCTAGCTCTGGCCTCAGTGAGCTGGATAGTTCATTCCACTTCTAGAAGTCTCAGCTATCTGCAAAAAGGGATAATATGAGCAATATCACCAAGATGGCGAATAGGTTGTTCCTGACTTTACCCCCCCCCACAAGAAGAGCAACTAACAACTACTCATGAACAATATACCACTGAGAGAATTCTAGAAACATGGAGGTGAGGCTGAAATACCCCCTGGACAAAAGAGGCAATAGTAACTGTTGTTACTATCACACATATTTGGAGGTGAAAGTCCAATGAGCTAGAGAATGAAAAAACTTTCTGGAAGCAAAGATGTTAGTATTGTCATTATTGGTTCTACTCCCCATATTCCCACTCTGCTCTGAGTTCATACCATCCACCTCCTTCCACATCTTCTTGAAGATTAGTGACTAACCTTATAAAACAGACCTGGGAGAATGGGAAGTATCTGTGTGTTTTACTTTTCCCGTCTCCTCCTGTCCTTTTACCTAACATTGGCCAGGGGACCAGTGGTCATAGAACCTCAGAATGTCAGTTCTGAAAACTCATTATTCTAATCTCAGCTCTTTCATAACCTTTTGGTGTAAGCTGAAGGTAAGTCTTGTCACTTACATCAGTATATTTAAAACAAAAATCTATGCCTTACCTCTTTCTTGACTTGGAGAAAGAACCTTAAAAAGGTTGCACAATGCATGTTAATGTTATTGGATGTTAATGGTTATAATTAGCAACTTTACCTGAATTGGTTTCTTAGTGTTGTTATAACAAAGTACCACAGACTGAGTGACTTAAATAATAGAAATTTATTGTCTCACAGTTCTGGAGGCTGGAAGTCCAAGATCAAGGTGCCAGCAGTGTTGTTTCCTTCTAAGGGCTCTGAAGGAGACTTTTTAAAAATATCTTTATTGGAGTATAATTGCTTTACAATGTTGTGTTAGTTTCTGCTGTACAACAAAGTGAATCAGCTATATGTATACATATATTCCCATGTCCCCTCCCTCTTGAGCCTTCCTCCCACCCTCCTTATCCCACCCCTCTAGATCGTCACAAAACATTAAGCTGATCTCCCTGTGCTATGCAGCAGCTTCCCACTAGCCATCCATTTTACATTTGGTAGTGTATATATGTTAATGCTACTCTCTGAGGGAGATTTTGTTTCATCTTTCTCTCCTGGCTTCTGCTAGTTGCTGGTAATATTTGGTGTTCATTGGCTTGTAGATCTCTGCCTTCATCTTCACGTGGCATTCTCCATGTGTGTGTGCATGTCGGTGTTCAAATTTCTCCTTTTTATAAGAACATCAGTTATGTTGGATTACGGGCCCACCCTACTGCAGTATGACCTCACCTTAACTAATTATATCTGCAATAATATTATTTCCAAATAAGGTTATAGTGTAAGGTACTGAGGGTTAGAATTTCAACATTTGAATTTTAGGGGAACATTATTCAACCATAACATTACCAATCATCATTATTATCATCTTTGCAAGAAGTTGATTTTCAGAAATGCTTAAACTCCCAGGTCTAGCTTTGACATCCCTTCTCTGTGGTTCAGAGGGAAGTGAGTCACAGGCTCTCCAATGTGACAAGGACCAGGTCACTCCCAGTGCACTTCCTTTGTCATCACTGAATTATTTGGAAATATGAAAGCTACTTCAGAAAAATGTTGATGGTGAGCCACATGAATAATAGATGTGGAGATCTGAATTGTTAACACCTTGTCAAACATTTATTGTCCCACCTCTAAACTTCTATGATAATGTCGACTGAAAAAAAATACATAACGTGAGAGTTGTGAGTTAAGTTTTATTTGGGGCAAAATGAGGACTATAGCCTGGGAGACAGCATTTCAGATAGCTCTGAGAAACTGCTCCAAAGAGGTAGGGGGAAGGTCAGTATATATGTGATTTTGGTGAAGGGAGGTACATGCAATCAAGCACACAGTTTTGCAGAAGGTTGCTGTTAGTCTTGAGGAGCAGATGTCTCCATTAATGATTTTAGTGCTTTTCTAGATATGAGGAGATGAAAGAATTGGGCTCATAAAATCATTTTCTAAAAATATGTAACTCTCTGAAGGCCTGTTCTGCCAGTTTTTCCCAGAGCACAGAGTGCCTCATTCCGATCTCCACCTTGAACTCCTTTCAGGGTGTGTTGAAGGTCAGTGGCTGCAGTGGCTTAATCCTTGTAAAGGCAGATGGCAAGTGCCAAGTTTTAGTTGGCAATAAGATGAACAGCACCCACATGGTGCAGAATTCTGTAATACACCCTATGAAGCTTAGGAAGCCACTTTTAGCCATAATTTCTAAACTGAAAAATATAATTGTTGTGTTTTTATGCTAACATGGATGGAACCCTGCAAGAGTTACTTTCACTTTTCTTTCCCTTGCTTTTTAGAGCACTGGTAGTTATCCCCTACTTAGAACTGCAGAGACTGCAACTTTAGAAAGAACAAGTGAAATCAACCCACCCAATGGATTCAGAAACTGACAGCCTGACAGATAACCATGGCCTGTAGATTTTGCTGATGTGTCATTGAAAGTGGGAACATCAACCAGAGGGTGTGTGTGTGTGTTTTATCTTTTACAATACAATTTATGGAGGTGGTATGATTGTCACAATGAGTATGTTTGAATGAATGATTTAAATAAATTTCTATATGAGAACAATGCCTGTGAGTGTGAAGCACATGATGTTTGCATTTTTTTTTCTTTATTAAAAGTTCCTTACAAATTCAGTAGAGTGAGAGGATGGACAAAAATGTAGGATAGGAGATGCAAGTTGTGTACATGATCAAGATAACAATAATTAACTCATACTTTTAAAAATAAAAGTATAAAAAGCACTGAATACATCACATGTAACTCTTATTTATTTATTTATTCTAAACTTCATTTACTTTTATTTTATATTGAAGTATAGTTGATTTCCAATGTTGTGTTGGTTTCAGGTGTAGAGCAAAGTGTTTCAGTTATACCTATACATATATCCATTCTTTTTCAGATTGTTTTTCCCTATAAGTTATTACAGAATATTGAGTAGAGTTCCCTGTGCTATACAGTAGGTCCCTGTTTTTTATCAATTTTATATATAGTAGTGTGTATATGTTAATCCCAAACTCCTAATTAATTCCCCCTCTTGACCTTTCCCCTTTGGTAACCACAAGTTTGTATTCCAAGTCTGTGAGTCTGATTCTGTTTTGTAAATAAGTTCAAATGTACCATTTTTTTTAGATTCCACATATAAGTGATATCATATTATATTTATCTTTCTCTGTCTGACAGACTTCACTTAGTCTGATAATCTCCTGGTCCATTCATGTTGCTGCAAATGGCATTATTTCATTCTATTTTTATGGCTGAATAATATTCCATTGTATATATGTACCACATCTCTTTTTTTAAAATAAATTTATTTATTTTATTTATTTATTTTTGGCTGCTTTGTGTCTTAATTGCTACACGTGGGCTTTCTCTAGTTTTGTCTAGTGGGGGTTACTCTTCACTGTGGTGCACAGGCTTCTCATTGCAGTGTCTTCTCTTGTTGTGGAACATGAGCTCTAGGTGCGCGGGCTTCAGCAGTTGTGGTGCACAGACTTAGTTGCTCCGTGGCATGTGGGATCTTCCCTGACCAGGGCTCAAACCCGTGTCCCCTGCATTAGAAGGTGGATTCTTAACCACTGCACCACCAGGGAAGCTGTGTACCACATCTTTATCCATTCATCTGCTGATGGACAATTAGGTTGCTTCCATGTCCAGGCTATTGTAAATAGTGCTGCAATGAACATTTGGGTGCATGTATCTTTTCGAATTATGGTTTCTCTGGATATATGCCCAAGAGTGGAATTACTGGATCATATAGTAGCTCTATTTTTAGTTTATTAGGGACTCTCCATAATGTTCTGCATAGTTGTTGTAACAATGTACATTCCTATCAACAGTGTAGGAGGGTTCTCTTTTCTCCACAACCTCTCCAGCATTTATTGTTTTTAAATTTTTGATGATGACCATTCTGCCAGTGTGAGGTGATACCTCATTGTAGTTTTGATTTCCATTTCTCTAATAATTAGTGATGTTGAGCATCTTTTCATGTGCTTTTTGGCCATCTCTGTGTCTTTTTTGGAGAAATGTCTATTTAGATCTTCTGCACATTTTTTGATTGGGTTGTTTGTTTTTTGATATTGAGCTGCATGAGCTGTTTTTATATTTTAGAGATTTATCCCTTGTTGGTTGCTTCATTTGCAAATATTTTTTTCTCATTCTGAGAGTTGTCTTTTTGTCTTGTTTATGGTTTCCTTTGTTGTGCAAAAGCTTTTAAGTTTAATTAGGTCCCATTTGTTTATTTTTGTTTTCATTTTCATTACTCTAGGAGGTGGATCCAAAAAGATCGTGCTGCTATTTATGTCAGAGAGGGTTTTGCCTATGTTTTCTGCTAAGAGTTTTATAGTATCCAGCTTACATTTAGGTCTTTAATCCATTTTGAGCTTATTTTTGTGTATGGTGCTAGGGGGTGTTCTACTTTCATTCTTTTATATGTAGCTGTCCAGTTTTCCCAGCATCACTTGTTGAAAAGACTATCTTTCCTCCATTGTATATTCTTGCCTCTTTTGTCATAGATTAATTGACCACAGGTGCATGGATTTATTTCTATGCTTTCAATCCTGTTCCATTGATCTATATTTCTGGTTTTGTGTCAGTGCCATACTCTTTTGGTGACTACAACTTTGCAGTGTAGCTTGAAGTCAGGGACCCTGATTCCTCCAGCTCCGTTTTTCTTTCTAAAGATTGCTTTGGCTATTTGTGGTCTTTTCTGTTTCCATACAAATTGTAAAATTTTTTGTTCTAGTTCTGTGAAAAATGCCATTGGTAGTTTGATAGGGATTGCATTAAAACTGTAGATTACTTTGGGTAGTATAGTCATTTTCATAATGTGGATTCTCCCAATCCAAGAACATGTTATATCTTGTCATTTGTTTCTATCATTTTCAATTTCTTTCATCAGCATTTTATAGTTTTCAGAGTACAGGTCTTTTGCCTCCTTAGGTAGGTTTATTCCTAGGTATTTTATTTTGTTTGATACGATGGTAAATGGGATTGTTTCCTTGATTTCTCTTTCTGATCTTTTGTTGTTGGTGTATAGAAATGGAACCGATTTCTGGGCATTAATTTTGTATCCTGTCACTTTACCAAATTCATTGATGAGTTCTAGTAGTTTTCTGGTGCATCTTGAGGATTTTCTATGTATAGTATCATGTCATCTGCAAACAGTGACAGTTTTACTACTTCCTTTCCCATTTGGATTCCTTTTATTTACTTTATTTCTTCTCTGATTGCTGTGGCTAGGGCTTCCAAAACTATGCTGAATGAAAGTGGAGTGGGTGGACATCCTGGTTTTGTTCCTGATCTTAGAGGAAATGTTTTCAGCTTTCCACTATGGAGTATGATGTTAGCTGTAGGTTTGTCCTATAAAGCCTTTATTGTGTTGAGATATGTTCCCTCTTTGTCCAGTTTCTGGAGAGTTATTATCATAAATCAGTGTTGAATTTGTCAAAACTTTTTTCTGCATCTATTGAGATGATCATATGGTTTTTATTCTTCAACTTGTTAATGTGGTGTATCACAGTGATTGATTTGTGGATATTGAAAAATCCTTGCATCCCTGTGATAAATCCCACTTGATCATGGGGTATGATCCTTTAATATATTGTTGGATTCAGTTTACTAGTATTTTGTTGAGAATTTTTGTGTCTATGTTCATCAGTGATATTGGCCTGTAATTTTCTTTTCTGGTGGTATTTTTTCTGGTTTTGGTATCAGGGTGACCTGATGGTGGCCTCATAGAATGAGCTTAGGAGCATTCCTTCCTCTGTAACTTTTTGTAAATAGTTTCAGAAGGAGAGGTGTTAACTCTTCTCTAGATGTTTGATAGAATTCACCTGTGAAGCCGTCTGGTCCTGGACTTTTGTTTGTTGGAAGATTTTTGATCACAGTTTCAATTTCAGTACTCGTGATCTATCTATTCACATTTTCTATTTCTTCTGGGTTCAGTCTTGGAAGATTGTACCTTTCTAATAATTTGTCCATTTCTTACAGATTGTCCATTTTATTGGCACATAGTTTCTTGTAGTAGTTTCTTATGATCCTTTGTATTTCTGTGCTGTTGCTTGTAACTTCTTTTGCATTTCTCATTTTATTTATTTGAGCCCTTTCTTTTTTCTTCCTTGATGAGTCTGGCTAAAGATTTATCAGTTTTCTCTTTTCAAAGAAGCAAATTTTAGTTCCATTCATTTTTTTTTATTGTTTTCTTTGTATCTATTCCATTTATTTCTACTCTCACCTTTACGATTTCTTCTACTAACTTTGGGTTTTGTTTATTTTTGTTTCTCTTATTTTTTATTTTTTATTTATTAAAATTTTTTTTTATTTTTTAAATGAAAAAAATTTTTTACAGTAAGATCCTGTTGGTTATCTATTTTGAATATAGCCATGTGTACATGTCAATCCCAAATTCCCAACCTATCCCTCCCCTATCTTTTCCTCTGGTAACCATAAGTTCATTCTCTAAGTCTGTGAGTCTGTTTTTGTTTTGTAAATAAGTTCATTTGTATCATGTGTTTTTAGATTCTGTATATAAGTGATATTATATGATATTTGCCTTTCTCTGTCTGACCTACTTCGCGTAGTATGATAACCTCCAGATCCATCTATGTTGTGGCAAATGGCATTTTTTAGTGTAAGGTTAGGTTTTTTATTTGAGATTTTTCTTGTTTCCTGAAGTAAGACTGTATTGCTTTAAACTTCCGTCTTATACTGTTTTTCCTGCATCTCATAGGTTTTGAATAATTATGTTTTCATTTTCATGTGTCTCTAGGTATTTTTTGATTTCCCCTTTGATTTCTTCAGTGATCCATTAGTTGTTTAGTAACATATTGTTTAACCTCCATGTGTTTGTGTTTTTTACAGCTTTTTTCTTGTAGTTTATTTCTAATCTCATAGTATTGTGGTTAGATAAGATGCTTGATATGATTCAATTTTCATAAATTTACTGAAGCTTGCTTTGCGGCCCAGCATGTGATCTATCCTGGAGAATATTCTATGTACATTTGAGAAGCATGTGTATTCTGCTGCTTTCAAATGGAATGCTGTATAAATATCAGTTAAGTGCATCTAGTCTAATGCACTTAAGGTCAGTGTTTCCTTATTGATTTTCTGCCTGGATGATCTGTCCATTGATGTAAGTGACGTGTTAAAATCCGCACTATTATTGTGTTACTGTAGATTTCTCCTTTCATGGCTGTTAGCATTTGCCTTATATATTGAGGTGCTTCTATATATGAACCCAAATTTTGGGTTCATGTATATTTACAATTGTTATATCTTGGATTGATCCCTTGATCATTATGTAGTGTCTTTCTTTGTCTCTTGTAACAGTCTTTATTTTAAAGTCTACTTTATCTGATATGAGTTTTGCTCCTCCAGCTTTCTTTTGATTTACATCTGCATGGAATACCT
Source organism: Balaenoptera physalus (assembly GCF_965194825.1). NCBI lineage: Eukaryota > Metazoa > Chordata > Mammalia > Artiodactyla > Balaenopteridae > Balaenoptera > Balaenoptera physalus. The sequence goes on from NC_138897.1 coordinate 29,849,893, forward strand.
TTTTCCATTTTCTCACTTTCAGTCAGTATGTGTCCCTAGATCTGATGTGGGTCTCTTGCAGATGGTATATACATGGGTCTTATTTTTGTATCCATTCAGCCAGTCTATGTCTTTTGGTTGGAGCATTTAATTCATTTTCATTTAAGGTAATTATGAATATGTATTTTCTTATTCCCATTTTGTTAATTGTTTTGGATTTGTTTTTGTAGTTCTTTTTTCTTCCCTTCCTCTTCTGTTCTCTTCTCATTATTTGATGTGTTTTGATTGCTTTTACTTTTTTATGTGTGTATCTATTGTAGTTTTTTTGGCTTGTGTTTCCCACAGTCTCTATATGTACAAGATGGTTTTAAGTTTTTGGTCTCTTAATTTCAAATGTATTTCTAATATCCTGCATTTATACTCTCCTCATGATTGCTGGTTTTGATATCCTTTTTGTGTGTGGATGATTTCCTACATTTACTGTATGTTTGCCTTTACCAGTGAGCTTTCCCATTCATAATTTTCTTGTTTCTAGTTGTGGCCTTTTCTTTTCTGCCTAGAGAAGATCCTTTAGGATTTGTCGTAAAACTAGTTTGTTGGTGCTGAATTCTCTTAGTTTTTAGCTCTTGTCTGTAAAGCTTTTGATTTCTCTGTTGAATCTGAACGAGAACCTTGCTGGGCAGAGTATTTTTGGTTGTAGTTTTTTCCCTTTCATCACTTTAAATATATCATGACACTCCTTTCTGTCATACAGAACTTCTGCTGAGATATCAGCTGATAACCTTATGGGGATTCCTTTGTATATTATTTGTTGCTTTTTCTTGTTGCTTTTAATATTTTCTCTTTGTCTTTCATTTTTGTCAACATGATTAATATGTATCTCGGCATGTTCCTCCTTGAGTTTTTCTTGTATGTAACTCTCTATGTTTCCTGGACCTGAGTGAGTGTTTCCTTTCCTATATTAGGGAAGTTTTTGGATATTATCTCTTCAAATATTTTCTCAGTCCCTTTCTCTCTCTCTTCTCCTTCTGGGTCCCCTATAATGCATACGTTAACATGTTTAATGTTGTCCCAGAAGTCTCTTAGACTGGTCTCATTTCTTTTCATTCTTTTTTCTATATTCTGTTCCATGGCATTGATTTCCACCATTCTGTCTTCCAGCTCACTTATTCATTCTTCTGCCTCATTTATTCTGCTATTGATTCCTTCTAGTGTACTTTTTGTTTCAGTAATTATATTGTTCAACTCTGTTTGTTCCTTAAATCTTCTAGCTCTTCAGTAAACATTTCTTGTATCTTCTAGGTGTCTGACTCCATTCTTTTTCTGAGACCTTGGATCATCTTTACTATCAATACTCTGAATTCTTTTTCTGTTAGATTGCCTATCTGTACTTCACTTACTTATTCTGAGGTTTTATCTTATTCCTTCATCTGGAGCATATTTCTCTGCTGTCTCATTTTGTTTAACTTTCTGTGTTTGTGGTCTCTGTTCTTCAGGCTGCAGGATTGTAGTTCCTCTTGCTTCTGGTGTCTGCCTCCTGGTAGGTGAGATTGGTCCAGGGGCTTGTGCAGGCATCCTGGTGGGAGGGACTAGTGACTGCCCCCTAGTGGGTGAAGCTGGGTCTTGTCCCTCTCATGGGCAGTGCCTTGTCAAGGGGTGCGTTTAGTGGTGGCTGTGGGCTCACAGCAACTTTAGGCAGCCTATCTGTGATGGGTCAGGTTCTGTTCCCACCCTGTTGATTGTTTGGCCTGAGGTATCCCTGCACTGGAGCCCACAGTCTGTTGAGTGGGGCCACATCTTGGTGCCAAAGTGGTAACCTCCAGGAGAGCTCATGCCAATGAATACTCCCTGGGGTTTCTGCCTAAAGTGTCCTTGTTCCCACAGTGAGCCACAGCCAGCCTCGTCCTCCCCAGGAGACCCTCCAAGACCCACAGGTAGGTTTGGCCCAGGCTCCTATGGAATCACTGCTTTGTCCTGTGTCCCAGTGCACATGAAACCTTGTGTATACCCTCTTAGAATGGAGTCTGTTTTCCCCAGTCTTATGGAGCTCCTTCACTGAATCCCTGCTGGCCTTCAAAGCCAAATGCTCTGGGGGCTTCTCCCCCCAATGCCAGACCCCCAGGCTTGGGACCCTGAAGTGGGGCTCAGAACTCTCACTCCTGTGGGAGAACTTCTGTGATATAATTATTTTCCAGTTTGTGGGTAGCCCACCAAGCAGGTATGGGATTTGATTATATTGCAAAAGCGCCCCTCCTACCATCTTGTTGTGGCTTCTTCTTTGTCTTTGTATGTAGAATGTCTTTTTTGGTAGGTTCCAGTCTTTTTTTTGTTGATGGTTGTTTAGCAGTTAGTTATGATTTTGGTGTTTTTGTGAGAGGAGGTGAACTCAAGTCTTTCTACCCCACCATCTTGTCCTCAAGCACTGCCATACATAACTATTTCTTATGTGCTTTGTGAAATATGTCAGCGTGAAAATACAGAAAAAGGGTAAATGCATAACAAATGAATTAAATGAAAAAAATTATAAACATTTGCAAAATTCTCCCACAGATTCATGGTCATGTCTATCTCTCCCTTTTTTCTATTCTACTTTATTGCACTCTTTCTTATCTAATCTTTGGTCTAAGTTTTCCAAGAGCTGTCTGGAAACCCAGGACATTACTACACCCAAGATAGTTCCATGACTCTGCAAATCATTATGATGTTCCATTGAAAAAACTATTTCCAACAGCTCACTCTGGGATTTTCAGAATCCATTCAGAATCCATTTCAGAATCCATTCAGATTCTGTGGGGAAGGCATTTTTGCCCCTCTATTTAACAGCAGCCTCCAGGATGTCCTGTATTTTGTTGTACCTAGTGTGTGTTTCCATGCATTTCTGCTGTTTTATGCTGCCACCTGCCCCTGGGGTCCTGGCTCACAAACAAAACAGGCACTGTATCCAGTGGCTTAATCCCATGCTTCCTCTTTTTGACAATGTTCAAAACATGTACACAGACCATTCGAAGTCACGTAAACAGTTATGGGAATGCTTTCCAATGGATCTTTCTGTTTTCAGTGACCCTATTGGAAGCTCTCACTTCTTAGCAGGGTGCCGACTGCTTCCTGAGCTCTCCTTGATGGTGCAGCCATCTTCTGTTCTCAGTTCCCAGGATGTTAATTCATTTATACTTGCTTATTGCTCTGTGGATGTGTGCTGAAGTTTTCTTATCCTATCTTGGTTTTGCTTCCCTCTTATCATACTGCCTATTTCAACTCATCTAAGGAAAGAAAATGTCTTCTCCTTATCTTTCAGGGTAATAAATAACTTATAGAGTCACTCCAAAGGCTGAAGAAACAAAATATATTGATATATTGACCTTTCAAGAATAACCTCCAAGACCATCATACTGTATTTGCCTGCCAAGTAAGCTGCTGCTTTTTCATGGTAGCAAATACTACCATACCCATGTGCTGACATGACCTGAAAGTCACCATCATCTGCAAACTGCTATAACTCAGAAGCCATTACTGTTGCTAGCCCTGGGACCACAACTAAACCTGCTATAATCTGCATCAGCAAAAAGGAAGCCCTGCTCTCTGACTCTAGACAACCATGAAGCAAGTAGAATAGACCCTGAGACTGCTGTTAAAAGCTGACATAAAAAATCCAAATACCTCCATGGCTGTATTTGCCAGCAAAATATCAAAAGCAAGCAGTGTGGCCTTCACTTCAATTCTGCTTTCATATATCATGCAAATACATCTAATCAGTGAAATCTCTATCCACCCAGAACCCTAGATGCAAGGGTCCCTGGGAAATGTGATTTTCATTTTTCCTATCTCTGTAGACTAGGATAGCAAGCTGGAAAGAGCATGGAGTGGGGGTGTGTGTGGAATGGATATGCCATGCTTATCTGCCATATCTGCTACAGTCATCTTTTACCTCTTGCTCAAATTTTATCTTTTATGATCAGTGGGCCACCACTCTTTCCAAGTTTTGTTGATCCTCTTCAAAATATAGATTGTTTTCTTTTCCTCTACTCCATTTGTTCTTTCATTAGCTTAGTTCCTTTGCTCTTCAAATCTGTATTGTTGTAGCAACCTCATTGCCTGTTACATTTCTATTATCTCTCCATTAAATCCAATTTGTTTCATCCAATACATTGTTCATTCATATACTTATTCGTCACTCTTTGAGAACCTACTCTATGCTAATAACTATGTGTTCAAAGTCAAATTAGCATCGTGCCTGTCTTTAATATACTTATATAGCTTTGTGGTGATGCTAGTGATCATAATGGGGTCCTGGAGAATAAGACAAATTTCCTCATAAAGTTTATGTTCTAAGGGAGTGAAATAAGTAATAAACAATCAAGAAAATTATTTCTCTACTGTCACACTAATCCTGTGGTCTGGATCCTCAGTGCTCTCCTTAAGAATTGAATTAATTCCCCAAAGCTGGCATTCAAAATCCTCTCTTTCATGGTCCCATCTTATTTATCTGCCATAGCACTTGTATAAAACTCATCACTGTTAAAACACAACTCAGGACACTTTAATTGCTTGCCTGGTGCACTCATCTTCTAGGAAGTCTATCTGCTTCTATTCTTTGTCCTTCAAGTTAATTTTCCATATAACTGCCAGTATGCTCTTTAAAAATATTATTCATATCATATCTCTCCTCTGCCTAAAGCACTCCAATGGCTGTCTATTAAAAATAGAACAAAACTCCAATCCTTACTATGTCTCTAGATGCTGCTGGACGATCCTAGACTACCTTTCTAATGTCATCTCATAACTCTACCCTCTCCTACCTCCTTTCTTTAACCCACTAAACTCATTCCCTCCTTTTATTCTATTCTTTCTTTGTGAGATGCTTTCCTCTAAGACCTTTACCTTCTGGCTCCTTTCCATCACATAGGTCAAGAGATGCCTAAGCTCCAATACCACACCAGTCCCTTCTATTGTCTTCTTTTATTTTCTTTGCAGCATGAATAAATACCCAAAATTATTTATTTGTCAACATGTTTATTGTTTATTTTTATACACTGCAATATAAACTCCATGAAGGTATTATTTTCTTCTCTATTATATCTCTAATATATAGAACAATGTCTAGCATTTCATAAATATTTGTTGAATTAATGAATCAATGAAGACTGTATGAATCCATTCTTCATTTAAGTACTGCCTTCTTTCTGAAAACTTTTCTAATCATACCTAAGTGCTGTCCTCCTCTCTGAGCTTCTGAAATTCCCCACTGTTGACTAGACATACCTCTCATTTTGAATTTGCTTCAGATATTCTTTAATATTATTCTCTAATTATGTTAAGTATTTATGTCTTGTCTCCCAAGTGCTAGAGGCTGCTCTTTGGGGACACTCACCAAGAAGTAAACTTTTGTACCTCACTCAGTAAGCCTGTATTACTTATGAACAATATTTCCACTGACACTATGAAGAGATGAATACTATTCTGAGAATTTGGTTAATAGTATGCTCTTACTCCTTCCTAGTTATTTTGCCTCTTCATATATGAATATTAATGATGAAGTTGCCTGATTAGAGACCATGCATGTTAAGTACTGAAGAAAAGCATTTTCATTAGATTGGCTTTTTGCTTTAGAAAGTTACTGAGGAATCTATAGCATCATGGACCTCTTTTTGCTGCTGTGATGTACTGTAGGTTCCATAGAGCTCTCCTGCCTTAATCTTCTATCCTTAGGCCTTGATACTACTTTCTATACTTCCCACTTATATATTTAGCCTTTTGACTTGGGCATTTGCTTTTCACAACACTGATTACATTTCTTACAATTTTAACCCCTATGCCAGAAATCATGACATAAAGTTAACTCACACCAATTGTAGATTGGCCTAGGTTTTATCCCAAAGGAGGCAAATTGCAGCTAGTTGATAGTACCATCATGCAGATATATTTTGCTTGGCATAAACTGTATTTCATAAATTTGATCCAACTTTTCAAAATTAGATTGCACTTGAAATTTTAGATATCCAGTTTATGTTGAAAAACTAGAATTTCTAGCAAATTTGGGTTCACATTTCCACGTGCTAAAACATGGCTGGAGGGAGGGGGCAACAGCATTTTTGAAATTTATCACACAAACTCTAACTCTGAGAGATCTGTCTAATCTCATAACACATGTTTAACATCTACAGTTTGGTTTCAATTTGAGACCCCTGCACTACAATAATCACAGAGCTAAACCATCGGAAGCCATGGGGAGTTTTACAAAGAAGAGTGACACAATCTGAGTTGTGTTTTAAAAATACCTCCCCAGTTTCACAAGTCCTTTCTAACATCCATTCAGGTGTTATCTCTCAGTAAGTACCCTTCCAGAATTCCACTGTTTCCATTTTATATAGACAGTGTCACAAAATCATTTATCAACAGTGTAAAGAGGATTATTCTCTGATACTGCTATTTACCTTAAGGTTGGGAACTTAGGCAGCTTGTGTGTTTAACAATGAATCAAACTGCTATCTAAGAAATACTATTTAATGATGATTAAAGCAATATAACTAAAGTGAAAAGAAGGCTCTACCCATGCATATGGAACATGAATGCTCTCAATTAATCAACTCATTATTATTAAATATTTATTGAACACCTACAGTGCAGGAGGCATGAAATTCTGAGAGAACACACCAAAGACATGGTCCTTTCCCTTTGGGAACTTGTGATCCTAAAGCAATTTAGACTTCAACTCGTGACAATATGCTCTGACTATGACTTTCTGTAGATAAAACAAAGGCTGAAATTCAAAGCAGCTCTGAGCTCTAATTTAATCTACTGCTCACTACACTACTCATATTTCTAATCCTCTGCTTTACTCTCTGCTAGCTAAATAATGTGTTCCTCCTATCTCTTAAGACTCAGCAAAGTCCTTACCTCCTCTGTGAAGACTACCCCGACCCTTCTGGCAGGATTGATGTCTTTTTTCATACTTTCAACAGCACTATGTGTGTCTATTAAACTCTTCATAACTCTATCTTATAATTCATCTTATGCATATTTCCCTCCCACCTTCACTAAGACTCTGAATGTTTGAGAACTTAAAACATATTTTTTCATCTTTGTATTTGTAATGTCATCCTTGAAGACTGGATCTCATTCTTGAGAATCTGATAATCATCTGCTCATTTATTCAATAAATTGAAAACCTGTTGTATGCTAGGCACTATTGTGTTCAGGTTATACACATGTGGACATAGCAGACCCTTTGCCTGCTAACACTTAAGATTTAGCAAAGAGGGAAAATGATAAGCAAGTATTGAAGGAGTATATGATGGCTCTTTTGCTAGGACAGAGGGCCTTCCTGACTTCAGTGTCCTGGGAAACTATCCTGCCAAAGTGACATGAATATGGAAACAAGAGGGAGAAGGCAAGAGGGGAAGGAGTCAGAGGCTGTGGTCCAGGAACTGGACACTGTACTTTGAATGCCTGGAAAGAGGAGATAGTCTTGGTTACTAATCACATTTCACAGTATGAGACTCATTCATTCCATTTTATAACCTTTATTAAACTTAAATATATATACGTGTGTGTGTGTGTATTAACATTCCTTAGGGGTTTTTTTTGGTAAATCATTGTGAAAAATATAGAAATCCAAGCCAACTATATTGTTTCCTTTTCCATACTCATCTACCTTATTCTGGATAGTCCTTTGCTCTCACAAATGGCAGAGTCAAAAGACAGCTGGAATGTAGATCCCTAAGGCCACTAGGGTCAGAAAAATGAGAAAATTAAGCTGCTCTTTTCTGAGACATAGAGACTGGGGAGAGAGGATGGCAACTGTACCTGATTATTTTGGTTTGTCTTTTGAGATTAGACCTTTCATTATATTCTTCTCTTTCTCCTTTTTTCTCTTCTTTCCTGGATGAGGCAGCAGTTTTGGTATGTCACTCACCATCCCTGCTGTGATGTAGAGTGCATGGACTTTTCAATTGTTATGGTACCCCTTTGGCAAACCTGGTGTAGTGTTTCCCAGTGAAGGTTGACTCCTGCCCCTGCCCTCAACTACCCTTTTCTAATGCTCATAGAGATCATCTCATCATGAGTTGTGCTGTGCCTAACACTGTCAAAGATATCTGAGTTCTTCACCAAAACATGCCAACTCAATTATACACCAAACATTTGGGATTGCGCAAAGGAAATCAGCAAATCTCAACACTGGAGAGTAGTCTCCCTCATCCCTGATGAGTACTTCCAAGCAAGGATTCTTTGTTGTATCTCTCCATCTGGCTCAGGATCGGAAGTGCAGGACTGGAGCCTGGGATTGTAGATCAGGCCATAGTCTAAGACTCTACCTTCCAATGAATTCTTGAGAAAAATAGATCTCATGTATGTCCACATGTGCTTTACCACATACATCAATACCCTAAGCAATGCTGCGTGGCATCCTGGATCCCAACATGACATGGAGCATGACCACCATGGGGGTCATCCTCTGCCACCTAGGGCACCCTAGACAGATTCAGAAAAACAGGGTCATAGGCCTCAGATGCTGCAGACATTGTACCTCTCAGCCTTCCATCAAAATTCTGTTTTATATTTTGATTTACATAGTATCTGTGCTATTTTTTCTCCCCTTAACTATATCTTGACTGTGTTGTAAATTCAGAGATTGTGTATCATAGTTTTTGATACTCTATTTTGCATTGAGCATGGAGCCCAGCACAGTTTAGATGTCTAGGAAACTTTGTTTGTTCTAATAAATTAATAGGTACAAATTATAACAGGAGACAGATTAAATCCAATCACAGTTAAAGACTCTTGTTCAAGCTCCTTTTTTTAAAAAAAATAAGGAATCACCTTTGATAATACATTTCATGAAATATCTGTATCTTATCAACACCATGTAGTCATTTGGGGCTGCACCACACATGTAGCAACACCAAGGCAAGTCCATTTATGAGGCAATCCCTGATTTAGTTTTTAAAAGAAGGCATATGCCCGATTTTGCTCAGAAAAATGCCTCGGGTCCTCTGGCTCAGACTACAGAAGTATTTTTTTCTTGAGAGAAGCAGCTCTTAATTGGGTCTGTCTTCACAGTAGGGCGGCTCAAAGAGACTTAAGCGTTGCAAGTGACTGTTCTAGGATTTTAATTTTTTATGTTTGTCTAATTATAGAATACTCAACAATAGGGGTAATATATCCATTTTTAAATTGAGAAAGCCAAGGCTCAGAAAGTTTAAATGACTAGTTTAAAGTTACATAGCAACATATGGCTGGGTCATGAACACTCTTCAAGTTTTGTCAACCCTATGCGTGGATGTCAACTATTAGACAAAATGGGCCTATGCTTCCTGGAGGCCTCTGGGAATGAACTTCCCTTTTGGCTGGGTCAGGTCTGAGGTTTCACACATTGTTCCTTCCTGCCCTGGAAAGCGGTTGTTACTGCAGCTTCTTCCAAACTACCCCTGTAATAATTTCCATCCTAAATCCCAGAAAAATTGAGAATATGCAGTGGGATTCTGCCCCTCCTGTAAACCTCCAGACTTGTTGCTATTTACTTAATGATTAATCCTTCAACAGTGCCTTGTTAAATAGAAGGGTAATATTTTCCTCTTGTCTGGACTGAACAATCTCCTAGTTCCAGTCAGGTACCTTCGGGCCATGGAGCTGAAGACACATATTATGACTTTTGTGTTGGCCTTTGGAAACTGAGCTTGGGTGGAGAGGAGTGAAGCATGATCCTAGCAGTGGATTTCTTTCTGTTACTCAGCTCTTGGATCAAGTGGAGGACTTAGAGTAAATTTTAAGCTTTCAAGACAGAGAGAACCAAGGGAAGATTGAATATCAACAGCCTCATATGCATGTGTATCTATTTCCCTTAAATACCTTAAATCACTGAAAAATCAAACCTTTCTAATTATTACTTTTGTGGCTGCTGATTTTGCAAATAATTATTTTTAATATTATAGTTATAGGTGGATTATCAATATCTGTAGTGTAGCTGCATTTGTTGTAAATAATTCCAATCTGGGCACCTAAATTTTCCTTTCTAACTTAGAGTTAATTAACTGCCAATAGGAAGGTAGAGGAAGAATAAGAAAAAAAAATTGATGCCACAAGCAATTTGAGAAACGTTTTTGAACTGAGATCCTTAGTGACCTGGGAGGAAAAACAAAACAAAACAAAACTTATCCAGGCCCAGGTGAGGGAAGAGATTTTCTAATGAGGAATATTAGACTTTTGGAGGATATTAATGTTTTCCACTTCCAATGAGAATGGAAAACTTCAGCTGACTGTAAGTTTGTGGGATTTCCATGTGAGTGTGTAATGGGTTTGCTTGAACACTGTCACTGTGGCCTCCCTAATCAAGGTGGTCACCCTCACCTTAACAAAGTTGGGTGCTGTTAAGAATTAAATCTTCCAAATTATTTTTCTTTTCTTTTCACATCTTGATTATGGACTCAGTATTGTTCTTGGAGGATTTCTATAAAAATCAAAATGCAAACAAAACCATGAATTTACCACCAAAGAAGCAATCTGGAGGCGAAACTATGCTTTGCAGAACTGTTCAATCTGCAATCAGACCAGGCTCATTAATTCTATCAGGGCATGTATATCTTCAGGGTGAAGATGGCTGATAAGGAATGTGGGTTGAGGGCAGCAGCCTTGATGTAGCATCCTTCTTGATGAGTCCCAAGCCCCACTTTTTCAATGAATCCCTGACCACTGTACCATGTGAATCTCTTTTCCTGAATGCCTGTAACTGTTCTAAGCCATACCTCTACTTTTTTTTTTCTTGTCTTATATATGTAAACATTATTTCTTTAACAAGTAAGCACAGTGAGAGAAAATACTTTGAAAATTTTATATCTCCTACAATACCTAGCACAAAATCATGTTCATTGTCTTTGCCTAAAAATTATTTATGGTTTTATGATTTGGTTGAGTTCTAAGTCATGAAAGGATCACTGTTAGAAATACAGTCAGCCAGAACTTATTTTGTCCCAAATATTTGCAGAAGTTTGTGCAATGTGTGGGAATACAGTGAAAAGTAGATGACATGATTCCTGTTCTTGGGGGAATCTGTAAAGGAGAATATATTCTGTGTATTTTATCTATCCTTAGAGAAATAGCTGTAGACTTAGGGAATGAATACGTTTAATTAATAAATTAAGTAAGAACGAATAAATTTTTGAAATAAATTTACCTATTATTACTGTTGGATCAATATTTCTCTTGGTAACCCTTGACTACAGTGAAATCAAGTCTATTCATTTTAGCAGTGATGAGAATAACGAGAACTTCCCAGAGAAGAAGAAAATAAAGCACTCCATTTTGTTTGGTATATTTGGATATATTTAAATATTTGATACCTACCTGAGTGAGTATTCCATGCCGGGTATTAAGGTAGATGCTGAAAACACAAAGATAATTAGATTACAATTGCCTACTTGCATAGTTATCAAGATATTTCAGTAGGTAGTGCATTTTCCTGTTTAGTTTTGCTTTGCAGAAGTAGAAACTGAATTCATTACATGGAGACTGTTACAGAGCATGATGGATGCCATGGGAGGACTTTGTTAAGTATCCCTGGGCCTCAGTTATCTTACTTATAAAATGAGGCTTATGATACCTATCTCTTTCAACCAGCTGGATTATTGTTAGGGGGAAATTAAATAGATAGATGTCAAGGCTCTCTAAGAGGTTAGCAGTTTTCTCACTCAGAGGCATTGTTTTTAATTGTTCTCTGATTTCTACTGAGTTGCACCACCACTTCAGAAGCTAGTCTCCACAGAGGAATGGGTGGTGGCTGTTGGTCTCTGAGACACTGATATTTGGAGTGGAATGGATCCCAGGACCTACATTTGGCTCGAGTCTAACTTGTGGGCTTGAATGAGAGGGAGCAATACTCCCCCTCTTAAGGCCCATGGCCTGTCTGCTTCTCAGAAGTTCCTTGGCAAAGTTCCCTGGTGGGAAAGGTAACATCAGAGACAGCCCCAGAGCAGACAAAGTGTACATCTGTGTGTAATGTGATGTAATTCTCCAATTTACATACCTATCTGGGATGCGTAAATGTTTCCAAGCCACATTGGGAGAAGGCTCACAGGTTTTAAACAAAAAATTTAGGGGGCTTTCTCTATAAAGAAGAGCTATGTAAATGTGTGTCCAGATTCACCTCTCACCCTCTCCCTCTGTTAACTACTCTCTGTATATTACATATTTGACGAAAAGGGGCAAGTGTCAAAGTACAGCAGCTTATTTTCTCAGCCTGGTATGTTGGCATGCCTATTGCTTCATGGGCAGCGGATGACCTAAATGTTGAAAAGATGGGTTGTCCAATGGTGAAATCACCAGCTACATTTCTCTTACTATGGCTGAGAACAAAGTGATTATTATGAATCCCAGGGAAGATTGAAAAATACTTCTCTCTTCTGTTCAGCTCTTAGACAGTCCCCACCACCACCCCGCCAGTGCAGAACAACATATGGATTGCTTAATACAACCTGTATATCACATCCTCTCTTCACCCTAGAGTTATGGATATATTCTATGGACTGCTTTTCTCTTCCTCTGAGTCTTAGATAAAAGTTGCCATATCAATGTGAAAGGCCCAACTTATAAATCTGGACTGCTCTATCATCTTCTTACTGTCTCTAAGACCTAACTCTGCCAAACTTTTTCTTTTTTCTTTTGTACCTTACCTTCTTATTTGTGTCTCTTAAAACATGCTTTTGATTTTCATAATGTGAAAAAAGAAAGAAATTATCTTTTAGAACTAATGTCTACTGTTATCTTACTATTTTATTGGCCCTCTTAGGAGTGTTCTATCTATATAAACTTATTTAATCCTCACAATAACCCTTGAGGTATGTATTATTAATCTTCATTTTGGACAAGAAGAAACTGAGGGACAGAGAAGTAATCTCTGTGTGCCTAAAGTCAGGGAGCTGGTGGGGAATAATGGTACTGGGATTTGAATCTGGACAGTCTGGTGCCAATCAACATGTTTTATAATCATACATATGTACAGCTTTGCCCCACTCTTACTGCCCAGTCCTAGTATTGCCTTTTCTTCATATCCTCAAGATATTGTATTTCCAGCCCTGACTTTCATACCACATCCTTATAACACTTTATCATCATGTATCCACTACCACTGTTCTCACTACTCTGCTGCTATCTCTTTCTTAAAGTCATCTGTGAAATTTTTCATCCATTCTCATGATCCTTCTTGATATATCTGTAACATTAGCCTCATTCTTCTTTTAGTTAATTTCTCTTCCACCTCATTCTTATAGGCATCCCCATAGGATGCCTTCAAGAGAATTATCCCTAGAAGAGTATAATAAGAGCTGGTAAGTCAAGACGACTATAGCCCAAAGCAGGTACTCAGTGATAACTTCCTGAACTACAGTTTAGTTGGACTTGGATGGGTCATGAGGAGAAAAAGGAGTCAAAGTTGACTTCCAGGTTTTGGACCTGGGTCACAGAAAAAGTGTTATAAAGATAGGGAAAATAGTAAAGTCTAGAAAAAGAGCTGATTTGGGATATAAGATTCAAACTTTAATTTAAAAGCTTGAAGTACTGTCAGAGCACCCAGATGAAAATATCCATCAAGCAATTGAAAATACAAAGTGAAAATTTATGAGGGAAAGTGAAGTGGAGATAAAGACTGTAGAATTATTTGTTTGGAGATGTTTGCTGAAGCCGCGAAAACAGGTGAGATTGTAAGAGAGGGAATATTGAGAACAACGAAAAATTCATAATGGCCCATTACATGAAAAATAAAATACAAAATAGTCAACTTAAAACTTAAAGTCTTTCAGACATTCCAAGATGGTGGAGTAAGAGGACGTGGAGTTCATGTCTCATGCACAAATGCATCAAGAATACATCTACAAATGGAACAATTCTCACAGAACACCTGATGAAGACTAGCAGAGGACCTCAGACACGTAAAAGGACAAGAAAGGTCCCCATGTAACTGGATAGGATGAAAGAAAGAAGGGAAAAGGAAGAGGAGAGGAAGCAGGATGGGGCCTGCTCCCCTGGCAGGGAGCTGAAGGTGAGGAGAAGTTCTCACATCTGGGAAATCCCCCTTACTGGTGGGAAGATCAACTGGGACAGAAAGGGAGCTTTAGGAGCTCAGAGGAGAACCCAGCAACTGGTCGGTGGCAGGCAAGACAGACTGAGACCTATACAGGTGGTCCATGCCTCAGCCCTGTGTACTCCAGACTCAGACAGGTGTCCACAAGTGTGCACGGTGGCTGGGTGCTGGAACGTGGGGTTTGGGGAGCAGACTGGATGAAGGGACTGCTGTTGGCTGTGAGGAGACGGGAATGAGGAACTCCACAATGGGGAATGCTCGTGGAGGAAGCCTAGACGGCCACAGAAATGCAGCACCATTGTTGAGTGATACACGAAGGGCAGGGCTGCCATTGCAGCCTCTCTTCTCATGCTCTGGCTCCTGCCTCCACAGGCACCAGGGAGGACTCCTACTGAAGCCGGGTCATGTGCCCCTTCTATCACCTCCTCCACCCTCCTCCAGCCCTGCCTGAGTGACCCACTTGCCCCGATTGCTCCCAGACAAGCTCGCACATTCCAATCACTACCCCAGCATCCTCCTGCCTGGGTGGCTCATTTGCCCCAATTGCTGCCTTGGCTCCTTCCTGCCTGATAGGCTCATGTGCTCTGGCAACCTCAAGAGCAGACTCCATGGCATAAACACATGCAGAGGTGGGGCTGAAACCACAGCTGAGCCCCAGGGGCTGTGAAACAACAGAAGAAGGGCTGAAATCTCTCCCTACAGATGCATGAACCATGGAGTTACCCTTCCCCTGACAGCTTCCTAAATTCAGCACCCATGAAACATCCAAAAGGACAACAAGTGCTCCTGCAGTTGGAAAAGGTCTGGCTTTAGCAGCTGTGGGCTTTGTGGACATGTTCACATAAGGGTTGGGCCAGGCCAGAGTCTGAGCTGCCTCCATAGCTCCCACAGTGGGTCCAGGTGCATGACTACTGCAGTCCTGGGACCTGACCTCAGTGAATCTGCACCGGTGGCACAGTGAAAACAATGCCTGAGAGTCACCAGGGCCAATTGCCATCATACCTACAGGTAAGATGAGACTAAGAGCAGTGCCAATAACAGTGTACTTTGTAAGCTTGTACAACAGGAGAAAGGAGACAACATAGGAGGAATACTCAGTGGCTTTTCTCTAAGTGGGAGTGCTCCAATCCCACCTACCTCACACCACAGATCAGAAACACACATAAAAACAGATCTGGGGGCCTCTACTCCAACAAATAAGGAGCAGACCCCGGCCATGACAGGGCAGTGATAACCACAGAGCAAAGCGGGGGGCCCTGCTCAGTATCCAGGGCAGGCTCTGGACACCACAACACAAGTCAAACCCCCTATCAAGGGGATAATGGCACAAGCCTCTGCACCAACCTCACCCACCAGGGGGCAGACACCCAGAAGCAAGAGGAACTACAATCCTGCAGCCTGTGGAAAGGAGACCACAAACATAGTACGTTAAACAAAATGTTACAACAAAGAAATCGGTTGCAGATGAAGGAGCAAGATAAAAACCTACAAGGACAACTAAATGAAGAGGAGATAGCCAATCTAGCTGAAAAATAATTCAGAGTAATGAGAGTAAAGATGATCCAAGATCTCAGAAAAAGAATGGAGGTATGGATCAAGAAGATACAAGAAATGTTTAACAAAGACCTAGAAGAACTAAAGAACAAACAAACAGAGATGAACAATAGAATAACTGAGATGAAAAATACACTGGAATGAATCAATAGTAGAAAAAATGAGGCAGAGGAGTGGATAAGTGAGCTGGAAGACAGAATGGTAGAAATTACTGCAGCAGAATGGAATAGAGAAAACAGAATGAAAAGAAAAGAGGAGATTCTCAGAGACATCTGGGACAACATTAAATGCACCAACATTTGAATTATAGGGGTCCCAGAAGAAGAAGAAGAAAAAGAGAAAAGGCCTGAGAAAATATTTGAAGAGATTATAGTCGAAAACTTCCTTTACATGGGAAAAGAAATAGTCATCCAAGTCCAGGAAATGCAGAGTCCCATACTGGATAAACCCAAGGAGGAACATGTCAAGACACATACTAATCAAACTAACAAAAATTAAATATGAAGAAAAAATATTAAAAGCAACGAGGGAAAAGCAACAAATAACATGCAAGGGAATCCCCATAAGGTTATCAGTGGATTTTACAGCAGAAACTCTGCAGGAGAGAAGGGAGTGGCGTGATATGTTTAAAGTGATGAAAGGGGAAAACCTACAACCAAAAATACTCTACCAAGCAAGACTCTCATTAAGATTCAACTTAGAAATCAAAAGCTTTACAGACAAGCAAAAGCTAGGATAATTCAGCACCACCAAACTGGCATTACAACAAATTATAAAGGAACTTTTCTAGGTAGAGGGGAAAAAAAAGAGGCCACAAAGAGAACCAAGAAAATCACAAATGGGAAAGCTCACTGGTAAAGGCAAACATACAGTGAAAGAAGGAAATCATCCATACACAAATATGATATCAAAACCAGCAACCATGAGAAGAGGAGAGTACAAATGCAGGAAATGGGAATTGAATTTGAAATTAAGAGACCAGCAACTTAAAACAATCATGTATATATATAGACTGCTTTATCAAAATCTCATGGGAAATGCAAACTAAAAAATTACAATATATACAGACACAAAAAAGAAAAAGCAACTTAAACACAGCACTAAAGATGATCATAAAACCACAAGAGAAGAGAACACAGGAGGAAGGGAAGAAAAAACAGCTACAAAAACAGCCCCAAACAAATAAGAAAATGGCAAAAGGAACATACACATTGATAATTACCTTAAAATTAAGTGGTTTAATGCTCCAGCCAAAAGACATAGACTGGCTGAATGGATATGAAAACAAGACCAATAAATATGCTGTCTACAAGAGAACAACTTCAGTCCTAGGGACACATACAGACTGAAAGTGAGGGGCTGGAATATGATATTCCATGTAAATGGAAATCAAAAGAAAGCTGGAGTAGCAATTCTCATATCAGACAAAATAGACTTTAAAATAAAGACTATTACATGAGACAAAGAAAGACACTACATAATGATCATGGGATTAATCCAAGAAGAAGATATAACAATTGTAAATATATATACACCCAAAAGAGGAGCACCTTAATATATACAGCAAATGCTAACAGCCATAAAAGGAGAAATCGACACAATAATAGTGGGGGACTTTAACAACCCACTTATACCAATGGACAGATCACCCAGACAGAAAATTAATGAGGAAACCCAAGCCTTAAATGACACACTAGACCAGATAGATTTAATTGATATTTATAGAATATTCCATCTGAAAGCAGCAGAATACACTTTCTTCTCAAGTGCTCATGGAAGATTCTCCAGGATAGATCACATCTTGGGTAATGAATCAAGCCTTGGTAAATTTGAGGAAATTGAAATCATATCAAGTATCCTTCTGGCCACAATACTATGAGATTAGAAATCAATTACAGGAGAAAAAAAAAAGTTATAAAACACAAACACATGGAGGCTAAACAATATGTTACTAAATAACCAATGGATCACTGAAGAAATCAAAGAGGAAATAAAAAATACCTAGAGACAAATGGCAATGAAAACACAATGATCCAAAACCTATTGGATTCAGCAAAAGCAGTTCTAAGAGGGATGTTTACAACACTATAATCTTACCTTATGAAACAAGAAAAATCTCAAATAAAAAACCTAAACTTACACCTAAAGCAACGAGAGAAAGAAGAACAAACAAAACACAAAGTTAGTAGAAGGATAGAAATCATAAAGTTCAGAGCAGAACTAAATGAAATAGAGACAAAGAAAACAATAGGAAAGATCAAGGAAGCTAATGTTTGGTTCTTTGAGAAGATAAACAAAATTGATAAACCGTTAGTCACACTCACCAAGAAAAAAAGGGAGAATACTCAAACCAATAAAATTAGAAATGAAAAAGAAGTCACAATGAACACCACAGAAATGCAAAGGATCATAAGAGACTACTGCAAGGAATGATATGCCAAAAAAGGGACAAACTGGAAGAAATGGATACATTCTTAGAAAGGCACAACCTTCCAAGACTGAACCAGGAAGAAATAGAAGATATGAACAGACCAATCACAAGTACTGAAATTGAAACTGTGATTAAAAATCTTCCAACAAACAAAAGTCCAGGACCGGATGGCTTCACAGGAGAATTCTATCAAACATTTCGAAAAGTTAACACCTACTCTTCTGAAACTCTTCCAAAAAATTGCAGAGGAAGGAATACACCGAAGCTCAGTGTATGAGGCCACCATCAGCCTGATACTGATGCCAGACAAATATATCACACAAAAAACGAAAATTACAGGCCAATACCACGGATGAACATAGACGCAAAAATCCTCAACAAAATACTAGCAAGCCAAATCCAACAATATTTTAAAAGGATCATACACCATGATCAAGTGGGATTTATCCCAAGGATGCAAGGATTTTTCAATATACACAAATCAATCAGTGTGATGCACAACATCAGCAAATTGCAAAATAAAAGTCATATGATCATCACAATAGATGCAGAAAAAGCTTTTGACAAAATTCAACACCAACTTGTGATAAAAACTCTCCAGAAAGTAGGCATAAAGGGAACCTATCTCAACATAATAAAGGCCATATGTGACAAAACCACAGCAAACGTCATTCTCAATGGTGAAAAACTGATAGCATTTCCTCTAAGTTCAGGAAGAATACAAGGGTGTCCACTCTCACCACTATGATTAAACGTAGTTTTGGTAGTCCTAGCCACAGCAGTTAGAGAAGAAAAAGAAATAAAATGAATACGAATTGGAAAAGAAGAAGTAAAACTGTCACCATTTGCAGATGACATGATACTATACACAGAAAATCCTAAAGATGTTACCAGAAAACTACTAGAGCTAATCAATGAATTTGTTAAAGTAGCAGGATACGAAATTAATACATGGAAATCTCTTGCATTCCTATACACTAACAATGAAAGATCAGAGAGAGAAATTAAGGAAACACTCCCATTCACCATTGCAACAAAAAGAATAAAATACCTTGGGATAAACCTACCTAAGGAGGCAAAAGACATGTACTCAGAAAACTATAAGATATTGATGAAAGAAATCAAAGATCACACAAACAGTTGGAGAGATATACCATGTTCTTGGATTGGAAGAATCAATATTGTTAAAACAGCTATACTACCCAAAGCAATCCACAGATTCAATGCAATCCCTATCAAATTATCAATGGCATTTTTCACAGAGTTAGACAAAAAATTTTATAATTTGTATGGAAACACAAAAGACCACAAATAGCCAAAGCAATCTTTAGAAAGAAAAACTGAGCTGGAGGAATCAGGCTCTCTGACTTCAGACTATACTACAAAGGTACAGCAATCAAGACAGTATGGTACTGGCACAAAACCAGAAATATAGATCAATGGAACAGTATAGAAAGCTCAGAGATAAACCCAGGCACCCATGGTCACCTAATCTCTGACAAAAAAGGCATGAGTATACGATGGAGAAAAGACAGTCTTTTCAATAGGTCATGCTGGGAAAACTGGACAGCTACATGTAAAAGAATGAAATTAGAACACACCCTAACACCATACACAAAAATAAACACAAAATTGATTAGAGACCTAAATGTAAGCTGGATACTATAAAACTCTCAGTGGAAAACACAGGCAAAACACTCTTAGACATAAATAGCAGCAAGATCTTTTCTGATCCACCTCCTAAAGTAATGAAAATAAAAACAAATAGGACCTAATTAAACTTAAAAGCTTTTGCACTGCAAAGGAAATCATAAACAAAAAGGAAAGAAAACCCTCAGAACGAGAGAAAATATTTGCAAATGAAGGAACTGTCAAGGGATTTATCTCCAAAATATAAAAACAGCTCATGTAGCTCAATATCTAAAAACAAGCAACCCAATCAAATAATGGGTGGAAGACCTAAATAGACATTTCTCCAAAGAAGACATACAGATGGCTAAAAAGCACATGAAAAGATGCTCAGCATCACTAATTACCAGAGAAATGCAAATCAAAACTACAGTGAGGTCCTTGCTGTACACCTGAAACTGTCACAATATTGTTAATCAACTATACTCCAATATAAAATAAAAAGTTTTAAAAAATCCCCTAAAATTAGGTATCACCTCACACTGGTCAGAACGGCCATCATCAAAAAGCCTACAAACAATAAATGCTGGAGAGGGTGTGGAGAAAAGGGAACCCTCCTACACTACTGGTGGGGATGTAAGTTGACATAGCCACTATGGAGAACATAGTATGGGGGTTCCTTAAAAAACTAAAAATAGAGTTACCATATGATCCAGCAATCCCACTCCTGGGCATATATCTGGAGAAAACCATAATTTTAAAAGATACATGCACCCCAATATTCATTGCAGCACTGTTTACAATAGCCAGGACATGGAAGCAAACTAAATGTCCATCCACAGAGGAATGGATAAAGATGTGGTCCATATATACAATGGAATATTACTCATCCATAAAGAGAATGAAATAATGCCATTTGTAGCAACATAGATGGACCTAGAGATTATTACACTGAGTGAAGTAAGTCAGACAAACATAAAATCATACGATATAGCTTTTAAGTGGAATCTAAAAGATAGTACAAATGAACTTACCTAAAAAACAGAAATTGAGTTATAGATGTAGAAAACAAACTTATGGTTACCAGGGGGTAAGGGGGAGGAGGAATAAATTGGGAGATTGGGATTGATATATACACACTACTATATATAAA
Source organism: Balaenoptera physalus (assembly GCF_965194825.1). Classification (NCBI taxonomy): domain Eukaryota; kingdom Metazoa; phylum Chordata; class Mammalia; order Artiodactyla; family Balaenopteridae; genus Balaenoptera; species Balaenoptera physalus. The sequence continues at coordinate 29,870,707 of NC_138897.1, forward strand.
ATAGATAATTAATAAGGACCTACTGTATAGCACAGGGAACTCTACTCAGTACTCTGTAATGGCCTATATGGGAAAGAAATCTTAAAAAAGAGTGGATATATGTATATGTATAACTGATTCACTTTGCTGTACACCTGAGACTAACACATTTTGAATCAACTATACACCAATAAAAATTGTTTAAAAAAGTCTTTCAGAATCTGGCAACAGGCTTTTCTATTCAATTCAGTTCAACAATTGAGTGCTTCTTTTTTCAACAAGGAAAAATGAGAAATAGAGACACATTTATTAGTCAAGGTCCTTGGTTGCAAACAACAAATACAAAGCTGGGTAAATTAAGTGGAAAAGTAATTTTATTGGAAGGATATTGGATAATTCCAAGAATAATTGGGAAGGCTTAATAATAAACTTCAAAAAATGGACAGAAGCTAAAGTAGGCAGGTCTGCCAGAATAACATCCAAGAAGATGACAAAAAAAACAAAAAAAAAAGAATTTGACCTCTAACACCAAGCCTGAGCATTAGAAGTTGCCACTGACACTGTTGCCAGGAGATGCATGCTGTCAGTGTTGTTAGAATGTTTTCCAAATTGCTGCATGTGTTTTTGCTTTATTTGTTCCCAATTAAAGTCCCAGGGAAAATAGTCAATCAATTGTGTTTCAATGAAGTGCCTGTAGTCTAGCTGCCAGGAGCAAAGGAAGACATTTGTTCTTCTCAAGGGAGTGAATTCAAATACTGGGTAGCCACATAGGGCAAATGTCCACTACAGTTGTTATCTTCCTACAACTTACAGACTGGGATATAAGATAAGCATATAGTAAAATGTACTAAAATAAAGATATACCATATAGAACAACTGGCTTTTTTACACTTTGACCTTCTGATCACAGTTATATTTTGTTCAGTAGTTATGAAGCTATTTTTCTTTCATTTCTACCTTTTAGAAATCAATCTCACCTTTAAGTCATAGCATAATATCATGCCCTCTATGAAATCTACCCTGACTATTCCAGCTACCAATGATCTCCTCCTCTTGTGACTTTTCTGTGCCAATTTTATGACACTCATGCCAAAGGGAATAAGAACTGTGACTCGTGTCTCTTGATACTTTGTTTGTTCTAACACAGTTCATGCTTAACACAAGTGTTCAATACACATTAGTTAGGTGTTAGAGAGGGATGAAGGATTGTCAAATAAATTGTCAAATAAAAACCACTTAATTGCACAATTCTTAACCCTCTCTCCCACAAGATTATAAAAGTGTTGATCATTTAAGGGTAAATTTTTTGAGAGTTCTATTGGTGTGTCTGTCCCTTATTCTGAGTCAAGTAAAAAGGAATTTAAGGCAACTTCTTGGAAATGTTAAGGCACTGACCATACCTGCTTCTTTACCTGCAGGCTTTTTGTCTGAAATAAGGGAGAAGTTTTTATTTTAAAGCTGATTTGGAGTTTTGTGGGACTGGGTATTTTAATTACGATATTGAGGCTTGTGTTGCTGGAAGGGACTAGTAAAAAACTTGCATAACATAAGTGTGACCAGTAAAAATCCTGCTCAGGGTGAGCATGATGAAGAAAAAAAAGTTAAGTGGACTTTTTTGTTGTTGAAATATAGATGATTTACAATGTTGTGTTAGTTTCAGGTGCACAGAAAAGTGATTCAGTTATATATAAATATATATATACACACAAACATATATATGTATATATAATGCATATACATATTTTTTCCTTACAAGATATTGAATATAGTTCTCTGTGCTATACAGTAGGTCCTTGTTGTTTATCTATTTTATATGAAGCAGTGTGTATATGTTAATCCCAAATTCCCAATTTATCCCTCCCAACCCCCTTTCCCCTTTGGTAACCGTAAATTGATTTTCAATGTCTGTGCGTCTGTTTCTGCTTTATAAATAAATTCATTTATATCATTTTTAAAGATTCTACATATAAGTTATATCATATGGTATTTGACTTTCTCTGACTTCACTTAATATGATGATCTCTAGGTCCATCCATGTTGCTGCAAATGGCATTATTTCATTCTTTTTTATGGTTGCGTAATATTCTGTTGTAAATATATGCCACACCTTTTTTGTCCATTCCTCTGTGGATGGACATTTAGGTTGTTTCTATGTCATGGCTATTGTAAAGAGTGAGGCTATGAACATTGGGGTGTATGTATCTTATCTTCATTTTTTTCAGGTCTCACATACAAGTCTTTATTTTATTTTATTTTTGAAGGTACCCAAAAGATTTTTTTTAACATCTTTATTGGAGTATAATTGCTTTAAAATGTTGTGTTAGCTTCTGCTGTATAACAATGTGAATCAGCTAGATGTATACATATATCCTTATATTCCCTCCCTCTTGCATCTCCCTCCCACCCTCCCTTTCCCACCCCTCTAGGTGGTCAAAAAGCACCCAGCTGATCTCCCTGTGAGATGCAGCTGCTTCCCATTAGCTATCTATTTTACATTTGGTAGTATATATATGTCAATGTTACTCTCTCACTTCATCCCAGCTTACCCTTCCCCCGCCCTGTGTCCTCAAGTCCATTCTCTACATCTGTGTCTTTATTCCTGTCCTGCCCCTAGGTTCAACAGAACCATGTTTTTCCTTATATTGCATATATATATATATGTTAGCATATGGTAATTGTTTTTCCCTTTCTGACTTACTTCACTCTATATGACAGACTATGGGTCCATCCACCTAACTAAAAATAACTCAATTTCATTTCCTTTTATAGTAGAGTAATATTCCATTGCATATATGTACCAAATCTTCTTTATCCATTCATCTGTCGATGGACACTTTGGTTGCTTCCAGGTCCTGGCTATTGTAAATAGAGCTACAATGAACATAGTGCTACATGACTCTTTTTGAATTATGGCATTCTCAGGGTATATGCCCAGTAGTGGGATTGCTCGGTTGTATGGTAGTTCTATTTTTAGTTTTTCAATGAGCCTCTATGCTGTTCTCCATAGTGGCTGCATCAATTTACATTCCCACCCACAGTGCAAGAGTGTTCTCTTTTTACCACACCCTCCCCAGCATTTATTGTTTGTAGAGTTTTTGACGATGGACATTCTGACTGGTGAGGTGAGACCTCACTGTAGTTTTGATTTGCATTTCTCTAATGATTAGTGATGTTGAGCATCCATTCATGTGTTTGTTGGCAATCTGTATATCATCTTTGGAAAAATGTTTATTTAGGTCTCTGCCCATTTTTGGACTGGGTTGTTTGTTTCTTTGATATTGAGCTGCACGAGCTGCTTTTAATTTTGAAGATTAATCCTTTGTCAGTTGATTCATTTGAAACTATTTTCTCCCACTCTGAGGGTTGTCTTTTCATCTTGTTTATGGTTTCCTTTGTTGTGCAAGAGCTTTTAAGTTTCATTAGGTCGCATTTGTTTTTTTTTTTTGTTTGTTTTTGTTTCCATTTCCTTAGGAAGAGGGTCCAAAAGGATCTTGCTGTGATTTATGTGACAGAGTGTTCTGCGTATATTTTCCTCTAAGAGTTTTATAGTGTCTGGCCTTACATTTAGGTCTTTAATCCATTTTAAGTTTATTTTTGTGTATTGTGTTAGGGAATGTTCTAATTTCATTCCTTTACATGTAGCTGTCCAGTTGTCCCAGCACCACTTATTGAGAAGGCTGTCTTTCTTCCATTGTATATTTTTTGCCTCCTTTATCAAAGATAAGGTGACCATATGTGTGTGGGTTTATCTCTAGGCTTTCTCTCTTGTTCCCCTGATCTATATTTCTGGTTTTGTGCAAGTACCATACTGTCTTGATTACTGTAGATTTGTAGTATAGTCTGAAGTCAGGGAGCCTGATTCCTCCAGCTCCTTTTTTCTTTCTCAAGATTGTTTGGCTATTCGGGGTCTTTTTTGTTTCCATGCAAATTGTGCAATTTTTTGTTCTAGTTCTGTGAACAATGCAATTGGTAGTTTGATAGGGATTGCATTGAATGTGTAGATTGTTTTGGATATTATAGTCATTTTCATAAAGTTGATTCTTCCAATACAAGAACATGGTATATTTCTCTATCTGTTTGTATCATTTTTAATTTCTTTCATCAGTGTCTTATAGTTTTCTGCATACAGGTTTTTTGTCTCCTTAGGTAAGTTTTTCCCTAGGTATTTTATTCTTTTTGTTGCAGTGCTAAATAAGAGTGTTTCCTTAATATCTCTTTCAGATTTTTCATCTATCGTGTATAGGAATGCAAGAGATTTCTGTGCATTAATTTTGTATCCTGCTACTTTACCAAATTCATTTATTAGCTCTAGTAGTTTTCTGGTAGCATCTTTAGGATTCTCTATGTATACTATCATGGCATCTGCAAACAGTGACAGCTTTACATCTTCTTTTCCAATTTGGATTCCTTTTATTTCTTTTTCTTCTTTGATTACTGTGGCTAAAACTTCCAAAACTATGTTGAATAATATTGGTGAAAGTAGGCATCTTTGTCTGGTTCCTGATTTTAGAGGAAATGTATCCGTTTTTCACCATTGAGAACGGTGTTGGCTGTGGGTTTGACATACATGGCCTTTATTATGTTGAGGTAGATTCCCTCTGTGGCTACTTTTTGGAGGGTTTTTATCATAAATGGGTGTTGAATTTGTCAAAAGCTTTTTCTGAATCTATTAAGATTATCGTATGGTTTTTATCCTTCAGTTTGTTAGTAAGGTGTATCACATTGATTGATTTGCGTATATTGAAGAATCCTTGCATCCCTGGGATAAACCCCATTTGATCGTGGTGTATGATCCTTTTAATGTGCTGTTGGATTCTGTTTGCTAGTATTTTGTTGAGGATTTTTGCATCTATGTTCATCAGTGATATTGGTCTGTACTTTTCTTTTCTTGTGATATGTTTGTGTGGTTTTGGTATCAGGATGAAGGTGGCCTCGTAGAATGAGTTTAGGAGTGTTCCTCCCTCTGCAATGTTTTGGAAGAGTTTGAGAAGGATAAGCATTAACTCTTCTCTAAATGTTGGATAGAATTTGCCTGTGAAGCCATCTGGTCCTGGACTTTTGTCTGTTGGAAGATTTTTAATCACAGTTTCAATTTCAGTGCTTGCAATTGGCCTGTTTGTATTTTCTATTTCTTCCTGGTTCAGTCTCAGAAGGTTGTGCTTTTCTAAGAATCTGTCCATTTCTTCCAGGTTGTCCATTTTTTTGGCATATGGTTGCTTGTAGTAATCTCGCATGTTTCTTTGTACTTCTGCAATGTCAGTTGTTACTTCTCCTTTCTCATTTCTAATTCTGTTGATTTCAGTCTTCTCCCTTTTTCTCCTTGATGGGTCTGCCTAGTGGTTTATCAATTTTGTTTATCTTCTCAAAGAACCAGCTTTTAGTTTTATAGATATTTGCTATTGTTTCCTTCATTTGTTTTTCATTTATTTCTGATCTGATCTTTATGTTTTCTTTCCTTCTCCTAACTTTGGGTTTTGTTTTGTTTGGGTTTTTTCTTTCTCTAATTGCTTTCGGTGTAAGGTTAGGTTGTTTATTTGAGATTTTTCTTGTTTCTTGAGGTAGGATTGTATTGCTATAAACTTCCCTCTTATAACTGCTTTTGCTGCATCCCATAGGTTTTGTGTCATCGTGTTTTCATTGTCATTTGTTTCTAGGTATTTTTTGACTTCCTCTTTGATTTCTTCAGTGATCTCTTGGTTGTTTTGTAGTGTTTTGTTTAGCCTCCATGTGTTTCTATTTTTTACAGTATTTTTCCTATAATTGATATCTAGCCTCATAACGTTGGTCAGAAATGATACTTGATACAATTTCAATTTTCTTAAATTTACCAAGGTTTGATTTGTGACCCAAGATATGATCTATCCTAGAGAATGTTCCATGAGCACTTGAGAAGAAAGTGTTTTCTGTTGTTTTCACATGGAATGTCCTATAAATATCAATTAAGTCCATCTTGTCTAATGTGTCATTTAAAGCTTGTGTTTCCTTATTTATTTTCATTTTGGATGATTTGGCCATTGGTGAAAGCAGGGTGTTAAAGTCCCCTAATATTATTGTGTTACTATTTCCCCATTTACGGCTGTTAACATTTGCCATATGTATTTAAGTGCTCTTATGTTGGATGCATACATATTTGCAATTGTTATATCTTCTTCTTGGATTGATCCCTTGATCATTATGTAGTGTCCTTGTTTGTCAATTGTAATAGTCTTTATTTTAAAGTCTATTTTGTCTGATATGAGATGTGCTATCCCAGCTTTCTTTTGATTTCCATTTGCATGGAATATCTTTTTCCATCCCCTCACCTTCAGTCTGTATGTGTCCTTAGGTCTGATGTGGGTCTCTTGTAGACAGCATATATATGGGTCTTCTTTTTGTTTCCATTCAGCCAGTCTATGTATTTTGGTTGGAGCATTTAATCCATTTTCATTTAAGGTAGTTATTGATATGTATGTTCCTATTACTATTTTCTTGTTTTGGGTTTGTTATTGTAGGTCATTTCCTTCTCTGTGTTTCCTGCCTGGTTACGTTCCTTTTGCATTTGTTTTAAAGCTGGTTTGATGGTGCTGAATTTTCTTGACTTTTGCTTGTCTGTAAAGGTTTTAATTTTTCTGTCAAATCTGAATGAGGTCCTTGAGGGGTAGAGTAATCTTGGTTGTAGGTTTTTCCCTTTCATCACTTTAAATATATCTTGCCACTCCCTTCTGGCTTGCAGTGTTTCTGCTGAAAGATCAGCTGTTAACTGTATGGGGATTCCCTTGTATTTTATTTGTTGCTTTTCCCTTGCTGCTTTTAATATTTTTTCTTTGTATTTAATTTTTGATAGTGTGATTAATATGTGTCTTGGCATGTTTCTCCTTGGATTTATCCTGTATGGGACTCTCTGTGCTTCCTGGACTTGATTGACTACTTCCTTTCCCATGTTAGGGAAGTTTTCAACTATAATCTCTTCCAATATTTTCTGAGTCACTTCCTTTTTCCCTTCTTCTTCTGGGACCCCTATAATTCGAATGTTGGTGCTTTTAATGTTGTCCCAGAGGTCTCTGAGACTGTCCTCAATTCTTTTCATTCTTTTTTGTTTATTCTGTTTTATGTTAGTTATTTCCACTATTTTATCTTCCAGGCCACTTTTCCGTTCTTCTGCCTCACTTATTCTGCTATTGATTCCTTGTAGAGAATTTTTAATTTCATTTATTGTGTTTTTCATCCTTGTTTGTTTCTCTTTAGTTCTTCTAGGTCCTTTTTTAACGTTTCTTGTATTTTCTCCATTCTGTTTCCAAGATGTTGGATCATCTTTTCTATTATTACTCTGAATTCTTTTTCAGGTAGACTGCCTATCTCCTCTTCATTTGTTTGGTCTGGTGGGTTTTTACCTTGCTCTTTCATCTGCTACATATTTCTCTGTCTTCTCATTTTGCTTAACTTACTGTGTTTGGGGTCTTCTTTTCGCAGGCCACAGGTTTGCAGTTCCCATTGTTTTTGGTGTCTGCCCCCAGTAGGTAAGTTTGGATTAGTGGCTTGTGTAGACTTTCTGGTGGAGGGGACTTGTGCCTGTGTTCTGTTGTGTGGGTCTGGATCTTACCTTTCTGGTGGGCAGGGCTGTGTCCAATGGTGTGTATTGAGGTGTCTGTGAACTTAGTATTACTTTAGGCAGCCTCTCTCCTAGTGGGTGGTGTTTTGTTCCTGTCTTGCTAGTTGTTTGGCATGGGGCATCCAGCACTCGAGCTTGCTGGCCATTGGGTGGAGCTGGGTCTCAGTGTTGAGATGGAGGTCTCTGGGAGAACTCTTGCCCACTGATATAATGTGGGGCCAGGAGTTCTCTCATGGTCCAATGTCCTGAACTTGGCTCTCCCACCTCAGAGACTCAGGGCTTACACCAGGCCAGAGCACCAAGACCCTGTCAGCCACACTGCTCAGAAGAAAAGGGAGGAAAAAAAGAAAGAAAAATAAATAAATAAAATAAATAAAATTTTTAAAATTAAAAAAATATTAAAATAAAAAAGTAAAAAAAAAAAGCAATGAAACCATTGAACAAATCCACCAATGGTAACAAGTGCTAAAAATCTACCCTAAGATAAACATAAAAATCAGAAACAAGTCAGTCTCAGAAAGCAAACCCCAAGTCTACAGTTGCTCCCAAAGTCCACTGCCTCAAGTTTGGCTTGATTTGTTGTCTATTCACATATTCTACAGTTGCAGAGTACCTCAAGTTGATTGTGGGTATTTAATCCGCTGCTCCTGAGGCTGCATGGATAAATTTCCCTTTCTCTTCTTTGTTCACACAACTCCAGGGGTTCAGTTGTGGTTTTGGCCCCACCTCTGTGTGTAGGTTGCCCTCAGGCTTCTGTTCCTGCCCAGACAGGATGCGGTTAAAGCAGCAGCTGATTAGGGAGCTCTGGCTCACTCAGGCTGTGTGGAGGGAGGGTTATGGTAGTGATAATTGGAATGCAGGGCGAGACTGTGGTGACAGAAGCTGGAGTGATGTTGCAACAGCCTTAAGCACGCCATGTGTTCTCCCGGGGAAGTTGTCCCTGAATCATGGGATCCTGGAAGGGACTGGCTGCACAGGCTCCTGAGGTGGGATTGGGGTTTTGTGGATAGTGACCTGTGCTTGCACACAGGATTCTTGGTGGCTGTAGCAGCAGCATTAGTGTTTCATGTCCGTCTCTGGAGTCCGAGCTGACAGCCTCAGCTCACACGCTTCTCTGGAGCTCATTTAGGTGGTGTTCTGACTTTGGCTGGCAGACAGGGAAGGAATCCCCTCTCCTTGCACATTCTGAAACAATGGTCTCTTGCCTCCTGGGCAGGTCCAGAGTTTTTCCTGGACTTCTTCTCAGCTAGCTGTGGTGCACTAGCCCCCTTTAGTCTGTGTTCACACAGCCAATCCCAGTCCTCTCCCTGAGATCTGACCTCCAAATCCTGAGCCTCAGCTCCCAGCCCACACCCTCCCTGACAGGCGAGCAGACAAGCCTCTCAGGCTGGTGAGTGCCAGTCGGCACCCATCTTCTGTGTGGAAATCTCTCCGCTTTGCCCTCTGCACCCCTTTTGCTGTGCTCTCCTCCATGCCTCTGAAGCTTCCCCCCTGCCCAGCCCCTGTCTCCACCAGTGAAGGTGTTTCCTAGTGTGTGGAAACTTTTCCTCCTCCACAGCTCCCTCCCAGAGGTGCCTGTCCCATCCCTATTCTTTTGTCTTTGTGTTTTCTTTTGCCTTATCTGGGTACGTGGGGGTTTTCTTGCCTTTTGGGAAGTCTGAGGTCTTCTGCCAGTTTTCATTAGGTGTTCTGTAGGAGTTGTTCCACATGTAGATGTATTTGTGATATATTTGTGGGGAGGAAGGTGATCTCCACGTCTTACTCCACCATCTTGAAGGTCCCCCACATGTATCTTTTCAAATTATGGTTTTCTACAGATATATGCCCAGGATTGGAATTGCTGGATCATATGGTATTTTTATTTTTTTAAGGAACTTCCATATTGTTCTCAATCTTGGATGTACCAGTCTACATTCCCACCAGCAGTGTAGGAGGATTCCCTTTTCTTCAAACCCTCTCCAGAATTTATTTTTAATGATGGCCTTTCTGACTGGTGTGAGGCTATAGCTCATTGTGGCTTTGATTTGCATTTCTCTAACAATTAGCAATGTTGAGAATTTTTTCATGTGCCTGTTGGCCATCTGCATGTCTTCTTTGCAGAAATGTCTATTTAGGTCTTATGATCATTTTTTGATTAGGTTGTTTGTTTTTTCTGATATTAAGCTGTATAAGCTGCTTGTATAGTTGGAAATAATCTCTTTTCAGTCACATGTTTGCAAATATTTTCTCTCATTCAATAGGTTGTTTTTTCATTTTTAAAAATGTTTTCATTCTGTTGCCTCTTTTGCTGTGCAAAACTTTTAAGTTTAATTGGACTCCATTTGTTTATTTTTGCTTTTGTTTCTGTTACTCTAGGAGAATTATTCAAAAAATATAGCTATGTTTTATATTAAAGAGTGCTCTGCCTATGTTTTCCTCTAAGAGTTTTATAGTATCCAGTCTTACATTTAGTTCTTTAATCCATTTTGGGTTTATTTTTGTGTATGGTGTTAGAGACTGTTCTAATTTCATTCTTTTACATGAAGCTGTGCAGTTTTCCCAGCACTACTTATTAAAGAGATTGCCTTTTCTCCACTGTATATTCTTTCCTCCTTTGTCATAGATTAATTGATTGTAAGTGGATGCATTTATTTCTGGGCTTTCTATCCTGTTCCATTGATCTATTTGTCTGTTTTTGTGCCAGTACCATGCTGTTTTGATAACTGTAGCTTTGTAGTATAGTGTGAAGTCAGGGAGCATGATTCCTCCAGCTCCGTTCTTCTTTCTCAAGATTGTTTTGGCTATTTGGGGTCTTTTGTTCTTCCAAAAATTAAAAATTTTTTTGTTCTAATTCTGTGAAAAATGGCATTGATAAGTGGACTTTTGATTATACTTGATAAATTCTGTTTTCTTAATGTAATGGTTACCTGTGTGATCAGGATTTTAACAACATTCATGTTCACAGAACTCTGTGCTAGGAGTTTGGGCAAAAAATAACCTTTCTGCGATTATATACATCATGATTCTTCTCTCACCAACTGTAACCCTTGTATCTCTCACCATCACCATCATACTGTTCCTGGGTAACACCATAGCTGAGCCCTTTGTCTAAAAGCTTATTGTATCACTCTTTTGAGTTTTACCCTGTTGGACAAAGAGACTGAATTCTGCCTAGTGTCCCTCTTTCCACTGAGCTATGATTATAGCTCTATATGTCCTATCCACCTAGGGTGACTTCCAGGACTCTGACACAACATTTCTGTTGCCTCTCTTGATGCTGATTTCCATTTTTAATTTTGCTAACAGGTAACCCTTCTATTGCCAAATGGCTTTATGAGATAAAATATTTAATTCTGAAAAGGCAAGAGTGATGTCCCATGGCGTGTAGTCAACTACTTCTTGTGGCATGTTCATATAGTCAGTCATCTAATCAAGGACTTAGGAAATGCTCAAATTGGAAGAATTGTTAGGTGGTCATTAGGCCACCTTTCCTTGACTGTAATGTTGAGACACATGGAGGAAATGTGAGGTGTGTCACAAGTCAATTGTCACTAAAAAGATTTAACCATATGGATGATTCCCCTTTTATATAAAATAAAACATTTCAAGGTTGTCTCTCTAAAAACAACTCTCATATTTTCTTGCAATTCATTGTTTGCTTTCTTGGATAGAATATAAAGTGATGCACAGCATCTCACTTTTCTGGAGCTCACCTCATCTTATCAATGCTTTAGGCATAATGACAACTACAAATGATAAACTCTTCAACACCGTCATGCCATTTCTATTGCAAAGCTTCCCAGACCACCATAGACTGCATTGCACCTGCCTCCTCTTCATTTCTAGCTTTCCCTGCTTACAAAATATATCTGTCTTACTGTATACTGCTGTGTGATAAATTTTACCTTGTTAACCTAGGTTCTTTAATATCAGTGAGCATTTCATACTTCTATATCTTCTCCATTTGACTGAAATCCTCTCAGTGGTAAGATCTATAATTTATAATATTTACAACCATACAAATACATAATTTGTTCTTGAATAAAATTAGGAATTGTCTTAGTCCTTTGGAAATTTCTGGTAAATATATTTTCCCACTCTCTTCAGTTATCTTAGTAGTGCAGCCAACATCAATGCCTTGGACAATGCAAATATCTTAGGAGTGACATGAGCAGAAAGTAATCTTGTTCCTCTTGATGTGCCTGATCTGGCCCAATGGAGAAACCAGGGATCTTATTATGCTTTGCAAACTTCATCCTTCTAGAAAAGGATCTGCTTGGACAGAAATAAAGATGCAGATGTAGAGAATGGACTTGAGGAAAAGGGGAAGGGGAAGGGTAAGCTGAGAGGAAGTGAGAGAGTGGCATGGACATATATACACTACCAAATGTAAAATAGATAAATAGATAGCTAGTAGGAAGCAGCTGCATCTCACAGGGAGATCAGCTCAGTGCTTTGTGACCACCTAGAGGAGTGGGATAGGCAGGATGGGAGGGAGACACAAGAGGGAGGGGATATGGGGATATATGTATATGTATAGCTGATTCACTTTGTTTTAAAGAGAAACTAACACACCATTGTAAAGCAATTATACTCTAAGAAAGATGTTAAAAACAAAAACAAAAAACAAAACGAAACAAAAAGAAAATAATCTGCTTGAAAGAACTGAATTTTTATGCAAAACGCAAATATTTCTCTTTTCTAGTTGTTTCCTTCAGATATATCTCTCCCTATGGCTTCTTTTTATTATAACAATAGCTCTTAAATTCTATTTTTGAATATGCTGTCCACACTGATTGAATGACAACACAGATGCTTGCTTGGTGACCTGGAACCAACTAACTGGATACCTTCATAATGGAACATTGGTTCTTCCAGGCTTAAGTTTTTAGAACAAAGTGGAAAAGTCCCAATAAAACCAACTATGAATTACATTCACATGGTTACATTCACAGTCAGAGAGACAGTACTGATTCTACTACTTAGATGTATAATCCAAGGCATTACCAATCTCTAAGCCTCTGGTTCCTCATTTTTCAAATGATTATAATAGCACTTACCTTATTGGGTTATAATGAGGATTAAATAGGAGAGTCATGTGTAAAACACAAATATCAACTGGCAAGTGCACAGGTAGTATTCAATGCAGAATGATTATAATTAATGATAAAAACACATTATAGTAAAATAAAATTATTTTTCTCATTTTAATAGTACTATCAACTTAGCTTTGACTTCTGTTGTATGTTCCATTTATATATTGTAATGTATGCTCATATTTAACCTATTCAAATTGATCTCCTTCTCCAGGAATTATTCTAGACCAAGAGAATTCTTGTTTAAAATGATAATCCAGGGGTCTGGTTTTGAAGATGGTAGAGTAACTTGTATTGAACTAATTCTTGAGCAGAGGGTAATTAGAAACTTTAGGAGGAGGATTTTCAAAATCATGGTAATTGATTATTAAAATAATAATAATATAAGAATTAAATTAAGAATTTAATTTAAGAATCATTAATAAATGCTAAAATAATGTGTAAAAGTTGGATGAGTAAAATCTCCCCACAAAACACTTTTTAATTACAAAGGGAAATCTATTTACTTAATAGTGGAGAAACCTGGCAAGGATCCATGTCAACTAAGTAATCAAAACTAATATCATAAGTAATGCAACAAATCAACATCTTTGGACTCCTGATATGATGTACTGAGAAGAATGCAACATCATTTCTGAAGTTTTACTGCCCCAAATTCCATAATCCAAATCTAGTCATGAAGAAACACTGACAAACCCAAATTAAGGGAACTTCTATGAAATACTGGTCCTATATCAAGAATATGAAAGACAAAAAAGACTGAAGAATTGTTTTACAAATTTTCACTGTTGAATACAGAAGCCATCAGTCACACATGGCTATTTAAATTAAAAATTAATTAATTAAAATTGAATAAAATTTTAAAAATCAATTTCTTAGTGATACTACCCATACTTCAAGTGTTCAATAATTACATGTGAATAGAGGTTACCTTATTGTACCATGCTGATATACAGCATCTCTATCATCACATAAGTTACATTAGTCAGCTCTGTTCTAGATTAAAAGGACTAAAGAGAAGTAACAACTGAACAAAACACTTGATCCAGAATTTGATTTTACTATGAAGGACACAATTGGGCTTAACGAGATTTGAATATTATATCAGTATTAATTTCATATTTGATAATAGTACTTTGGTTATTTTTACTTTAGGAAATGTACTCTGAATAAAGCATTCAGTGGTAAAGAGGTATCATGTCAACAAATTTCTCTCAAAAGCTTTAGAAAAAAATATATATATACATTTGACCATTGAACAATGCAGGGGTCAAGGTGGTGACCCTCTACACAGTTGAAAATCCATGTATAACCTATAGTTGGCCTTCTGTATGCAAAGTTCCTTCTCATTCTCAGATTCAACCAACCATGGACAATGTAATACAGTAGTATTTACTATTGAAAAAAATCTGTGCATAAGTGGACATGCACAGTTCAAACCCATGTTGTTCAAGGGTTAACTATGTGTGTGTGTGTGTGTATACACACACACACATATATGAAATATTTATAAATAAATACTACATGACATCTACACTGAAACCTATGGGACATGTCTTAGGGGAATTAAAGAAGTCCTAAATTAACAGTGAAATATGTCATGATGATGGATTGGAGGAGTCAATATTGTAGATATTTCCTCTGGTTGATTTATGAATTTAACAATTCCCAATAGATGCTTTTTTTAATTAAGTAGTTTAGAAATTGAATTGATTAGAAAACGTATATCGGAATACAAATGTATAAAACAGCCCATGAGATATCTTGGAAAGAACAAAGTTAGAATATTTAAACTACCTGATTTCACATTTTACCACAAAGCTGTTGTAATTAAGAAAGTGTGATATTTGTGTATGAACAGACATATATAACAACAACAACAACAAAAAACGGAATAGAGAATCTAGATATAGACCCACATATATACAGTCAATTGATTTTTGGCAAAGATGCTCAGGTGACTTAGTAGGGAATTTAGAGTCTTTATAACAAATGGTGTCAAAACAACTGAATAAATGCATTGGAAAAAATTGAACATTGGCTGATACCTCACACCACACAAAAAAATTAATTCAAGATGAATCGTAGATCTAAACATAAAAACTGTTTGCTAAAATAAAAATTGGTTATTATCTTCATGACCTTGGGATAGGCAAAGGTTTTTTAGAAATGACACCAGAAGCACTAAACAGAAAAGCAAAATTTGATACATTGAACTTTATCAAAATGTAAAACTTTTGCTCACTGTGAATTTAGCTTCATTTCAGAGAGAATGCAAAGGGGAAGAGGTGATTCCTCTGAGACTGTAAGTGTATAAATGAAAAGCGACTGATTTGACTCCAGTTGCTCAGTTTTCTACCATTATTCGAAATGGGAATTGAGATTTAGCTTAATTTCAGTTTTAAAGGAATAAAGTTACAGTTTTACATAAGACTTTTGAATTACTTAATTTCAAACACATTATTTGAGCAGGCAGAATCTGAGAAATCAACATATTGAGCTAAATATTGTTCAAGGGATACTGTTTGAGGGCTCATAAAATGTAGTCTATTTATTTTATTTTATTTTATTTTTAACATCTTTATTGGAGTATAATTCCTTTACAATGGCGTGTTAGTTTCTGCTTTATAACAAAGTGAATCAGTTATACATATACATATGTCCCCATATCTCTTCCCTCTTGCGTCTCCCTCTCTCCCACTCCCTCCCTATCCCACCCCTCTAGGTGGTCACAAAGCACCGAGATGATCTCCCTGTGCTATGTGGCTGCTTCCTACTAGATATCTATTTTAAGTTTGGTAGTGTATATATGTCCATGACACTCTCTCACTTCGTCCCAGCTTACCCTTCCCCCTCCCCATATCCTCAAGTCCCTTCTCTAGTAGGTCTGTGTCTTTATTCCCGTCTTACCACTAGGTTCTTCATAACCTTTTTTTTTCCCCTTAGATTCCATATATATGTGTTAGCATACAGTATTTGTTTTGCTCTTTCTGACTTACTTCACTCTGTATGACAGACTCTAGGTCCATCCACCTTACTACAAATAACTCAATTTCATTTCTTTTTATGGATGAGTAATATTCCATTGTATATATGTGCCACATCTTCTTTATCCATTCATCTGTTGATGGACACTTAGGTTGCTTCCATGTCCTGGCTATTGTAAATAGAGTTGTAATGAACATTTTGGTACATGACTCTTTTTGAATTATGGTTTTCACAGGGTATATGCCTAGTAGTGGGATTGCTGGGTTGTATGGTAGTTCTATTTGTAGTTTTAAAAGGAATCTCCATACTGTTCTCCATAGTGGCTGTATCAATTTACATTCCCACCAACAGTGCAAGAGGGTTCCCTTTTCTCTACACCCTCTCCAGCATTTATTGTTTGTAGATTTTTTGATGATGGCCATTCTGACCAGTGTGAGATGATATCTCATTGTAGATTTGATTTGCATTTCTCTAATGATTAATGATGTTGGGCATTCTTTCATGTGTTTTTTGGCAATCTGTATATCTTCTTTGGAGAAATGTCTCTTTAGGTCTTCTGTCCATTTTTGAATTGGGTTGTTTGGTTTTTTTTTGATACTGAGCTGCATGAGCTGCTTGTAAATCTACAGATTTGATGCAATCCCTATCAAACTACCAATGGAATTTTTCACAGAACTAGAACAAAAAAATTTCACAATTTGTATGGAAACCCAAAAGACCCCAAATAGCCAAAGCAATCTTGAGAAAGAAAAAAGGAGCTGGAGGAATCAGGCTCCCTGACTTCAGACTATACTACAAAGCTACAGTAATCAAGACAATATGGTACTGGCACAAAAACAGAAATATGGATCAATGGAACAGGATAGAAAGCCCAGAGATAAACCCATGCACATATGGTCACCTTATCTTTGATAAAGGAGGCAAGAATATACAGTGGAGAAAAGACAGCCTCTTCAATAAACAGTGCTGGGAAAACTGGACAACTACATGTAAAAGTATGAAATTAGAACACTCCCTAACACCATACACAAAAATAAACTCAAAATGGATTAAAGACCTAAATGTAAGGCCAGACACTATCAAACTCTTAGAGGAAAACATAGGCAGAACACTCTGACATAAATCACAGCAAGATCCTTTCTGACCCACCTCCTAGAGAAGTGGAAATAAAAACAAAAATAAACAAATGGGACCTAATGAAACTTAAAATCTTTTGCACAGCAAAGGAAACCATAAACAAGATGAAAAGACAACCTTTAGAATGGGAGAAAGTATTTGCAAATGAAACAACTGACAGAGGATTAATCTCTAAAAAATGTAGTCTATTTTAAAGAGAAAAACCTACTCCCCTCTGGCTGTTTTCTTGCCCAATATTCTGGATATATATGGTCAGTTTACCTAAATCCTTGTTTCTTTCTTTTTTTTTTTTTTTAACATCTTTATTGGAGTATAATTGCTTTACAATGGTGTGTTAGTTTCTGCTTTATTTCAAAGTGAATCAGTTATACATATACATATGTTCCCATATCTCTTCCCTCTTGCATCTTCCTCCCTCCCACCCTCCCTATCACACCCCTCTAGGTGATCACAAAGCACCGAGCTGATCTCCCTGTGCTATGCCGCTGCTGCCCAGTAACTATCTATTTTACATTTGGTAGTGTATATATGTCCATGCCACTCTCTCACTTTGTCACAGCTTACCCTTCCCCCTCCCCATATCCTCAAGTCCCTTCTCTAGTAGGTCTGTGTCTTTATTCCTGTCTTACCACTAGGTTCTTCATGACCTTTTTTTCCCCTTAGATTCCATATATGTGTGTTAGCCTACTGTATTTGTTCTTCTCTTTCTGACTTACTTCACTCTGTATGACAGACTCTAACTTCATCCACCTCACTACAAATAACTCCATTTCGTTTCTTTTTATGGCTGAGTAATATTCCATTGTATGTATGTGCCACGTCTTCTTTATCCATTCATCCAATGATGGAGATAAAAACAAAAATAAACAAATGGGACCTAATGAAACTTAAAAGCTTTTGCACGGCAAAGGAAACCATAAACAAGACCAAAAGACAACACTCAGAATAGGAGAAAATATTTGCAAATGAAGCAACTGACAAAGGATTAATCTCCAAGATTTACAAGCAGCTCATGCAGCTCAATAACAAAAAAACAAACAACCCAATCCAAAAATGGGCAGAAGACCTAAATAGACACTTCTCCAAAGAAGATATACAGATTGTTTCTTTCTTTATTGATATGAAATGAGTCCCAATTTTACTGTTTACTTGGCAATTGGTATGTGTTAAAATGGTCCTGGAAATCCACTTTGATGACTAACATTTCCATGTGAAAAGCCTTAGGTGTTTGACAGAACATAGTCAATCAGTTGGTTGCATCATTTTCATAAGTTCTTTTTAAAGTATTCATGTTTTTGCAGTAATGTAATAATCTAAATTTAAGCCTTTCCCATGGAGCTCAACTGAAGACTCTGGTCTTAAGAATTATTTAAAAAATTTTCTCTTTGTGACCTTATACAAATTAAACTATTGAAAATTTCTTTACTCATTTATAAAACAGCATTATTATTCCTTGGGCTGACATATTCACAGGGTTAATGGTGTCCCCGCCATTCTGCCAGACGCTGGTCCTAGGACCTGATTCTTTAGATTTGAGTTCTGTCTTCACATACTTCTTTCCACTTGTTGATGAAGATTGACAAATTCTTAATTTTAATTACCATTATTCTGTCCAGAATTTAATAGTACTTGTCTCATAATCATTGTTTTCCATTGTTCGGTCATTTTTGTAAGAGATCATTTTTTTTCCCTCTCAGGAATCTGAAATGTTTTATTTTAAGGACATAAAGCTTCCTTTGAATCTCTCCTTTTGGTTATATCCTTTCAGAGTATTTTTCAAATTCAACTGTTTTGTTATGGGTGTAATTACCTATTCCCTTAAAGACTAAACATCACACTGATTTGTGGGACAATTGAGCCAATTATATGAATTGTTTATCTTTATTTTGTATTTTATGTGATGTAGCCAAAGTCTTATGTCTCCTCAAGTCGTGGGCTGTATACCAGTGAATCACATTTCAGATGAACTAAGTGATTTTGCTATTTCTGGTGGCAAAACAAAATCTATGTTCCATTTCTGAGAGAATGTACAGCTTTTTTACATCTGGTCCTCCCCCATATCTCCTCTCCTCTGCCAGATATCAATGTAGTTTCATTAACCTGGTGCTTACTGAGACATTTACAGCTTTGGGAAGGCCAGGTCTTGTGCTTCTAATATGCTTTCTCATGAATTCTTCCTTTTGATATTCACAAATCTATGTGGGGTTGTAACATAGATACTATTATTCTTTCTATTTTCAGATGAGGAAATGGAGGCTTCAAGTTATGGCATAATTTATCAAATAGTAACAAATAAGTGAGGAAAATATATGCACTAGAGCCTGCATCTTTGATTCCTGGTCTAGGACCTGCTTTTCCATAATTAACAGATTCTAATCAAATAGCAAAACAGAAACTATAAGTAAATTTAAAAAATTAACTAAAACAGTAACACCTTAATTGGAATGCAAAGGTGGACAACAATTGCAACAATAAAGTTAAGAGTTTTAAAGTTCTTTCAGTAAATTGCCTGATTACATTTGATAACTCCTTTCAGATAAATACATCTTATTTTTCTCTTCTACTTGAGTGCCTCTCTCACTTAGTCTCACAAATAACATATTCTGTTCATACAAATATAGCTAGAAATACTTCTTCTTGTGATTTCCTCCTTCCTCTCTCATGTTTCCTTTTTTTTTTTTTTTTTTTTAATGATTATGGCAACATTGACAGCTGTGCTCATTGCAATCTATGGCTGGCTATACCTTTAAGTACCTAGCCTGGAAATCATTTTGTCCCTCTAGATTTGAAAAATTACACCCCTGTCTCACAGTTCAAGATACTCTGAGACAGAGCTGTGCTGTCTGCAAGAATATTAGTTTTGAGAATAGGACTGGTGTTTGCACCACACACTCTGCTCTCTTGCCAGCAATAATCAAAGTGAGCTTGTATTTCTTTAATGACAAAGCCTCCCAGTGTGTTAATTTTGTTCTCTGTAACACTACATCTTGTCAGAGGAGTGAGAGAAATGGGAAAACATACATTAATATCACTGTCAGGCAAGTGGTACATTTTTCTGTGTAATCCATATCTGGAAGGTGAGGGTCTTTGGCTCTCCTTCTCTCAGAGGGTTTTGGGGTTCTGAGAAAGCTGTGGATGCATGCTTTCCATTATATCCAAGGGAAGAACTTTTCCCACATGACTGCTTACTCTGGCCCCAAAGAAATTGTTTCTCTGCAATGAGAAATCAGTCTCCCGTGGAGTATCACCTTGCCACTGTCCCCTAAATATGTATTACCCCATGGCACAGAGGCGAGAGGAGAGGATTTCTCATCTGATAGATCTGACTCTGACTGGTTCTATGATGGTGGAACATTCACTCCAAACTCAGTACCTTCACTCTGAAATAATGACATTGATACTTAGTTCAGTAGGCTATTCATAGGATTAAGAAAAATAAGGAATTTGCTTTGCAGTCACAATATTTCCCCTCTCTTCTTTTCAGACCTGCTGCTGATTTGTGAAGCAACAAAGTAACAACTTAGCGCAGAGGTGATCATGCGATGAATTTCTAGGTAATTGAAAGTGTGGCTGAAGTGGGATCTGAGGCCTAGATTGTCATCCCAGGGTAGTTCCTGAAATGTCTGTCCACTCATATTGGTTATTTCAAAACTAGGGACTCTCTCAGGCTAACCTGTAAATCTTTCAAGTTCTCTTGCCACTAAGGTCATGTGTGTTGCCAATTGATTCTAATGTAACATTTCCCAGGGTTTTGCAGGCAGCCTTCTTTTGCCTCTTATTCTTAGGCAATTACTGAATCTTCCAAGCTTACATTTTAGCATTAGACTTCTTTCTCCGATGGCAGTGCTTAACTGATGGTGGTTGGTTCTAGAAATCGTTATTATTCCTTTGAATGAGCAACTGCTTCCCAAATAGGTTGCTAAAGAGGAACTGTCACTTTCCTTTCTGATCACAGAAACCACTACAGCCTGTCAGCATGCCCATCATGACTGCAAACCAGCTCAGCTGAGGGGAGCACTTGCGGGAAGTTCTCAGGGCCTGGGTGTTTGGTTTGCCTCTTCCTGTTTGCCTTGTATCTTTAAATAATGTGGTTGCTTCACAACCACTTGTTTTTTGAGTAGGGAACAAGACATATTTTTCTAGCAGATAAAGTGACTTCCCACCATTCACTCTTTGTTATTTCCCCTTTCTGAAAGGCGGTCTGATGAATTCAGGCCAGTGTATAATACACGCTTTCCTGTTTTCTGCTCTTTCTCCATTGGGCTTGTCAGTCAGTCATGGGCTTCATTCTACGGAGGACGTGGCCATCATGAGAAGGATATCTTAGATAATTTGTGTGCATTATCCTTCTCAGAGGGTATATGTTCTAGCTCTGTACTGGAATCAGGCGCCAGTGGCACTTAATAATACTCAAGATGCTATATATCCAAGTTATGCATTGGGAAGCCAGTTGTTGATAAAAGGAGAGTAACAGAAATCCAGTACTATATCACAGCTTCATGAGATGTCATACCATATACATTTTTAGTAACTCACTGATGAATTGTGTGGTTGGTGAGACACTAATCAAGAGCTTAAATTGACTTTGGAAGAAAATAGGGACAATAGTGTGTTTAGGATCTAGACTGTTTGGAGTAAATGTTCCTTGACCATTCATCATTCCTGATACCACATCCTACATCAAAAATTTCTCTTTATATCACTACTCTCATATTCTTTGTTAAAGGCTCAGGATTCAGCCAGCTTCATATCTCAGTTTAGCTTTACCCTTTTCCTAGCAAATTTGGACCCCTTTTTTCCTGTAGAGGCCTGCTAACATCCAGCAGTTGCAGGGGAGGCGATTGATGTTGGCCATCTGTCTCATGGCCAGTGACGTTGAGAAGAAGTAGTTGTCTGAGTAGAAACTAAGAACATAAATTTTTCTTCTGTGCTGTATTCATGATGACAAATTTCCTCAAAATTTTATCACAGAGAATTTCTACTTAGCTTTAATTTAACTCTAAATGAACTGGAAATAATGAATTCAGGCCATAGATTGTTTTCTGTTATGTGCTGTATGGTGCCAGGAAGAGCCACCCTGCATAAGAAAACTTTGCTTATATGTGGGAGCTTAGAAGATCTTCTAACTAAGTATATCAAATAACAGCCTACCTAATTTGCCAGAATAGTCATCATTTAATTTATTCGGAAAACTTTTTCTTTAAGTAAAGGATTTCTGACCAAATGTGCAAATATTTTATTATAAATTAACCTCTATTTGGGGACACAGGTGAGAATAGAACTTGATACATATTGGGTAGTGACTAGGAGAAGCATACTAACTATAAAGATGGGAGGTATTGGGTGTATAAATTTTGCTTACTACATATATTTCCCAAGGGCCTGTCCCCTTGACATATCTTAGCAAGATAAATGCAATGTGGTAGTCATCCCTGTTGGAGGATCATGAGTCAGCTACTAACCGTGAACCTTATTAAGTCAGTTCTTGACTACAGTGAACAGAGAAAACTAATCCCCAAACCTCTTCAGAGGCACCATCTACCTCTCTTTTTACCACCTCTTGTATAAAGAAGCCATATTATTAACCAAGTAGGATCATCTCCTCTTGCTTTTCTGAGAGTCTCTTCAGCTAGGAGGAAAATAGTTTGGGCCCTTGGATCAGCCAGAGTATATTCTAAGCTTTGAGAACCAGATGTTCACAATTTTGAAAAGACATCACTCTGTAATGGTATCAAATGTTGTCAGGAGAAGTGGAAAGGCCTACAGGAATGAGTAAGAGGTAAAGTAACATGTGTCAGCCAGGTATCAACTCTTAGACTGAATGCTCTATAGCCCCCAGAAATTTCCCACTTCTTGCCTTAAGAGGCAACAAAATGCACTGGGCAGAATGATCCCTACCATCTCCCATTGAGAATTTCACAAAAACCACAGTAGGTGGTATGAAGAAGTTGTAAGAGTTTATCTACAACTGGAAGGAACATAAACTTCAGCAAATAACAGTTATTGTGACTTTATTCCTCCTCCTAATATGACAACAGCACAGGATGTAAGCCTTCACCTATGGGATGGGGTAGAAATGGGATGATAGCTCAGAAGGACTTATCACCATACAATAAAAACAACAACGTTTATTTAATAACCCAAAGAAATCTTTCTAATATGCATTCCTACATGGTACTGGGCATGGGGAGAGCTAAATAAGAAATTAAAGATTCCTCCCTGACTTTAAGTTGCTTATTGCTTACCTGGGAATTTGAAATCTATATATAGGAAATAGTTTATAGAATAATAACAAGCAAAGTATTAAAACAAAAGATTGGGCTTCCCTGGTGGCACAGTGGTTGGGAATCCGCCTGCCAATGCAGGGACGAAGGGTTCGAGCCCTGGTCTGGGAAGATCCCACATGCCGTGGAGCAACTGGACCCCTGAGCCACAACTACTGAGCCTGTGCGTCTGGAGCCTGTGCTCCGCAACAAGAGAGGCCGTGGTAGTGAGAGGCCCGCGCACCGTGATGAAAAGTGGCCCCCGCTTGCTGCAACTAGAGAAAGCCCTTGCACAGAAACGAAGACCCAACACAGCCAAAATAAATAAATAAATAAATAAATAAATAAATAAATAAATAAATAAATAAATAAAAAGGGGTATATTTATTTAAAAAAAACATAAAAAACCCCAAAAGATTATTAACGCTTCAATAAAAGCAACAAAAGATGTGAGAAAGCAAACATTGTTTTATTGAATATTGTTTGGCATCTCCCACAATGGTAAAGGAAGTAGGAAGGAGTGAAAAGAATATAAGAATGAACGAAAAAAAAAGGCAAATTTTAAGTGCTCTTTATTCCTCTCTTGAACTGAAGTTTTGGGCCTTAAAAGGAAACTTTCTCTAGCTTCACGAAGCCCAGATTGCCCTTCCTTCTCTTCTTCAGTCATCAAGATTCACTTATTCTATAAGATCTTTATTAAGTCCTATCTTGTCCATGAAGCCTGAGTTTGTCATTCCAACTCAACAGAGATATTTTTTTCTGAAGTTCTTTTTCGTTTGTCATTTTTCCTATTCTGACTTGAACCCCAGTTTTGAATGGTATGTATCAAGCCTTTGAATGGAGGAACATGGAAGGATGTCTAAGATGAAAGAGAAGCTCAAAGCCATATGAGCCATTAATAAAGCCATTGGGGTTTGAGATATTTGTGAAGACAAGACCAAGAGGGAGTATAATCATTTACTCAAAGAGTTGATGGGTTGTCATGTAGAAAAAAAATTCTCCTCTGTTTTCCCTGAGCACTAGAAACTAGGACTAATAAGTCAAAAATACTGGGAAAAGATTTCAATTTGACAGAAGAAGGAAAAAAATTTACTGGCTAGAAGATCCCAAAATAGAACATAGAGTAGTGGCCTCCTCATTTGCAATACTCAGGACAAGCAAAGTTATCATCCATTAGAGACATTCTGTTCGGAGGGTTCTTAAACTGGTCTCTAGGATGGACAAGGTTAGATTATTTTAATGATTCCTTCTAAATTTAAGACTCTATTATGTTAAACCTATAGCATAAATTATATTTTATAAAAGTAATCCACATTTATGCTAAAAAATTAAACTACTGATAAGAACAAAGAAAACAAAATAATCATTTGTGTAAATCATTCAGACTTAAACCCACTTACACTTCATATAAATCTTTCCAGAATTTTACTTATAAATAAATTTCTTCAAGAATGGATTCATATTCCATATACTATTCTCCAGTCTGCTCTTCCAATTCATCAGTATATCATGGCATTTTTCTATTTCAAAAGATTAGGGGGGCTTCCCTGGTGGCGCAGTGGTTGAGAATCTGCCTACCAATGCAGGGGACACGGGTTCGAGCCCTGGTCTGGGAAGATCCCACATGCCGCGGAGCAACTAGGCCCGTGAGCCACAACTACTGAGCCTGCGCGTCTGGAGCCTGTGCTCCACAACAAGAGAGGCCGCGATGGTGAGAGGCCCGCGCACCGCGATGAAGAGTGGCCCCCGCACGCCGCAAGTCGAAAAAGCCCTCGCACAGAAACGAAGACCCAATGCAGCCAAAAATAAAATAATTAATTAATTAAAAGAAAAAAAAAAATTAAAAAAAAAAAGATTAGGTATGTCATTTTAATAGTTTTATTGTATATTAATCAATTTCTTATTGTTAAACATTAAGGTTATCTCCTATCTTTCATTAATGTAAATAATGGCACAGTGAAAGTCTTTATACATATGTCTTTTAAAATTTGTCCAATTATTTCTTTAGAATATCTTTAATAAGTAAGGCTATTAGAACAACTTTATGTGCATCCTTAATATATAAGATATAAGGAGATACTGCCTTCCAGAGAAGTGAGACAAATTCCAACACTCTATAGCTGTATATGAGAGAGCCTGCTTACCAAAAACCTTGCCAAAACTGAATACTATCCTTATTTTTGAACTTTGCCAAATTGACCGGTAAAAAATTATATCTTGTTTTAATTTGTTTTCCATTCATTGCTATTAAGATTGAACATTTTTTCATGCACTTACAAGTCATTTATAATTACTCCTCTGTGAATTGTTTATTTATACCCTTTGCTCATTCTTCTCCTGGAGCATTCTTATTGATTTATGACAACTGTATATTAATGATATTAGCTCTTTTTATTTATGTTGCTTGTATTATTTTTTATTTTGTTATTTGCCTTTTACATATATATTTCTTCCTGGAGAAATTTTACATTTTTATTTGTTTGAACATCTTAGTATTTTCTTTGATAATTTCTGGTTTCACACCATGATTGGAAAGTTCTTTTCACCTAAAGGTGTGAATATTAATTTTTAAAGGCAAGATCTGTGTGATTTACTTCTTTGCATGCCCTAAAATGACCCACACAGTTCTAGACTTATGTTCATTGATTGAGGAGAGGGTCACTGATACAAATATATGTATAGTTCAGGCAGATGAATAGACCTTTTCCATTTGCTCTTTCTAATAAGAGCCCTTTTTATTGTATATATATCTTTTATATTTACCTTCTAAGATGTTGGTTTAGATAGGCTTATGAAATAAATCTTCCTAAGAAATTTTGCATTGTTTGAAGAAAAGGGCTTTTTCCAAGCTAGTTTTATTATTAGGATGAATTGTTCATATTTGTGTGTGTGTGTTGGTGTTCCTATATAAGCATATGCACACAAATACACAGAGTTATACAACTTAAACTTATAATTTTTTTCTCAATGGTACCTCTAAGATCTTTGGATTTCTAAGAACATTGCAAGTTCATTTGTGGTAATCATCTTCATTGATTCCCCTATAATACATAGGCTTTATCAGTATATGTAGATAGTCACTTGCATTATTAATAAATATCACTGAAATTGTTAATAACAAAGTAATTTATTAAGCACCTTTTCTCTATAAGTTACTATGTAGGCCATCATGGACATAAAAAGGACAAATATATAACTTTCTGGAAGCAGAGGTGAAATATATTGAAGAGGGAAGTGGTTAGAGGGTATGAAGACACTGGAGTGGTCAGGGTAGGAGTGATGAAGACCTGAACCATACCACTGCCATGGCCATGGGAAAGGGGAGAGGAGACATCATATGCTGTGTTGCAAAAAGAGCAGTGTCAAGGCTATAGGAAGTCAATTTCAAGGTAGAGGGAGTCAGGACCATATGTAAGGGAAAAGAAAAATCATGCCATTGACAGAGAATAAGGGCCTTAAAAGGAAAGGAATAATGAAAAGTTAAATTTGATTTTTAATATATTCAATTGAATGAGAACAATGTACATTTGAATAGAGGATGGTATGTGTTTGTTTGCCTGACTGTAAGTCAGACTTTTAGCATTTAGCATCACACAAGGAAGAACAAATTCTCTACAGTCCCTGAAAATTTATACGATATTTTAAAAACTTTACAAAAGTATTATGTATGAAAGTAGAATAGAAATTTTCTAAGAGGAATGAGAGAGAAATCACTTTCTGATTAAAGGTATAGCATGTACAAAGAAAAGGATGAATGAAATAGTATGGTTAGTCAAAGAGCTACAAGTAATTCAGTATTTATGAAATGAAAAGTAGGACTAAGAAAATTTTGAGAGATGCAACTTGATTTTCTGTCTTCCCTGCAAGAAACTGGAGGTCATATGTTTAAGATTGCAGCCCTACAAGATGGAAGAAATCTGAGTTTTGAGTCATCAATTCACTGAAAGCTACAATAAAGAGCCTCTCAACACTTAAGTGAGGTATAAGCATTTATTATGCTACCCTATGAAAATTTTGGGTTTGCATGTTTCATCAGAGTTAACTACCAAACACAAGTACTCACCTCATAAAGTTATTTTAAATTTAAAAGTGATAACACATGCTAAATGTTTAGTATATTGACCAGTACCAGCACACAGTTCTCAATAATTACATAACAATTAATAACAATTATAATTATGTAAATATTATAATACATTGTCATATATATATATATATTTGAATGACAAGACTGTTAGTAATCCCTCCTTGAACAACTGAGAAATGGAAAAGTAAATAAAATCCAGTATTCACTGCTCACTTTCTTCCCACAACCTGAATTAGGAATTCTTCCTTTGCTATCACACTTCACGAGGATTGCACTTATTTATTGATTTATATAGACTCCACACCAGTTAGACTATAATGCATTGAGGGTGGACATTGCATTTTATATCTTCATATCCCTAGACTCCAGCATAAAGTCTGGTACAAAGGAACAGGCAATAAATATTTGTTAGGTTAGTAAGTGATTTATAAACATAGGGTGGTAGACTTAGACAAAAGCATAGAGATCAGCAGCCAATTCAACTCTTTTTAAAGATGAAGAAACTGAGTAGAGAGATGTTAAATAATTCACCCAAATGTCATCCAGCTGGTTAGCTGAAGAGCTTAGTACTGAATCCAGTTTTCTCAAAATGCAGTTCCCACTCTATTACTCACTTCCTCCTTTGAATTGGACAACAAAGGATATTTCAACAAAACAATCAGTGAGATTTTGCTCACTTTGAAGGTTTATTTGTGCCACTGAGTCTTCCCAGTAACAACCCTTAAATTTCACAATTTTGCAGGAAGAGGAAGGGACAGCTTACTGAACACCATAGACAGAAGTTGAGCATGGAACTTATCTTGAAGTTTGGCAGCCTTGAATATGTCCTTGCAATGGGGCATCAAGGAGACACTTATAAAACCACAATAAGATTCTCTCTTTTTTCTCTTTTTTTGAGGGTGTTGGCTTCTGCCTGGGGTTATGAGGAATAAAATAGCTTCCAGGAGAGATTTTTTTGGCTAATAAAACTTTAGAAGCCCAAACCAAAATTTGCCACAGGAAGAAGGGCTGAGATAGTTTTGTTAGTGTAGAGCTGTGGCAAGAGGCTTTGAAGAAAAGAAAGATAATTAAGAAATGACAATCCTCCACATTTACTACCAAACCTTACTGATTTCAAATCTACTGAATAAGAGTGAAATTTAAGAAGCATCTGGAACATTGGGGAGATACAAGGGAAGTAAACCTGGGAACACACATGGTGGGGACCACAAGTAATTAGGTCATGAAGTGTAATGTGTCCAAATAGACACAGCCTCAAAGGCAAACACAGACACACACTCTCAAATTATCTTAATTTCAAAGCCAGAATCTTAGAGATGAAAGTGAGAAATCTATTCTCCCTTCTCCACACACACATACACACATGTGCATGCAGGCACAAGCACACATATACATGTACACTGGCCAACAATTCCAGGGAAAGAGAGAAAAGATAAGGAAGTAAGCTGATCTTATTATGCTAAAGGTATGAAAGATCTTATAGTTGAGTGAATTATAAAAGTGAATAATGGGATTTTGAGAGGAAAGAGAAGGGTGACATTTATATAGTGTTAATGCATTGTGAATCTTACTTTTAAAGACGTTCAAGTAGAAAAACATCTTGTGTTGTCGACACCAAAATCTGCAGCTTGTCGGTTAATATTAGAGTGAAGGATCAGATGTATGAGAATTACTCTATGAGAGAAATATACTTATGCCAGGGGTTTAGGTTCCACCAAGAGAGAGTTCCAATATGTGTAGCCTCAAGTTTAAGCAATTGTCATATGTAAATACTTAATTTTACAAGAATATCAAATGTGGATTATTACCCAGTCTTATCTACTGTAATGGCTTGGTGTGTGGATCAAATAATATAGCATATGTAAACCTCCTTGGAATCTCTAAATACTGCACAGATGCATGGCATAAAGCCAAAAACAGAATATTTACATTATAAACTCAGATCTCTATATTAACTTTGTCATCTCACCTCCCTATCCTTATTTCACTCTTTCTTTTTTTTTTTACATCCAATTAATTTATCATAGAGTTAGAACTATAATTCAAAATAAAGGCGTGTGATTTTTCTCAGCTTTGTGCTGGTCAAAATCATACCTGAAGCATTGAGTCAGGTTCTTAGAGTGTCATTTTAAAACATATTGCTACCATTAGCAACGAGAATAGTGAAAAATGTAATCTTTTAGTCAGAATAAGAAAAAAACTATCTTTGATTATTTAAATAACTTATATGAAAGAGAATTTCAGGGGGAAAACCAGTGTTTTAACAACTTACTGACCAGAGATGTCTTAATACGTCTTTTGTTACCTGAACGTTATTGACTGGAGACGTTTCAATATTCACTTACATAACAAATCGCCAGCCACAGGCGTTAGTTTCTGCAAAAATCCCCCAGTCAGTAATGTGTTAAGAAGAAGAATTATTGTCTGACTGGAAAGACTTTAGAGGATGTTTCTTCCCCAAGTCCTGACTTCTTTTTAGTTTTTATCAATTTTTGAATTCTACACTTATTTGCAGTTAAGATGCCTGTCTATACAAACGACCTTAATTGAGAAGCTTGTTATTGGATTTATTAAACTCGTGGTGAATCAAAACCATATCTTGGTGAAGACAACTTTGCAAGAGTGAAGAAGGAAAATGACAAATGTAGAGGATGTGCCATGTCAATTTAAAACAATAAAATAGAAATTGGGTGGGTCAATGAAGTTTCTATCTGAAGTAGCAGTGAGTCTTAGTCATGAAGATGACCCTCACTGACTACATATGGGCAGAGTGGTTCAGTGAAATTCAAAGCAGTAGTAGCAGCAATAGTAGTAGTAGTAGTAGTAGTAGTAGTAGTAGTAGTAGTAGTAGTAGTAGTAGTAGCAGTAGTAGTAGTAATAATAATAATAGAGAGGACTAACCAATGAAAAGAATCTCATAACCTCAGCTTCAGAGCTCGTACTCTATTTTCACTTCTACTTTAAATTTAGCTTAATTATCTGAGGATGGAGACTCTATTTTGGGCTTCAAATTTCACAGAGGTATATGACCCTACCTATAGAAATAGATCAGGAATATTTTCCAGACTACCGGATTCTTTCCTTTCTCAGAAGACCAATCATTTGTCTATGTTTTACCGTGTCTATGTCCTACAAGGACTATGTAGAACATAGGGAAATTGAAATAGATTGTGGTTCCTTTAAAAATAGAGTGCTCTGATCTAGAGTTTCGCAACACCCAGGGAGTTTTAAATGTAGGACTTTCTAAAATTTGAGGCCTTCATGGAAACAATTATTTTAGAACTTCTCCTTGGCCCTGGCATGGCTGTGTGTGTATTTTATAACCACACTAATTCTTGGATTCCTTTTTGATGCTTTCTATGCATATTTGGATCTACTGCTATCTCAAAACTGCATTCATTTTTTTCTTTATTTTGTTCTTTGCTTCAGTTGTTGGCTCTGATGACTTACAACTCTGAGTCTTAGTCATTTTTAGATTTATGTCATAAACTGTTCATTGGCACCGACTGTTTTTTTTCCTCTGGTACAGAAAACTTTTAGTTGTATTCTCAAGGAGGGAAGAGACAGTGACAAAGCCATGACTAAGGATCCCAAATTCAAACACTCAACCTGTCCAGTCACCTGGCATGACCACAGGCAGGTTTAAGAGGGATAACGCTGAAGGAAAATAGGGAACGAATCCATGGCTTATTACTATGTACCTTTGGTCCCAGACTTCATGAACTGGATTGGGTTGTGTCTGAAAGCTCAGTAGCAAGGACTAAATACAACCATCCTGGTCCCCTTCCTGAGCCTTGATGATTTAATGCTCCAACAATGAGAAGAAGCAGCAAACAAAATCCAGTGGAAAGCTCACCAATATATGTAAGGGTTTCTTCCCAAAGTATCGGCAGCTGGTTTAGCCATCCACTGCCTATCTTTTTTACCTTGGTCCTCTTACTAGTCTGGTTAGATATTGCAAATGCCAGGACCCTCACTACTGGGAGGCATCTCAGGAGAGTTTTATGTCAACCCTCAACGTAATTCTGAGAAACAGATTTACAAAAAAATTTAAAATGACCAAATGGCAGATTCCATATAGGGTACAGCACCTAATAATGCAAGAGTTTTTACCTTTCATGATGTCATAAGCTCCAGGGCCTGAATGGCACCTAGATGGAAAAATGTTGTTGGCCTTAAACTATGCTAGCATTTCTCCTTCCCAAAGTCGAACCTGAAATGTGGTCTTGAATTCCTACTAGTGAGTGGATTATACTTGTGTTATTAATTAAGACCAGATTCATGTTAATTGCAGTAGTTTAAACATGTTATCTACTGAAGACCTTGTACCATATTCACATGTTCTGTTTTATTTTGCTTGCCATATACTGTGAATATATTTGAATTTAACCAGAGAGCAAGGGAAATTTCAGATGAGAAGAGAGTGTCAAGAGAGTCAATATATAAATTAATGTTTTTGTAATCTGTAAAAACAATTTCTTTTGGAAAAGGAAATAAAAACTAAACCTCAGAATGTACAAGTGGGTGATTCATATATTCCATAGAGTGAAAACATGAAATTCTGAAAGACTTTAGGCTGTGATTTTCTTGTCTCTCTCCTGTAACTTAAAATAGATGGAGGAAAACGACAGTAGAGAGAAGGAGGGGGGATTAAATGAATCAAGAGGGGAACTGTCACAGCTGTTATAAAGTCTGCAGGAAGGCAATAACAGTAAGGAAAAGCAAAAAGGCTACAGTCATAAAGATGATGGCATTTGTGAAGCAGTGGAAAGAAATGTCAAGAGAGGTGCTTTCTAAATCTGAATAATATAGGACTTAGATATTTCACATACTAGATTACTTTATTGGTTCAACCAATCCACCTTGTACTAAATTTTGCATGTGCAAATAATTGGGTGTTTCAATAGAAAACCCTGAAAGCCGTAGGTAATCCTTTTATATATTACTCTATATCCATCAAGAAGTATTATTTTTTCAGATTGGGCTAGGTATGTTTCATAGTTTATCAAAATTTGATAATTCTCTAAGACTGTAGTTTCCTAGCCTAGTAGTGCTTTTGGATTTCTTAGGGAGTTGGGTTTTTTTAAAATATTAATTCCCAGGGGCAATCCAAAATCAACTGCATTCAAAATATAGAATACTGGAAGTAAAATATCTAGGAATCTGTGACATGAAAATCTGTCACATTTGGGCCTATAATTCTGAAGCAATGTAAGGAAATTAACCTATTAATCATAATTTTCCAAAATTACAAAAAGACAAAAGTTGTATAAATAATTACTACTTTAATATTTAAGAAAAAAATGAGCACACCAAAGAATAATGACAGTTGACAGGGTCAATCCATGCATAATTTAGTCAGCTCTCCATATCCAAGATTCCTCAGGAACCTCAAATTCAACCAACCATGGATTGTGTAGTATTGTAGTATTTACTATTGGAAAATATCCACATACAAGTGGACCCACACAGTCCCAAACCTGCATTGTCAAAGGGCCAACTGTATTTTGTTTTTTATTGTTTGTTTGTCTGATATTTAGGAGTAAATTATCATTAGACTAGTTTTGGGTAGTATACGTTTCCAAGTATCCTTTGAGAAAAGACAATAGGAAATGGATTAAAAGAGGATAAAAATAGAACCTATAAGTTAAAATGAAAAGTTAAGAGAAGCACCACTAGACTAGAAATCAGAAGAACTAGGCTCAATGTCATCTTTAAACTGGAAACAAGCTCAGCGTCATCTTTTGTAAAGTAAGGCAATTGAATTTTTAAAAAAATCTAAGTTCAAATTTTAACATTTCATAATTCCTTGATTCTAGAGACTGTTGTATTTTAGAGAGAGCACATGTTGAAATAACTTAATTAGATATATGAGTATACTTTAAATATCTTTTTAATTATCTTAACTTTATCAATAATTAACAGCACCTTGCTTCAGTTATAAAAAGTGGCATTTTTTTATATTCCAACAAACTTTTAACTCAAAGCCCAGAGGAGAGGTTAATAAATTTTTTAGTTGAAAGTCCTTTAGAAGAAGCAAAACTGTCACTGTTTGCAGATGACATGATACTATACAAAGAAAATCTTAAAGACGCCACAAGAAAACTAAGAACTCGTCAATGAATTTGGTAAAGTTGCAGGATTCGAAATTAACATACAGAAGTATGTTGCATTTCTATACACTAACAATTATCTATCAGCAAAATTAAGGCAATAATCCCATTTACCATCACATCAAAAAGAATAAAATACCTAGGCATAAACCT
The DNA here is from genome assembly GCF_965194825.1 of Balaenoptera physalus. Lineage (NCBI taxonomy): Eukaryota > Metazoa > Chordata > Mammalia > Artiodactyla > Balaenopteridae > Balaenoptera > Balaenoptera physalus. The sequence continues at coordinate 29,904,090 of NC_138897.1, forward strand.
ACCTAAGGAGGTAAAAGACCTGTACTCAATAAACTATAAGAAACTGATGAAAGAAATTGAAGACAACATCAACAAATGGAAAGATATACCATGCTCATAGATTGGAATAATTGTTAAATGATCATACTACCCAAAGCAATCTATAAATTCAGTTCAATCCCTGTCAAGATACCAATGGCATTTTTCAAATAACTAAAACAAAAAATTTGAAAATTTACATGGAAACATAAAGGACCCCAAATACCCAAAACAATCTTGAGGAAAAAGAATAGAGCTTGAGGACTCATGCTCCCTGATTTCAGACTATACTACAAAGCTACAGTAATCAAACAGTATGGTACTGGCACAAAAACAGACACTAGATCAATGGAACAGAATAGAAAGCCTAGAAATAAACCCATGCACTTATGGTCAATTCATCTATGACAAAGGAGGCAAGAATATACAATGGAAAAAAGACAGTCTCTTCAATAAGTGGTGCTGGGAAAACTGGACAGCTTTATGTAAAAGAATGAAATTAGAATATTCTCTAACACCATATACAAAAACTAACTCAAAATGGATTAAAGACCTAAAGGTAAGACTGGATATCACAAACTCCTAGAGGAAAACATAGGCAGAACACTCTTTGACATAAATAGCTGCAGTATTTTTTTGATCCATCTCCTAAAACAAAGGAAACAAAAGCAAAAATAAACAAATGAGACCCAATTAAATTTAAAAGCTTTTGTATAGGAAAGTAAACCATCAACGAATGAAGAGACAACATATTGAATGTTGTATGTACTGTTGTTTTATGTTTTGCAAATATTTTGCAAAAAATATTTGCAAATGATATAACAGATAAGAGGCTAATATCAAAAATATATAAACAGATCATACAACTCAACATCAAAAAAACAAAAAACCCAATTTAAAAATGGGCAGAAGAACTGAATAAATATTTTTCCAAAGAGGAAATGCAGATAACCAACAGCCACATGAAAAGATGTTCGACATTACTAATCATCTGGGAATTACAAATTAAAACCACAATGTGATATTACCTCACATATGTCAAAATGGCTATCATCAAAAAGTACACGAATAGCAAATGTTGGCGAGGATGTAGAGAAAGGGAAATCCTTGTACACTGTTGGTGGGAATGTAAGTTGTGCGGCCACTGTGGAATACAATATGAAGTTTGCTCCAAAAACTAAAAATTGAACTACTATATGACCCAGCAATTCCACTCCTGGGTATATATCTGAAAAAAATAAAAACACTAATTGAAAAAAATACATGCACCCCAATGTTCATAGCATCATTATTTACAATTGCCAAGGTATAGAAGCAACTTAAGTGTCCATCAACTGAAGAATGGATAAAAAGGATGTGATCTATCTATCTATCTATCTATCTATCTATCTATCTATCAACACACACACATGCACACACACACACACACACAATGGACTATTACTCAGCCATAAAAAGGAATGAAATTTTGCCTTTTGCAGCAACATGGATGGACTTGGAGGGCACTATGCGAAGTGAAATAAGTTAGACAGTGAAAGACAAATACTGTATGATAACACTTATATGTGGAATCTAAACAAATACAACAAACTACTGAAAAAAAGAAGCAGACTCACAGATATAGAGAACCTCCTAGTGGTTAGCAGTGGGGAAAGGAAGGGGGAGGGGCAATGTAGGACTAGGGGATTAAGAGGTACAAACTATTAGGTATAAAATAAGCTACAAGGATATAATGCACACCATGAAGAATATAGCCAATATTTTATCATAACTATAACTGGAATATAACCTTTAAAAACTGTGAATCACCACATTGTACACCTGTAATTTATATAATATTATACACAACTATACTTCAAGAAAAAAAAATTTTAATGTAATTTTCAGGTAATAAAAAGAGAGACTATTTTTTAAAAATAAAATAAAAAGAGTAATTTTTTTTTTAAAGTCCTTTGAAGATTCTACCCTCAATTTTCTGGATATTCATGTTTTTTGCTACACTTTATTAACATTTGTATTATTTATTGCTAGATGATAGCAATAAATATAATGTCACCTATTTTATTGTGTTTGTTCATTCATTCACACATTGATTTGACAATGTTGAAAGAGTATCTAAATGTGCCATAACTGTGCTTAGAATGAAGAATATAATAGGGAGTAAAATCAAGTGTGGTCTCCATTCTTTCACAGTTTTATGGGCTAGTGGGTAAAGAAACATTCATCACATGATTTTAGAATCAAAATTAATTTCCAATTGTGATAGACATTCTGAAGGGGAAGAGGAATTTATGCTGATAATTAAGAATCAAGTGTGTCTTCTGATGAGTAAAACGGAACTAGGCAAAGACAGAGAAGAAAATTTAAACCTGAGGGACCTGTGTGTATAAAAGTCCAATTGTTGAAGGTAATGTGGAAAGTATGAGTGACAGAAAAAGTCTTGAGGACTGAAAAAAGGATGAGGACCAGGGAACAATATGTTTTAGGATCAGGTTTGAACTGTAGTTAGAGGAGTCACCATGAAGACCCTGAAGGCTGTCTGTGGTAGTCAGTGCTATTCACCAGTCAGTACTATTTCATGGAAGGATGATATCTCCCGGCCCTTTGGTGTTAAGTGAGGCCCTTTGACCTCTTCTGATTTTAGATATTCTAACAAGTGTGTAGTAGTCTGACACTGTGATTTTAATTTGCGTTTTCCTAATAAGTAATGATATTGAATATTTTTCATGTTTTTATTTCTCATCCTTATATCTTATATCTTCTTTGGTAAAGTGCCTGTTCAAATCTTTTGCCTTTTCTTTTTTTTTTTAAATTGGGTTGTTTGATTTCCTTCTCCTCCTTCTCTCTGTGTCCTCCTCCTCCCCCCCCTCCTCCTCTTCCTCCTCCTTCTCCTTCTCCTTCTCCTCCTTCTCCTTCTCCTTCTCCTTCTCCTTCTCCTTCTCCTTCTCCTTCTCCTTCTCCTTCTCCTTCTCCTTCTCCTTCTTCTTCTTCTTCTTCTTCTTCTTCTTCTTCTTCTTCTTCTTCTTCTTCTTCTTCTTCTTCTTCTTCTCCTTCTTCTTCTTCTTCTTCTTCTTCATGGCAAAAACTTCTTATATATTCTGGATACTAATCCTTTAAGACATGTGTTTTACAAATATTGTCTCCTAGTCTGTGGTTTGTCTTCATTTTCAAAATTATGTTTTTTGACAATGCAAAGCTAATAATTTTGATAAATCATTCACCAAGCTGTTATGTTAAGACCCCATTTATAATAGAGCTGAAGAGATAAAATACCCAGGTATATATTTAATAAGAAATGTGTAATATCTGTATGAGGAAATGTTTATTTTGAAGAGACACAAGTAGACTTGAACAAATAAGAAGGCATTCCATGTTGAATAAAAATACTTTTTTTGATGCTAGATATGTTGATTCTAAAGATCATAGGGAAAAATAAATGAGCGAAACTAGCCAGGAACATCTTGAAGATGTACAATGTTGATGTTCAGTCTCACTATATATTAAGATATACTGTCAACTCTCTATTTAAAACACTGTGGCACCAGAACAAGAAAGCTAGCCCCATTAGTTGAATGGAGTAGAATACCCAAAAAATTAACCCATGTATACATAGAACTAAGGTATAAGATGATGATGACATATCAAATAATTGGGGAAAAATTGATATTTTAATAAATGGTTTTAAAGGTAAAAGATAGCCATAAAAATTTTGTTACATACTTTGCACCTATAGCTGGAAAATTTCAAATAGAGTTCAGATAAAAATATAAAAAATAAGAAAACAAATTATTTTATAAGCTGCAAGTATGAAAAGCCTTTTCTCACTTGATTCACACCAAGAAAGAATAAAAAAAAAATCCAAAGAAATAATAAGGAATTACGTGGCTAAATCACTATGATCAAGTCAAAATACAAATGGCAAATCAGAAAATATTTTAAAATTATATTAAAGAAAATCTCTCTAAAATAAAAAATGTTCTAAGAAACAGAGATGACAAACCCCAAAACCTAGTAGGAAAAAAAGATAGACAAAGGATATAAACGTAAAGTTCAAAGGAAAAAAAAGTGGCCCTTAAATATATTTTAAAAATTTGATTTCAATTACATAGGAGAAATGCAGAAGACTACTTGGAAATACTACTTCTCACCAGTATAAATTAGAAAAACCAGTATTACTGGAGTCTCCACCTCATCCTCCACTCCCAAAATAAAATAAACTGCTTTGAGAAAGCTGGTATGAAACAGGCACTCTCACACATTGCTGGAAGGAATGTAAAATAATACAAATATTATTGTGGGGAGTTTCAAAATATAAAACAAAATTACACATGTACTTTTCCTTTAACTTACTTAGTAATCCCATTTTTAGGAATCTATCCTGAAGATACACATCCACAAACATGAAAGAACATATGCACAAATTTATTTTCTGTTCAGCAGTAGGGGTCTTTAAATGAACTCGGTACCGCTGCACAGTAGACTACCATGACATCTTAAAACATAATGAGAATTATCTCTGTGCTGATTTGGACTGATCTTCAGTGTACATTGTTAAAGGAACAAATCAAGGCTCACGAGAGTATTCATATGATAATTTAATTCATGTTAGCCAGTGACTCTAAACTGGGGTGATTTTGCCCTCCAGGGGATATTGGGCAATGTTTGGAGACATTTTTGGTTGTCATAATTGGGAAGGTGCTATTAGTGTCTTGTGGGTACAGGTCATGGATGTTCAGAACAAACTGACACATCAAAGAATTAACAACTAATACATTTAGCAATCCTATTTTTGTTTCCTCACTAAAAGAATCAGGGTTTTTTGGTAAATGGTTCATACTAGATCTGATAAAGGAAAATTGTAAGTTGAGTCTAGAATATCTTCTTGTGCTAAACGTCAAAGCTGTACCCAGAATCTAGAAAAAGCATGTCAGGAGACATGAGAAGCTAGCTAGCAGGGGCTTCCACTGGCCAATATGGGCAAATTTGAACATAAAGAGTTGCATAAAAAGAATGTCTTTAATTGACTGTACAACACTGAATATAGGTTTCACTTATTTAGTGACAAGTCAGAGATAGAGAAGAAAGAGAGAGATTGTAAAGGGAATAAAAGCACATTTTGTCACCATTAGTAATGATTACTAGACCAACTTTTTGCTAAAAATAAAAAATGAAAAAGCAATTGAAAGAGAAGGATTAAGTATTTATTAGCCTATTTAAGAGAAATGGTAATTCATCCTTAGTTAATGTCAGCTTAGGTCACTATAGTCAGCTTAGGTCACTATAATAAAATATCATAAACTAGTGCCTTAAACAACAGAAATTTATTTTCTCATTGTTCTGGAGGCTGAAAAACCAAATTCAGAGTGCCATCACAATTGATTTTTGTTGAAAGCTCTCCCATTGCATTGCAGACAGCTACCTTTCTTGCAGTGTGTTTACATGATCTCTGCATAAGTGGTGTCTTTTCTGATGAGGACACTCATCCCATCATGAAGATCCAACCTCTTTACCACATCAAACCCTAGTTAACTCCCAAAGGCCACATCTCTAAATACCACCACATCAGAGAGTAAGGACTTTAACATATAAATTTTGGAGACACATTCAATCCATAACAGTTGATAAAGGAAGATTTTCTTTGCAGAAGGATACCAGTTAATAGAAGTTGAAGAAACAATAGAATTAGAATATTACCTTTCAGCAAACTCCAAAGGAATAATTGATTCAAGCAAGAATCATCAATGGATGCTAAAATGATTAGGAGAAAGTTTGTGGGAAATGGGAAATTTGCAAAGTGCCAAAGCTTCACCCCAACAATTATTTATTAGTTGCAAAAAAAGCATACCTTTTAAGACGATATATGGTGACTTCCTTCGGTGAAATCATCAAACTTAGTATTGCAAATCATTGGCAATCTGATATATGCATATTGATGTGATATAACATTGTTCACAACTTCCTCTTTTAAGTAATTTCACCAAAAATATTTAATCTGACTTTAATTGAGCCTTTAGACCTAACCACAATTTTAAAGAAATGCAAATGATATAATAAGTTAGCAGTACAATGTGGAAACAATCAGATAACTCTGGAATGTGGAACTGTTTGCAAGAAAATTGACCTACTGTCTTAGTAAGGAAAAAAGATTGTATACTGGTTTAAAAAGCAGTAAAAATCACATTTGGAGGACTACTGGGAAAATTTGAATATAGAAGTATTAGATCATTGGAAAATATTGTTGATTTTTTTAAGTGTAATATTGCTATTGTAGTTATGTGAAAGAATGTTCTTAATATTAAGAAATACACACTGAAATATTGAAGAGAAGTATGACATCTGCAATTTCTTTCAAATGGTTTAACGTATATACATATGTGCACACTTAAGTAAAGCAATATCGCAAAATATTATTTTTAATCTAGTTTTAAAGTTAATCATTGTCATTATTTTAAATTTTCTATATGCTCGAAAAATCAGAAATAAAATGAGAAAAAATACACCAGAAAGATAATAAAATGGTGGGGTTGGTATGGAGTGTGAACTTCTGCTCAAGATAGAACAGTATGCTTAATCTTTCTACCACTCAACTCCAAACACATAGGGATTGTGTGTATGGGTTTGTGTGTGTGTGTGTGTATGAAATAAAAAATGATAAAATCTCTGTGCAGGTATGAAAACCCTGAATGGTGAGAAGCAGTGATACCAAGAAGGCAGAGGCAAATATAGGCCGTGTGGCCCAAGGTTTCTAAGATCATGTATAAATCATGGAAATCTGTATGTTAGAGTTATGGGCTGGGTTTATTCCTAGTTAGTGAACGGCTGTTGAAATAATTGTTACAACTGTTGTGGGTATGGTCATAAAAGTATCCCTTGCCTATGGATTAGGAGGAAAGAGATGCATCTGCAACAAACAAACAAGCAATAACAAACAGAAATCACAAAAAACATATAGAACAACAAACCAGGAAGAACAAAATACAGAATAGTACTAAAAGTTCAGAAGGAGAGTGTAAAATACAAATATAAAATCTATTCTAGGGCTGTACAGACAAAAAGGTGAAGGTAGCAGTGCTAAAGAAGAGCTATAGGCACTTTTTGAGAGACTCAATATACAGAACATACCAGAGAAAATATGAAATATCTTGCAATAATGAAAGAGGGTATTATTATCTTTGTTAACAGAATAGTTTACTAAGAAAACAGGAACATAAGAAAATAAAATGATTGTAAGCATCAGAAAATTATCATCTATATTAAAATAAAAATTAGGAAAAATATCTTATAAAATGGTACAGCTGGAGAGAGAATTAGTGAATTAAATAGAACTGAATAAAAATTGTTAAAAATTTAAGAGGTAAGGAAGAAGATAAACTGAAGTTACAATATATATTTTATAAGAGATGGAAAGAGAGGAGAGTGAGAGAGAGGTGGTGGTGGTGACAAGGGTGTAGCAGTGGGCAAGAAAGAAGAATAGAGAGATGACTGAATTTGAAAAACTATATGAATGTTTAACAAAAAATTACAAAATAAAAGATAAATTAAAAAATATGTATACTCGGTTTCTGAAAAATATTAATGAGGTATTGACTTTTTAAAAAATATCTTTGTTGGAGTATAATTGCTTTACAATGGTTTGTTAGTTTCTGCTTTATAAAAAAATGAATCAGTTATACATATATATATATATCCCTTCTCTCTTGCATTTCCCTCCCTCCCACCCTCCCTATCCCACCCCTCTAGGTGGTCACAAAGCACCAAGCTGATCTCCCTGTACTATGCGGCTGCTTCCCACTAGCTTTCTATTTTATATTTGGTAGTGTATATATGTCCATGCCACTTTCTTACTTCGTCCCAGCTTACTCTTACCCCTCCGCATGTCCTCAAGTCCATTTTCAATGTCTGTGTCTTTATTCCTGTCCTGCCCCTGTGTTTTTCAGAACATTTTTTTTTTTTAGATTCCATATATATGTGTTAGCATACAGTATTTATTTTTCTCTTTCTGACTTACTTCACTCTGTATGACAGTCTCTAGGTCCATCCACCTCACTACAAATGACTGAATTTCGTGTCTTTTTATGGCTGAGTAATATACCATTGTATATATGTGCCACATCTTCGGTATCCATTCATATATATTCAGCATATATACAGGTCTTGTTTTTGTATCTATTCAGCCTTTTACCATTTTCTTAATTATTTTGTGTTTGTTATTGTAGGTGTTTTCCTTCTCTTGTGTTTCTTGCCTAGAGAAGTTCCTTTAGAATTTGTTGTAAAGCTGGTTTGCTGGTGCTGAATTCTCTTAGCTTTTGCTTGTCTGTAAGGGTTTTAATTTCTCTGTTAAATCTGAATGAGATCCTTGCTGGGTAGAGTAATATTGGTTGTAGGGGTTTTTCCCTTTCATCACTTTAAATATGTCTTGCCACTCACTTCTGGCTTGCAGATTTTCTGCTGAAAGATCAACTGTTAACCTTATGGGGATTCCCTTGTATGTTACTTGCTGTTTTTCCCTTGCTGCTTTTTTTTTTTTAAAGATTTCTTGACTGATTGCTATGTTGGGTATTCGTTTCTGTGCTAGGGCTTTCTCTAGTTGTGGCGAGCGGGGGCCACTCTTCATCGTGGTGCGTGGGCCTCTCACTGTTGTGGCCACATTTTTTTCTTTTTTTTTAACATCTTTATTGAAGTATAATTGCCTTACAATGGTGTGTTAGCTTCTGCTTTATAACAAAGTGAATCAGTTATACATATACAATATGTTTCCATTTCTCTTCCCTCTTGCATGTCCCTCCCTCCCACCCTCCCCATCCCACCCCTCTAGGTGGTCACAAAGCACCGAGCTGATCTCCCTGTGCTACGCGGCTGCTTCCCACTAGCTATCTATTTTACATTTGGTAGTGTATATATGTCCATGACACTCTCTTACCCTGTCACATCTCACCCCACCCCCTCCCCATATACTCAAGTCCATTCTCTGTTAGGTCTGTGTCTTTATTCCCGTCTTGCCACTAGGTTCTTCATGGCCTTTTTTTTTTTTTTTTTTCCTTAGATTCCGTATATATGTGTTAGCATACTGTATTTGTTTTTCTCTTTCTGACTTACTTCACTCTGTATGACAGACTCTAATTCCATCCACCTCATTACAAATACCTCCATTTCATTTCTTTTTATGGCTGAGTAATATTCCATTGTATATATGTGCCACATCTTCTTTATCCATTCATCTGTCGATGGACATTTAGGTTGCTTCCATGTCCTGGTTATTGTAAATAGAGCTGCAATGAACATTTTGGTACATGACTCTTTTTGACCTATGGTTTTCTCAGGGTATATGCCCAGTAGTGGGATTGCTGGGTCGTATGGTAGTTCTATTTGTAGTTTTTTAAGGAACCTCCATACTGTTCTCCATAGTGGCTGTATCAATTTACATTCCCACCAACAGTGCAAGAGTGTTCCCTTTCCTCCACACCCTCTCCAGCATTTATTGTTTCTAGATTTTTTGATGATGGCCATTCTGACAGGTGTGAGATGATATCTCATTGTAGTTTTGATTTGCATTTCTCTAATGATTAATGATGTTGAGCATTCTTTCATGTGTCTGTAGGCCATCTGTATATCTTCTTTGGATAAATGTCTATTTAGGTCTTCTGCCCATTTTTGGATTGGGTTGTTCGTTTTTTATTATTGAGCTGCATGAGCTGCTTGTAAATCTTGGAGATTAAATCTTTGTCAGTTGCTTCATTTGCAAATATTTTCTCCCATTCTGATGGTTGTCTTTTGGTCTTGTTTATGGTTTCCTTTGCTGTGCAAAAGCTTTTAAGTTTCATTAGGTCCCATTTGTTTATTTGTGTTCTTATTTCCATTTCTCTGGGAGCTGGGTCAAAAAGAATCTTGCTGTGATGTATGTCATAGAGTGTTCTGCTTACGTTTTCCTCTAAGAGTTTGATAGTGTCTGCCCTTACACTTAGGTCTTCAATCCATTTTGAGTTTATTTTTGGGCATGGTGTCAGGGAGTGTTCTAATTTCATACTTTTACATGTAGCTGTCCAATTTTCCCAGCACCACTTATTGAAGAGGCTGTCTTTTCTCCACTGTATATGCTTGCCTCCTTTATCAAAGATAAGGTGACCATATGTGTGTGGGTTTATCTCTGGGCTTTCTATCCTGTTCCATTGATCTATATTTCTCTTTTTGTGCCAGTACCAAACTGTCTTGATTACTGAAGCTTTGTATTATAGTCTGAAGTCAGGGAGCCTGATTCCCCCAGCTCCATTTTTCGTTCTCAAGATTGCTTTGGCTATTCGGGGTCTTTTGTGTTTCCATACAAATTGTGAAATTTTTTGTTCTAGTTCTGTGAAAAATGCCATTGTTAGTTTGGTAAGGATTGCATTGAATCTGTAGATTGCTATGGGTAGTAGAGTGATTTTCACAATGTTGATTCTTCCAATCCAAGAACATGGTATATCTCTCCATCTATTTGTATCATCTTTAATTTCTTTCATCAGTGTCTTATAATTTTCTGCATACAGGTCTTTTGTCTCCTTAGGTAGGTTTATTCCTAGATATTTTATTCTTTTTGTTGCAATGGTAAACGGGAGTGTTTTCTTAATTTCACTTTCAGATTTTTCATCATTAGTGTATAGAAATGCAAGAGATTTCTGTGCATTAATTTTGTATTCTGCTACTTTATGAAATTCATTAATTAACTATAGGAGTTTTCTGGTAGCATCTTTAGGATTCTCTATGTATAGTATCATGTCATCTGCAAACAGTGACAGCTTTACTTCTTCTTATCCGATTTGGATTCCTTTTATTTCTTTGTCTTCTCTGATTGCTGTGGCTAACACTTCCAAAGCTATGTTGAATAATAGTGGTGAGAGTGGGCAACCTTGTCTTGTTCCTGATCTTAGTGGAAATGGTTTCAGTTTTTCACCATTGAGGACAATGTTGGCTGTGGGTTTGTCATATATGGCCTTTATTATGTTGAGGAAAGTTCCCTCTATGCCTACTTTCTGCAGGGCTTTTATCAAAAATGTGTGTTGAATTTTGTCAAAAGCTTTCTCTGCATCTATTGAGATGATCATATGGTTTTTCTCCTTCAATTTGTTAATATGGTGTATCACATTGATTGATATGCGTATGTTGAAGAATCCTTGCATTCCTGGGATAAACCCCACTTGATCATGGTGTATGATCCTTTAAATGTGCTGTTGGATTCTGTTTGCTAGTATTTTGTTGAGGATTTTTGCATCTATGTTCATCAGTGATATTGGCCTGTAGTTTTCTTTCTTTGTGACATCTTTGTCTGGTTTTGGCATCAGGGTGATGGTGGCCTCGTAGAATGAGTTGGGGAGTGTTCCTCCCTCTGCAATATTTTGGAAGAGTTTGAGAAGGATAGGTGCTAGCTCTTCTCTAAATGATTGATAGAATTCGCCTGTGAAGCCATCTGGTCCTGGGCTTTTGTTTGTTGGAAGGTTTTTAATCACAGTTTCAATTTCAGTGCTTGTGATTGGTCTGTTCATGTTTTCTATTTCTTCCTGGTTCAGTCTCGGCAGTTTGTGCATTTCTAAGAATCTGTCCATTTCTTCCAGGTTGTCCATTTTATTGGCATAGAGTTGCTTGTAATAATCTCTCATGATCGTTTGTATTTCTGCAGTGTCAGTGGTTACTTCTCCTTTTTCATTTCTAATTCTATTGATTTGAGTCTTCTCCCTTTTTCTCTTGATGAGTCTGGCTAATGGTTTATCAATTTTGTTTATCTTCTCAAAGAACCAGCTTTTAGTTTTATTGATTTTTGCTATTGTTTCCTTCATTTCTTTTTCATTTATTTCTGACCTAATATTTATGATTTCGTTCCTTCTGCTGGCTTTGGGGGTTTTTTGTTCTTCTTTCTCTAATTGCTTTAGATGCAAGGTTAGTTTGTTTATTCGAGATGTTTCCTCTTTCTTGAGGTAGGGTTGTATTGCTATAAACTTCCCTCTTAGCACTCCTTTTGCTGCGTCCCATAGGTTTTGGGTCGTCGTATCTCCATTGTCATTTGTTTCTAGGTATTTTTTGATTTCCCCTTTGATTTCTTCAGTGATCACTTCGTTATTAAGTAGTGTATTGTGTAGCTTCCATGTGTTTGTATTTTTTACAGATCTTTTCCTGTAATTGATATCTAGTCTCATAGCGTTGTGGTCGGAAAAGATACTTGATACGATTTCAATTTTCTTAAATTTACCAAGGCTTGATTTGTGACGCAAGATAGGGTCTATCCTGGAGAATGTTCCATGAGCACTTGAGAAAAATGTGTATTCTGTTGTTTTTGGGTGGAATGTCCTATAAATATCAATTAAGTCCATCTTGTTTAATGTATCATTTAAAGCTTGTGTTTCTTTATTTATTTTCATTTTGGATGATCTGTCCATTGGTGAAACTGGGGTGTTAAAGTCCCCTACTGTGATTGTGTTGCTGTCGATTTCCCCTTTTATGGCTGTTAGTATTTGCCTTATGTATTGAGGTGCTCCTATGTTGGGTGCATAAATATTTACAATTGTTATACCTTCCTCTTGGACCGATCCCTTGATCATTATATAGTGTCCTTCTTTGTCTCTTGTAATAGTCTTTATTTTAAAGTCTATTTTGTCTGATCTGAGAATTGCTACTCCAGCTTTCTTTTGATTTCCATTTGCATGGAATATCTTTTTCCATCCCCTCACTTTCAGTCTGTATGTGTCTCTAAGTCTGAAGTGGGTCTCTTGTAGACAGCGTATATATGGGTCTTATTTTTGTATCCATTCTGCACAGCCTGTGTCTTTTGGTGGGAGCATTTAATCCATTTACATTCAAGGTAATTATCGATATGTATGTTCCTATTCCCATTTTCTTAAATGTTTTGGGTTTGTTATTGTAGGTGTTTTCCTTCTCTTGGGTTTCTTGCCTAGAGAAGTTCCTTTAGCATTTGTTGTAAAGCTGGTTTGGTGGTGAACTCTCTCAGCTTTTGCTTGTCTGTAAAGGTTTTAATTTCTCCGTCAAATCTGAATGAGATCCTTGCTGGGTAGAGTAATCTTGGTTGTAGGTTTTTCTCCTTCATCACTTTAAGTATATCCTGCCACTCCCTTCTGGCTTGCAGAGTGTCTACTGAAAGATCAGATGTTTACCTTATGGGGATTCCCTTGTGTGTTATTTGTTTTTTTTCCCTTGCTGCTTTTAATATGTTTTCCTTATATTTAATTTTTGACAGTTTGATTAATATGTGTCTTGGCGTGTTTATCCTTGGGTTTATCCTGTATGGGACTCTCTGTGCTTCCAGTACTTGGTTAACTATTTCCTTTCCCATATTAGGGAAGTTTTCAACTATAATCTCTTCAAATATTTTCTCAGTCGCTTTCTTTTTCTCTTCTTCTTCTGGGACCCCTATAATTCGAATGTTGGTGGGCTTAATGTTGTCCCAGAGGTCTCTGAGACTGTCCTCAGTTCTTTTCATTCTTTTTTCTTTATCCTGCTCTGCAGTAGTTATTTCCACCATTTTATCTTCCAGGTCACTTATCCTTTCTTCTGCCTCAGTTATTCTGCTATTGATCCCATCTAGAGTATTTTTAATTTCATTTATTGCGTTTTTCATCGTTGCTTGGTTCCTCTTTAGTTCTTCTACGTCCTTGTTAAATGTTTCTTGCACTTTGTCTATTCTATTTCCCAGATTTTGGATCATCCTTACTATCATTATTCTGAATTCTTTTTCAGGTAGACTACCTATTTCCTCTTCATTTGTTAAGTCTGGTGTGTTTTGACCCTGTTCCTTCATCTGCTGTGTGTTTTTCTGTCGTCTCATTTTGCTTATCTTACTGTATTTGGGGTCTCCTTTTCACAGGCTGCAGGTTCGTAGTTCCCGTTGTTTTTGGTATCTGTCCCCAGTGGCTAAGGTTGGTTCAGTGGGTTGTGAAGGCTTCCTGGTGGAGGAAACTAGTGCCTGAGTTCTGGTGGATGAGGCTGGATCTTGTCTTTCTGGTGGGCACGTCCACGTCTGGTGGTGTATTTTGGGGTGTCTGTGGCCTTATTATGATTTTAGGCAGCCTCTCTGCTAATGGATGGGGCTGTGTTCCTGTCTTGCTAGTTGTTTGTCATAGGGTGTTCAGCACTGTAGCTTGCTGGTCATTGAGTGATGCTGGCTCTTGATGTTGAGGTGGAGATCTCTGAGAGATTTTTGCCGTTTGGTATTACGTGGAGCTGGGAGGTCTCTTGTGGACCAGTGTCCTGAAGTTGGCTCTCCCACCTCAGAGGTACGGCCCTGATGCCTGGCTGGAGCACCAAGAGCCTTTCATCCACACGGCTCAGAGTAAAGGGGAGAAAAAAGAGAAAGAAAGAAAGAAAGAGGCTATAATATAGTGAAGTAAAATAAAGCTATTATAAAGCAAAGCTATACAGACAAAATCTCACCCAGAAGCATATACATATACACTCACAAAAAAAGGAACAGGGGAGAAATTAATATATCCTGCTCCCAAAGTCCACCTCCTGAATTTGAGATGATTCGTTGTCTATTCAGATATTTAACAGATGCAGGCACATCAAGTTGTTTGTGGAGTTTTAATCCACTGCTTCTGATGCTACTGGGAGAGATTTCCCCTTCTCTTCTCTGTTCGCACAGCTCCCGAGGTTCAGCTTTCGATTTGGACCCGCCTCTGCAGGTAGGTCGCCTGAGGGTGTCTGTTCCCCACCCAGACAGGACGGGGTAAAAGGAGCAGCTGCTTCGGGGGCTCCTGCTCACTCAGGCCGGGTGGCGGGAGGGGTACGGATGTGGTGCGAGTCTGCGGTGGCAGAGGCCGGCGTGACGTTCCAGCAGCCTGAGGCGCACCGTGCGTTCTCCCGGGGAAGTTGTCCCTGGATCACGGGACCCTGGCAGTGGCGGGCTGCACAGGCTCCCGGGAGGGGCGGTGTGGAGAGTGACCTGTGCTCGCACACAGGATTTTTGGAGGCGGCAACAGCAGCCCCAGCGTCTCACGCCCGTCTCTGGGGTCCACGCTGATCGCCGCGGCTTGCACCCTTCTCTGGAGTTCATTTAGGCGGCGCTCTGAATCCCCTCTCCTTGCGCACCAGGAAACAAAGAAGCAAGAAAAAGTCTCTTGCCTCTTCGGCAGCTGCAGACTTTTTCCCGGTCTCCCTTCCAGCCAGCTGTGGTGCGCTAACCCCTTAAGGCTGTGTTCACGCCGCCAACACCAGTCCTCTCCCTGCGATCCTACCGAAGCCCGAGCCTCAGCTCCCAGCCGCGCCCGCCCCGGCGGGCGAGCAGGCGAGCCTCTCGGGCTGGTGAGTGCTGGTCGGCACTGCTCCTCCGTGTGGGAACCTCTCTGTTTTGCCCTCCGCACCCCTGTTGCTGTGCTCTCCTCCATGGCTCTGAAACTTCCCCCCTCTGCCACCCACAGTGTCTGCCCGTGAAGGTCCTTCCTAGTGCGTGGACATCTTTCCTCCTTCACAGCTCCCTCCCACTGGTGCAGGTGCCGTCCCTATTCTTTTGTCTCTGTTATTTCTTTTTTCTTTTGCCCTACCCAAGTACGGGGGGAGTTTCTTGCCTTTTGGGAGGTCGGACGTTTTCTGCCAGCGTTCAGTGGGTGTTCTGTAGGAGCAGTTCCACGTGTAGATGTATTTCTACTGTATCTGTGGGAAGGAAAGTGATCTCTGCGTCTTACTCTTCCGCCATCTTCTCCCCAACCTCCTCGTGGCCACTCTTGTTGCGGAGCACAGGCTCCAGACGTGCAGGCTCTGTAGTTGTGGCTCACGGGCCTAGTTGCTCCATGGCATGTGGGATCTTCCCAGACCAGGGCTCAAACCTGTGTCCCCTGCATTAGCAGGCAGACTCTCAACCATTGCACCACCAGGGAAGCCCCTCCCTTGCTGCTTTTAATATATTTTCTTTATATTTAATTTTTGATAGTCTGATTAATATATTTCTTGGCATTTTTCTCCTTGGATTTATCCTGTATGGGAATCTCTGTGCTTCTTTGACTTGATTGACATTTTCTTTCCCATATTAGGGAAGTTTTCAACTATAATCTCTTCAAATATTTTCTCAGTCCCTTTCTTTTTCTCTTCTTATTCTGGGACCCCTATAATTCGAATGTTTATGTGTTTAATGTTGTCCCAGAGGTTTCTAAGACTGTCCTCCATTCTTTTCATTCTTTTTTCTTTATTCTGCTTTGAAGTAGTTGTTTCCACTCTTTTATATTCCAGGTCACTTATCCGTTCTTCTGCCTCAGTTATTCTGCTATTGATCCCTTCTAGAGTATTTTTAATTTCATTTATTGTGTTGTTCATCATTGTTTGTTTGCTCTTTAGTTCTTCTGGGTCCTTGTTAAATGTTCCTTTTATTTTCCCCGTTCTATTTCCAAGATTTTGGATCATCTTTACTATCATTATTCTGAATTGTTTCTCAGGTAGACTACCTATTTCCTCTTCATTTTTGGTCTGGTGTTTTTTTACCTTCCTGTTTTATCTGCTGTGTGTTTCTCTGTCTTCTCATTTTGCTTAAGTTACAGTGTTTGGGGTCTTCTTTTCTTAGTTTCCATTGTTTTTGGTATGTGCCCCCAGTGGCTAAGATTGGTTCTGTGGGTTTTTTAGGCTTCTTGCTGGAGGGGACTAGTGCCTGTTTTCTGGTGGATGAGGCTGGATCTTATCTTTCTGGTATGCAGGACCGCATCCAGTGGTGTGTTTTCGGGTGTCTGTGACCTTATTATGATTTTAGGCAGTCTCTCTGCTAATGGGTGGTGTTGTGTTCCTGTCTTGCTAGTTGTGTGGCATAGAGTGTGGTTGTTGAGTGGAGCTGGTTCTTAGCATTGAGATGGAGATCTCTGGGAAAACTTTTGCTGTTTGATATTATGTGGACCTGAGAGGTCCTTGTTGGACCAATGTCCTGAACTCGGCTCTCCCACCTCAGAGGCACAGGCCTGACACCTGGCCGGAGCACCAAAGCTCTGTCAGCCACACTGCTCAAAAAAAAAATGTAGAAAGAAAGAAAGAAAGAAAGAAAAGAAAAAGTAATAAAGTTATTAAAATAAAAAATTTTAAAAGGTATTAAAAATTAAAAAAATTAAAAAGTAATAAAAAAATGAAAAAAGAAAGAAAGACAAAAGAGAGCAACCAAAGCAAAAACGCATCCACCGATGATAACAAGTGCTAAAAACTTATTAAAAACAAAGAAACAAACAAAAAACCAACAGACAGAACACTAGGACAAATGTTAAAAGCAAAACTATAGAGACAAATCACACAGAGAAGCATAAACATACACACACAAAAAGAGAAAAAGAATAAATATATATATATCTATATTCCCTTTGTCTTCTTTGTTCACACAGCTCCTGGTTTTCAGCTTTGGATTGGCCCTGACTCTGTGTGTATGTTGCCTGAGGGCATCTGTTCCTGCCCAGGCTCTGACTCACTCAGGTGGGGGGAGGGAGGGGTACGGAATGTAGGGCGAGCCTGCGGTGGCAGAGGCCATCGTTATGTTGCACCAGCCTGAGGCATGCCTTGTGTTCTCGTGGGGGGGGGCGGTGGGGGGGATGTTGTCCCTTTGTCACAGGACCCTGGCAGTGGCGGGCTGCACAGGCTCTGGGAGGGGAGGTTTGGTTAGTGACCTGTGCTTGCACACAGGCTTCCTGGTGGCTGCTGCAGCCTTAGCATTTCTTGTCTGTCTCTGGTATCTGTTCTGATAGCCGCTGGCTCGAGCCCGTTTAGGCAGTGCTCTGAATCCCCTCCCCTTGCACATCCCAAAACAATGATCTCTTGCTTCTTAGATAGTTCCAGACTTTTCCCCGGACTCCCTCCTGGCTAGCTGTGGCACACTAGCCCCCTTCAGGCTGTGTTCATGCAGCCAACCCAGTCCTTTCCCTGGCTTCTCAGCTCCCAGCCCCCACCTGCATTGGCAGGTCATCAGACAAGACTCTCAGGCTGGTGAGTGCTGGTCAGCTTCGATCCTGTTTGCGGGAATCTCTCTGCCTTGCCCTCTGAACCTCTGTTGCTGTGCTCTCCTTCGTGGCCCTGAAGCTCCCCCCACCCCCCACCCTCTGCCGCACCGCCACACCCTATCTCTGCCAGTGAATGGGTTTCCTAGTGTCTGGAAACTTTTCCTCCTTCACAGCTCCCTCCCTGAGGTTCAGGTCCCATCCCTATTCTTTTGTCTCTGTTTTTTCTTTTTTCTTCCGCTCTACCTAGGTACATGGGGAGTTTCTTTTCTTTTGGGAAGTCTAAGATCTTCTGCCAGCGTTCAGTAGGTGTCCTGTTGGAGTTGTTCCACATGTAGATGTATTTCTGATATATTTGTGGGGAGGAAGGTGATCTCCATGTCTTACTCCTCTGCCATCTTGAAGGTCTCCGAGATATTGAATTTTATTAAAGCCATTTTCTTGAGTCTACTTAGTGCCTCACATGGTTTTCTCTTATGTAGTAAAGTCATGGATTACATTCACTTATATTCTAAGTTAATATTTCCTTATACCCTTGAGAAAAACCTTACTTTGTCATTATACATCTCTTATACTTGATGATCTCAAATTGTTTGTATTTTATCTCACATTTTTGCCTTTTTATACCTAAATGAAATATTTTACATTTTCCACTTTTTTTAATACTTTCTTTCTCTAGCTTGAATATCTAATTGATACAAAGATTATAAAATAATGTAGCAGCTTTTTCATTTTTTCTTTAATCTGAAAAAATCTGTAAGAAATAGGAAATATTTGTTCTTTAGAGGTTTGGTATGAACACCATATAAACTTTCTGAGCCTACCTGATGTCTCTTTAGAGAAAGAAATGTAAACTACGGATTCAATTATTCAATGGATAGTGATTTTTTGAGGATTTTTACTTCTTCTTGAGTTAATTTTGTAAATTTATATTTTAATAAAAAAGATCTAAAGTCATTAAAAATTTATTTGAATAAAAATAGATAAAGATACATTTTCTTCCCTTGATTTTTATAATGAAGTCCTTTTTTCATATTAAGTATTGCTCATTTAAATTTTCATTTTCTTGGTCATTCTTCCCAGTGCTTTGCAGTTTACCAACGTTTTGAAATAAGCAACTTCAGATTTTGTTTACATTTATTTTTGTTCATTTTTCATTATATTAACTTGTGCTGTTGATTTTGTTCTTTCTTATACCTTCATGTTCTTTGGTATTATTTTAATAGTTTCTGAAATTGAATGCTTTATTAACTTGATACAATTTAGCAAAAAAACCCTACATAAAAAATTATACCTGTTGTTGAAAATTTAGAAGTTATTGAAGCCAGAAAAATAAAAGGATGTCTACTGTCACTCTATGATTTCACCTTTTGAAGAGGGCCTAACCAATATAATAAGGCAAGACAAAGAAATAAGAGGTGTGGAAATTGGAAAGGAATTATTATTTTATTTCGCTTTCTCTTTTCTTCTCTCAGTATTAGTAGATGATATGATTATTTACATACGTGCATTCAAAAAACTGAATAAGAGACATAAATATCAATAGCATTTTTCTTTGACAGCAGTAGCCAATAGAAAATATAATGAAACTTAAAAACCATTCACAAAGTAATAACATTTTAAAAAATTTATACAAGGTCATCTGACACTTCAGGAGAAAACACTAAAATTCTATTAAAATGTTTAGCTGAAAAAGAAAACGACAGACAGCTCATAGTCTTAGGTGGAATAATAATCTTATACAAGTATAAATATTCCTTCAATTATTTTATTCAATGCCAATAAAAATTCCAGTTGATAGTTTGAGCAATTTAATACCTTTATTCAAGATTTTATATGCAGAAATAAAACTCAGAAAGAGGTACGTAAAGAGGTAAGAAGTATTAAGCATAAAAATGGGGTATTACATGCCCTTCCACGTAATATTGTAGTGCATTAGCATGGAAAATAGTGATATTGTTATTGATGGAGGACCACATAAACCATCAAATGGAACAAAAAAGAGAACTCAGAGGCATGCCCTGGTATACATAGGAAGTAATTTTATTAAAATTTTATGATGTATAATACATGTATATTAGGGTTTATGTATCACAAGTGTACATATCAATGAATTATTACAAAGTGATCACCAGGGTCAGGAAATTTAAGTTTATATTTAAGATTAGTGTCCTTCTGCTTGAAGGATACATTTTATTATTTCCTTTACTTTTGGTGATGTATTTTTTAGATATTTGTTTGTTTACAAATACTGTCCTCCTTCATGTTTAATATGGAATTATAGTTTGGCAGTTATTTCTTTCTGGCACTTGAAGAATGTAACTCAATTGTCATTTTGCCTCCATTTTTGGTGGGTTTATAGTTGGCTGTTAAGTCTTATTATTGCTCCTTTTAAGTTACTCTGTATGCTTTCAAGAATCTCTTTTTGTTTTTGCATTTCAGCAGCTTGTCCATGATGGGTCAAATGTGATTTCCTTTATGTTTATTCGTCTTGGGGTTTGTAGTGCATCTTGACTTTGTGGCATGGCATCTTATTTTTTTATTGAAGTGTAGTTGATTTACAATGTTGTGTTTGTTTCTGGTGTACAGCAAAGTGATTCAGATATACATATATATATATATACATATATATATGCATATATATATTTGTCTTCTTTTCCATTATGGTTTATTACAAGATATTAAACATAGTTCCCTGTGCTATACAGTAAGACTTTGTGGTTTATCTATTTTATATATAGTAGTATATATCTGTTAATCCCAAACTCCTAATTTATGCCTCCCCCTCCCCTTTCCTCTTTGGTAACTATAAGTTTGTTTCCTACCTCTGTGAGTCTGTTTCTGTTTTGTAAATAAGTTAATTTGTCTCATATTTTAGATTCTACATATAAGTGATATCATACGGTATTTTTCTCTTTCTGACTTACTTCAGTTAGCAGGATAATCTCTAGGTCCATCTATGTTGTTGCAAATGGCATTATTTCATTTTTTTTATGGTTAGTAGTATTCCATTGTGTATATATATCACATCTTCTTTATGAATTCATCTGTTGATGAACCTTTAGGTTGCTTCCATGTCTTGGTTATTCTAAGTAGTGCTGCAATGAACATTGGGGTTCATGTATCATTTTGAATTATAGTTTTCTCCTGATATATGCCCAGGAGTGGGATTCCTTAATCTTATGGTAGCTCTATTTTTAGTTTTCTGAGGAACCTCCATACTGTTTTCCATAGTGGCTGCACCAAGTTAAATTACCACCAACAGTGTAGCAGGGTTCCCTTTTCTCCACACCCTCTCCAGCATTTATTATTTGTAGACTTTTTAATGATGGCCATTTTGAATTGTGTATGGTGATACATCCTTGTAGTTTTGATTTGTGTTTCTCTAATAGTTAGTGATGTTGAGCATATTTTCACCTTGTCACCTGCATCATTTGCAAATATTTTCTCCCATTCTGAGGGTTGTCTTTTTGCTTTCTTTAAGGTTTCCTTTACTGTGCAATAGCTTTTAAGTTTAATTAGGTCCTGTTTGTTTATTTTTGCTTTTATTTCTATTGCCTTATGAGACTGACCTAAGAAAACATTGGTACAATTTATGTCAGAGAATGTTTTGCCTATGTTCCCTTCGAATAGTTTTATGGTATCATATCTTATGATTAAGTCTTTAAGCCATTTTGAGTTTATTTTTGTTTGGTGTGAGAAGTATTCTAGCTTCATTGATTTACATGCAGCTGTGCAACTTTCCCAACCACTTGCTGAAGACACCATCTTTTCTACATTGTATATTCTTGCCTCCTTTGTCAAGAATTAATTGGCCATAGGTGTGTGAGTTTATTTCTGGGCTCTCTGTTCTATTCCATTGATCCATATGTCTGTTTTTTTTGTGCCAATACCTTGCTGCTTTTTCTTTTTTAAGATTTTTTGATGTGGACTATTTTTAAAGTTTTTATTGAATTTGTTACAATATTGCTTCTGTTTCATGTTTTGGTTTTTTGTTCTCTATATCTGTGAATCTGTTTCTGTTTTGTTGTATTCATTCATTTGTTTTATTTTTTAGATTCCACATATAAGTGATAACATAGAGCAAGGGTCACCAACTCCCGGGCCACGGACAAGTACTGGTCCGTGGCCTGTTAGGAACCAGGCCGCACAGCAGGAGGTGAGTAGTGGGTGAGCAAGTGAAGCTTCATCTGTATTTACAGCCTCTCCCCATTGCTCGCATTACTGTCTGAGCTCTGCCTCCTGTCAGTGTTATGATGAGTTGTATAATTATTTCATTATATATCACAATGTAATAATAATAGAAATAAAGTTCACAATAAATGTAATGTGCTTGAGTCATTCCCCAAACCATCCCCCCACACCCTGGTCCATGAAAAAATTGTCTTCTTTGAAATCGGTTCATGGTGCCAAAAAGGTTGGGGACCGCTGACATAGAGTATTTGTCTTTCTCTGTCTGACTATTTTCACTCAATAAATACTCCCTAGGGGCATCCATGTTGTTGCAAATGCCAGAATTTCATTTTTTATGGCTGAGTAATATTCAATTATATATATCATATTTTCTTTATTGATTCATCTGTTGATGGGCACTTAGGTTGCTTCCATATCTTTGCTATTGGAAATAATGCTGATATGAACATTGGGGTGCATGTACCTTTTTGAATTAGTGCTTTTGTTTTCTTTAGATATACACCAAAGAGCAGAATTGTTGGGTCATACAGTTGTTTTATTTTTAGTTTTTTGAGAAACTTCCATACTACTTTCTGCATCAATTTACATTCCCACCAACAGTGTACAAGGGTTCCCTCTTCTCCTCAACCTCACCAACATTTATTATTTATAAGCTTTTTGATGATAGCCATTCTGACAGGTGTGAGGTGATATCTCATTGTGGTTTTGATTTGCATTTCTCTGAAGATAAACAATGTTGAACATTTTTCCATGTTCTTGTTGGCTATCTGCATATTTGCTTTGGAAAATGTCTATTCCGGTCTTCAGCCCATTTTTTAATTGGGTTTTTGGGTTTTTTTGATATTGAGTTTTGTGAGCTCTTTATATATTTTTTGATATAAACCCCTTACCAATCAAATCATTTACAAATATCTTCTCCCATTTAGTAGTTGTCTTTTCATTTTGTCAATGGGGTCCTTTGCTGTGCAAAAGCTTTTAAATTTAATTGGGTCTCATTTGTTTATTTTTGCTTTTATTTCTTTTGCCTTAGGAGACAGATTCAAAAAAGAATTGCTATGATTTATGTCAAAGAGTGTTCTGCCTATGTTCTCTTTTGGAGTTTTATGGTTTCAGTCTTACAATTAGGTCAATAATCCATTTGAATTTATTTTTCTTCATGTTGTGTGAGAGTAGTCCAGTTTGATTTTTTTGCATGTATCAATAGTTATCCATTTTTCCTAACACCACCTTGAAGAAGGTGTCTTTTCTCCATTGTATATGCTTGCCTCCTGTGTTGTAGATACATTGTCTATGTAAGTGTGGGTTCATTTTGAGGCTCTCTATTCTGTTCCATTGATTTGTGTCTATTTTGTGCCAGTGCCCAACTGTTTTGATGTTGTAGCTTTGTAGTATAGTTTAAAATCAGGGAGCATGATACATCCAGCTCTGTTCTTGTTTCTCAAGATTGTGTTGGCTATTCAGGGTCTTTTGTGTTTCCACACAAATTTTAAAATTATTTTTTCTAGTTCTGTGAAAAATTTCATTGGTATTTTGATAGGGATTACATTGAATCTGGGGCTTGCCTTGTCTAGTATGGTCATTTTTACAATATTAATTATTCTAATCCATGAACACAATATATCTTTCCATCCGCTTGTGCCATCTTCAATTTCTTTCATCAGTGTCATCGTTTTCTGCATACAGTTCTTCTACTTCCTTAGTTTGATTTATTCCTAGGTATTCTATTATTTTTATGTTTTTGCAAGTGAGATTTTTTTCATACATTCTCTTTCTGATATTCATTGTTAGTGTAGAGAAATGCAGCAGATTTCTTTATATTAATTTTGTATCCTTCAACTTTACTGAAATCATTGATGAGTTCTAGCAGTTTTTGGTGGTGTCTTTAAGATTTTCTAGACATAGTATCATGTTATCTTAAAATAATGACAGTTTGACTTCTTTCTTTCCAATTTGGATTCCTTTTATTTCTTTTTCTTTTCTGATTGCTGTGGCTAAGACATCCAACATTATGTTGAGTAAAAGTAGCCATGATGTACATCTTTTTTTTTTTTTTTCCTGATATTAGAAGAAATTCCTTCAGCTTTTCACAGTTGAGTATGATGCTAGCTGTGGGATTGTCATATGTAGCTTTTATTATGTTGAGGTGTGTTCCCGCTATACCTACTTTATTGAAAGTTTTTATCATGAATGGATGTTGAACTCTGTCAAAAGCTTTTTCAGCATCTATTGAGATAGCATATGATTTTTATTCTTCAGTTTGTTAATGTGGTGTATCACATTGATTGATTTGCTGAGGTTAAACCATTCTTGCATCTCTCTGATAAATCCAACTTGATTGTTGTATATGATCCTTATAATGAAGGGTCCCCCAAACCCTGGACTGTGGACTGGTACCGGTCCATGGCCTGTTAGGAACCGGGCTGCACAATAAGAGGTGAGTGGTGGGCAAGAGAGCAAAGCTTCATCTGCCGCTCTCCATCATTTCTCATCACTCACATTACTACCTGAACCATCCCCCAACCCCACCCCTGTCCATGGAAAAATCGTCTTCCACGAAACCAGTCCCTGGTGCCAGAAATGTTGGGGGCCGCTGTTATAAAGTACTGCTGAATTTAATTTGCTAATATTTATTTTGCTGAGTATTTTTGCATGTATGTTCATTGATGATATTGGACTGTAACGTGTGTGTGTGTGTTTGTGATATCTTTGTTTGGCTTTGGTATCAGGGTGATGCTGGTGTTCTAGAATGAGTTTGGAAGCATTCTTTCCTCTGCATCTTTTTGGAATAGTTTGAGAAGCATAAGTAGTAACTCTTCTCTAAATGTTTGGTATAATTCACCTGTGAAGCCATTGGTCCTGGAGTGTTGTTTGTTTGGTGGGCAGGGCCAGGGTCCAGTTGTTCTGGGCTAGTGCTGACCTGCTGGTATTCTGGGCTAGTGTTGAACCAGGTCCCAGGGTCTCTGGCTGCAGGGCCCTGAAGGTCCCAGAACTGGTGTCAGCCTGCTGATGGGCAGGGACAAATCCCAGGGTGGCTGGCTGAGGGGCCTAAAGTGTCCTAGACCTGGTGTTGGCCTGCTAGTGGGTAGGGCCAGGGACCAGGTGTTGCCAGGGCTAGTGATGGGCTGCTGGTGAATGGGCTGGGTCCTGACACACACACTGAGGGTCTGTGGTTGTCCTGGGGCTGTTTTTTTCCCCCTGATGGGCAGGGCCAGGCCCCAGGTGATCCTGTGGCTACTCTTTACCCATTGGTGGGTGAGTCTGGCTCCTGGGACTAGTGCTGCCCCACTGGTGGGTGGATCTGGGTCCTGGGATCTCTGGCTATAGGGCCAAGGGTCCCTGGAACTGATGTTGGCCCAGTGGTAGGTGGAGCCAAGGGCCAGGAAGTCCTGGGGTTGGTTCTTCCCCACTGGTGGGTGAGGCTGGTCCCAGGGCTAGTGCTGGCCCACTGGTGTGCAGGTCTGGGTCCTATGCCTTCTGGTGGACAGGGCCTTGTCTTGGTGAGGTTGTGGACTTGGGGCCTTAAGGCAGCTAGCTTGATGGTTTGTAGGGCTGTGTCCCTGCCTGGCTTGTTGCTTGGCCTGAGGTGTCCCGGTTCTTGTGCTGATAGGTTGGTGGGTGAGCCTGCATCCTAGTGCTAATAAGCTAGAGGGAGGATTCCAAAATGATGTTTTTCAGCACCAGTGTCCTTGTGGCAGAACCAGTTCCCTAAAAGGTCTGCTGCCAGTGTCTCTGTCCCCAAGGTGGATATCAGTTGCCTCCTGCTTCTCTGGGAGGCTCTCCGAGATCAGCAGGTGCATCCCACCCAAGCTCCTTTCCACTTAGTGTTTCTACTCTGGGTCCCAGATTATGTGAGATTTTGTGTGAACACTTTAAGAGTGGAGTCTGTATTTCCCACACCCCTCAGGCTTTGCCAAAAGTAAGCCCCATTGGCCTTCAACCAAACATTCCAGGGGCTCATCTCCCTAGTGAAGGATCCCCAAGCTGGGACCCCAAGGTGGGGCTCACACCCCTTGCTCTTTGGGGAAAACTCTCCAGTTGTAATTGCCCTCCCTTTTGTGGGTCACCCACCCTGGGGTATGGGTCTGTACCACATCTCTGCCCATCCTACCCATTTCGTGGTGTTTCCTTCTTTTTACTTTTAATTGTAGAAGATCTTTTCTGCTAGTCTTCTGGCCTTTCTCATCAATAATTTCTCTGTTAGTAGTTGTACTTTTCGTCTGCCTGTGAGAGGAAGTGAGCCCAGGGTCTTCCTACTCCCACATTTTGGCCACTCCCCAATATCCCCTTTTCTTCTTATGTTTTCTTAGGAAGTTAATAGAGATTGTGCTTCAGCAAAATGAAGGATAAACCAAGTTATGAAGATGTTAGATACACAAAGTCAGGGATTCAACACAGAAGAGGGATAAAGTGATGTTCCAGGGAGACAACCACACCACGTACTCATAGCGTAACTGGTTAACAAGAACAAGTGAACTGTGGATTCACAGAAGGGTCTGCAGGGCAGATACACTTAACTGCTAGATTTCTTATTGCCTTTGAGAACTTGGAGGTTATCACTGGAGTTTATTAGTGATGACTTTTTCAAGATATCTAAATATTTAGGAAAAATGGTGTTACATAGAAAACAAAGCAAATGAAAAAAAACAGAGGCAGTGGCTTAATGAGTTGGTAAGTGGCTTTCCAGTTTGGTAGTTATCTGATAAGTTTGTAGCTGTCCCCTCCATTTCCTAATCCCATAGTTTCTGATCACAACAGAAATAAGAACAAACCTAGGGACTTGTTCTGCAATGAGGTTTTTAGTTTTTCCTGGATGCTCAGCCTATGGTTTATTTCTTCAGTCCTCTTCACAATTTTGTAAGCTTGTTAGTTCCCTGTAATAACTTCTTTCTGCCAAAACCATATAAACTGGCTGCTGTTGTCTACTACTGAAACTTGACTGATACAAAAAGCCAATTCCAGGATATGAATGTTTGGAAACCTATGAAGGGGGTCAGAATGGCAACACACTATGAATATGGGAACAGATGTGTTCACACTGGACCTTGTTTTCTTAAGGATGAGGAAATGACCTTAGAAGGGGAATAGCTATAGCTCTGAGAATGGATATGTGTACTTGACTTTATCTAGTCTTCTTTTCAAATTAAATGCCAAAATATTGTATTTGTTTTGCAATGTCACTATAGCAGTGCTAAAATAATATAATGATATTGACATTACCAGATTAAGCATGCATCACAATATGCCCAAGTCACAGGAAAAGTGAAAAGTCAGAAAAATTTGAAACAGAATATCTCATCACAACAGAATCACTTCATAACAATGAAAATGAACATGAAGCTGCAACCAAAATAAATTTTCAAGTGGCTCATCTGTCAGGTAAGCAAAAAAAAGTATTTACTTATGGTGAGTTGATTAAATCACATTTGAATGCAACAGTCAGCAAAACTGTACCCAGAGAAAATAAACTCATTTAAGACACTAGCCTTTTGGTGAAAAGACTTGCTCAAGGCATTGAAGGCATTTGGAATAGCATCCATAGTCAATTAAAAACCAAGATAAAACAATTGAGTGGTTTTCTTTGGTTCTTGGAGATTTGAAAGAAGTACTAATATTGTTCAGCTCTTTAGTTGAGAAGTCAATGCTGAGTTTGAAGTGACTGGAGAATTAGTCTCTATGAAAAATCTGTATGGAACATTTACAACAATAATATTTTTAAAGAATTTGAGAAAACACTAACTCAGTAAAACCTGAAATGGAATCTGCTGTGTTACAACTGATGGTGGCAAAAATAGGTATGGAGCAGGAAAAGGCATAGTTCTCATAAAAATATAAAGTTTATATTTAAACTTTAAAGCCTATGGTTATTCACTTTCTTATTCATCCACAGATATTTTGCAGGGACTATTTATATCTATCATGTGTTATTGAACTAATAGTGTCAGTGATGAATGTCATTAACTTTGTGGGAATTTAACCATCATTAGTCTGTGAATTTTTGTTAGAAATATCCTGACTTGTCTTATCATATAGCAGTCCCATGGTTTAACAGTAGTTTTATTGCAATTATTTGAATTCATAGCTGAGATTGAAATTTTTCTGAATGAGAACCATCTTCAACAATTATTATCAAACACTGCATGGCTTTGAAATTAGTTTTTGCTGAGGACTTCATAATGTGTTTAAAAAAAATTAATCCTGAAATTACAAGGCAAAACAGCACTCATATGTGAAATGTATACTGTGGTAGTCATTTCAACAATTACTGTTGCTTAAATCACAAGTAATGCTAAGTTGCTTTATATATTTCTTACACTGTTAAAAGTTAAAGCAAGAAATAATATATCTAATCTCACCTAAATTTGCATTAGATATATGTTTCAAACTCAAACTACATTTCTAGCAGATTTTTTTCAGACCTCAACCCAAGAGCCATAAAATTTCCATATTTCAAACTCCATTTAATGCCACAATTGAGGAGCTTCTTCATAACCATCAATTGAAGTGATTAGTTTACAATGTAATGCTATGTTAAAAGGCAAACGTCAAGAGAATAATAATAGAATTCTATAACTTCCTTCTAAATGATGAATATCCTCTTTTAAAGTCACACGTTTATGAATTGATATCAGTATTTGGCAGTACCTTTCTGTGTGAAAAGACATTTCCAAAGTTGAAACATGTAAAATCTCATTACAGAACAGATTAACAGATGCACACTTGCTACTGATTTTGATTATAGGGAATACTAACTTTGAACCTCTTTTAAGTGCAGTGTTGTCTCTCTCAAAAAAGAATTATAGTCTTGTAAGCAGACCTGCATTACAAAAAATACTAAATTATTATTAGATTTTGAATTCTGTCCAAAATTGTGGAATGTGTTTTCTCTTGCTGTATAGTGCCTACATAATGTCCTCATTTTTGCCTCTTGGTTTATAAAGCTGAAAATGTTTAATATCTTGTCCTTTACTGAAATTTTTGCTGAATCTTGCTCTAGTTGATTTTTTCAATACCTAATTTAAGCATATGCCTATTCTGATTCATGTGGACTGAAGTGTGTCTTGATTGAGGTAATATCCCAAAATACAAAATGAGGGTGTTTCTAGAAGCAGAAAATCTTCTGTGTAGTTAAATTAAAATGGACCCTACTACTCATCTCATTTCCAGGTGTTCTCAGTGTAGTTATTTCATTTCAAACAAGCCTTGTCTGGAAACACTGGCCAGTTTCAGGACAGAGGAAATATTAAAAGTATAATGCCCTGTGAATTAGCAAAAATTCCTGGGAACATTTCAAACTTTCAAGGCTATAAAATTAATGGTGTCAAAGCTAAGAATGCCAAGGGGTAAAGCTGGACATGATTCATATCTGATATCTGAATATGGGAATAAATAGAAAACTGTACTAATGTAGTTAGATAGATATAGATGTAGATATAGATATATAGAAATATAGATATACTGTTGTAAATTTGGAGTTGGAAAATAGCAAGGCCCAGAGAAGTGTAAAGGGATTTAGTAGTCTAGGATGTGCTGTAGGGTTTGAGTGGGGACTGGAGGGACTAGGGGTTCACCTTCCACTTTCTGTCCCCTCCTTCACCCTTGAAAGTCTTTTGTGATTTTCCTTTGGCTCTGTGACACCAGCCTGGATAGAGTCAGGAGCACACAGGCTCAGTGCCCAGTGCTCCTTGCTGCTTGAGGTAGCAATGCTCTGTGGAAGATGAAGACAGATTTTTATTTTCTGACTAGCCACAGTGCCCCCAGAATGAGCTCAAGCTCAAGTTTTTGGGTCATTTTACCTATTATATTTTTGTTGAGTGCTATGGAGCAATTCCTTCTTTTTCTGTACTCCCTCCAGATGAATCTATTTGCAGATAAAAGGAGGCAGACATAAAGTAAAGTGAACCCTAGATCCAACTCCCAAGGAGATGGACTTGTGATTTCCGTATTCCTCTTCCCACTTTACTAAATCAATTATGTTTACACAAGCACACATTAGAAATGGGCCCTCTCAGGAAAGATGAGGACACTTTCCTTCCAGGGGAATAGGGTGAGCAGGGCAGATGGTTCTATCCAAAGTTCACAGATTAATCTATCTGGGGGTGGTTGAGGACTTCAAGATAAAGTCCCAAACTCTGTGATTCTCTGTTCCTGGAATGGATTATTAAGAGAGTGTAGGATATGTCCAGAAACAGAGTCATACGATACTAGTTCATCATTCCTATTTATATGACTGATGTCTCAGGGCCAATTGTGAGTCATAGGAATGATTCATAGAGCAGATCCGAACCTCCAAAAGCCTCTGATCAGATGCCTAAAACTGAGCTCTGGTCTCAGGGAGCAGAATCCTATCTGATGGAACATATGCTCATCTAAGGTTAGATTCAACACCTGTCCTCAATAGAGTACTACTGACTGGAAAATCTTTGTAAGATCACAAACAGGAAGCCCTTCATTTTGAGTTTTTCAAAAAAGAAACAATAAAAAAAGCACTTACTCTCTTTAAAAGAATAACAGGTAAGGAACATAGTGTCCCATGAATTCAAGGTAGAAAGTCACGTGGTTCATGATTAATGATGGCCTACAGTTTGCTTAGAGAGAGGAGAGTAAGAACTAGGTCCTAGAATCTCACTCTTTTAGGATCATGGTAGATTTGAGGGAAGAAGGGAAGTATATCCTCACCTGATCCCACAACTTCTTAAGAAATCATTCTTTCACCAAAATAGGCCCATTCATGAATCCCACTGAATCATCTACCTGCCATCCTCCACTGCCTACTTAACCATGACATATACCACCTTAATGCTGATTCAATCCAAGTTACTTCCCTTTCTACTGAACACTGTCCCAGAGAGCTTGTCTCCAGAGTGTCTCTGTGGGTTGGCCTCTTCTCTTCCAACATTCTGAGCCTTGGGAAAGTCATGCCCCCCCTGCCCCTAATTCAGCTTTCTAGGGAGGCAGTTATCTGGAAAGAGAATTTTCTTTCACCTTCACACATTATGTTCTCCATAGAGTGTTATTTTTTTTTCACTGTTCACAGTCCTTCCTCTGTGGATACTGTACAACCAGGTATGTGAAGGCTAATAGTTTCTTTATGCTTTAACTTACCTCAAGTATAAGGAGCACCTGAAGATATGAGTCATAAAGAAAATGGGCATCCTGATGTAGCTGGAGAAACAAAAGGAAGAGGGATCATGTTCGAAAAAACTGAGACAGAGCTATGAACTGAATTCTGGAACAGACCTAGAATTACTTGCTGGTGAGAAGAACACTCCAGCCCTCCATACCTTCTGGAGCACTGGGAAGAAGCCAGAGCAGTTGTACAAGGAAACTATCAAGGTTTCCACTGCTCACAAACACAAATTGAGAGACACCCTGAGAGCTGGTGATCTTGAAAGTTACCGAACTTAAAATGGAGAATTGAGTAGTGTAAGGTGTTCAGACACTGAGGAATGTTCTGTAACACCAAGAATATTGGAAGGGAAAGATCTAGGGGAACCACATCTGAAAGACCATTTTGGTAGAGAGTCAAAGCTCCAGTTGGAGGGAGAACCACAGGGGTGGGCTCATGGTTGTGCTGCTGAAAGGCTCCTGACTCAGGGAGTTTGTCTTCTGAGGACTCAGAACCCCAGGCTCAGAGCATGTGCAGAGAACTTATGATGGCTTTCTGGGGGCACTACATCTATTTGGAGGACATAGGGAGCAACCTGGGGTGGCAGGAGCACTAGACACCTAAGGTTCAGGTCCCACTTAGGGGTCAGGGCACAAAGGTACACCCAAATGTAGAATAAAATGACCCTGAGGAGCTCTAATCAAGAAGGGGATGCAAGGTTAGAGTCCTCTCTCACGAGAGAGGTGATAAGTCACCCTTCCCAGGAGGGGGGGTTAAGACAGACATTACTGACTAAGACATTCCTGTTTCTGCCCCAGAAGGGACAATATCCTCAAAAAAGGAAACTCAGACAAAGGATAAGTTATTCGTTACAATGGATTTGTCTCAGAAGAAAATGGAAAAGTCGGAAAGTTTCCCTGAAACAAGCTGGATCAATATCGGTCTCCTAGCAACTGCGTCTGATGCATCCTCCTTCTTTGCCTCCCAGCAAGCTTGTGTCTTCCATCAGGCCCTACCAACCGGTGCAAGTGTTCTATGTTCCACAGGTCATCATTGACATTGTCTTCCTCTCTGTATCATGAGGTGTGCCTCCTCTACTCAGCCAAAAGGTCCTCCTTCATGTATGTAGTATTTTCTCTGTTTTCCCTCTCCCCAATATTTTTCGTTAAAAATATATTTGTTTTTACAAATAAGAGAGTGGTGTCTTCTGTCTCTTGGTCATTTGGGTCTGAGGTTTATGGTATTTCAGTGGCTTGGGTTTAAACAAAAGAAAGGGATAGCTTCAGTTTCTATTGAGTGTCTGCTTTAGCCTCTAAAAGAAGATGCTCTTTTGCAGGGATAGCTTTTCAGGAAGCTTGATTTTTACCAATGCTGCTATTTTTGTTTCTGTCTTTATAGAGGGTGCCACAGTGGCAGAGGTCTAGTTTTAATATTCTTTGTTGGACATTTCATATGGAAAAAAACATTTACTACTCCTAGGGTTTAGTGGAGGGATCAGTAAAAGAACCTTGTCAAACTATATTAGAAACTAATTTCCAGAAGATGTTCCAGAGGGATATGCTAGCCACTTCTCATTCATACACCTTTGCTTACATAGTTCTAGAGAACAGAAGTCCAAAATCAAGGTGTTAGCAGGGCTGGTCTCCTTCCAAAGGCCGTAGGGTAGGGAATCCTTTCTTACCGTATTTAGCTTCCGGTAGCTCTAGGCATTCCTTGGCTTGTAGCTGCATCACTTCAATCTCTGTCTCTGTCTTTATTCAGACTTCTCCTCTTCTCCCTCATTTAGAGGGAAGCAGAATATGTTCTCATCTATTGGGATAGATCTATCTAGTAGTCTCTGGGTAATCAAGTAGTCTTAAATCACCCTGGAGCAGAGCCACACTAGTGGGGATCCCATCACACTGATAGAAAGTTTCAGAATTGCCTACTACAGACCAGTGAGTGATCTCAAATCTCAAGCCATAGAAAATTTACTGCCTATTTGGAAAGAAGTCAGCTTGTGCTAAAAATGTGGATAAAACTGATTTATTATTAGCTCAAGTTTTTACTTCTCATTCCAAGAATATATACGTAGTCAAGATGTTTGTAGTAAAGCTGGCAAAATCACATCTGCAAAAAGTCATCTTCTTATAGGGTTTCAGGGCTGGTCTACAGGAATGAATTTAGTTTTCCCCCTTATATTCTAGAATTGCAGTTCCTACTCCTCCTTTCACCTCATGTTTTGTCTTTTTCTCTTTCTTCCTACTAGCAACATGAACAGTAAATATTTGAAAATGGATGGAACATATATATCACAAAAGCTAAATTTATTGTGTGATCCTCTCTCTCTTCTTATTGATTCTCAGAAGTACCCACAAAATTTTGAATGTGAAACACTGGGCCTTGCAGATGGTAGAGATATTTCTAGGGAAGGAGAAGTGATCACCAGTACCTCCAAAGGCAGGTGAATGCCTGGGCTGATGTGCTTCTCAGTGAGTCTGTCCTAGCTATCCTGCTCTAACTGTGTTTTATGCAATGCAATCTCTGCTAAGCAGTCATGGGTCAAAGGGCTCTTGACAACAAGTAAAATCAGAAGAAGACAGCAATTTGTCAACTTCCCTCTAAGCTGACTCTCATGAAGGTGGCTCATTAACATAAAAAAACCACAAAGGAGCCAGAAACTAGGTCCCTGACTGGACTGGGCCAGGTGGTCAAAGGGCACTAATAAACAACCCTCTGGTCCTCTTTCTCTCAAAGTTCCCTCACTGGCCTGTTACTGCCTAAGATTCTGCCATTGAGGGATCAGTCTTATCTTTATGTTCCTAGATAAGTAGTTCCCTAAGAAAAAGCAGAGAGAGGAGAAGATGGCGGAAGAGTAAGACGCGAAGATCACCTTCCTCCCCAAAAATACATCAGAAATACATCTACATGTGGAACAACTCCTACAGAACACCCACTGAACGCTGGCAGAAGACCTCAGACCTCCCAAAAGGCAAGAAACTCCCCACGTACCTGGGTAGGGCAAAAGAGAAAAGAAAAAACAGAGACAAAGAATAGGGATGGGACCTGCACCAGTGGGAGGGAGCTGTGAAGGAGGAAAGGTTTCCACACACTAGGAAGCCCCTTCCTGGGCAGAGACTGCGGGTGGTGGAGGGGGGAAGCTTTGGAGCCGCAGAGGAGAGCGCAGCAACAGGGGTGCGGAGGACAAAGCGGAGAGATTCCCAAACAGAGGATCGGTGCCGACCAGCATTCACCAGCCCAAGAGTTTTGTCTGCTCCCCTGCCGGGGCAGGCGGGGGCTGGGACCCGAGGCTCGGGATTCAGAGGCCAGATCCCAGGGAGAGGACTGGGGTTGGTGGTGTGAACACAGCCTGAAGAGGGCTAGTGTGCCACGGCTAGCTGGGAGGGAGTCCGGGAAAATGTCTGGAGCTGCCAGAGAGACAAGAGACTTTTTCTTGCCTCTTTGTTTCTTGGTGCACGAGGAGAGGAGATTAACAGCGCCGCTTAAAGGAGCTCCAGTGATGGGCGAGAGCCGCGGCTATCAGCGCGGACCCCAGAGACGCGAATGAGATGCTAAGGCTGCTGCTGCCGCCACCAAGAAGCCTGTGTGCAAGCACAGGTCACTATCCACACCGCCCCTCCCAGGAGCCTGTGCAGCCCACCACTGCCAGGGTCCCGTGATCCAGGGACAACTTCCCCGGGAGAACGCAAGGCGTGCCTCAGGCTGGTGCAACGTCACGCCGGCCTCTGCCACCGCAGACTCGCACCACATCCGTACCCCTCCCACCACCCGGCCTGAGTGAGCAGGAGCCCCCGAAGCAGCTGCTCCTTTAACCCCGTCCTGTCTGAGCGTAGAACAGACGCCCTCAGGCGACCTACAGGGAGAGGCGGGTCCAAATCCAAAGCTGAACCCCGGGAGCTGTGCGAACAAAGAAGAGAAAGGGAAATTTCTCCCAGCAGTCTCAGAAGCAGCGGATTAAAGCTCCACAATCAACTTGATGTACCCTGCATCTGTGGAACACCTGAATAGACAAAAAATCATCCCAAATTGAGGAGGTGGACTTTGGGAGCAAGATATATTATTTTTTCCCCTTTTCCTCTTTTTGTGAGTGTGTATGTGTATGCTTCTGTGTGAGATTTTGTCTGTATAGCTTTCTTTTCACCATTGTCCTAGTGTAAATCCGTCGGTATATATATATATTTTTTTTCTTAAAAAATTTTTTTCTTAATAATGATTTTTTATTTTAATAAATTTATTTTATTTTATCTTACTTTATTTTATTTTATCCTCTTTTTTTCTTTCTCTGTATTTTTTCTCCCTTTTTTTCTGAGCCATGTGGATGAAAGGCTCTTGGTTCTCCACCCAGGCATCAGGGCTGTGCCTCTGAGGTGGGAGAGACAAAGTCAGGACGCTGGTCCACAAGAGACCTCCCAGCTCCACGTAATACCAAATGGTGAAAATCTCCCAGAGATCTCCATCTCAGCACCAAGACCCAGCATCACTCAACGACCAGCAAGTTACAGTGCTGGACACCCTATGCCAAACAACTAGCAAGACAGGAACACAGCCCCATCCATTAGCAGAGAGGCTTCCTAAAATCATAATAAGGCCACAGACACCCCAAAATACACCACCAGACGTGGACGTGCCCACCAGAAAGACAAGATCCAACCTCATCCACCAGACCTCAGGCACTAGTCCCCTCCACCAGGAAGCCTACACAACCCACTGAACCAACCTTAGCCACTGGAGACAGACACCAAAAACAACAGGAACTACGAATATGCAGCCTGCAAAGGAAGACCCCAAACACAGTAAGATAAGCAAAATGAGAAGACAGAAAAACACACAGCTGATGAAAGAGCAAGGTAAAAGCACACCAGACCTAACAAATGAAGTGGAAATAGGCAGTCTACCTGAAAAAGATTTCAGAATAATGATAATAAAGCTGATCCAAAATCTTGGAAATAGAATAAACAAAATGCAAGAAACATTTAACAAAGACCTAGAAGAACTAAAGAGGAACAAAGCAACGATGAACAACACAATAAATGAAATTAAAAATACTCTAGAAGGGATCAATAGCAGAATAACTGAGGCAGAAGAATGGATAAGTGACCTGGAGAATAAAATAGTGGAAATAACTACTGCAGAGCAGAATAAAGAAAAAAGAATGAAAAGAACTGAGGACAGTCTCAGAGACCTCTGGGACAACAGTAAACAAACCAACATTCGAATTTTAGGGTCCCAGAAAAAGAAGAGAAAAAGAAAGGGACTGAGAAAATATTTGAAGAGATTATAGTTGAAAACTTCCCTAATATGGGAAAGGAAATAGTTAATCAAGTCCCTGGAAGCACAGAGAGTCCCATACAGGATAAATCGAAGGAGAAACACGCCAAGACACATATTAATCAAACTATCAATAATTAAATATAAAGAAAACATGTTAAAAGCAACAAGGGAAAAAAGGCAATTAACACACAAGGGAATCCCCATAAGGTTAACAGCTGATCTTTCAACAGAAACTCTGCAAGCCAGAAGGGAGTGGCAGGACATATTTAAAGTGATGAAGGAGAAAAACCTACAACCAAGATTAATCTACCCAGCAAGGATCTCATTCAGATTTGATGGAGAAATTAAAACCTTTACAGACAAGCAAAAGCTGAGAGAGTTCAGCACCACCAAACCAGCTTTACAACAAATGCTAAAGGAACTTCTCTAGGCAAGAAACATAAGAGACGGAAAACACCTAAAATAACAAACCCAAAACCCTTAAGAAAATGGGAATAGGAACATACATATTGATAATTACCTTAAATATAAATGGATTAAAGGCTCCCACCAAAAGACACAGACTGGTTGAATGGATACAAAAACAAGACCAATATATATGCTGTCTACAAGAGACCCAATTCAGACCTAGGGACACTTACAGACTGAAAGTGAGGGGATAGAAAAAATATTCCATGCAAATGGAAAACAAAAGAAAGCTGGAGTAGCAATTCTCATATCAGACAAAATAGATTTTAAAATAAAGACTATTACAAGAGACAAAGAAGGACACTACATAATGATCAAGGGATCGATTCAAGAAGAAGATATAACAATTGTAAATATGTATGCACCCAACATAGGAGCACTTCAATACATAAGGCAAATACTAACGGCCATAAAAGGGGAAATCAATAGTAACACAATCATAGTAGGGGACTTTAACACCCCACTTTCACCAATGGACAGATCATCCAAAATGAAAATAAATAAGGAAACTCAAGCTTTAAATGATACATTAAACAAGATGGATTTAATTGATATTTAAAAGACATTCCACCCAAAAACAACAGAATACACATTTTTCTCAAGTGCTCAGGGAACATTCTCCAGGAGAGATCATATCTTGGGTCACAAATCAAGCCTTGGTAAATTTAAGAAAATTGAAATCGTATCAAGTATCTTTTCCGACCACAACGCTATAAGACTAGATATCAAATACAGGAAAACATCTGTAAAAAACACAAACACATGGAGGCTACACAATACACTACTTATTAACGAAGTGCTCACTGAAGAAATCAAAGGGGAAATCAAAAATACCTAGAAACAAAAGACAATGGAGACACGACGACCCAAAACCTATGGGATGCAACAAAAGCAGTGCTAAGAGGGAAGTTTATAGCAATAGAATCCTACCTTAAGAAACAGGAAACATCTCGAATAAACAACCTAACCTTGCACCTAAAGCAATTAGAGAATGAAGAACAAAAAACCCCAAAGTTAGCAGAAGGAAAGAAATCATAAAGATCAGATCAGAAATAAATGAAAAAGAAAGGAAGGAAATGACAGCAAAAATCAGTAAAACTAAAAGCTGGTTCTTTGAGAAGACAAACAAAATTGATAAACCATTAGCCAGACTCATCAAGAAAAAAAAGGAGAAGACTCAAATCAATAGATTTAGTGATGAAAAAGGAGAAGTAACCACTGACACTGCAGAAATACAAATGGTCATGAGCAATTACTACAAGCAACTCTATGCCAATAAAATGGACAACCTTGAAGAAATGGACAAATTCTTAGAAATGCACAACACTGCCGGGACTGAACCAGGAAGAAATAGAAAATATGAACAGACCAATCACAAGCACTGAAATTGAAACTGTGATTAAAAATCTTCCACCAAACAAAAGCCCAGGACCAGATGGCTTCACAGGTGAATTCTATCAAACATTTAGAGAAGAGCTAACACCTATCCTTCTCAAACTCTTCCAAAATATTGCAGAGGGAGGAACACTCCCCAACTCATTCTACAAGGCCACCATCACCCTGATACCAAAACCAGACAAAGATGTCACAAAGAAAGAAAACTACAGGCCAATACCACTGATGAACATAGATGCAAAAATCCTCAACAAAATAGTAGCAAACAGATCCAACAGCACATTAAAAGGATCATACACCATGATCAAGTGGGGTTTATCCCAGGAATGCAAGGATTCTTCAATATATGCAAATCAATCAACGTGATACACCATATTAACAAATTGAAGGAGAAAAACCATATGATCATCTCAATAGATGCAGAGAAAGATTTCGACAAATTCAACACCCATTTATGATAAAAGCCCTGCAGAAACTAGGCATAGAGGGGACTTTCCTCAACATAATGAAGGCCATATATGACAAACCCACAGCCAACATCGTTCTCAATGGTGAAAAACTGAAACCATTTCCACTAAGATCAGGAACAAGACAAGGTTGCCCAATCTCACCACTATTATTTAACATAGTTTTGGAAGTTTTAGCCACAGTGATTAGAGAAGAAGAAGAAATAAAAGTAATCCAAATTGGAAAAGAAGAAGTAAAGCTGTCACTGTTTGCAGATGACATGATTGTATACATAGAGAATCCTAAAGATGCTACCAGAAAACTCCTAGAGCTAATCAATGAATTTGGTAAAGTAGCAGGATACAAAATTAATGCACAGAAATCTCTTCAATTCTTATACACAAATGATGAAAACTCTGAAAGTGAAATTAAGAAAATACTCCCATTTACCATTGCAACAAAAGAATAAAATATCTAGGAATAAACCTACCTAAGGAGACTAAAGACCTGTATGCAGAAAATTATAAGACACTAATGAAAGCAATTAAAGATGATACAAATAGATGGAGAGATATACCATGTTCTTGGATTGGAAGAATCAACATTGTGAAAATGACTATACTACCCAAAGCAATCTACAGATTCAATGCAATCCCTGTCAAACTACCACTGGCATTTTTCACAGAACTAGAACAAAAAAATTTCACAATTTGTTTGGAAGCACAAAAGACCCCGAATAGCCAAAGAAATCTTGAGAACTAAAAATGGAGCTGGAGGAATCAGGCTCCCTGTCTTCAGACTATTATACAAAGCTACAGTAATCAAGACAGTATGGTACTGGCACAAAAACAGAAACATAGATCAATGGAACAGGATAGAAAGCCCAGAGATAAACCCACACACATATGGTCACCTTATCTTTGATAAGGGAGCAAGCATATACAGTGGAGAAAAGACAGCCTCTTCAATAAGTGGTGATGGGAAAACTGGACAGGTACATGTAAAAGTATGAAATTAGAAAACTCCCTAACACCATACACAAAAATAAACTCAAAATGGATTAAAGACCTAAATGTAACGCCAGACACTATCAAACTCTTAGAGGAAAACATAGGCAGAACACTGTATGGCATAAATAACAGCAAGATCCTTTTTGACCCAGCTCCTAGAGAAATTGAAATAAAAACACAAATAAACAAATGGGACCTAATGAAACTTAAAATCTTTTGCACAGCAAAGGAAACCATAAACAAGACCAAAAGACAACCCTCAGAATGGGAGAAAATATTTGCAAATAAAGCAACTGACAAAGGATTAATCTCCAAAATTTACAAGCAGCTCATGCAGCTCAATATCAGAAAAAAAAAAACAACCCAATCCAAAAGTGGGTAGAAGACCTAAAGAGACATTTCTCCAAAGATGATATACAGATTGCCAACAAACACATGAAAGAATGCTCAACATCATTAATCATTAGAGAAATGCAAATCAAAACTACAATGAGATATTATCTCACACTGGTCAGAATGGTCATCATCAAAGAATCTAGAAACAATAAATTCTGGAGAGGATGTGGAGAAAAGGGAACCCTCTTGCACTGTTGGTGGGAATGTAAATTGATACAGCCACTATGGAGAACAGTATGGAGGTTCCTTAAAAAACTAAAAATAGAACTACCATACAACCCAGCAATCCCACTACTAGGCATATACCCTGAGAAAACCATAATTCAAAAAGTGTCATGTACCAAAAGGTTCATTGCAGCTCTATTTACAATAGCCAGGACATGGAAGCAACCTAAGTGTCCATCATCGGATGAATGGATGAAGAAGATGTGGCACATATATACAATGGAATATTACTCAGTCATAAAAAGAAATGAAATTGAGTTATTTGTAGTGAGGTGGAGGGAGTTAGAGTCTGTCATACAGAGTGAAGTAAGTCAGAAAGAGCAAAACAAATACAGTATGCTAACACATATATATGGAATCTAAGGAAAAATAAAAAATAAAAAAAGAGGTCATGAAGCACCTAGTGGCAAGACTTGAATAAAGACACAGACCTACTAGAGAATGGACTTGAGGATATGGGGAGGGGGAAAGGTAAGGTGGGACAAAGTGAGAGACTGGCATGGACATATATACACTACCAAACGTAAAATAAATAGCTAGTGGGAAGCAACCGCATAGCACAGGGAGATCAGCTTGGTGCTTTGTGACCACCTAGAGGGGTGGGATAGGGAGTGTGGGAGAGAGGGAGATGCAAGAGGGAAGAGATATGGGAACATATGTATATGTATAACTGATTCACTTTGTTATAAAGCAGAAAGTAACACACGATTGTAAAGTAATTATACTCTAATAAATTTGTTAAAAAAACAAAAAGAAAAAGCAACCGCTCTTGGGAAGTTAGTGACCTATTGTCATTCACGTTTGACTCTGGATTATATTGCCATATTTTTTCCAGATGACAACTGGACAGTGCAGAGTTAATCCCGGAGAATGAAAGTATGGAGCCATGCCTTCCCCAGTCAGGGCAAGAATAAATGGAATGATGCATGGTATCTGGGAACACAGGAAGAGTGGGGGAGGTATGCAGTAATACACAAGGTAAGAGGCAAACCAGTTATGTCTTGACAAACCAAATATACATGCTAGAGAGGTAAGGGGGAGAAAATAAAGTGAAGGAAGTACAAGGGGATATGAGAAGACACATGGAAGAGAAAGAATGGGAAAACCAGAAAGGAAAGTCGATTACTATGCGGAGAGTCCCTTCTATGTATCCATTCTCATGTGAATTATATTTCATTTTGTTTTTACAACAGTACTGTCAGGACTTCATTATCTTCCTACTACTAGATGAGGAACCTAGACTGATAGAAGATTAGGGAATTACCTAAATTGTGGACTGGGATAAGTAGGGCAGGGTGAAAGGTCAAATAGAGCCTCTTCCATACCAGGCACCAGAGGTCCTTTTTGCAGGGTGTGCTATGAGGAATATTAAAAAAAAAAAACAAAAACAAACGAACAATAAAACTGGAGCACAAAAATCCTTCCTAAAAAGCTACACTTACTTGATTTCTAGACTAATATGTAAATGGTTCTCCAGATTTAAATGTAACCATCAATATGTAGGGGCAACACTTTACTTCAGACTATTTGGTCGGACCAGCTCACTTTAGTATATAAAACTTTGTGATACTAGAGTGGGGGAATAGAAGGAAGAGTAAATTTTGATAGAGGAGGGGATATGGAATGGTCTGGAGCAGGGAGTGTTGCTGAAGACAAGCCCAGAGAGACCCCATGGGGATGGGGCAGGACTGGGAAGGGAACCACTGCAAAGGGGATTTGTTTACCTAATGTCATCTTCTACATCAGTTTTTTTTCAAGTTGTGAGTTGTAACTTAAAATATGCAAAAAGAAATATTACAAAATAATATAAAACAGTTAATTGTACATAGTAAGGATAAGTATCATTACATGAAACTTCGGTTTCAGTTAAGAATAATTATGTGAACATGTATACTGGATCATGATGTTGGACTCATTTTATGGTCAGATTTTAGGGTGTATTAGATTTTTGGGGGGAGCTCATTAAAAATTCTTTGCTGAGTCCCATTTTTGATGTCTTAGGAGTTGTGGAATGAGTTCTAGGAATTTGCATTTGTAATAAGCCCCCTAGAAGCCTAGAAGCCACATGCTGAGAAGTGCTGAACCTGGGCCATCCTTAGAGGGAGGAATCTGCTTGAGGATTCACTGCAACACAAACTCACAGAGTAGAAATAACTAGAAATATGCCCATCTATAATTTGCTTAAAGGAATTTGCTTGTTAACTTCTAACACTTTATATTTCACTAAATACTCTCACAGACATGTTTGTGGCAAAAGTTTTTTCAAAGACATGATGAGGGACAATTTGAGGGCTACCAGAATATGCTCTCTTAACCAAAAATACTTCTCTCTACATGACATATGATTGGCCCAATCTGCTGGGTCACACTTCAGACCATTAGAGTAAAGGATCAAAGTTGCAGACAAGAGGCCCAAAGTCTAGTGTAAGGTCTGGAGAAAGCAAGAGTTCAGGAGCTAAATATATACAGAAATTAAGTGAGAAGTGAAAAAGAAAAGAATGGAGAGGAAAAACCCTGCTTTCTGAAGAAACCATTCCTTTATGCATCCATCCTCACAATTCACCCATCATAAATCCATTCATTCATTTATCAACTTGAATGTTATTAATAGTTAGGAATATGGACTCTGGACTCATCCAGGCTGGGTTCCAATCCAGATTCTGTTCCTTACAAACTCTGTGGATTTAAATTATTTTTTTTTTTTTTTTTTTTTTTTTTTCACACACACACACTGTATTTTATTTTTACAAGAGATAAATAGACTGACACCAAGCATTGTACATGGATGACCACAACAAAAGCAACAATGATTGCAA
This sequence comes from Balaenoptera physalus, assembly GCF_965194825.1. Taxonomy (NCBI): domain Eukaryota; kingdom Metazoa; phylum Chordata; class Mammalia; order Artiodactyla; family Balaenopteridae; genus Balaenoptera; species Balaenoptera physalus. The sequence goes on from NC_138897.1 coordinate 29,947,369, forward strand.
TTACCAAACATGAAACACACTCATACTATGTCATAATATTGACATTCAGTCCAGTAATCCTCCACTGTAACAGCTCCTTTACTTTGCAGTGAAAATTGATTTGTATATTCTTTGCCTCTGAGTCCTTGTGGGATTTTTTTTTTTTTTTAATTCAGACAGAAAGTCACAAAAATTATACTCATCCTCATCAGTTCACTCAGATTTAAATTATTTAACCTTTCTTTTTTTTAACTTTGTCAGTGTTTTAAGATTTTTAATTTTAATTTGAAATGAAATACAATTATTCATTCAACAAATTGGAAAATATTAAAACAATTGACATTATCTAGAGTGGGGAAAGAAATAAAGTTTTATATACTGCTGAGGTGACAATAAAGCATCACAACCTTTTAGGAAAGGCATTTCCTGTTAATTTTTTTTTAAAAGGAGGCATAAAGCTGTGACAGAAGTTTCACCTTGAGGAATCCATACCACAGGAACAAAGGGATTAGTAGCTAAGGATATGTTTCACTAGCTAAAGATATGTTGTATATAACAGCACTAGAAGACAATCGCAACAAAACCAATCTGAATTGGAGACAATCTGAACGTCTGTTAACAGGGAAATGATTGACTACATTATGGTATTTCCAATTCTATGGCTCATTCATTCACTCACCATATATATTTTTTGAGCCAGGCATTGTTTTACTGTATGCCAGGCATTGTTCTAGATACTGGGGGTAAGGAAGTGAATAATACAGATTTGACCCCTTTATCATGAAGCTTACTTTCTAGTGTGTGTGTGTATGTTTAGCAAGGGAGAGACAAAAATGATAAATGATAATAATAATAACAAAAACAGCAACAATAAAACAAGTCAGTTAACCTCTAGAATAATTGCCTGTTTCTAGAGGCAGGTACCAGGGGTTTTTCACTGAAAAAATTACATCCAGATTTTTATTCTGCTTTGAAATCTATGTGTCCTGATTAGGTGATCTTGGTGTGTCCTCTCATTGTATTTTGGAAATTTTTAATAGCACTTATCCGACTTTATTTTTATGTTTTTTAAGTGAAACTTCAGACTCTATCTGGATCTCCCTAGTTTTTCCACCAATGTTCTTTTTCTTATCCAGGATCCCATGCAGGATGCCACATTGCATCTATTTTTATTTTTCCTAGATTTATTGAGATATAATTGACATATAACAATTGTATAAGTTTAAGGTGTATGATGTAATGATTTGTTACATGTATATAATATGAAATGATTACCACAATTAGGTTAGTTAACACTTTTATCACCTCACATAATTACCATTTTGTTGTTATTGTTATGGTATTTAACCTTTCTTTACCTGCAAAGAAATGCAAACAGAGATCGTATTAGTACCTTCCTTGTGGGGCTGTGAGATTAGGTGAAATTGTACACTGCATATGTTACATGTTTACAGAATTGCTAGGCACAGGGAAAACACTCAGGAAGTGTTGCTGCTATTATGCCTGGAGCATTCGTTCACTATTTTGTGTGATGAGCCTTGGATTGGGGATGTATATGGTGAGTCAGCATCACCTCCAGGCATGGGATCTGAGTAGACATTCAGTGCCTCCCTATTCCTTAGGGTAAGCATCCCATCTCCTCAGCCAACTATACTACCCTTCAGAATCTAGTGACAGTGCCTTTCTGGCTTCATCTACATTAGCTAAACAGAGCAAATATGTGTCCTAAAATATGCCACCCATTTCTGGAAAAATAAACCTTATCTATTGTGGCAGTTGAACTTTTATTCCATCTTCAAGGGTTTGCTCAAAGATGACTTCTTTAATGAGCTTTTCCTAAAGTTCCCTCCACTCTTCTTAGGGATACTTCTTAATCACCCTCCCCAAGACATTTCCTTTACTCTGTTATCATAAGGCCCTCCAAATTGTTATGTTTGTTTACTTTTCAGGCTGATTCCCCATTTACACTTGTTTTGTTATTATGATAGTTCTTCCGTCAGCTCTGAAACCTGTTTACTTAAACTTATCATGTTTCTTCTTATGAAGTCAATTTAATTCAGTGATTTTGCAGTCTAAGTTGGTTACTAATATCTTAGTAATTGTCTAATTTATAGTTTCAAATTCACTTTTGCCTTTATCCATCCTTCCTTTCTCTGTCTCTGTCTCTCCCCTCTCATTCCCACTTATATCATCACAGGGATTTTTTTTTTCTGTCAGATGTCGCTCTTGACAATCGAGAGAGAAAAATGAATTATAGTGGTTGCGGTTTATTCAGGCAATATTCAACTTTATTCTAGCTTCCCAGCAAGAAGGACACAGAAATAGTGGTTGGCTCTACCTTTGTCCACACTAGCTCAATGATTCTTTTACCTTCTCTGTTTTGGCTAGTCTCTGTGCCCCTTCCCTTGGTATAAGAACCAGACTAGTATTCTTCAAAACTCCCTGAGATCCATGGGGAATTGGTGTTGGGATATACCACCCTCTCTGTCCCCTCCATCCCCATCCATCTGGAGGCAGGAGATAGATGGGCCCCAGGCTGAGCAGCTGGAGTCTGTTCTCTGTAGACAGATACTCCAAGATAAAGGTAATAGCAGTAGCAAGGAGGAGCTGAGCCTTGCCCAGATAAGAGATAAAGAGACCACATATTTCTCATTCTCGAGGTCAAGGAGACCTTTCTGACTACACATGCTCAGAAAGGCTCCTCAGAGGTCAAAAAAGGAGGGGGCATCACCCATAATAGGTGATGTCAACCTACCCATAAGCCTCTTCATTAGAATCTGTCTAGGCTAAGAGATGTGCATGCACACAGAAGAGGACCCAGAGTTAAACCAAATACTGACTCAGAGCCAGGCAAAGCAAGTTGATCGGCCAGAGGAAACCCAGAAGAAATGTCCCATATAAGTGATTCAAACTACCACAAAGGCGCTACTCTTTCTCTGAGCCCACCCCTGTGTGTCTATTCACATGTACTCTTTGTCCTCCACTTTACTTCTTTCACTACTTTCCATCTCTTTGTGGAAATTCATTTCTACAAAGCCGATGGGCCAGCGCCTTGTCACTGGCCACTGGTCCTTGTGGTCTAGTGGCTAGGATTCAGCGCTCTCACTGCCGCAGCCTGACTTCAATCTCTGGCCAGGGAACCGAGATCCTGCTTCAAGCCACTGCAGGCTGAAGCCACCCGAGATCAATCTTAGCAACTGTACCACATTTTCTTTATGCTCCACTGACACAAGGTGCCTCCATGAACTTCACACTTTCAGAAACCTCCAGAGGAGAGAAAGTGCTGGTTCCTGTGTTTACCAACACCTTCTGACTTCAAGGAATATGTCCAGCATGCTTCCACCCCCACGGGGTTAAAGAAATGGTTCCCTCATATTTTCCAAAACTTACCATCATGGCTGCAGAAACTACTAAACCGATGTAGATGTCCTTGGAATTTTGAAGTAGATATGGTTTGGCACCATTCTTCCCTTAAAAAATTCCCTTGAGATTTGGCCGCTTGAATTTGAGTATTTTTTTTTTTTTCAACTATCACGTCCCATTATAATGATCCATGTATCTTCTGCTTAGTCCTTGGGTGTGGCCAACAGGGAGCTGGGGAATAAGGAAAAGGGGTACTGATTAATATTAATATTTTATATTGTGTGAATTTCTAAGTGTCTATAAGGCAGGAAACAGCATATTTGTCTTTGAATATCTCTCTAGTTTGACGAGAATGCCTGGCAAACTTTTGGAATACAATAATTGTTTATGGAATAAAGGAATGTCCTGAACCTTTATAAGTGATTTCCTAAGAGAATATGTCCAGACTTTAAGAGGATCTCACTCAGCGTTAGGAACTTTGCCATCAGTGATTGAAGCCAGAGGTTCATATAAAAGAACACATCCCACTGTTGGTGGTTTTGGAACAATAATGCCAGATTAGAAGCCAGAAGTACTGTGGCCACTGATTAATTAGGGAATCTAGGAAAAAGATTTCCAGCATTTTTTGTTCTCAATTTCTTTTGTCAAATGAATGGTGACAAAGGATAATTCTAAGTGTCCTTTCAACTTTCGTTTATGAGTATACGGCTCCCTGTTTACTAGTTCTTTGCCTTCTGAGTTACTAATGACTCAAAATCTCAGGTACTCAACTAAATAATGAAGGAGCTGAAGCATGTGTTTACATATTCATTCTTCCATTCAATTATTCAGCAACAATATTTGGGGTGCCTAGTAGAACTTCTGCTTATGAACCCTGACCAAAGGGGAAAAAATCTGTGTGGTGAGTTTTAAGGACTGTAATTAACAATATTGTAAATCAACTGTACTCCAATAAAAATTAAGAAAAAAAGAACTGTAATTAAAGGTATGGCATTAATCTACCATTTGGGTGGGTGCTACCTTTGTCCTGATGTTTTAAACTGGGATTTCTGACAAAGGCATTGTGTTCAACTCCTCACTTGTTTCAGGGACTTAGAGACAAGTGGGATTGTTTCAGAAGCAGAGCTTTCATAAAATGAAAGACTAGGTATAGACTCTAGATTCTGTGCCACAATTCAGTCAAAATTGCTCAACTTTCTGCTGGCAGACCCTTGTGCTTGGCGTCATTCCAGAAATAACATAGTTGGCAATTTAGAGAGGGGCTCTCAGCAACATAGACATTAGCTCCAGGCCTTCTTGATACAGGTCCCCTAGATTAATGAGTCAATTTCTCCTCCAACAGGCACTGAGGGTATATGGAGCTATCTTTCTGGGACTTCTCCTTTGGGGTCATGGGATAGTATGTCCACCTCTCCAAGGCACTGAGACATTGTCCTTCATACCACCTTTTTCACAGGACTTTTGTTATCAGCTCTTTCTGAGTCGGGTCCATTGTGACCTGCCTTGATGAAGTATTTATTGAGCCTTAGTATGTACCAGGTATGGCATACTATAGTGACAATGGTAGAAGTAAACATTTAAAAAGGTATAATTTACTTCTTCTAGAAGCCCACAGCCAGAAATAGAGAAAAATGTAAACAAATAACTATATTATAATAGAATAAATGGTGTAGTAGAAGTCTGATCAGAGGGTTATAATGCAGAAGGCAGGCTTGACTGAAAAGGTGACAACTAAGTGCTAGGTTTTGTATAAGCAGCAGCTTTCCAGGAAGAAGATATTGAAGGCACATTCTGAATTAGGTGTAAAGGTGGGAGCTGAGCACCTGGGCCAGGTGACCCCAGCACAGGATGATTAATGCTAGGACCTGAACCCAGGTCTACAGTACCCAGTCCATTAATCTTACTATTAATAATAATACCACATTAATTTTCTCAAAGAATTTGCTTTAATTCTACATGCACCATTTTAATAGGATCCAGAGATAATTGCTAGTTGGGATAGGTAACAATAGCCATATTTTATTTTTATAAACTAAGACTTGGAAAAATATTTCAGATTCAAATTCCAGGAAATAAAATGTTACTGCTGAAAGGGGCTTTGAAGATCGTCTTCACTAACTCCTTGATTTTATAGATAAAAGCCCTACATAAGCCAAGTGACTTTTAAGAAACAGGAATCGTGTAAAATGCACAAGGTCACACTGTTAGCCTAGTGTGTAGGATCCAGGTTATGCGATTCTAAGGTCTGAGAGATTTCCACTAAACAATCTGCCTCTCTAGGCACAGGACTCAACTGCTTCTATTCTAAGGAAGACATTCTTCTAGGACATATGACAGCAGGTGAACAAATTAAATGCTGCAAAATGCCTTAGTATAGGCCCTGATTTGGAGCAAAGAAGAGGGCAGAGCTCAGGGGAGAAGGAGGTGCACAGGAATCCAGCTCAGGCAACACCTCAGTGGAGCAATGCCTGATGATATCCCAGTTTTCAAAATCAGCTCTCCTCATCTCCCACCCTGGACTATAGAATAGTCAGACAGTAAAGCAGTTAATTTAAATTATGTTCTCATTTCACTGAGTATGGGACACAATTCTCTTGTATTTTCTGATAAGGCTGATAATGAAACGATCAGTCTGTAGGATTCCCTAGTGGCAGTGAACCTGCATTTGCATAATGATATTATAACATCTGTTGAACCTGCTAGTGGTGATCCATCCATACTGGAGAAATATAGATCAGCAAAGATGCAGAAGCAATGAGAGAGGCAAGGCTATTCACTTATTAGAGTAAGAAAAGTCTTCTCTATCCTTTACCACAGCATAATAGAAATAAATGGAATGGAATGGATCAGGGGATTCTATTGGCTTTTGAACAATCAAAGGAGATGCATCAATTCTATCTCAGGGTTTAAATTCAGTTCAAAGTCTCCTTAACCCTTTTGTTTCCATTGGTATTCCTCCTACACTTCTCTATCTAACTCTGAAAAGGTGTGCTGTGATAATATTTTGAGAGATCAGGATTCATAATGGCCCCTGTTGGATTGAGGAGAAGGTGGAAGATAAGGAAATTAGTAATTATGCTTCTCCTTTGTGTTCCCTGATCTCTAAGATCTGTGATATTTCCAGTCCACACATGTCATTCAGTTTGGACCTTTTCATTATTCTGTTTATTGTCTTTATTCTCATTTTGGCACCTCATTAATTACCATAGTTTCCCCGTGCTTCTCTTTGCACTGTGTCTCTAAATTTTGTGTGCACGATAATAAATCTTGCTTCTCTTATAAGAATTGTACATTTGTCAGTGGCAAATATCTTGCTTTGTTTTTTCCCCTGGAAAGCACTTACCACAGCACCTACTAAAGCTACACACATGCAAGGGCTTCTAAGAGTCCATTGAATTGAATTGAAGTTATGGTCTCACCATAGAATTAACTACAAAGAGGCGAAGGGATCTTAAGAAATCACTTAGAGCATCTTATAGTCAGGCAGTAGTGCAACTACAACAGTTGAGGAAAATGGTAAGATACTTTATCCTTAAAATTATAACATGATATACACATTATCTCAACTAAAAATAAGTCTTCTAACAGTTATTTTAACCCATCTTACCATTTAAAAATATGTGCTCCATCAGTAACAAACTATATAAATGATCCTTGAAAGTATAGTCTTTTGTGCTCTGTCAAGAAACTGTGATGATCCTCTAATGGCTTAATCTTTATTAAATGGAAATTGATTTTATCACTGTGTGGATATAGATGAAGTGAGAGAAAAGAGAGTATATATAAGGAAAGATCTATTTATTGGCACATTCTCTATGTGACTATTGTATCAAATTGACAGGTTAAATTACTCTGAAGGAAAATACATATGCAATATACACATACAGTATGCATCCACCTGCACTTACATACATACTCATACAGATCTTTCAAGTCACTTTGATTGTAAGGACAACATTTCAGAATAACTGGAAGGGAAAACTTCTTATTGCCTGAGAGTGATTTCGATATGATGATTTTGTGGACAGATGATTTGGGGTACACTGATTAGCACAAGGTTGATTTGAAAGGTAAAATGCTAACCAAAAAGAAAAAAAAGAAAAAAAAATCAAAGCCCAAACAACCCTAATTTTTGGCTCAAACTAGCAGGGCTGTTTAGCTTTAGTTAGCTTGTGGCAAGGGAAGGAACTTGAGGTTTGACAAGTTCCCAGGAACTCTGCAAGCTGGATTACCCCAAATGAAAGAGTTGAACTAGAATGGAATACAAAACTTTATTTCTCTTCTGGTTTGGACCTCAGTCTTTGTTCTTGATCTCTGATCTTTGGGCTGCTTTCCATCATCTCCAGGCTCTGTAGCTCTTGCCAGTCTGGATCTTGGTCACAGACTGGAGTCAATAAAGAAAATGTCTGAACCTGAGAACATCCAAAGTCAAAATGTAATAAATCACTGCCACCGAAGAGGAAAGAAATTATATTTTCCCTTTCTTAACTATTACTGAAAACTTTATGTTGTCTGCCCATCACACTGAAGTATGAGAACATGACTTGGAGTTAGGCATTTTGGCCTGTCCTACAGTCATTTTTCCATGGTGGTGGTCAAAGTATTTCAGACTTTAGCTCACTTTGCTCACCCAGGGTCTGGGGTCTCTATCTGCTTATAGCAAGAATTTTGTGTGGCATTTGGCCAATACAATTATAAATGTGATGTTTTTGTTTGCAATAAGAAACTTGCCATGCCTTCCCTCATTTCCCCCCATATCTTCAGAACAATATATGTCAGATTATCACGCATACAACAACCATGTGAAACTGTAATGACTATTCCTTTAGTCCGATTGCCCTGTTTTAGAGCAAATGGAGAAAAAAAGATGGACTTTTAATGCTAGTGAAACCATCTGTTTTTTGATTGCCTAAAAGACTTAAGTACTAGCCCCAGAATCTTGGATAGAAAAGAAACTTGGAACTTCCTTGTTGTTATCTATTGTGTGTCAGAATTTATGTAGTGACTAAAATGTCACCATTTTTCTTGAAACAAAATTATTCTGGCATTGTTTGGTTTCTGTATTTTAACTGATGATTTTCATTTCTCATTTTGTATTCAACTACTTCTGACAATATTTCTTATCTAGCAGATAAGAACTTTGTGGGAAATTATTTGGTTTATGGGACTTTTTCTTATATGATATATTCAGTTTATTTAGAGGTAGTGGAATGTGGGAGAAGAGGATGGAAGTTTGGCTTATTTTCACTAATCATTGCCTTGGCATTTTGTAATATTACTGGTTTGCTTTCTTCAAAGGCATTGTTGGCCTCCTTTCACAAAGGCAGTTAAGTCTGATTCCAGACTTAAAGAAATCTCAGTGACCTCATGACTCATTCTACTTCCTTCTTGATTCTTTTGCTGTTATGTTGATGTATCACACACTAAATAGGACAAGAATTTTATTACTGGTGTTATAAGTTTAACCTATGTTAACTCCATAATTTATTCCCTAGTGATGCAACATTGCTCCACTTTGGATATTTTCATTCTCCATCTTCATTTTGATTTGGTATCAGGTAAAAAATTTAAAACATTTTTCAAAGTCAACTTCTGAAGCAGAAAACATACATTTTATATTTGGTACTAAAACATATCCTTGCTTTACATATTTTTGTTTGGATTTTTTGGAAATTGGGTGTCTGGGGATGAGAGGAACCTGTTAAATTTAAACTATCATGGGCTTGAAGACAGCTAATTATGGTATTTATTATGGCGTTCAATTGAGTAATTTGTTTACAGTCAACCAATTTCCAAACTAATTTGCATGTGTTGACAGTGCTATTTTTTGTGTGGTGTTTTCATTGTGTGTCTTTTTATGACAAAAACTACAACCAAGGGAGTATGATGAATAAGTTCTTATAAAAACCATTCTTCAAAAAAACTAAGATCTATTCACTTGTGACACAAAAGAACTGGATAATAAGTACAAAATAGAAAAGAAGATCTGGGTCTAATATTTAGGCATAGATAATGGCTACAATATAGCACAGAGGTCAGTAAACTTTTTCTTTAGCCATTGTGGGTCAAGAGGCAAAATCGAGGTTATTATATAGTATTTATATATAATAAAAGAGAAAACAACTTTTCAAATACTTTTATGATAAAATTTTAAAATAATTATAATAATTGAGTACATTTTTTTCTGCAAAATAAATATACTGTAGTGGGTTGGATTGCGTCCACCAAAAAATATATGTTCAAGTCCTAACCTCAGGAACCTATGTTTGGAAATAGGGTCTTTACAGATACAATTAAGGATCTCAAGATGAAATCATCTGAATTTAGTGTGGGCCCTAGATCCAATAGCTTGTTTCCTTATCAGAGAAGGGATGCCGATATTCAGACCTAGGGAAGACAGAGGTAGAGATTGGAGCTATGCTGCCACAGGCCAAGGAATGGCAGGAGCCACCAGAAGCTGAAAGAAGCAAGGAAAGATTCTCTCCTAGAAACTTTGGAGAGAGTGTGCCCCTGCATGCACCTTGATTTTGGACTTCTGGCCTTCATAAAAGAGTATACATTTCTGTTATTTTAAGTCACCCAGTTTGTAATACCTTTTTATGGCAGCCTCAGGAAACTGAACAGAATTAATTATTTAGGGTAGGATAACATTTAACAGAATTGGGGTTCAAAGTTAGCATTTCCTATCATCAAATCACTCACAAATGCTCATCTGTAAAAACCATTCTTCACTGGCAGTCCTTACAAAAATAGGCAACAAGCCAGATTTAGCCCATGGACCTTAATTTACCTGTTATAGAAAATCATTTGTATAATTCACTAATTGTTTATATTCTTTGTCCAAATATAAATCTAATCTCAGCTTTAAACCCTATTTTTCACAAATGATCTTTTTCTCTTATGAAAGTAAAACAAAATTTGTAAATTAAAGAGCGATGTTGGGAAAACAAAAATCTGCAACACTCAGGGAACAGTTTAGGAATGGATATGTTTTGGAAAGGAGGAACCTGGGTTGCCAGGTAGAAAATGAATTTCCTGGGATTGGAATGTGAGAGGGAAGGTACCGTAAAGGGCTGTAAAGGAAGGTACTGTAAAGGAACTGTTGCTTGAAGTTAGATCTGACCACACTTCAGTCAGCTGTGGCCCAGAAGTTTGGTGTGCTGACCAACTTCCAACTTTACCTTCACATAGTTTTCCTCATTCCCCCTCAACTTTGGAAGTTTCTGCTTGACTTCTCAGGGAATATTTATTACCAAGGAACACCTGAGCTGAAATAGCTGCAGAAAAGTCTTTCTTCCCAGTGAATGTGGAGACTACCAGTAATTTATAGGAGTTCACCTGGTGTCTATTCTCACTGTGCTGAGACTATCCTATCCTGAACCTTAATATTGTTCCCTTTATCCTCAATTTACTCTAATAACAGATGTTGATTGCTTTCTGAATAGCACAAGGGGCTAGTTTTCAGGTGGTTTGTAAAATTCACTAACTTTGTTTTGGATATTCTTTAATTCGTCATTGCACAGTCCTGCCTCCCCCTTTTTAGAGATCTATCGATACGTGCTTAAGCTATTTATCAATTATTTCCAATAAGGTGAGGTTGTTGGGGCAATTTCAGAACCCAAAACAGGTCATGATGGCCATATATTTGGAACAGGGAGACGGCTTCTGGGAAACAGAAATGTAAAAAAGACTAGAGGTTATTCTAGAGGAAACTATTAATTAATCTTATGTTGAATGCCAGATAACCAAAAAGTCAAGAAAAATAAAATGTTAGGGGCAGGATGTCAGAGAGAATAATTTTTCAGCTGAGAAAAAATGCAAAAGTAGATTTGGAAGACCTGCTATAATACAGCTTTGATCACGGGATAGTGGCAGCAGTTAAAATTGAATCCCTAGGGTAGGGCTCCTGGATTTGCTCTCTTCAGAACTAAAAGGGTGTGGAAAAAATGTAGGAAAGGATGTTAGAGGAGACCAGGTGATAGGCCAATAAATAAGGCTGCATTACTGGCTCACTGTGCAGTGGAGGGGGGTGGGTCAAGAGCCCTCCATCAATGTGGGCTAGAAGACAGGTTCTACTACTCTCTGGTAAGGAATTCCTATGTGCCTCAAGTTTTAAATGTATTTATCTTATTCATGGACCCTATCTATCTATCTATCTATCTTTCTTTCTATCTATCTATCTATCTATTATCTATCCATCCATCTATAAAAGTCCATTATCCAGGTAGACTTGTGTAGTCGATAAGAATGTACAAAAAAATCAAATAAAGCTGAGAATATTTCAGTAGACTCAATAATAATTGCGAGGACACAATTTGAAAGTATCACTTACATCTGGTGTTCATGCCTTCATGTTCTGTAAATCAAATACCTGAACAAAGGTATGGTGCATCCTTATCCACAGTCTGAACCCTTTATATCAGCCTTGACTCTGTATCTTCTTTCTCCTCTGAGATCAGTGGCAATTAATGCAGGAGAAAAATCTGCCCATCAGGGATACGGCTGAGGAAAATGGTTGAACATCAGGATAAAGCCATGGTCATATCTAGAGACGTTGTCAGTTGTGATTAATGGCCTCCAGTGTTTCTCTGTCATTTATGAAAGGCTTTCAAACTATTTTTGGATTAACATAAAAAAAAATTGAATTTAGATACCCTATTCATTTTTTATTTCAGAGTCAGGAATTCAGGGTAAGGGAGATTAACTTTTCTAAGCCACTAGAAGTACAGCAAATTATATAAGCAAAACTGCATTAAAATATTTTAAATTATTTTTTCAAAATATTACACTTTATGGGCCAATTAAATATTCTTAAGTGATTACAAATGACATTAATTCTAGAGAACTACTTGTTAACATCAAATAATTTAAATATGAACATGTATAGGGTCTAATATCTTTATTTTTCAGATGAGACAACTGAAGACAAGAATTTAAATGATTTCCCAGGTATGATTTTGGTCACTAGAAAAGCAGAACTAGAACTCATGGAGTCTTGGCTTCCAATCCTGTACTTTGTTCTACAACTATTGGTGGATTTAGACACAGGCAGTGAGGTTCCAGATCCCATGCCTTGAAACTCCACCTTCTACTGCCGCTTTGAATCCAGCCTGGCTCACTCCAATCTCAGTGCTTCTTTAATTTCACTATAGACTACTTTCCTTTCAATTGTGTAGTAGACTTTCAGCTTGTCTGTAAAAAAAATCAACAAATAAAACACAAATGCAAATTGCCAATAAACTGAATCTGCCATCCCAAATAGACACAACTACTTAAAAGGTTCAAGACATGGAACAAAAATCCCATATTTACAATGCCCTCTTATTTGAAATTAAATTGTTGGTTGGTCTAATGAGCCGTTATACCAGTGCACGAAGGAGTTTCAAAAGTGCACTGCACATGTCATTATAACAAATGACTGGCTCAAATGCTAAACAAGTTCACTGGCTTCAATAAATTGTAACATTTCTCAACTCTTACCTGCACTGGACACACATTACACCAGTATTTATGGAAGAAATGTGATTGGCATCGAAGAATAAGAATTATTTTTAAGTTGAATAGTTATTTTTCCTTTCACAAAGAATACAGATTAATGTTTCATTAAGTATGTATGGAGAAATCTTGCAATGATACTTTAAAAGGCCCAAGAGACGTGGGATAACTTGCCTCTACTCTATCATCAAATGAAAATGAACTGCTAGTTTGGGACCAAGAAAAATAGACCAAGAGAGTTGAATTTTTCACTTTTGAAGGTTTCCAGTTGAAATGTTTTGCAAGCTCATTTGCAGCTGGGTTGCAGCAAGCTCCATCCACATCTGTCTAATGAAACTCATGATGAAAATCTCAGTTGGAAGTTCAGGGAATCAGAGCCATTCATCAAACCTCGTCATAATTATTTAATAAGCAGCATTAAATGTTAAGTCAAGTCTTTAACTCATCAGTTCAGTTATCACAGTTCAGTGCATACAAACATCATTTACAAGGTTTCCTGCTAAATGACAGAGAATACAAATAAACCTCATAAATTAAACTAACCCTCAAAATAATCTTCCCTTGCCTGCCTGCCCTCTGCCTCACCTTTCCTGCACTTAAAAGGGACTTCTCAAATGGACTCCGTCACCAGAAATGTGGGCAGGCGGGGGAGCTCATTTAGCTGGTGTCAATTTCTGTTTATGTGTGTGTGTGTGCACTTTTGAGCCAGCAAAGATTCACATTTTTCCAAGGCTTCAGGTGGCTTGCTCCTTTCAGTCTGGCTGGCTGGTACCTGTGTGCCCATCTCAAAGAGAGGAAATAAGAATTTTTGTGAACACCTGGATCTTCCTTCTTTTTCTCATGATAATCAGCACATATAACCTAAAGGATAGAACCACCTGCAGAGGCAGCACATGAGAGGAAAGGAAAAGGAAATTGTAAAGGGGAGGTGGGGAGGAAAAATGAGAAGCAGTTTTTAAGGTAGAATTTCCCAACTGAGCTCTCAGGACACACTGATGTGCTGTGCTGTTATATGTTGTGAGCCGTGTCACAGGTAATTTGCTACTAATAATAGGGTACATATTTTGTAATTTACTCTTAAAATAGAGTGGATTCAGGATTATTCCTACTATAACATCATTCGCTCACATGGATTCTGTTATGCTTTCTTAGGAGAGGAGAAAGGTTTTGATCACGTTAGTAGAAGGATTTTCATAAAACTTTGTCTCTTTATCTAGGCTGTAGCCCTGGATATGTTGGAGACAGATATCTTATTCCAGTGTATGTGCGTGCGTGGGTGTGTGTGTGTGTGTGTGTGTGTGTGTGTGTAGATGAGAATTTGTTGCCTTGGAAGACTTATAAGGAAGAAGTTAGATGCTCAAAACTTTGCTTGGGTTCCTCACTCCTGTGGTTCCAGTAGAGTAACTGCAGCATGTTTTGACTCTCATTTAGACTGTCAGGGATGCAAGCTTCCACAGCTTTCTCTGGCAGTGGAATAAACAATGGTTGAGGAGTCATGAGATCTATGTTTTCACTGTACTTTCGGTATTTACTAGCTGTGTACCCATCTGCAAGTCTTGATTTTCTTAATTATAATCGAGATGCCAAATTTCTGTTAAATTTTTATTAAATAAGTTCTTAAATAAGAAATTGATTTAAAAAATGCTGTCCAAATCTTAGTGAGAGAATATATCTATATATTCTATATATAGATGCATCTACATATTCTAGATATATAGATCTACATATTCCAGATATAAATATAGATCTATATATTCTAGATATAGATAGATATATAGAATATATATGTGTAATATATTCATGCTTGAGGTAGAAACTAGAAACTTAAGGATTTATAAACTTAAGAATTTCTAATAAAAAGGAAGTATCAAATACTTTAAAACTACACCTAGGGCTTCCCTGGTGGTTCAGTGGTTCAGAGTCTGCCTGCCGATGCAGGGGACGCGGGTTCAAGCCCTGGTCCGGGAAGATCCCACATGCCGCGGAGCAATTGGGCCCGTGAGCCACAACTACTGAGCCTGCGTGTCTGGAGCCTGTGCACCGCAACAAGAGAGGCCGCGACAGTGAGAGGCCCGCGCATAGCGATGAAGAGTGGCCCCCGCTCGCCGCAACTGGAGAAAGCCCTCGCACAGAAACTAAGACCCAACACAGCCAAAAATTAATTAATTAATTAATCAATTAATTAATTTAAAAAATTAAAAAAAAAACTACACCTATTATGATTATCAAATCTTGGGGAGGTATTCCACACAACTGATGCCAATTGAATATTCATGACCTCTCCATGAATGATCATAGTGCATTGAAATAAAATATTAATGTCTTGCATGTAATAGTGGAACTGAAGAATATATTGTATTGAAAATGTACTCTTAGAATTGGTATTCAAAACATTTCAAAGACTTATCAAGCATGTCATACGTTCCTTTGCTTTCTGTGCACTGGTCTCACTGAGTCCCACTGGATTTCCTTTAACTGCTCCCTAGAACAGGATCTCTCTACTCGTAGGGTCTTTTAAATATGCTGTTCCTTCCACCTAATCTGTACTTCCTTTCTAATCCCTTCCAACATACACATCTGGTAAACTTGCAGTTATGTTTCAGATCTCATACCCACTGATCTCCCTGAATAAGTCAGATCTAACCCAACCCCCCCTGTTTTCTGCTGTTACCAACACTATGTTTTCTCCTCTCTTGCATTTATCACAATAGTAAACTTAGACTTGTTTTACTTCAACCATTGATTTTCTCCCCCAGTAGTCTATTATAATTGCTATAATGTCAGAGAGTAAGTCTGCTTTGCTCCTTGCTGTTTTCCCAGAGCCTTACTCAGTACTTAGTATGTTATAGGAGATCAGTGAATGTTGGTGGAAAGGATGGCTTGCTCCTGCTCCTCCAGTGGCTCAGCTGAGGTCATCCAACAGTGCAATGCTTAAGGAGATATTCATCATCCAGTTCATTAAGTTCATGTACATCTATTATGTCTCTGTTTTGTGCCAGACCATGGGATATAGTCATTTAGTTAGAGACAGATCATTATGGTGAAATTGAGATGAGTAGAATTTAAATCAGCAGAGACAAAAATCAGAGGACATTCTACGTAGAAGAGAAACATATCAGAGAGGAGAGTTTTAAAGTATAGTCCTGTGATAATGCTTCAATCACTTTAACAATTCAATTCAAGGGAAGTGATGGAAGTAAGATATATGTAAGAATGTATGTTGAGATGTACGTAAGAATCATATTGTGAACAGTATTCTATACAAATCTAAGATGGTTTGTAGTAATCTTGTAGGCAGTTGACAGCTGTTGGAATTTTGGTCTTGGAATTTTTCATAACTGTATTTGTGATCTTTCTATCCATACTCTCACACACTTGATATGTGATCTCCTATTTAATCCTCATAAGACCCTTTGGGTCTTATAGCTGAGGAATTTGAAATTTAAGGAAGTGAACTAAGTTGATCTAGGTCCCTGTGTAGTAAAGAGTAAAGTTACTCTTTGAACGTATGTAGTCTGCCTCCAGAGCCTACGCCCTTACTTTGAACAAGGAATTAGTAGAAATAATTTCTACAGGAGGACCTGAGGTCTCATCACTTTACACTGCAGAGCAGTTTATGGCCTCTATACACTATCTGGTCACAGATCATAACAGATTTCTGCTTTTGGAAGAATTGTAAATTTAGTTTAATAAATATCAATCTAAAAAGAACATGGTTAACATAAGTTTGTGAAAATAATTTTTTTTTACTTAATCCTTGATTATATTTATTAAAAAAATTTTTAACTTAATTTTTATTTTATATTGAAGTAGAGTTGATTTACAATGTTGTTGTAGTTTCACATGTAAAGAAAAGCAATTCAGTTACTCATATACATATATCCATTCTTTTTCAGATTCTTTTCCCATATAAGTTTTTAGAGAATATTGAGTAGTTCCCTGTGCTATACAGTAGGTCCTTGTTGATTATCTGTTTTATATATAGTAGTGTGTGTATGTTAATCCCAAAGTCCTAACTTATCCCCCCACAACCTTTCCCCTTTGATAACCATAAGTTGGGTTTTGAAGTCAGTGAGTCTGTTTCTGTTTTGTAAATAACTTCACTTGTATCATTTTTTTTAGATTTCACATATAAGTGAGATCACATATTTGTCTTTCTCTGTCTTACTTCACTTAGTATGATAATCTCTAGGTCCACCCATGTTGCTGCAAATGGCATTATTTCATTCTTTTTAATGGCTGGGTAATATTCCACTGTATATATTACCATATCTTCTTTATCCATTCATCTGTTGATGGACATTTAGGTTGCTTCCATGTCTTGGCTATTGTAAATAGTGCTGCAATGAATATTGGGTGCATGTGTCTTTCCAAATTATGGTTTTCTCCATATATATGCCTAACTAACTATTTTTAGTTTTTTAAGGAAACTCCATACAGTTCTTAAAAATGGTTTACAATTCTACCAACAGTGTTGGAGGATTCCCTTTTCTCCACATGTTCTCCAGCATTTATTGTTTGTAGACTTGTTGATGATGGCCATTCTGACAGGTGTGAAGTGACACCTCATTGTAGTTTTGATTTGCATTTTTCTAATAATTAGCAATATTGATCATCTTTTCATGTGCCTCTTGGCTACCTGTATGTCTTCTTTGGAGAAATGTCTATTTAGATCTTCTGTCCATTTTTTGATTGAGTTGTTTTCTTTTTTTTTGATATTGAGCTGCATGAGCTTTTTTATATTTTGGAGATAAATCACTTCTCAGTTGCTTTGTTGGCAAATATTTTCTCCCATTCTGTGGTTTGTCTTTTCATTTTGTTTCTGGTTTCCTTTGCTCTGTAAAAGCTTTTAAGTTTAATTAGGTCCCATTTGTTTATTTTTGTTTTTATTTTTATTACTCTAAGAGGTGGATCCAAAAAGATATTGCTGTGATTTTTGTCAAAGAATGCCCCACTTATGTTTTCCTATAAGAGTTTTATAGTGTCTGGCCTTACATTTAGGTCTTTAATCCATTTTGAGTTTATGTTTTTGTATGGTGTTAGGAAGTGTTCTAATTTCATTCTTTTACATGTAGCTGTCCAGTTTGCCCAACACCACTTATTGACGAGGCTGTCTTTTCTCCATTGTATATTCTTGCCTCCTTTACCAAAGATAAGGTGACCAAATGTGTGTGGATTTATCTCTGGGCTTTCTCTCCTGTTCCATTGATCTATATTTCTGTTTTTGGGCCAGTGCCATACTGTCTTGATTACTGTAGTTTTGTAGTATAGTCTGAAGTCAGGGATCCTGATTCCTCCAGCTCCATTTTTCTTTCTCAAGATTGTTTTGGCTATTTAGGGTCTTTTGTGTTTCCATACAAATTGTGCAATTTTTTGTTCTAGTTCTGTGAAAAATGCCATTGGTAGTTTGATAGGGATTGCATTAAAACTGTAGATTACTTTGGGTAGTATAGTCATTTTCATAATGTTTATTCTTCCAATCCAGGAACATGGTATAACTCTCCATCTCTTAGTATCATTTTAATTACTTTCATCAGTGACTTATAGTTTTCTGCATATAGGTCTTTTGTCTCCTTAGATGGGTTTATTCCTAGGTATTTTATTCATTCTGTTGCAATGGTAAATGGGAGTGTTTCCTTAATTTCTCTTTCAGATTTTTCATCATTAGTGTATAGGAATGCAAGAGATTTCTGTGCATTAATTTTGTATCCTACTACTTTACCAAATTCATTGATTAGCTCTAGTAGTTTTCTGGTAGCATCTTTAGGATTCTCTATGTATAGTATCATGTCATCTGCAAACAGGGACAGTTTTACTTCTTCTTTTCCAATTTGGATTCCTTTTATTTCTTTTTCTTCTCTGATTGATGTGGCTAAAACTTCTAAAACTATGTTGAGTGAAAGTGGTGAGAGTGGGCATCCTTGTCTTGTTCCGGATTTTAGAGGAAATTGCTTCAGTTTTTCACCATTGAGAACGATGTTGGCTGTGGGTTTGTTATATATGGCCTTTATTATGTTGAGGTAGGTTCCCTCTATGCCTACTTTCTGGAGAGTTTTTTTTATCATAAATAGGTGTTGAATTTTGTCAAAAACTTTTCTGCTTATAATGAGATTATCATATGGTTTTTATCCTTCAGTTTGTTAATATGGTGTATCACATTGATTGATTTGTGTATATTGATGAATCCTTGCATTCCTGGGAGAAACCACACTGGATCATGGTGTATGATCCTTTTAATGTGCTGTTGGATTCTGTTTGCTAGTATTATTGTTGGGGAATTTTGCATCAGTGATGTTGGTCTGTAGTTTTCTTTTTTTGTGACAACATTCCCTGGTTTTGGTATCAGGGTGATGGTGGCCTCGTAGAATGGGTTTGGGAGTGTTCCTCCCTCTGATATATTTTGGAAGAGTTTGAGAAGGATAGTTGTTAGCTCTTCTCTAAATGTTCGATAGAATTCGCCTCTGAAGCCATCTGGTCCTGGGCTATTGTCTGTTGGACGATTTTTAATCACAGTTTCAATTTCAGTGCTTGTGATTGGTCTGCTTATATTTTCTATTTCTTCCTGGTTCAGTCTCAGAAGGTTGTGCTTTTCTAAGAATTTGTCCATTATTTCCAAGTTGTCCATTTTATTGGCATATACTTGCTTGTAGCAATCTCACATGATTCTTTGTATTTCTGAAATGTCAGTTGTTACTTCTCCTTTTTCACTTCTAATTCTGTTGATTTGAGTCTTCTCCCTTTTTTTCCTTGATGGGTCTGCCTAGTGGTTTATCAATTTTGTTTATGTTCTCAAAGAAACTGCTTTTAGTTTTATTGATCTTTGCTATTGTTTCCTTCATTTCTTTCTCATTTGTTTCTGATCTGATCTTTATGATTACTTTCCTTCTACTAACTTTGGGTTTTTTTGTTGTTCTTCTTTCTCTAACTACTTTAGCTGTAAGGTTAGGTTGTTTATTTGAGTTTTTTCTTGTTTCTTGAGGGAGGATTGTATTGTTATAAACTTCTCTCTCTCTGAATCCCATAGGTTTTGGTTCATCGTGTTTTTATTGTCATTTGTTTCTAGGTATTTTTTGATTTCTTCTTTGATTTCTTCAGTGATCTTTTGGTTGTTCAGTAATATATTGTTTAGCTTCCACGTGTTTGTATTTTTTACAGTTTATTTTCCTGTAATTGATATGTAGTCTCCTAGTGTTGTGCTCAGAAAAGATACTTGATACAATTTCAATTTCCTTAAATTTACCAAGGCTTGATTTGTGACCCAAGATATGATCTATCCTGGAGAATGTTCCATGAACACTTGAGAAGAAAGTGTATTCTGCTGTTTTAGGATGGAATTTCCTATAAATATCAGTTAAGGTCATCTTGTCTAATGTCTCATTTAAAGCTTGTGTTTCCTTATTTATTTTCATTTTGGATGATCTGTCCATTGCTGAAAGTGGGTGTTAAAGTCCCCTACTATTATTTTGTTACTGTCTATTTTCCCTTTTAAGGCTGTTAGCATTTGCCTTATGTTTTGAGGTGCTGCTATGTTTTGGGTGCATATATATTTACAATTGTTGTATCTTCTTCTTGGATTGATCCCTTGATCATTATGTAGTGTCCTTCTTTGTCTCTTTTAATAGTCTTTATTTTAAAGTCCATTTTCTCTGATATGAGAATTGCTACTCCAGCTTTCTTTTGATTTCCATTTGCATGGAATATCTTTTTCCATCCTCTCACTTTCAGTCTGTATATTTCCCTGGGTGTGAAGTGGGTCTCTTGTAGACAGCATATATACGGATCTTGTTTTTGTATGCATTCAGCCAATCTATGTCTTTTGATTGGAGCATTTAAGCCATTTACATTTAAGATAATTATTCATATGTATGTTCCTATTACTATTTTCTTAATTGTTTTGGGTTTGTTTTTGTAGATCTTTTCCTTCTCTTGTGTTTCCTGCCTAGAGAATTTCTATTAGCATTTGTTGTAAAGCTGGTTTGGTGGTGCTGAATTCTCTTAACTTTTGCTTGTCGGTAAATGTTTTAATTTCTCTGTTGAATCTGAAAGAGATCCTTGCTGGGTAGAGTAATCTTGGTTGTAGGTTTTTCCTTTTTATCACTTTAAATATGTCCTGCCAATCCCTTCTGACTTGCAGAGTTTCTGCTGAAAGTTCAGCTGTTAACCTTATGGGGATTCCCTTCTATGTTATTTGTTGCATTTCTCTTGCTGCTTTTAATTTTGTTTCTTTGTATTTAATTTTTGATAGTTTGATTAATAGATGTCTTGGCATGTTTCTCCTTGGATATATCCTGTATGGGACTGTCTGCACTTCCTGGACTTGATTGACTATCCTCTTTCCCATATTAGGGAAGTTTTTAACTAAAATCTCTTCAAATATTTTCTCAGTCCCTTTGTTTTTGTCTTTTCTTCTGGGATCCCTGTAAGTCGAATGTTTGTGCATTTAATGTTGTCCCAGAGGTCTCTGAGACTGTCCTCAATTCTTTTCATTCTTTTTCTTTATTCTGCTCTGCAGTAGTTATTTCCACTATTTTATCTTCCTGGTCACTTATCCGTTCTTCTTCCTCAGTTATTCTGCCATTGATTCCTTCTAGAGAATTTTAAATTTCATTTCTTGTGTTGTTCATTCTTGTTTGTTTGCTCTTTAGTTGTTCTAAGTCCTTGTTAAACGTTTCTCATATTTTCTCCAATTTATTTCCAAAATTTTGGATCATCTTTACTATCATTACTCTTAATTCTTTTTCAGGTAGACTGCCTATTTCCTCTTTATTTGTTTGGTCTGGTGGGATTTTACCTTGCTCCTTCATCTGCTGCATATTTCTCTGTCTTCTCATTTTGCTTAACTTACTGTGTTTGGGGTTTCCTTTTCGCAGGCTGCAGGTTCGTAGTTCCCATTGTTTTTGTTGTGTGCCCCCAGTGGCTAAGGTTTCTTCAGTGGGTTGTGTATGCTTCCTGGTCGAGGGGACTGTTGCCTGTGTTCTGGTGGATGAGGCTGGATATTGTCTTTCTGGTGGGCAGGTCTGCATCTGGGGGTGCGCTTTGGGGTGTTGGCATGGGGTGTCCAGCACTAGAACTTGTTGGCCTTTGGGTGTAGATGGGTCTCAACTTTGAGATGGAGATCTCAGGGAGAGCTCTCCCTAAATGATATTATGTGGGGCCTGGAGGTCTCTGGTGGTCCTATGTCCTGAACTCAGCTCTCCCACCTCAGAGGCTCAGGCCTGATACTAGTCCAGAGCACCAAGAACCTGTCAGTCACACAGCTCAGAAGAAAAGGGAGGAAAAAAGAAAGAAAAATAATAATAATAAAAAAAGAAAATTATTAAAAGAAAAAAAAATTTAAATTATTACAATAAAATAGTAATTAAAAAAAAAGAAGAGAGCAACCAAAGAAATAAAGAAATCCACCAGTCATAACAAGCGCTAAGCACTATACTAAGATAAAAATAACAATCAGAAACAAATCAGTCACAGAAAGCAAACCCCAAGTCTATAGTTGCTCCCAAAGTCCACTGCCTCAGTTTTGGTTTGATTCGTTGTCTATGCAGATATTCCACAGATGTAGGGTACCTCAAGTTGATTGTGTAGATTTAATCTGCTGCTCCTGAGGTTGCATGGAGAAATTTCACTTTCTCTTCTTTGTTCACACAGTTCCTGGGGTTCAGCTTTGGCTTTGGCCCCACCTTTGTGTGTAGGTTGCCCTCAGGCTTCTGTTCCTGCCCAAAAAATGTGGGGTTAAAGGAGCAGCTGATTAGGGGGTCTCTGTCTCACTCATGCCAGTGGGAGGGAGGGGTACAGTAGTTATAATTGTAATGCAGGGCGAGCCTGCACTGGCAGAGGCCTGAGTGATGTTGCAACAGCCCGAGGCATGACATTTGTTCTCCCAGGGTGCTGTCCCTGGATCATGGGACCCTGGCAGTGGCAGGCTTTACAGGCTTCTGGCGGTGGGGGGGCTCGTGGATAGTGACTTGTGCTTGCACACAGGATTCTTCGTGGCTACAGCAGCTGCCTTAGCGTTTCATGCCCATCTCTGGTGTTCAAGCTGATATCCACAGCTCACGCCCGTCTCTGGAGCTCATTCAGGTAGTGTTCTGCCTTCTGTGGGTAGACAGGGAAGGAATCCTCTCTCCTCATACACCCTGAAACAATGGTCTCTTGCCTCTTAGGTAGGTCCAGAATTTTTCCTGGACTCCCTCCCCGCTAGCTGTGGCACACTAGCCCCCTTCAGGCTGTGTTTACGCAGCCAACCCCAGTACTCTCCCTGGGATATGACCTCCAAAGCTGGAGCCTCAGCTCCCAGCTCCCACCTGCCCTGGCAGGTGAGCAGACAAGCCTCTCAGGCTGGTGAGTGCTGGTCAGCACTGATCCTCTATGCGGGAATCTCTCCGCTTTGCCCTCTGCAAACCTGTTGCTGTGCTCTCCTCTGTGGTTCTGAAGATTCCCCCCTGCCCGCCCCCTGTTTCCACCAGTGAAGGGGCTTCCTAGTGTGTGGAAACTTTTCCTCCCTCACAGCTCCCTCCTAGAGGTGCAGGTCCCATCCCTATTCATTTGTCTCTGTTTTTTCTTTTTTCTTTTGCCCTACCCAGGTATGTGGGGATTTTCTTGCCTTTTGGGAAGTCTGAGGTCTTCTGCCAGTATTCAGTAGGTGTTCTGTAGGAGTTGTTCCACCTGTAGATGTATTTTTGATGTATTTTTCGGGGGAAAGGTGATCTCCACATCTTAGTCCTCTGCCATTTTGAAAGTTCCCCCTGGTTATTATCTCTTTAAATATTTTCTCAGGCCCTTCTCTCTCCCTTCTTCTGGGACCCCTATAATGTGAATATTGGTGCATTTAATGTCCCAGAGGTCCCTTTGACTGTTCTCATTCCTTATCATTTTTTTTCTTAATTCTGTTCTGTGTCAGTTATTTCCACCAATCTGTCTTCCAGCTCACTTATTTCTTCTTCTGCCTCATTTTTTTTTCTACTACTGATTCTTTCTAGTGTATTTTTCACTTCAGTTATTGGTTTGCTCATCTCTACCTTTGAGCTGCTGCAACCACCCTGGACCTTCTGGTAGAAGAGTTGGCCCCACATTCCAGCATAAGCAACTCTGGGCTGGAAAGGGGAAGTCCAGGAATTCTGCTATTTTGGATTTGGGGATAGCATTTTGAGACCAGTGGAGCCAGGTAGAGGAAAAGGTCTTGGGCCTTGTCTAAGCTAAGGGAACCCACACCACTGGCCTTTCCTTCCCTGGCCTCCTAAGTTTTCTCACACTATGGGAAGAGGCAACACCCTGGCCCCAAGGCTTGTGGGCTAGGGTCTCGAACCAAAGGGAACAATGACAGGTTGTCTGAGAGCCATCTCAGACCTGTTACATCCCACCTGGCTCCAGCCTCCTCACCCATGTTCTTTCACAGCATTTGCTGGAATGGTATAAAGAGCTGGTGTTTGAGGGCTTAATAAATCCTCACTGACTATTTAGCAATAATGCCTCTCATCAGGGTTGCAAAAAAAGAAAAAAATCTCCTAGATCTTTGGTAAACATTTCTTTTAACTTCTCTGTCTGTGCCTCTATTCTTTTTCTGAGATCTTGGATCATCTTTACTGACATTACTCTGAACTCTTTTGCAGGCAGATTACTTATCTTTACTACACTTAGTTGTTCTTCTAGGGTTTTATCTTGTTCTTTCATCTGGAAAATATTTCTCTACCGTCTCCTTTTGTCTAACTTTCTGTTTTTGTGGTCTTCATCCCACAGGCTGCAGTGTTGTAGTTCTTCTTGCTTCTGGTGTCTGCCCCCTAGTGGGTGAGGTTGGTCCAGAGACTTGTGCAGGCTTCTTGGTGGAAGGGATTGGTCCCTACCCACTTGTGGGTGGAGCTGGGTCTTGTCCCTATGGTAGGCAGGTCCATGTCAAGGGTGTGGTTTAGAAGGCTGTGTGCTCAGGATGACTTTAGGCAGCCTGTCTGCTGATGGTGGGGCTGTTTTGCCACACTGTTGTTTGTTTGACCTGAGGCATCCCAGCACAGGAGCCTGAAGGTTGTTGGGAGAGACCAGGTCTCAGTGCCAAAATGGTGACCTCCAGGAGAGCTCACACCCATGAATATTCCCTGGGGCCTCTGCCCCCAGTGTCCTTGACCCCACAGTGAGCTACAGCCAACCCCCACCTCCCCAGGATACCCTCAAGACTTGCAGGTAGTTCTGGCCCAGACTCTTATGGAGTTACTGCTTTGCCCTGGGTCCCAGTGCACGTGAAATCTTGTGTGAACCCTCCAAGAGTGGAGTCTCTTTCCCTCAGTCCTGTGGAGCTCCTGCACTGAAGCCCTGCTGGCCTTCAGTTCCAAATGCTCTGGGGGCATATTGCTAAAGTACCCCTCCTACCATCTTGTGTGGCTTCTTCTTTGTCTTTGGGTCTAGAATATCTTTTTTGGTAGGCTTCAGTCTTTTTTGTCAATGGTTATTCAGCAGTTAGTTGTGATTTTAATGTTTTCATGAGAGGAGGTGAGCTCAAGTCCTTCTAATCCACCATCTTGTCTCTTCCCGTGTCATGAAAATTATTGTTTGGCCATACAAGAAAAAAAAAAAAAAAAGACAGCAGACATTACTGGCTTAGGAATTATTAACACTTGTCCTAACTCTGTTGCCATAATTAATATCTATTGGACCTTGGGCAAGTCACTGTTCTTTGGCCTACTACTTACTCACCCATAAAAATGTCAAGTTCAATGAGAGTATCTCTAAGATCCTATATTACACTCCTTTTGTGTTTCACTACAAATCTTCTTGGTCTCAACTCTAACTCCAGCCTCTGCTACAGAGGCACACGGGCTTTGATCAGATTCAGGCAGGTGTAACTCCTTGGGGTCATGCTGAGTACCTCTCCCTTCCTACCTTAGGTTTTTGTTTACACTAGAACATGCTTGCAGGACCCTGCCTGGCATTTAGTATGCACAACATGGAAGTCACCTTTTATTCCTTTGAAGATGATTCTGAATGTAATTCACAGGCTCCCCCATGGCTCCTGCAGGACTGAGAGTGAGTAGGTGGCCCTGTGATGGCCAACTTACTCCATTCATGTTCATTCCCTCTCTCTCTCATTCCCCATACACTACCCTCATACAAGCCTTTGTCTTAGGTTCTGGTTTGGGGGACATTGCACAGGCTGAGAGGCTGCTTCCCCAATCAGGGTTGTTAACTCTACAATCTAGCAGAAATGACTATAAACATCTCCGTGGTGGGTCTGAAATGGCTAAATGAATTCCTGAGAGCCTTTCCAGACTTTCAGTGAAACTTGTGAAAGTTGCTAAAATAATTATTAGATACCCTTTTAGTAAGACTTAATTTTTTAGGAAAGTTAGGGAGGATGCAAAATTGTTAAAAGGATTATTATAATAACCATCAGCAATGACAATGTAACTTTCTAAATTCAGTTAGGAGTAGATTCTGAACTCATTATCCTATTTCCAAGGATTTGTAATCTTTTGTAAAAAATCTTACATCAAAGAAATTTATATATTTGTATCATTTTCTTAAAGATTATTTCCCAAAAACTGTATACTAGTGTGAGATTTCAGAAGCAAATATTCAAAACCTAGTGAAACCTTTGATGAAGTGGTGATGAAGTTAACTTGGAGAACATGTGAAAAGGAGAGGGAATGAATCGGCTTAGGAGAACATGGGAAGAAGATAGAAGAAATGTGATTCTTTTCACGGATCTGGGATTCCTTAAGACAAATCCTGTTTTTTTTGGAGGCATCATCAACTTTATTAAATTGCTGTTATCTCCAAATACCAGATAAAAACATCCTCATATGTAAGCCCTCAAATACATTTCACAGCAAAGCAGGGAAGTAGAAATAGCATTTTCATTGCATGACATTAAGTTCATGAACCTCTGTTTACTCATCCATAAAATGGTCTTGGATTACTAAGAGTTCTTCTGACTCTCCAATCAAAGAACCAGATGCTAGAAAATAGAAGTCTATGAGCTCAGATAGCACTGCTCTATCTGCTATTGGTGTTTTCAGATGACACATTTCTTTCTTGGTACTTGCATAACCTTTGATTACCAGATCAAACCAGATTCTCCTGATTATCCATTCTTGCAGTTTGTGAGGTTATTTTGAAGATTACACGAAACACATAAAATAATGACTCACTCACAGAGAACCTTGTGAATTTTAGCTTTAAACATCCATTGTATGATAAAATATAAATGGCAACTGTCTAAAGTATTCTTTTATAATGAAGATGGGCAGTAAAGTAGAATTATCTAATTGTCAAAATTATTGGCTCAATAAACAAAATTGCTGCTGTAAGTTATTTGAAAAAGCTCAGAATGTTTTTAGTTGATGATAAACTCGGCAAGACTTAAGAGTATGATACAGAGGGCAAAGTGGTCATTTCATTGCACATTTTTCCCTTCATGGCATAGTATTGATGATTAACCACAGTTCATCAAAGGCCCACAACAGGCATTACTATAGATATATTATATGTAATCCCACAACAACCTTATAAGGTCATTCTTACTGTTATCCTGTTGATAGAGAAAATGAAGTGAGACAGCGGGAGGTTAAGTAACTTGCCCAAAGTAACTACCAAGTGTGGGAGATTGGATTTCAACCTTAGCAGTCTGGGTTTAGGATAGGTATACTCAATGAATATTCTATACTAACTCTAAAGTTGGCCAAATGGAATTTATAAGCCTACACTAGTGAGAGGGACACGTTACTGCTCAATAAGCAATCAAACTTCAAGCCGCATTTCCAACCCTATCTTCTATTACTTTCTAGCCCCACTCCATGTTCCAAGAAGCAAAAGTTTAACAATTTTGCATGTACCATTCTCAATGTATATCTTTCCAGGACATTGCCTCAAGTATCCCTTGTATTTGTTCTGCTTAATCAAAGTATACCTATTCTTCAACACCTGCCACCAGGCCAGGTTTTTTCAAAAAGTTTTCTCAAAGTGTTTTAGCCAAAACAGTCCTCTCTCCCCACTGAACTAATTCTGCATTTTCTGTTTCTACTGATCATATTTTTTAAAGCATTCTACGGGTTTTAGTTTCTAATAAGGTAAATAACATTTGCTACAACCCATGCAAACAAAAAGCTCTTTGGGTCCATTTTTTTTTTTTTTTTTAACAGAGTAAAGAGTTCTTAAACCAAAAAGTGAAAAAAAAAGCACTGTCAATAAGTTTTAGCCCCATGATTGGTCCATTTCTTGCTATGACTTTATAAGAAGTTACTGTTATGGAATTTTAAGCACTTATATAAGTTCCTGGCTGGTTTTTGGTAACCTGAGGGATTTTGACCAAAGTTAGCTGGTTTTTGGTGACCCAAGGGATTTTGACCAAATTTAGCTTGTTTTCTCCTTGTTTTTTTGGTCTGTCATTCCCCTGCTCTTTTTTTCTCTATTCTTTTTTCCTTTTTCTCATTCTTCTTTTTTCATATTTCCCTGTATTATTTTACTAATTCTCCCTTTTTCTGTATTCTTTTGTTTTTCTTTTTCTCACTTTTTTCTTTATTTTTAATTGATTATCTTTTTAGAGTAGTTTTAGTTTAACAGCAAAATTTCCTTATTTTTCTTCACATTTTGTAATTTTTTTCTTTATTGCTCTTTTCCTTTTCTCACTTTTCCTTTATTCTTTCCCTCATATTTTTAGTTTGTTAATATTTATTTTTATTTTTGTCTGGTATTATGTTTTGATACCATTTTAATGATCAATTCATCAGATGGACTTTGGATCTGATTTTCTTTTGAGGTCATTTGGAGCAAGCTTCTCTCCAGCTTTTCTCAATTTTAAGCTGATCTTGGGACAACTCACCTGGAGGAAGGATATTTGTAAACTGTCATGGTGTTCTCTCAAAACTATCCAAATTAAGAGGATGTGATATCTCCTTGGCCTTCAAAAACACTGTCTCCAAAATAACTGCTGGTCTTAAGCACTAAAGGACTGCCAGGAGCCTCCTGGAAAATGAAAAGAGTCAAAGCCAGCCCTACCTGTGACCAGACACTTGGCTCACACCTGGGTGACACATAAGAGACTGGACTATTTTTCCTGGTGCACATCTCCCCTTCCCTGCTCTTCTGTGTCTTTTCTTCTATGTTTGTACTGGAGGGGAGATGGCTCTTAACTTTATTTCCAAATCCTGTGGTAAAATAGATGCTCCAGAAAGATGTCCCATGAATATTCTGCTGTTTTGCATCCTACCTGCACAGAACTGGGGCTGTTCATACTCCAGTTTGGTAAACATGTAGTAATATAGTATTTGGAGTTAATTAGAAAAAAAACTAAATAAAAAAATTGTTACAGGGGATTATCACTGTAATCTCCAACAGCAACAAATTACCAAAAGTGATCCCTGATGGATATTTACAAAGGGTATTAAAAGTGATTCAGAAGGATCCATATTGTGGAGTGGACATGCAGAAATTATACATTAGCTTCCTACACAAAATCCCCTAACATTCTTGGAAGGACAAATGGGAACTTTTGATCCTGTTGACCTGTGTGAATTATGGCCAAGAGGTCCACAATAGGATAACAAAGTTCTATGAACCAGACTACCAGGAGTCAGAAAAATGACATGGATGTGGGCCCCCATAGCACCTGAGGAGGTCACTTTGATGTGTGACCAACTTTCCTGACTGTATAATGCAAGAGTTGGGCCATTGCACTGTGATTCTTTTCTTTTTATAATAATGGCATGGAACAGTCACTCCAAGAGGTCTAACTCAGGCATGAGCTGTTCAGCCAGTCTGAGGTTCCAGGGTGTTCCCAGAGTGAGGATTTATGACAAGAGACAGGAGCCCAGAGGGATGGAAGGAATGGTATGAAAGGTGGCTTTTAAAATCAAGTTATAGGTTCCTAAGCACCAGGTAATTCCATTTTAGGCAGTAAACTTATGATTTCAGAAATCAAGCGGAGACTTTGCATGGGAGCCTAAGGATCATCCCAGAAGACCCACAGGTATTGATAGTCCTCAACCCACACCCACTATGGGCACTCCTTTATTCATCATCTTGAAATTATATATTATTTTGCATTATTCTAAATGTATTTTATAAGTTTTATCATCTCCCCTCACTTGGATAAAAAAAAAATCATTGGGTTTAGAACAAAGATTTATTCATCTTTTATGTCCAAAGCCTTGCATATCTGGATAAATATTTAGGCTGAATTAATAAGTATTGATAAGTTGATGATACTACCAAATCAAAGATTCAATAGTTATTAAGGACTTGGGCTGGTCTCTGAAGACTGAATTAATTTAAATACATATAGGATGAGGAATGGAGATGCAATATGATTAAAGGCAATGAGGATGGACATAAAATGGAGGAGCTGGGGTAGGGGGTTTGGGCATGAAGTTCAATGAACAGGTTTGCACCTGAGGGAGAAGGAGCACACCAATAAGTAAAATTTATTCAGACTTTGTAAGTCTTATTATGATATTGATATTTGGGGAGGGTACATGGAGGATGATGTGGTCTATTGTGTTTCACTCTCACAGGCATCATTTGAAGATGTGAAGAACATCATTATATCAATATTTATGTATTGAGGTACACTAAAACAACTACAAAACATGCTGAGGTTAAATAGAGTTGAAGGAAGAGTATACTACTTTGAAGTGTGTTCTGGTTTCTATTGTAGCATAGAAAAATACCCCCCAAACTTAGTAGCTTAAAACAACAACTTATTTTTCACCATTGTTTGAATTGACTGGGCTCAGCTGTGAGGCTATTATGTGGGATCTCATGTAGTTGTCATCAAATGGTGGCTGGGCCTGGAGTTGTCTGAAGATTTGACTCAGCTAAGCACCCAAGATGGTTCACTCATGGAACTGTCAGTTGATTCTGGCTGTCAGCTGAGAGCTCAACTAGACTTCCAGCTGGAGAGTTTACATCTGATCTCTCTTGGCAACCTGGCCTTCATTATAATGGCTAGGTTCCCAGAAGAAGAGTCAAAATGTGAGAGACCCAAGATATTCAGATAGAAGCCACAAGAAATCTTATGACCTACCACTGGAATTCTTAAAACATCACTTCTACTGTACTCTATTGGTCAAGGCAAGTCACTAAGGACAGTATAGACTTAAATAATAGGGGTTAGGCTTCTTTGGATGTGGAAGGAACATGCATTTATGGGGAAGGAAGGAATTGATGGTGGCCATCTTAGACTATCTATTACAGAGACTTTTAAAAGCCATTCATTACTGAATAATTTATTTGTCATTTTTTGATTTAACAAGTATTTCCTAATCACCTATTATGTTCCAGGAATTGTAATAGCAATATTGCAGTAAACAAAGTAAAGGTTTTGACTTTAATAGATGTGATGTTTAATTTTATGACAACTTGACTGACCAGAGTGTCCCAGTTAAGCATTATTTCTGGCTACGTCTGTTTCTGGATGAGATTAGCATTTGAATCTGTGGACTTAGTAACATAGATTGTCCATCTCTGTGTGAGTGGACATCATACAATCTGTTAAGAACAAAAGCAAAGGAGGAAGGAATTTACTCTTTTTATCTTCTTGCCTGATTTCTTAAGCTGGGATACTAATTTCCTCCCGCCCTTGGAGCACCTGGTTCTCAGGTTTGCAGACCAGGACTTGAATCTATCTATACCATCAGTTTCCCTGGTTCTCAGGCCTTTATAGAAACTGAATTACACCATAGGCTTTCTTGGATCTCCAACTTGCAAACAGCAGATCAGGGGACTTCTCAGCCTCCATAATTGCATACGCCAATTCATTATAATAAATCATATATGATTGTTTCTGCTTCTCTGAAGAACCTTAATTATATGTAATATATATAATTATGTGTGTGTGTGTGTGTGTGTGTCTGTGTGTGTGTGTCAAGGAATGATGAGTGCTATGAAAACAAAATATAGAGAGTAATGGGGTATTAATTTAGAGGGAATTATCAAGAACACCTCTCTTGGGAGGTAAAAGTAGAATGGAGCCTTGGCTGAAGTGAGGGATATAGCTTTCATGTAGAGACTAGACGATGGGGCTAGAATGAGTGGAGGGGAGATCAGGGGCTAGAGTGGGAATAAACAGTATGGTTAGGAGATTTGTAGTGGTCCAAGGAAGAGTTGATGGTGGCTTGGTCTAGAATATTGGTAATGAAAATCCTAATATAAGTTCAATTATACTATGAAGTTAAAGCCAACAGGATTTGTTGATAGATTGGTTTTAGGAGACAAGTCAAAGATGACTCCAAGGTTTTGGTCCTGAGTGAATGATGGACTTTTCTGAGACTGAGAATTGCTGAGAGAAACAGGTTTGTAGTAATAGAAATCAATTGATTGATTTTTTTTCTTTTTACTTTATGTACAGTGAAATGCAAAAATCTTAAGTGTACATTTACTGAGTTTTGACAATTGCATACATTTGTGTAATACAAACTCCTATCAAAACATTGACCATGACCATCTCCAGAGAAGTTGTTCTCATCCTTCTTCTAGTCCATTCCATCCCACCTCCAGAAACAATCATGTAAAAAAATTTTTCCTCCCACTATAGGCTCCTTTTGCCTGTACTAAATCTTCATATTAATGAAATTGTATAATTCTGCTTACTTAGGAAAACGTGAGTGATTTTTGAAATATGTTCAATATCTTTATTAAATATCTATGTGAAGATTCCACATAGACAGGATCAACTAGAATTGGCCAGTAAGGTACCTTATTGATGAAAGTAGTAGATAAGTTATAAGTGAGAATGTAGGTGAGGAGCCCTGCTAGAAGTGAGCTTTGAGTATAGTTTTCAAAGAGGTGGTGCTTTTAATTAGTAGATTATTTGGGAAATGACACAAGGGTGATAACTGTTTACTTTGTCAGGAATCCTTTTAAGAGAGAGCAAAAATTTGGGTAAGCTTTCAGTGACAGGTCTTATAAAAAAATGCTGAGGAGACTGAATTAAAGCTATTAGACAATGTCATTAAATACACAAAATACTGTTTGGGAAACTTATTCCTGCAAGCTTCTATTCTAGCATCGATTTGATAATTTCAGGATAGTGGTGGAGAAACAAATTCAATACATGGAACTTTGCCCTTTCAATAAGGCCTGTAAAATCATGATGAGAGGCTGAAGTTTGACAGCATCCTTGTAGTGTAAAACAACTCGCAATTTTTAATCACTTGCTTTGGGTAAAACAGTGACTAACTGACTCAGAAGAAGAGACGATTGTTATTTGTTGCAGTTTGTGGGTGGTCTGTCTGCTTGGCACACTCAAACTGACTGGAGTTCTGAAAATAAGCCAGAAAATTCCCTTTTCAGAGGGAATTGGAGAATGGGTCCTAATCCTAGAACTGACATCACAGTGGGTACAACTTTGTTCTTTTCTCTTAAAATATACCACACCAAAGAAAGTCCATTTAAGAATACAGACAGTTGCCTATAGGGAGTGATTTGATGGGGACTGGAAAACTCTGCATGCCCAACATATTTCCTCCTCCTTGACATCTGTTGTGTTTACATTGGCGTGTGAAGGCTTTGGGGATTCTGAAAGTCTCTGCTGCCTCTGTAAATACCTTTGGGAGGACAAATTATTAAGCTCTCATCAGCTGTTTTATTGTTTTGTTTTCCATTTACCTAAGGACAAAGCCCTGTGGGAACAGGACAGAGAAGGGAAGTGGTAATACTAAGAAGGGGAAAGAATCTTGAATTGGGGAGCTGTTTATAAGGGAGATATTATTGACTTCATTTCACCAAGGCCTGGATCTGTCTATAGCACTGCACTGGGGTCCCCTTCTGAGGCTGTTCACTTTTCCCACTCCCCCCCTTTAATGTGCTTCAGGCTGTATCTCTTAGCCATTATCTGAAGCACTTATGCATACACATCCATCAGGAAGTGTCCCCTTCTTTCTTTTGCCCTCTTTCTGTCCTTTGGCTCACCTTCTTTCTTCTCCATTTAGAAATGTTGACAAGGCATTGTTTGCTGCTGACTAGTTTGGTTTTTAAGTTTAGTTATTAAGCAGTCCTTTTGTTGCTATTGTTGTTTTCTGCAGCACTGGATCTTAATAGCTGCTGAACTGCAAATAATGAAAAAAGCAAACAGCTAGAAAGAGGAAATGTTGAAAGGTAATATTTCCCAAATAATGACACCTGAGCTGGCAGAGCAGGAGGCTTTTCAGTAATATGGATTACACAGGCGATAACTGTTACAATCTTTGAGGCTGGAATTCCATTAGTGGCAATGGGGAATTAGGGAGTTTATGTGTTTGTTATCTTTCATAGAGAAAACTGAGGAATTGTAATAGCACTGGTTTGCTATATCTTTGAGGCATTCATTGGCTTTAGTAGAGAGACATGTTTAAGTGAAGAATGGTACTGGAAAAAGAGGGCAAAATTTATGGTGTATTTGGCTCATGGAGAAAAGTGATGATAAGGATGTTTATAAAGATGATAATGGTGGTAATACCTCACATCTTATACATTCCCCCATTTGACTATGATTAAAGACAAATAGGTGAATATAGAGAATGAAAGTAGGTCTTAATCAATTTAAGAATTATGTTTCTATTCAGCCTTCTCCCTCAAAACTTTATTTTTATGATCATGAATAATAAACAGTTTTGGGATTTTATGAGCCATATATTTCATATCAAGGAGGAAGGCCCATAATTCAAATTTCTTATCAGGATAGAGTTGTTAAGTCTAGCAAGAAGAGGCTATGTACAAACATGCTTACTATGCTAATTGTTCTTCCTCTACTGCAGAGCATGACCAGCTTTCTCTAGCCTGGCATGGGATGGGTGATAGCTTGCCTAACTGTATCAAGCAGTCATTTTAGACTTAGAATTGTTCCAGATCTGGAATTGGTTAAGCCCAGTCATGATTTCTAGGCTAAGGACAATTGGGAGGTATCCCCCTAAATATTTAGAGTTGTTGTAAGACAAGCCCATGGTCACCCTTGGTAACCTCAACTAAAGATAGATCTGATTCCCTAATTTACCTTTGGAAAAAGAAAAGATATTTAGAAGCCCTAGGATTGGGTGTCTTTGCCTTAAGGCTGCTTCCAGTTACCCACAGGATCCAGAGTCAGAGACCTACAAATCTACACTAATCCTTACCTCTGTGAGACTGAGGACTACTACAGGATTTATTTGCACAGAAACCTATCCAGCCTGACTAATTAAACTCCATATTACCTTAGAACATCTGGCTGAAATGGAGAACCTTGGGACAGCAGAAGATGCAGATTTTGGGAGACAGATTCTGATGGGAGGTAACAGTGAAAAGCAGAAGTATGAACCAGTTTATCAAGCACTTTTTTGTGCCAGACATCATGTTTGGCTCTTAATGTACATTTTCTCATTTAATTATTATAATCATTATATGAGATAGGCATTATGACTCCCATTTTCATCTTAAGGAAACTGGAGTTCAGAGATGTTGAACAATTTGTCTACTTAGAACAGAGTTGCTAAGTAGCCTTACCAGGACTCGAACCTATGCCTGTCTGACCTGAAAGTCCATATTATTAATCACAAAATTTAGTTTTTCATCAGACAGAAGAATCACCTTTATATATTTTAGTTTTTCACCTCTGACCAACAATTTGGAAAATATTTTTAACTATGAAATTGCAAGCTGCCTTGGGTGAATTAATGCTGAACATTTATGCAATTTTAGCCAGTTATCCGCCAATTCATCTACTGTAATCTTTCCTAGAGGAAAGAGGGAGGGGTGGTTAGTGGGGGGGAAATACCTAATTTACCATTAATTTGTATTTAAAAAATCAATTTGAAATGTCTAACAAATTGAATTAAATTGAGAAATGTCATAAGAGTTTATCAGTTGAGATTGTCAAGATGGCAGTAAAGAAAGTAGCTAGGAGGCTGATTTTACATTAGCTGGCAAGCCAGCCAGGTCACTCTATTAAAATTCCAAGAAAGTCTGCATCACAGTGCTGCTCAATGTGATAATTAAATGTAATATGTAATTTCTTCCACTATCCATTACACTGATGGCCAAGCTAGCCACTCAAAATGAAAGGTACAGGAACAATAAATGCAGCATAGTATAGCATGTGTGTGGTGGGGCCATATGGTTTATTTCATTACAGTATATTAGTCCCTGCTATGTTCCTCTCCTTGGTGGCCAAGTCTCAACTCTCAGCTGTAAGTTCATGCTTAGTACATTTGTCCAACATTGTTTATCACTGACTCATAACTAGCAATTATGTCTGGCTTCCCTGTTTCCTAACAATGATTTACCATCCAGTCATCCACATCTCAAGAGCATCATGCATAGGGTTATTTTACTTGGAAGTTATAAGTTACATATGTATTTATTTTATCTGGAGCAACTGCATGAACAAACTCTTTGAAAGCCCTTTATATGAATGGTCCACTGGCTTGACTTGGAGGCAAGGGGTCTTGTGTCCATTTTCAGCTGTGTGGTTTACTGGTTGTAGCATATGGAAATAGTCACATCCTTCCCCTAGGATTTAATTTGCTATCACTAAGAAGGGGTATTTCCCTGACTAATCACAAAAGGCTCTTCAAAGTGAACAACCAATGGTTCTTTAGTTCAACAGATGAAGATATAATCAAAGGTGTCCATTCAGTTCCATGTAATAGGATTATATGTGGAAACAAACTGGCACTTTTCTGAATAATTAAACATCAAAATTAAACTTCTAAATTGGACATGTTATTAGAAGATATTGGACTAGGGACTAGTATTATTAATGATTACTTTAAGAAAATAAAGGTAAACTGGACATACCAGTCTGTATGGCTACACACATCATAGTATATGAGTATGTTAAATTGGGTGGGTAATGACAAATTGTTTCCCAAATTGTACAAATTTAAACTCTCAGCTATGTCTAATAGTCCTCTTGCTCTCCATTTTTACCAAGGATATTAAATGGGTTATTTCTCTGATAATTACTAAGGTTGAAATGGTATTTTTTTGCTTTTTATATTTGCTAGTTATTAATTTTCCTTCTTTTGTAAAATAATTATTCATGCAATAACTACACCTTTGCCTATTTTTCTACTAGAACATTTGCTTCTATTTTATTGCTTTATAGTAGTTCTGCCATTTATAAAGTTTCCCTATATGGGTAGATGTACTTCTGATCCCTTAATCCTATTTTACTTGTCCATTTGTCTATCCCGGTGACAAAACCACACTATTTTTTTCAAAACCAATAGTGCTAATTTATTTTACATCAATGTGTACATACTCACCTAAGTGTATTTTAAAATTCATTGTCATTGACTAATAGATTTATAAGATTTACTCAATTAAACATGATCTTGATTACACTGACATGAATATTTTCTTCAGTATCATTTTTTAAATTTTTATTTTATATTGGAGTATAGTTGATTAACAATGTTGTGTTAGCTTCAGGTGTATAGCAAAATGATTCAGCTATACATATATATGTATCTATTCTTTTTCAAATTATTTCCCTATTTAGGTTATTACAGAATATTGAGCAGTGTTCCCTGGGCTATACAGTAGTTCCTTGTTGGTTATCTATTTTAAATATAGCAGTGTGTACATGTCAATCCCAAACTCCCAATCTATCCCTTCCCCTAATCCTTCCCCACTGGTAACCATAAGTTTGTTCTCTTAGCCAGGGAGTCTGTTTCTGTTTTGTAAATAAGTTCATTTGTATCATTTTTTTAAGATTCCAAATATAAGTGATATCATATATTTGTTTTCCCCTGCTGATTTACTTCACTTAGTATGATAATCTCCAGGTCCATCCTGGAGATTTTTTAAGGCTGAGTACTATTCCACTGTATATATGTACCACATCTTCTTTATCCATTCATCTGTTGAAGGACATTTAGGTTGTTTCCACGTCTTCGGTATTGTAAACAGCACCGTGATGAACAGTGGGGTGCATGTATCCTTTTGAACCATGTTTTTCTCTGGATATTTGCCCAGGAGTGAGATTGCTGGATCATATGGTAGTGCTATTTTTAGTTTTTTAAGGAACCTCCATACTGTTCTCCATAGTGGCTGTACCAATTTACATTCCCACCAACAGTGTTGGAGGGTTCCCTTTCTCTACACCGTCTCCAGCATTTATTGTTTGTAGACTTTTTGATGATGGCCATTCTGACTGGTGTGAGGTGATATCTCACTGTAGTTTTGATTTGCAATTCTCTAACAATTAGCGATGTTGAACATCTTTTCTTGTGCTTCTTGGCCATCTGTATATCTTCTTTGGAGAAATGTCTCTTTAGGTTTTCTGTACATTTTTTGAATGGGCTTTTTTTTTTAATAGATCTTTATTGGAGCATAATTACTTCACAATACTGTGTTAGTTTCTGTTGTACACCAAAGTGAATTAGCCACATGCATACATATGCCCCATACCCCCTCCCTCTAAGGCCTTCCTTCCATCCTCCCTATCTCACTCTTCTAGATCATCACAAAGCATCAAGCTGATCTCCCTGTGCTATGATGCTGCTTCACACTAGCTAATTATTTTTCATTTGGTAGTGTATATGTGTCGATACTACTCTCACTTCACCCCAGCTTCCCCCTCCCACCCCGTGTACTTAAGTCCATTCTCTATGTCTACATCTTTATTCCTGTCCTGCAACTAGGTTCATCAGTACCTTTTCTTTTTTTTTTTTTCGATTCCATATGTGTGTGTTAGAATATGGTATTTGTTTTTCTCTTTTTGACTTACTTCAGTCTGTATGACAGACTCTAGGTCCATCCACATGACTAAAAATAACTCAATTTCGTTTCATTTTATGGCTGAGTAATATTCCATTGTATATATGTGCCACATCTTCTTTATCCATTCATCTATCAATAGGCACTTAAGTTGGTTCCATGGCCTGCTTATTGTAAATAGTGCTGCAATGAACATTGTGGTATATGTCTCTTTTTGAATTATGGTTTTCTCAAGGTATATGCCCAGTAGTAGGATTGCTGGGTCATATGGTAGTTCTATTTTTAGTTTTTTAAGGAACCTCCACACTATTTTCCATAGTGGTTGTATCAATTTACATTCCCACCAACAGTGCAGGAGGGTTCCGTTTTCACCACACCCTTTCCAGCATTTATTTTCTCTAGATTTTTTGATAATAGCCATTCTGACTGGTTGGCTACCACATTGTAGTTTTGATATGAATTTCTCTAATAATTAATGATGTTGAGCATCTTTTTATGTGCTTCTTGACCATCTGTATGTCTTCCTTGGTGAAATGTCTATTTAGGTCTTCTGCCCATTTTATAATTGGATTATTTGTCTTTTTAATATTGAACTCCATGAGCTGTTTGTATATTTTGGATATTATTCCTTTGTCAGTTGTTTCATTTGTAAATATTTTCTCCTATTCTGAGGGTTGTCTTTTTGTCATGTTTATGGTTTCCTTTGCTGGGCAAAAGCTTTTAAGTTTAATTAAGTCCCATTTGTTTATTTGTGTTTTTATTTTCATTACTCTAGGAGGTGGGTCATAAAAGATCTGCTGTGGTTTATGTAAAAG
The DNA here is from genome assembly GCF_965194825.1 of Balaenoptera physalus. Lineage (NCBI taxonomy): Eukaryota > Metazoa > Chordata > Mammalia > Artiodactyla > Balaenopteridae > Balaenoptera > Balaenoptera physalus. The sequence goes on from NC_138897.1 coordinate 29,986,674, forward strand.
AGTGTTTTTTCTATGTTTTCCTCTAAGAGTTTTATAGTGTCTGGTCTTACATTTAGATCTTTAATCCATTTTGAGTTTTATTTTTGTGTATGGTGTTAAGTAGTGTTCTAATTTCATTCTTTTACATGTAGCTGTTGAGTTTTCCCAGCACCACTTATTGAAGAGGCTGTCCTTTCTCCATTATATGTTCTTGCCCCCCTTGTCATAAATTAGGTGACCATATGTGTGTGGGTTTATCTCTGGGCATTCTATCCTGTATCACTAATCTATATTTCTGTTTTTGTGCCAGCACCATACTGTCTTGATTACTGTAGCTTTGTAGTATAGTTTGAAATTGGGGAGCCTGATTCCTCCAGCTCCGTTTTTCTTTCTCAAGATTGCTTTGCCTATTCGGGTTCTTTTGTGTTTCTATACGAATTGTAAAATGTTTTGTTCTAATTCTGTGAAGAATGCCACAGGTAGTTTGATAGAGATTGTACTAAATCTGTAGATTGCTTTGGATAGTATACTCATTTTCACAATATTGATTCTTCCAATCCAAGAACATGGTATATTTCTCCATCTGTTTATGTCATCTTTGATTTCTTTCATCAGTGTTTTATAGTTTGCTGAGTACACGTCTTCCACCTCCTTAGTTAGGTTTATTCCTAGGTATTTTATTCTTTTTGTTGCAATGGTAAATGGGATTGTTTCCTTAATTTCTCTTTCTGATTTTTCATTGTTGGTGTATTGGAATACCAGAGATTTCTGTGCATTTTTTGTATCCTGCAACTTTACCAAATTCATTGATTAGTTCTAGTGGTTTTCTGGTGGCATCCTTAGGATTTTCTATGTATAGTATCATGTCATCCACAAACAGTAACAGTTTTACTGCTTCATTTCCAATTTGTATTCCTTTTATTTCTTTTTCTTCTCTGATTGCCATGGCTAGGACTTCCAAAACTATGTTGAATAATAGTGGCGAGAGTGGACATCCTTGTCTTGCTCCTGATCTTAGTGGGAATGCTTTCAGTTTTTCACCATTGAGTGTGATGCTTACTGTGGGTTTGTTATATATGTCCTTTATTATGTTGAGGTAGGTTCCCTCTATGCCCATTTTCTGGAGAGTTTTTATCATAAACAGGTGTTGAATTTTGTCAAAGCATTTTTCTGCATCTGTTGAGATGATCATATGGTTTTGTTACTTAATTTTTTTATGTGGTGTATCACATTGATTGATTTGCATATATTGAAGAATTCTTGCATACCTGGGATAAATCTCACTTGATCATGGTGTATGATCCTTTTAATGTGTTGTTGGATTCTCTTTACTAGTATTTTGTTCAGGATTTTTGCATCTATATTCGTCAGTGATATTGGTCTATAATATTCTTTTTTTGTGAAATCTTTTTCTGGTCTTAGTATCAGGGTGATGGTGGCTTCATTGAATGAATTAGGGAGTGTTTTTCCCTCTGCAATTTTTTGGAAGAGTTTGAGAAGGATTGCTGTTAGCTCTTCTCTGTATGTTTGATAGAATTCCCCTGTGAAGCCATCTGGTCCTGGACTTTTTTTGTTGGGAAATTTTAAATTACAGTTTCAATTTCATTACCTGTGATAGGTCTGTTTATATTTTCTAATTCTTCCTGGTTCAGTCTTCAAAAACTGTACCTTTCCAAGAATTTGTCCATTTCATCGTGGTTGTCCATTTTATTGGCATACAGTTTGTAGTAGTCTCTTATAATCCTTTGTATTTCTGCTGTGTCAGTTGTGATTTCTCCTGTTTCATTTCTAATTTTATTGATTTGCATCCTCTCCATTTTTTTCTTGATGAGGCTGGCTAAGTGTTTATCAATTTTGTTTATGCTCTTCTCTAAATGTTTGATAGAATTCGCCTATGAAGCCATCTGGTCCTGGGCTTTTGTTTGTTGGAAGATTTTTAATCACAGTTTCAATTTCAGTGCTTGTGATTGGTCTGTTCATATTTTCCATTCCTTCGTGGTTCAGTCTTGGCAGTTTGTGCATTTTTAAGAATCTGTCCATTTCTTCCAGGTTGTCCATTTTATTGGCATAGAGTTGTTTGTAGTAATCTCTCATGATCGTTTGTATTTCTGCAGTGTCAGTTATTACTTCTCCTTTTTCATTTTTAATTCTATTGATTTGAATCTTCTCCGTTTTTTTCTTGATTAGTCTGGCTAATGGTTTATCAATTTTGTTTATCTTCTCAAAGGACCAGCTTTTAGCTTTATTGATCTTTGCTATTGTTTCCTTCACTTCTTTTTCATTTATTTCTGATCTGATGTTTATGATTTCTTTCCTGCTGCTAATTTTGGGGGTTTTTTGTTCTTCTTTCTCTAATTGCTTTAGGTGCAAGGTTATATTGTTTATTCAAGATGTTTCCTGTTTCTTGAGGTAGGATTGTATTACTATAAACTTTCATCTTAGAACTGTTTTGCTGCATCCCATAGGTTTTGGGTTGTCGTGACTCCATTGTCATTTGTTTCTAGGTATTTTTTGATTTCCCCTTTGATTTCTTCAGTGATCACTTCGTTATTAAGTAGTGTATTGTGTAGCCTCCATGTGTTTGTATTTTTTACAGATCTTTTCCTGTAATTCATATCTAGTCTCATAGCGTTGTGGTCAGAAAAGATACTTGATACGATTTCAATTGTCTTAAATTTACAAAGGCTTGATTTGTGACCCAAGATATGATCTATCCTGGAGAATGTTCCATGAGCACTTGAGAAAAATGTGTATTCTGTTGTTTTTGGGTGGAATGTCCTATAAATATCAATTAAGTCCATCTTGTTTAATGTATCATTTAAAGCTTGTGTTTCCTTATTTATTTTCATTTTGGATGATCTGTCCATTGGTGAAAGTGGGGTGTTAAAGTCCCCTACTATGATTGTGTTGCTGTCGATTTCTCCTTATATGGCTGTTAATATTTGCCTTATGTATTGAGGTGCTCCTATGTTGGGTGCATAAATATTTTCAATTGTTATACCTTCCTCTTGGATTGATCCCTTGATCATTATATAGTGTCCTTCTTTGTCTCTTGTAATAGTCTTTATTTTAAAGTCTATTTTGTCTGATATGAGAATTGCTACTCCAGCTTTCTTTTGATTTCCATTTGCATGGAATATCTTTTTCCATCCCCTCACTTTCAGTCTGTATGTGACTCTAGGTCCGAAGTGGGTCTCTTGTAGAGAGCATATATATGGGTCTTGTTTTTGTATCCATTCAGCCAGCCTGTGTCTTTTGGTGGGAGCATTTAATCCATTTACATTCAAGGTAATTATCGATATGTATGTTCCTAATCCTATTTTCTTAAATGTTTTGGGTTTGTTATTGTAGGTGTTTTCCTTCTCTTATGTTTCTTGCCTAGAGAAGTTCCTTTAGCATTTGTTGTAAAGCTGGTTTGGTGGTGCTGAACTCTCTCAGCTTTTGCTTGTCTGTAAAGGTTTTAATTTCTCCATCACCTCTGAATGAGATCCTTGCTGGGTAGAGTAATCTTGGTTGCAGGTTTTCTCCTTCATCACTTTAAGTATATCCTGCCACTCCCTTCTGGCTTGCAGAGTTTCTGCTGAAAGATCAGATGTTAACCTTATGGGGATTCCCTTGTGTGTTATTTGTTGTTTTTCCCTTGCTGCTTTTAATATGTTTTCCTTATATTTAATTTTTGACAGTTTGATTAATATGTGTCTTGGCGTGTTTCTCCTTGGGTTTATCCTGTATGGGACTCTCTGTTCTTCCAGGACTTGATTTACTATTTCCTTTCCCATATTAGGGAAGTTTTCAACTATAATCTCTTCAAATATTTTCTCAGTCCCTTTCTTTTTCTCTTCTTCTTCTGGCACCCCTATAATTCGAATGTTGGTGCGTTTAATGTTGTCCCAGAGGTCTCTGAGACTGTCCTCAGTTCTTTTCATTCTTTTTTCTTTATCCTTCTCTGCAGTAGTTATTTCCACCATTTTATCTTCCAGGTCACTTATCCTTTCTTCTGCCTCAGTTATTCTGCTATTGATCCCATCTAGAGTATTTTTAATTTCATTTATTGGGTTTTTCATCGTTGCTTGGTTCCTCTTTAGTTCTTCTATGTCCTTGTTAAATGTTTCTTGCATTTTGTCTATTCTATTTCCAAGATTTTGGATCATCCTTACTATGATTATTCTGAGTTCTTTTTCAGGTAGACTGCCTATTTCGTCTTCATTTGTTAGGTCTGGTGTGTTTTGACCCTGCTCCTTCATCTGCTTTGTGTTTTTTTGTCTTCTCATTTTGCTTATCTTACTGTGTTTGGGGTCTCTTTTTCACAGGCTGCTGGTTCGTAGTTCCCGTTGTTTTTGGTATCTGTCCCCAGTGGCTAAGGTTGGTTCAGTGGGTTTTGTAGGCTTCCCGGTGGAGGGAACTAGTGCCTCAGTTCTGGTGGATAAGGCTGGATCTTGTCTTTCTGGTGGGCACGTCCACATCTAGTGGTGTATTTTGGGGTGTCTGTGGCCTTATTATGATTTTAGGCAGCCTCTCTGCTAATGGATGGGGCTGTGTTCCTGTCTTGCTAGTTGTTTGGCATAGGGTGTCCAGCACTGTAGCTTGCTGGTCATTGAGTGAACCTGGGTCTTGATGTTGAGGTGGAGATCTCTGAGAGATTTTTGCCGTTTGGTGTTACGTGGAGCTGGGAGGTCTCTTGTGGACCAGTGTCCTGAAGTTGGCTCTCCCACCTAAGAGGCATGGCCCTGATGCCTGGCTTGAGCACCAAGAGCCTTTCATCCACACGGCTCAGAGTAAAATGGAGAAAAAATAGAAAGAAAGAAAGAAAGAGGCTATAATATAGTGAAGTAAAATAAAGCTATTATAAAGCAAAGCTATACAGACAAAATCTCACCCAGAAGCATATACATATACACACACAAAAAAAGGAACAGGGGAGAAATTAATATATCCTGCTCCCAAAGTCCACCTCCTGAATTTGGGATGATTCATTGTCTATTCAGGTATTCAACAGATGCAGGCACATCAAGTTGTTTGTGGAGTTTTAATCCGCTGCTTCTGAGGCTGCTGGGAAAGATTTCCCTTTCTCTTCTTTGTTCGCACAGCTCCCGAGGTTCAGCTTTGGATTTGGACCGGCTTCTGCGTGTAGGTCGCCTGAGGGCGTCTGTTCCCCGCCCAGATAGGACGGGGTTAAAGGAGCAGCTGCTTCGGGGGCTCTGGCTCACTCAGGCCGCGGGAAGGGAGGGGTACAGAGGAGGCAGGGCGAGCTTGCGGCGGCAGAGGCCGGCGTGACGTTGCACCAGCGTGAGGCGCGCAGTGCGTTCTTCCGGGTAAGTTGTCCTAGGATAATGGGACCCTGGCAGTGGCGGGCTGCACAGGCTCCTGGGAGGGGTGGTGTGGAGAGTGACCTGTGCTCGCACACAGGGTTTTTGGGGGTGGCAGCAGCAGCCTTAGCATCTCACGCCCGTCTCTGGATTTCATTTAGGCGGCGCTCTGAATCCCCTCTCCTTGCGCGCCGTGAAACAAAGAGGCAAGAAAAAGTCTCTTGCCTCTTCGGCAGCTGCAGACTTTTTCCCGGACTCCCTCCCGGCTAGCTGTGGTGCGCTAACCCCTTCAGGCTGTGTTCACGCCGCCAACCCCAGTCCTCTCCCTGCGATTCGACCGAAGCCCGAGCCTCAGCTCCCAGACCTGCCCACCCCGGCGGGTGATCAGACGCGCCTCTTGGGCTGGTGAATGTTGCTCGGAGCCGAGCCTCTGTGTGGGAATCTCTCCGCTTTGCCCTCCACACCCCTGTGGCTGTGCTCTCCTCCATGGCTCCGACGCTTCCCCTCTCTGCCACCCGCAGTCTCTGCCCACGAAGGGGTTTCCTGGTGCGGGGAAATCTTTCCTCCTTCACGGCTCCCTCCCACTGGTGCAGGTCCCGTCCCTATTCTTTTGTCTCTGTTATTTCTTTTTTTTTTGCCCTACCCAAGTACAGGGGGAGTTTCTTGCCTTTTGGGAGGTCTGACGTTTTCTGCCAGCGTTCAGTGGGTGTTCTGTAGGAGCAGTTCCACGTGTAGATGTATTTCTACTGTATCTGTGGGAAGGAAGGTGATCTCCACGTTTTACTCTTCCGCCATCTTCTCTCTTCCTTCTTTGTCTCTTAGAATAGTCTTTGTTTTAAAGTCTGTTTTGTCTGATATGAGAATTGCTACTCCAGCTTTCTTTTGATTTCCATTTGCACGGAATATCTTTTTCCATCCCCTCACTTTCAGTCTGTATGTGTCTCTAGGTCTGTAGTGGGTCTCTTGTAGACAACATATATGCAGGTCTTGTTTTTCTATCCATTCAACCAGTCTGTGTCTTTTGATGGGAGCATTTAATCCATTTACATTTAAGGTAATTATTGATATGTATGTTCCTATTCCCATTTTCTTAAATGTTTTGGGTTTGTTATTGTAGGTGTTTTCCTTCTCTTATGTTTCTTGCCTAGAGAAGTTCCTTTAGCATTTGTTGTAAAGCTGGTTTGGTGGTGCTGAACTCTCTCAGCTTTTGCTTCTCTGTAAAGGTTTTAATTTCTCCATCACATCTGAATGAGATCCTTGCTGGGTAGAGTAATCTTGGTTGTAGGGTTTTCTCCTTCATCACTTTAAATATGTCCTGCCACTCCCTTCTGGCTTGCAGAGTTTCTGCTGAAAGATCAGCTGTTACCCTTATGGGGATTCCCTTGTGTGTCATTTGCCTTTTTTCCCTTTTTGCTTTTAACATGTTTTCTTTATATTTAATTTTGGATAGTTTGATTAATATGTGTCTTGGCGTGTTTCTCCTTTGATTTATCCTATATGGGACTCTCTGTGCTTCCAGGACTTGATTAACTATTTCCTTTCCCATATTAGGGAAGTTTTCAACAATAATCTCTTTAAATATTCGCAGTCCCTTTCTTTTTCTCTTCTTCTTCTGGGACCCCTATTATTCAAATGTCGGTGCGTTTAATGTTGTCCCAGAGGTCTCTGAGACTGTCATCAGTTCTTTTCATTCTTTTTTCTTTATTCTGCTCTGCAGTAGTTATTTCCACCATGTTATCTTCCAGGTAACTTATCCTTTCTTCTGCCTCAGTTATTCTGCTATTGATCCCATCTAGAGTATTTTTAAGTTCATTTATTGTGTTTTTCATCATTGCTTGGTTCCTCTTTAGTTCTTCTAGGTCCTTGTTAAAAGTTTTTGGCATTTTGTCTATTCTATTTCCATGATTTTGGATCATTTTTACTATCATTATTCTGAATTCTTTCTCAGGTAGACTGCCTATTTCCTCTTCATTTGTTAGGTCTGGTGGGTTTTTACCTTGCTCCTTCATCTGCTGTGTTTTTTTCTGTCTTCTCATTTTGCTTATTTTACTGTGTTTGGGGTCTCCTTTTCACAGACTGCAGGTTCGTAGTTCCTCTTGTTTTTGGTATCTGTCCCCAGTGGCTAAGCTTGGTTCAGTGGGTTGTGTAGGCTTCCTGGTGGAGGGGACCAATGCCTGTGTTCTGGTGGATGAGGTTGGATCTTGTCCTTCTGGTGGGCAAGTCCACGTCTGGTGGTGTGTTTTGGGGTGTCTGTGGCCTTATTATGATTTTAGGCAACCTCTCTGCTATTGGATGGGGCTGTGTTCCTGTCTTGCTAGTTGTTTGGCATAGGGTGTCCAGCACTGTAGCTTGCTGGTCGTTGAGTGATGCTGGGTCTTGGTGTTGAGATGGAGATCTCTGGGAGATTTTCACCATTTTGTATTATGTGAAACTGGGAGGTCTCTTGTGGCCCAGCGTCCTGACTTTGTCTCTCCCACCTCAGAGGCACAGCCCTGATGCCTGGCTGGAGCACCAAGAGCCTTTCATCCACACAGCTCAAAATAAAAGGGGGAAAAAATAGAAAGAAAAAAGGAAAGAGGATAAAATAAAATAAAGTTATTAAAATAAAAATTAATTATTAGAAAAAACGAAAACTATTTTAAAGTAAAAACACAAAAAAGAAAACAGATGGTCAGAACCCTAGGACAAATGGTGAAAGCAAAGCTCTACAGACAAAATCTCACACTATAGCATACACTTACACACTCACAAAAAGAGGAAAAGGGGAAAAAATAATATATCTTGCTCCCAAAGTCCACCTCCTCAATTTGGGATGATTCGTTGTCTATTCAGGTATTCCACAGATGCAGGTACATCAAGTTGTTTGTGGAGCTTTAATCCGCTGCTTCTGAGGCTGCTTTGAGAAATTTCCCTTCCTCTTCTTTGTTCGCACGGCTTCCGGGTTTCAGCTTTGTCTTTGGACCTGCCTCTGCCTGTAGGTCGCCTGAGGGTGTCTTTTCTTTGCTCAGACAGGACGGGGTTAAAAGAGCAGCTGCTTCGGGGGCTCCTGCTCACTCAGTCTGGGTGGAGGGAGGGGTACGGATGTGGGGCGAGCCTGTGGCAGGAGAGTCCAGCTTGACGTTGCAGCAGCCTGAGGAGCGCCGTGCATTTTCCCAGGGTTGTCGCTGGATCACGGGACCCTGGCAGTGGCGGGCTGCTCAGGCTCCTGGGAAGGGCGGTGTGGATAGTGACCTGTGCTTGCACACAGGCTTCTTGGTGGTGGCAGCAGCAGTCTTAGCATTTCATGCCCGTCTCTGGGGTCCGCGCTGATAGCCGCGGCTTGCGTCCATCTCTGGAGCTCTTTTAGGAGGGGCTCTGAATCCCCTCTCCTCGAACACCAGGAAACAAAGAGGCAAGAAAAAGTCTCTTGTCTGTTCGGCAGCTCCAGACCTTTTCCCGGACTCCCTCCCTGCTAGCCGTGGTGCTCTAACCCCTTCAGGCTGTGTTCACGCCCCCAACCCTAGACCTCTCCCTGCAATCCGACCGAAGCCCGAGCCTCAGCTCCCAGCCCCAGCCCGCCCCGGCGTGTGAGCAGACAAACCTCTCGGGCTGGTGAGTGCTGGTCAACACTGATCCTCTGTGCAGGAATTTCTCCACTTTGCCCTCTGCACCCCTGTTGCTGCACTCTCCTCCATGTCTCCGAATCTTCCCCCCTCCGCCACCCGCAGTCTCTACCCTCAAAGGGCCTTCCTAGTGTGTGGAAACCTTTCCTCCTTCACAGCTCCCTGTCACTGGTGCACGTCCCATCCCTATTCTTTTGTCTCTGTTGTTTCTTTTTTCTTTTGCCCTCCCCAGTTACGTGGGGAGTTTCTTGCCTTTTGGGAGGTCTGATGTCTTCTGCCAACGTTCAGTGGGTGTTCTATAGGAGCAGTTCCACGTGTAGATATATTTCTGATGTATCTGTGGGGAGGAAGGTGATCTCCGCATCTTACTCTTCCACCATCTTCTCCTCTCTCCCCTTATTGTGTCATTTAAAGCTTGTTTCCTTATGTATTTTCTGCTTGGATGATCTGTCGATTGGTGTAAGTGGTGTGTTAAGTCCCCTACTATTATTGTGTTACTGTTGATTTCTCCTTTCATGGTTGTTAGTATTTGCCTTATGTATTGAGGTGCTCCTATGTTGGGTGCATAAATATTTAAAATTGTTATATCTTCTTCTTGGATTGATCCTTTGATCATTATGTAGTGTCCCTCCTTTTCTCTTGTAACAATCTTATTTTAAATCTATTTTATCGGAAACGAGTGTTGCTACTCCAGCGTTCTTTTGATTTCCATTTGCATGGAATATCTTTATCCATCCCTTCACCTTCAGTCTGAATGTATCCCTAGGTCTGATGTGGGTCTCTTGTAGACAGCATATATATGGGTCTTGCTTGTGTATCCATTAAGCCAGTCTGTGTCTTTTGGTTAGGGCAATTAATCCATTTACACTCAAGGTTATTATCGATATGTATGGTCCTATTACCATTTTCTTAATTGTTTTGGGTTTGTTTTTGTAGGTCTTTTTCTCCTCTTGTGTTTCTTGCTTAGAGAAGTTTCTTTAGCATTTGTTGTAGAGCTGGTTTGGTGGTGCTGAATTCTCTTAACTTTTGCTTGTTTGAAAAGCTTTTGATTTCTCCATTGAATCTGAGTGAGATACTTGCTGGGTAGAGTAATCTTGGTTGTATATTTTTCTCCTTCATCACTTCAAGTATATCCTGCTACTCCCTTCTGGCCTGCAAAATTTCTGCTGAAAAATCAGCTGATAACCTTTTGGGGACTCTTTAGTAAGTTAGTTTTTGTTTTTCTCTTGCTGCTTTTAATTTTTTTCTTTGAAATTAACTTTTGTTAGCTTGTTTAATATGTGTCTTGTGTTTTTCCTAGGGTTTTTCCTGTATGGGATTCTGTGATTCCTGGACTTGGGTCACTATTTCCTTTCTCATGTTAGGGAAGTTTTCAACTATAATCTCTTCAAATATTTTCTCAGACCCATTCTTTTTATCTTCTTCTTCTGGGACCCCTATAATTCGAATGTTGGTGCATTTAGTGTTGTCCCAGATGTCTCTGATATTGTCTTCAATTATTTTCATTCTTTTTTCTTTATTCTTCTCCTCGGCAGTTATTTCCACCCTTTTGTCTTCTAGTTCACTTATTCATTCTTCTGCCTCAGTTATTCTGTTATTGTTTCCTTCTACTGTATTTTCATTTCAGTTTTTGTGTTGTTCATCTCTGTTTGCTTGTTTTTAGTTCTTCTAGATCTTTGTTAAACATTTCTTGTATTTTCTCAATCTGTGCCTCCATTCTATTTCCAAGATTCTGGATCATCTTTACTATCATTACTCTGAATTCTTTTTCAGGTAGATTGCTTATTTCTTCTTCATGTATTTGGTCCTGTGGGTGTTTACCTTGTTCCTTCATCTGTGACATATTTTATTGACATCTCATTTTTTTTTTTTTTTTAATGAGTGGGATTGTATTCCTGTCTTACTGGCTGTTTGGCCTGAGGCTTCCAACACTGGCGTTTGTAGGCTGTTGGGTAGAGCTGGGTCTTGGTGATGAGAAGAGGACCTCTGTGAGACTTCAGTCTCATGAATATGCCCTGGGGTCTGAGGTTCTCTGTTAGTCCAGTGGTTCCAACACGGAGCTCCCACTGCAGGAGCTTTGGCCCAACCCCCGGCTTGTGGACCAAAGTCCCAGAAGGTGTTTGGGGTGGCAAAAAATAAAAAAGAGGGAATAATAACAAAGTAAAAAATAAAATTAGACTAGGAAACTAACAGGTGTGTTAGAAAGAATATAAAAATAAAAATGTAGATGAATCAACAACCACAATACACAACTGTACCACAATATTATAAAAGAAGAGGTGAGAAATGAGAAAAAGAAAAAAATAATAAAAAGGGGGAAAATGTCTTGGCTGTTGAGGGTGAGGCCTAAGCAAAGGCAAAGATTGGGCCATGGGTAGTGCCTTTGCTTAAGACCCACAGGGCTGGAAAAGGCCCTGGGGACTGTGAGGGGTGGGGCTTAGGCTCAAGGAACAGATGAGGCCCAGGTGTTCCCCCAACCAACAGTCTCAGAGGGCAGGGGACCTCACCTGGGAGCCAAACAGGCTTCCTGGACTCGAGTGGGTGGGGAAAATGACCTCCTCTCCTCTCTTGCTCCTCTGGTCCTGGAGGGCCCCTCCCACCTGCCTCTCCTGTTCTCCCCTCAGCCTCCTTCCTATGCCCCCAGGACCAATGCCCCCAGATGCATTGGTCCTGGGAGCATAGGAAGGAGGGCCTCTGGGGGGGTGTCTTGGAGGGCAGGGGATCAGCCTGGGATCTCAGCAGGCTCCCTGGGCCTGAGTGGGCAGAGCAATTGCCCTCCACTCCTCTCCCTCACCTCCTAGAGGACCCCTCCCACCTGTTTCTACTGAACTCCCCTCAGTCTCTTCCTATGCCACCTTGGACCAATGCAGCTGGGGTGAGAGGGGACTTGGAGGGCAGGGTACCAGCCTGGAAGCTCAGCAAGCTCCCTGGGCCCGAGTGGGTGGGGCAATCGCCCTCTGCTCTTCTCCCGCTCCTCCCAGAGGGCCCCTTCCACCAGCCTCTTCTGATCTCCCCAGTCTCAGGGGCCCCGATCCTTCCTGGCCTCCACTTCTCCTCCCTCCTCTGTCCCCCCCACATTCTACCAGTTCACTTGGAGGTCCCTCCTCTCTCCTTAGGCATCCGGGTCCCCCACCAGTGGCCAGCAGGCACCCTAGCTGTGGGGAGACGTTAAATTGGTATCTTCCCACACCACCATCGTGACTCTGTCCCTGTTTGTTTTTTTTTCCATTGGGCCACATGAGCTGTTTATAGATTTTGCAGCTTAATCCCTTGTTAGTCACATTGTTTTCAAATATTTTCTCCCATTCTATGGTTTGTCTTTTTGTTTGTTTATGGTTTCCTTTGCTGTGCAAAGTCTTTTGAGTTTAAGTAGGTTCCATTTGTTTATTTTTGTTTTTATTTCCATTTCTCTAGGAGACGGACAGGAAAAGATCTTGCTGCAAATAATGTCAAATAGTGTTCTGCCTAAGTGTTTCTCTAGGAGTTTTATACTATCTGGTCTTACCTTTAGGTATTTGATCTGTCTTGAATTTATTTTTGTGTATGGTCTTAGAGAATGTTCTAATTTCATTCTTTTATATGTAGCTGTCCAGTTATCCCAGCACCACTTATTGAAGAGAATGTCTTTTCTCCACTGTATAGTCTTGACTCCTTTGTCATAGATTAAGTGGCCATCGGTACGTGGGTTTATTTCTGGCCTTTCTATCCAGTTCCATTGATCTATATTTCTGTGTTTGTGCCAGTACCATACTGTTTTGATGAATATAGCTTTATAGTATAGTCTGAAGTCAGAGAGCCTGATTCCCCAGCTCCATTTTTCTTTCTCAGGATTTCTTTGGCTATTCAGGTTCTTTTGTGTCTCCATACAAATTTTTAACTTTTTGTTCTAGTTCTGTGAAAAATGCCATTGGTAAATTGATAGGGATTGCGTTGAATCTGTAGATTGCCTTGGGTAGTATAGTCATTTTGACAATATTGATTCTTCCAATCCAGGAGCATGGTATATCTTGTCATCTGTTTGTGTAATCTTTGATTTCTTTTATCAGTGTCTTATAGTTTTTGGAGTACAGGTGTTTTGCCTCCTTAGGTAGGTTTATTCCTAGGTATTTTATTCTTTTTGATGCAATGGTAAATGGGATTGTTTCTTTAATTTCTCTTTCTGATCTTTTGTTGTTAGTTTATAGAAATGCAACAGATTCCTGTGTATTTATTTTGTATTCTGCAATTTTACTGATTTAATTGATGAGCTCTAGTAGTTTTCTGGTAGCATCACTAAGATTTTCTACATATAGAATCATGTCATCTGCAAACAGTGACAGCTTTACTTCTTTTCCAAGTTGGATTCCCTTTATTTCATTTTCTTCTTTGATTGTCATGGCTAGGACTTCCAAAACTTTGTTGAATAAAAGTGGTGAGCCTGGACATCCTTGTCTTGTTCCTGATCTTAGAGGAAATGCTTTCAGGTTTTCAGCATTGAGTTTGATGATAGCTGTAGGTTTGTCATATATGGCCTTTATTATGTTGAGGTAGGCTCCCTCTATGCCCAATTTCTGGAGAGTTTTTATCATAAATGGGTGTTGAATTTTGTCAAAGGCTTTTTCTGCATCTATTGAGCTGAACATATGGTTTTTATTCTTCAATTTGTTGATGTGGTGTATCACACTGAATAATTTGCGGATACTGAAAAATCCTTGTATCCCTGGGATAAATCCTACTTGATCAAGTTGTATAATCCTTTTAATGTATTGTTGGATTTGGTTTGCTAGTATTTGGTTGAGGAATTTTGCATCTATATTCCTCAGTGATATGGGCCTCTAATTTTCTTTTCTGTTGGTATTGTTGTGTGGTTGTGGTAGTAAGGTGATGGTGGCCTCACAGAATGAGCTTGGAAGTACTTCACCCTCTGCAATTTTTTGGAAGAGTTTCAGAAAAATCAGTGTTAATTCTTCTCTAAATGTTTAATAGAACTCATTTCTAATTTTATTGATTTGAGCCCTCTCCCTCTTTTTCTTGATGAGTCTGGCTATCAATTTTGTTTATGTTTTCAAAAAACCAGCTTTTAGTTTCATTGATCTTTGTATTGTTTTCTTCATCTCTATTTCATTTATTTCTCCTCTGATCTTTATAATTTCTTTCCTTTTACTAACTTTGGGTTTTGTTTGTTCTTCTTTCTCTAGTTGCTTTATGTGTAAAGTTAGGTTGTTTATTTGAGATTTTCCTTGTTTCCTGAGGTAAGATTGCATTGCTATAAACTTCCTTCTTAGAACTGATTTTGCTGTGCCCCATAGGTTTTGGATCATTGTGCTTTCATTTTCATTTGTCTCTAGGTATTTTTTGATTTACTCTTTGATTTCTTCAGTAATTTATTCATTGTTTAGTAGCATATTGCTTACCCTCCACGTGTTTGTGTTTTTACAGGTTTTGTTTTCTTGTAGTTGTTTTCTAATCTCATAGCGTTGTGGTTGGAAAAGTTGCTTGATATGATTTCAATTTTCTTAAATTTACCAAAGCTTGATTTGTGACCCAGGATGTGATCTATCCTGGAGGATGTTCTGTGTGCACTTGAGAAGAAAGTGTATTCTGCTGCTTTCAGATGGAATGTCCTGAAGATATCAATTAAGTCTATCTGGTCTAACTTTTAAGGCTTGTGTTTCCTTATTAATTTTCTATTTAGATTATATGTCCATTGGTGTAAGTGGGATATTGAGGTCCCCAGGTATTATTGTGCTACTGTTGATTTCCCCTTTTATGGCCATTAGCATTTGCCTAACATATTGAGGTGCTCCTATGTTGGGTGCATAAATATTTACAATTGTTATGTCTTCTTGGATTGATCCCTTAATCATTTTGTAGTGTCCTTTCTTGTCTCTTGTAATAGTCTTTATTTTAAAGTCTGTTTTTTTTCTGAAATGAGTATTGTTACTCCAGCTTTCTTTTGATTTCCATTTGCATGGAATATCTTTTTCCATCCACACACTTTTAGTCTCTATGTGTCCCTAGATCTTAAGTGTGTCTCTTGTATATAGCATAGATATGGGTTTTGTTTTTGTAACCATTCAGTCAGTCTATGTGTTTTGGTTGGCATATTTAATCTGTTTACATTTAAGGTAATTATCACTGCCATTTTTTAAATTGTTTTGGACTTGTCTTTGTAGGAGTTTCTTCTTTCCTTCCTCCTTGTTCTCTTCTCTTGTGATTTGATGACTACATTTACAGTTGTGTTTGGATTGATTTTCTTTTTTGTTTGTGTATCTATTGCAGATTTTTGGTTTGTGGTTACCATGAGATTTTGATATAGCAGTCTATATATAAACAATATTGTTTTAAGTTGCTGGTCTTTTAATTTCAAATGCATTTCCAATACCCCTCCCCTTCTCACAATGTGTGCACTCCCCTTCTTACAACTGCTGGTTTTGATATCTTATATATATATCAATGATTTCCTACCTTTACTGTATGTTTGCCTTTACCAGTGAGCTTTTCTATTTGTAATTTTCTCGTTTCTCATAGTGGTCTTTTCTTTTCTGCTTAAAAATTTTTTTTTTACCATTTGTTGCAAAGCTGCTCTGGTGGTGCTGAATTCTCTTAGCTTTTCCAATCTGTAAAGCTTTTGATTTCCCTGTCAAATCTGAATGAGAGCCTTGCTGGGTAGAGTATTCTTGGTTGTAGATTCTTTCCTTTCATCACTTTAAGTACATTGTGCCATTCCCTTCTGATCTGCAGAGTTTCTACTGAGAAATTAGCTGGTAACCCTATGGAAGTTCCCTTGTACATTATTTGTTGCTTTTCCCTTGTTTTTAATATTTTTTCTTTGTCTTTATTATTTTTTTTTCAATTTGATTACTATGAGTCTTGGTGTGTTCCTCCTTAAGTTTATCCTGTATGGGACTCTCTGCACTTCCTGGACCTGGGTGACTGTTTCCTTTTCATGTTAGGAAAGTTTCAGTTACTGCCTCTTCCAATATTTTCTCAGGTCCTTAGTCTGTCTCTTCTCTCTCTGGGACCTTTATAATGTGAATGTTTTTGCATGCAATGTTGTATCAGAGATCTCTTAGACTGTCCTCATTTCTTTTAATTATTTTTGCTTTATTCTGTTCTGTGGCAGTGATTTCCACCATTCTGTCTTCCAGCTCACTTATCCGTTCTTCTGCCTCAGTTATTCTACTATTGATTTCTTCTAGTGTATTTATCATTTCAGTTATTGTGTTGTTCATCTTTGTTTGTTTGTTCTTTAGCTTTTCTAGGTTTTGTTGAACATTTCTTGTATCTTCTGCATCTCTGCCTCCATTCTTTTTTGGAGATCTTTGATCATCTTTGATATCATTACTCTGAATTCTTTTTTGGGAACATTTTTATCTCCCCTTCTCTTAGTTCTTATTCTGGGCTTTTATCTTGTTCTTTCATCTGAGACATATTCCTCTGCTGTCTCATATTGTTTAACTTTCTGTTACTGTGGTTTCCATAATGCAGGCTGCAGGATTATAGTTCTTCTTGCTTCTGTTGTCTGCCCCCAGTGGATGAGGCTAAGAGCTTTGTGCAGACTTCCTGGGGGGAAGAACTTGTACTTACGGACTAATAGGAGGATCTGGGTCTTGTCCCTCTGGTGGGCAGGGTGGTGTCAGGGAAGTGTTTACCAGGCAGTTTTGTGCTCAGGAAGACTTTAAGTAGCCTGTCTGCTGATGATTAGGGCTGCATCTCCACCCTGTTGCTTGTTTGGCCTGAGGTATCTCAGCACTGGAGCCTATAGGCTGTTGGGTGGGGCCAGGTCTTGGTGAGAAATGGTGGCTTCCAAGAAGGCTCATACCAGTGAGTACTTGCCAGAACTACTGCCACCAGTGTCCTTGTCCCCACAGAGAGCCAGAGTTGCCCCCCACCTCTGCAGGAGACCCTCCAATACTAGCAGATAAGTCTGGCCCCATCTCTTATGAGGTCACTGCTTTTTTTTCTGTGTCCTGGTGCACACAGTACCCTGTGTGTGCCCTACAAGAGTGGAGTTTCTGTTTTCCCCAGTCCTGTGTAATTCCTGAAATCAAACCACACTGGCATTCAAAGCCAGATTCTCTGAGGGCTCCTTCTCCCATAGCCAGACACTCAGGCTGGGGAGCCTGACGAGGGTCTCAGAATTTCACCCTTGTGAGAGAACTTCTGTGGTATAATTATTTACCAGTTTGTGGGTAACTCACCTGGCATGTATGGGATTTGATTTTATCACAGTTGTGCCCTTCCTACCATCTTGTTCTGGCTTCTTCTTTGTCTTTGGATGTAGGGTATATTTTTTAGTAGGTTCCAGCATTTTTTTTGTCAATGGTTGTTCAGCAGTTAATTGTTAATTAATTAATTCCATAAGAAGAGGTTAGCTCATATCTTTCTACTGTGCCATCTTGTGTCTCCTGTCCACACTATCTTAATTATTATAACATTATAGCTAATTTGATGTTCTGCAATTTTACCATGACATATATTTATATCCATTTATCTTGCCAGGGGTTCATTATATTTTCTGAGTCTAATAATATTAAGTGCCTTTAAATAGTTATGGAAATTTCTCAGGTAATATTTCTCCAAACATTACCTCCCCATTACTCTCTTTATCTAGAAATACAATTGGATGCATGCTGGACCTCTTCATTCTGTTCATCTTCTCTCAATGTCTGTTTTATATATTCCTTTTCTTTAACTGGCAATTCCTTCAGATCTATTTTAGTTCACTAAATACTTCTTCATCTGTGCCTAATCTGATGCTTTAAACTTCCACTGACTTTTAGATTTCAGTTGTCATGTTTATAATTTCTAGAAAATCTGTTTGGTCCTTTGCCAATATGTCTTGTCAATTTAAAAAGTCTCTGATTCAAGAAAACTTTTTCCCTCTTATTTCTTTAACTTTTAAACATACTTATTTTATATTATTACTATGATAATTTTAATACTTGTAGTCTTTGCAGATCTGATTAATATGTTCTTATTTCTGCTGACCCTAATGTATAGTGGAATGGTTCCTCATGGATTTAGTGAATTTTGATTGTGAAATTCATTCCAAAACTCGTGTGAGAGAAATGTTTTCCTAACTTTCTTTTTTCCTGTTCCATATAAAAGAGAAGCTGAGAGAAGCAAGTTTTCTTTTGTGGGCGAGCACTTTGTTTTTCTATTTCACCAATAAATGTGTCACCCTTCAAAGTATCCTCATTTTATTCACAGATCTATGATTTAAAATTCCTTGGGCTGTGGGCTTTTCCTCTTATTTCTGGTTTTACATTTTTTACTAAAACCAGCAAATTCTGGCTCCAAGTTCTTATCCCAGTGAAATCACCCAATTGTCTGTCTGAAATATACAGAATTCTGTACTCTACAGTTTCAGAATACATGTAGAATATGTTTAAATACATGATGATATATATTGGCCATAAAGCAAATCTCAACAAATACCAGTAGGTTAAAAATCACAAAGAATATGTACTTTGATGACAGAGATTTTAATCTAGAAATAAACAAACAAAAAAAATCTAAAACTTTAATTATAAAACCCTCCAAATTTGGAAACCAAGCAATACACTATAAAATAACTTATATGTTAAATTTTAAAAAGATGAAAATTGGAAAATTTATTTAAATGAATGAATATATCCTGTGGGTTATCACTAAAGCTGTGACTAGAGAGAAGTTTATAGTCTGAAATGCATATACTAGGAAAGAAAAATGGGTGAAAATCAGTGAGCTAAGGATTCATATGAAGACTAATTACATTTAAACGAAAGAAATAATAAAATTGATAAATAAATTAATATAAAAAATATATTGGCAATAAGAAACTCAAAATTTGGTTTATTTAAAAGGTTAAAGTGATGAATTTCTTGGGAGACTAATATTAAAAAAGAGAGAAAACACAAATATTATTAACAAAAATGGTAACATTATTATAGATTATAATATTTTTAAATGATAATAGGAAATTATCATAAACTTTATAGCAATAAATATGAACATTTAGATGAAATAAAAATATCCATGAGTGGGAGGGAAGCAAAAGAATAAATATTACACAAGAGGAAAACCAAAATCTAAACATATATTTTAAAGAAAATTCATCGATAAAGAAATAATCATTTTATTATTCCAAGGATATAAGAAATGAATAATATCAATATTACTTAAAATGTTTCAGTAAAATAAAATAAAAAAATATTCTCTCTCTCTCTCTTTTAATAAAACTGGAATAAGCTTCAAGGGTATATCAAAAGAAAATTAAAAGAACAATCTCTTCATGGACATAGATTTTAAAATCCTAAATAAAACATTAGAAATAAAATCCAATTATATATTAAAAAATATATCACAAACAGGTTGTGTTTAATTCTAGGAATTCAAAAATTGGTTAATATAAGAAAAATCAATCAATGTATTACACCTTCCTAGATTAAAGGGGGAAAACACATGATCACCTCAATAGGTACAACAAAGATATTTGAAAAAAAATTAACAAACATTCAGATTAAAAATATAATATCATATTAGGAAGGAACACTGTTAATATGATAAAAGATATCTACAAAATTCCCACAGAAAGCATCACATTAATGGTGGAATATATATAAAAATATTTTTCTGAAATTGAAGAGGCAACAAAGAAGTCTATTATTTTCACTTCTATTCAATGTTGCACTGAGGTTCTAGTCAATGTATTAAGATAGGATAAAAATAAAAATAAGGTATGAACATAAAGAAATAAATTGTCATTATTCACAGATGCCATAACTGTGTCTACAGAAAGTCTCAAAGAAGCTACAGATAAAAGTATTATAGCTGAGTTTGTAAATTTGTATTATATAAGATTAATGTACAAAAAATTGTATTCCTATGTACTAGCAATAAGTACACAGAAAAAAAATGACAAAATTAATATTTTTTTCTTTATACTGGCACCAAAAAATCAACAAATTAAGAATAAATCTAATAAAATAGTTCAAAAATTACATACAGAAGTCTAGAAAACATTTATGAGAGAAAATTAAAGACAATGTAAATAAATGAAATTTTCATGGATCCAAAAACTAAATATTATAAAGATATCAATATAAGTTTCCTGTAAGTTCAATGCAATGTCAGTCAACATTTTAACATTTTTTAAAACTTTTTGAACTTGACATCTTGATTCTAAAATCCATAGAGACAGAACTCTGGTATCTGGTCCAACAGGTAAGGAATTTGGAAGTTGTCACTCACTCTGTCCTAACAACAAACAAAAAACTGAACAAACTGAAAAATTATTAACTCTTCTGAGATCCATCAGAGGAGTGAGGTCACAGGGAAAATGCTCCCAGAATTGGAGAGAAAAGCTGAATGCAGAGATTCACAATTTGTGAGAGCAGAAACCCAGGAGCAGAATCATTCCTGTGAACCAGAGCCAGGGTAGGAAAATCTGAGCTGTAATTGATGAGTTGTTTCAGGCTTAATGTGGACAAGTCTGATAGATAAAAACTTCAGGGGACCCAGTTATGGGGAAGTCCTACACTTCTGTGAATTTTACCTCAATGAGCTCTATCAGGTCCCCACAGTGAAAATAAGAAAAATCTCCTCCTGCTTCCAGAAGGGAGAGGTAAAAAGTAACCATCTAGATATATACCAGAGCATTTGGTTCTTCTTAATAAGACTTGACTTTAGAAGAGCTATTTTGCCAGGTCTACCTGATTGGGCTTTTTTAAGAGCTTAATCATACTGGGGTAAGGGAAATACCCAACTTTATCCTGTCCCACCTAAGAGAGAGGGGAAAAACAAAAACAAAAACCCAGAACTGAAAAGCACTCATGAAGTTCACAGTCCTGAGGAATAGACAAGCTCACTAAAAGATTGAGCTCTAATTGCAAATACAAAGAACCATAGATTGTGGGACACAAAGTTGGTATTTGAAAGTAAATAACTCCCCTATATACTAGCAATAAACTAGTGGAATTTGAGATTAAAAACACAATACTATTCTGTATCAAAATAACAAAGATATTTTTTAACAGAATCTGAACAGATAACCCTAAAATTTATATGGTTCCACAAAAGACTGCAAATAACCAAAGCAATCTTGAGAAAAGAGAACAAAGCCAAGGGAATCATGATCCCTGACTTCAGACTACACTACAAAGCTACAGTAATCAAAACAGTATGGTACTGGTATAAAAACATACACATAGATCAATGGAAGAGAATAGAGAGCCCAGATATAAACCCATGCATATATGGTCAATTAATTTATGACAAAAGAAGCAAAAATATACAATGGGGAAAGGAAAATCTCTTCAATAAGCGGTGTTGAGAAAGCTGGACCACTACATATAAAAGAATAAAATAAGAACATTTTCTTACACCAAGTACAAAAATAAACTCGAAATGGATTAAAGACCTAAATGTAAGACCAGAAACCATAAAACTCCTAAAAGGAACACTCTTTAACATAAATCTTATCAATATTATTTTTGATTTGTCTCTTCAAGCAAGGGAAACAAAACCAAAGATAAACAAATGGGGTCTAATCAAATTTAAAAGATTTTGCACAGTGAAGGAAGCCATCAAAAAAGCAAAAATGCTTTTTATTTATTTATTTAATTTTTGCTGAATGGGAGAAGATATTTGAAAATAACGTTTGATAAGGGGTTGATATCCAAAATACATACAGAGCTAATGTAACTCAATGTCAATAAAATAACCCAATTAAAAATGGAAAGAAGGAAAAATCATCTCTAGCTTCAATCTGCTGCTGGATAGGAAATAATCAGGGAGAGGTGGAAGATGGAGAGGAGGGCGTCCAGGGATTTCCTGATATCACCTCCACTCCAACTCTCTTTATACTTTCCATGCAAAAATAATAATAGAAATAAGGAGGTGGTGGGGTTTCCAAAAACAAAAATCGTAACCTTCAACCATCTGGGGAGGGCAAAAATCCCATCCACCACAACTCTTATTTCTAACGTAAAGTTGTACCACACACAAAGAGGATGTCACTTAAGAGTGCTCTTAAAAGAACACATGGTGTGTGGCCGACGGGGACTTGGTGCTCTGGCCGGGTGTCAGGTCTGTGCTTCTGAGGTGGGAAAGCCGAGATGAGGACATTGGTCCACCAGAAACCTCCCAATTCCATGTAATATCAAATGGCAAAAGCTCTCCCAGAGCTTTCCATCTCAAAGCTAAGACCCAGCTCCACTCAACAACCAGCAAGCTACAGTGCTGGACACACTATGCCAAACAACAAGCAAGACAGGAACACAAGCCAACCCATTAGCAGGGAGGCTGCCTAAAGTCCTAAGGTCACAGACACACCAACACACACCATGAGATGCGGACCTAGACACCAGAAAGACAAGATCCAGCCTCATCCACCAGAACACAGGCACAAGTCCCCTCCAACAGGAAGCCTACACAATCCAATGAACCAACCTTAGTCACTGGAGGCAGAGACCAAAATCAATGGGAACTATGAACCTGCCGCCTGTGGAAAGGAGACCACAAATACAGTAAGTTAAGCAAAATAAGAAGACAGAGAAACACACAGCAGATGAAGGAGCAAGGTAAAAACCATTAGACCAAAAGGATGAAGAGGAAATAGGCAGTCTACCTGAAAACGAATTCAGAGTAATGATAATAAAGATGATCCAAAATCTTGTAAATAGAATAGAGACAATACAAGAAACATTTAACAAAGACCTAGAAGACCTGAAGAGCAAACAAAAAATGATGAACAACACAACAAAAGAAATTAAAAAATACTCTAGAAGGGATCAATAGCAGAATAACTGAGGCAGAAGAATGGATAAGAAACCTGGAGGATAAAAGAGTGGAAATAACTACTGCAGAGCAGAATAAAGAAAAAAGAAAGAAAATAATTGAGGTCAGTCTCAGAGACCTCTGGGACAACATTAAACGCACCAACATTCAATTATAGGGGTCCCAGAAGAAGAAGAGAAAAAGAAAGGGAGTGGGAAAATATTTGAAGGGATTATAGATGAAAACTTCCTTAATATGGGAAAGGAAATAGTGAATCAAGTCCAGGAAACACAAAGTCCCATACAGGATAAATCCAAGGAGAAACATGCCAAGACATATATTAATAAAACTATCAAAAATTAAATACAAAGAAAAATATTAAAAGCAGCAAGGGAAAAACAACAAATAACAGAAAAGGGAATCCCCACAAGGTTAACAGCTGATCTTTCAACAGAAACTCTGCAAGCCAGAAGAGAGTGGCAGGACATATTTAAAGTGATGAAAAGGAAAAACCTACAACCGAGATTCGTCTACCCAACAAGGATCTGATTCAAATTTGATGGAGAAATTAAAAAAACTTTACAGACGAGCAAAAGCTAAGAGAATTCAGCACCACCAAACCAGCTTTATGACAAAAGCTAAAGGAACTTCTCTAGGCAGGAAACACAAGAGAAGGAAAAGACCTTCAATGACCAACACAAAACAATTAAGAAAATGGTAATAGGAGCATACATATCGATAATTACCTTAAATGTAAATGGATTAAATGCTCAAATAAAAGACATAGACTGGCTGAATGGATACAAAAACAAGAACCGTATATATGCTGTCTACAAGAGACCCACTTCACACCCAGTGAAACGTACAGACTGAAAGTGAGAGGATGGAAAATGATATTCCATGCAAATGGAAATCAAAAGAAAGCTAGCATAGCAATTCTCATATCAGACAAAATAGACTTTAAAAAAAAGACTATAACAAGAGACAAAGAAGAACACTACATAATGATCAAGGGATCAATACAAGAAGAAGATATAACAATTGTAAATATTTATGCACCCAACATAGGAGCACCACAACACATAAGGCAAATGCTAACAGCCATGCAAGGGGAAATCGACAGTAACAAAATAATAGTAGGGGACTTTAACCACCACTTTCAGCAATGGACAGATCATCCAAAATGAAAATAAATAAGGAAACTCAAGCTTTAAATGACACATTAAACAAGATGGATTTAATTGACATTTATAGGACATTCCACCCAAAAACAACAGAATACACTTTCTTCTCAAGTGCTCATGGAACATTCTCCAGGAGAGATCATATCTTGGGTCACAAAACAAACATTGGTAAATTCAAGAAATTTGAAATTGTATCAAGTATCTGTTCCAACCACAACGCTATGAGACTAGATATCAATTACCGGAAAAACTCTGTAAAAAAAAAAAAAAAAAAAAAAAAAAGGAGTCTAAACGATACGCTACTAAATAACCAAAAGATAACTGAAGAAATCAAAGAGGAAACCAAAAAATACCTAGAAAGAAATGACAATGAAAACATGATGAAGCAAAATCTATGGGATACACCAAAAGCAGTTCTATAAGGGAAATTTATAGCAATACAATCCTACCTCAAGAAACAAGAAACATCTCAAATAAACAACATAATTTTACACCTAAAGCAATTAGAGAAAGAAGAACAAAAAATCCCCACAAAGTTAGAAGAAGGAAAGAAATCAAAAAGATCAGATTAGAAATAAATGAAAAAAAAGGAAGGAAACAATAGCAAATATCAATAAAACTAAAAGCTGGTTATTGGAGAAGATATATAAAATTGATAAAACCTTAGCAAGACTCATCAAGAAAAAAAGGGAGAAAACTCGAATCAACAGAATTAGAAATGAAAAAGGAGAAGTAACAACTGACACTGCAGAAATACAAAGGATAATGAGAGATTACTACAAGCAACTATATGCCAGTAAAATGGACAAGCTGGAAGAAATGGACAAATTCTTAGAAAAGCATAACCTTCCAAGACTGAACCAGGAAGAAACAGAAAATATAAACAGCCCAATCACAATCACTGAAATTGAAACTGTGATTAAAAATCTTCCAACAAACAAAAGCCCAGGACCAGATGGCTTCACAGGAGAATTCTAACAAACATTTAGAGAAGAGCTAACACCTGTCCTTCTCAAACTCTTCCAAAATACAGCAGAAGGAGGAACACTCCCAAACTCATTCTACGAGGCCACCATCACCCTGATACCAAAACCAGACAAAGATGTCGCAAAAAAAGAAAACTACAGGCCAATATCACTGATGAACATAGGTGCAAAAATCCTCAACAAATACTAGGAAACAGGATCCAACAGCAAATTAAAAGGATCATTACACCATGATAAAGTGGAGTTTATTCCAGGAATGCAAGGATTCTTCAACATATGAAAATCAATCCATGTGTAAAACCATATTGACAGATGGAAGGATAAAAACCATATGATCATGTCAATAGATGCAGAAAAAGCTTTCAACAAAATTCAAACCATTTATCATAAAAAGCCTCCAGGAAGGAGGCAGAGAGGGAACTTACCTCCACAGTATAAAAGCCATATATGGCAAATCCACAGCCAACATTGTTCTCAGTGGTGAAAAACTGAAACCATTTCCTTTGAGATCAGGAACAAGACAAGGTTGTGCACTCTCACCACTATTATTCAACAGAGTTTTGGAAGTTTTAGCCACAGAAATCAGAGAAGAAAAATAAATAAAAGGAATCCAAATCAGAAAAGAAGAAGTAAAGATGTCACTGTTTGCAGATGACATGACAATATACATAGATAATCCTAAAGATGCTGCCAGAAAACTACTAGAGCTAATCAATGAATTTCCTAAAGTAGAATGATACAAAATCAATGTACAGAAATCCCTTTCATTCCTATACACTAATGATGAAAAATCTGAAAGAGAAATTAAGGAAACACTCCCATTTACCATTGCAAGAAAAAGAATAAAATACCTAGGAATAAACCTACCTAAGGGGACAAAAGACCTGTATGCAGAAAACTATAAGACACTGTTGAAAGAAATTAAAGATGATACAAACAGATGGAGAGATGTACCATGTTCTTGGACTGGAAGAATCAACATTGTGAAAATGACTATACTACCCAAAGCAATCTATAAATTCAATATAATCCCTATCAAACTACCAATGGCATTTTTTACAGTGCTAGGAAAATAATTTTCACAATTTATATGGAAACACAAAAGACCCCGAGTAGCCAAAGCAATCTTGAGAAAGTAAAACAGAGCTGGAGGAATCAGGCTCTTGGACATCAGACTATACTACAAAGCTACAGTAATCAAGACAGTATGATGCTGGCACAAAACAGAAGTATAGATCAATGGAACAGGATAGAAAACCCAGAGATAAACCCACACACATATGGTCACCTTATTTTTGATAAAGGAAACAAGAATATACAGTGGAGAAAAGACAGCCTCTTCAATAAGTGGTGCTGGGAAAACTGGGCAGCTACATGTAAAAGAATGAAATTAGAACACTCCCTAACACCATACACAAAAATAAACTAAAAATTGATTAAAGACTTTAATGTAAGGCCAGACTCTATAAAACTCTTGTAGGAAAACATAGGCAGAACACTCTATGACAGAAATCACAGCAGGATCCTTTTTGACCCACCTCCTAGAGAAAAGGAAGTAAGAACGAAAATAAACAAATGGGATCTAATGAATCTTAAAAGCTTTTGCAAAGCAAAGGAAACCATAAACAAGACGAAAAGACAACTCTCGGAATGGGAGAAAATGTTTGTAAATGAAGCAACTGACAAAGGATTAATCTCCAAGATTCACAGGCAGCTCATGCAGGTCAATATCTAAAAAACAAACAACCCCTTCCAAAAATGGGTAGAAGACCTAAACAGACATTTCTCCAAAGAAGATAGACAGATTGCCAACAAACACATGAAAGAATGCTCAACATCACTAATCATTAGAGAAATGTAAATCAAAATTACAATGAGGTATCATCTTACACCAGTCAGAACGGCCATCATCAAAAAATCTACAAAAAATAAATACTGGAGAGGGTGTGGTGCAAAGGGAACAGTCTTGCACTGTTGGTGGGAATGTAAATTGATAGAGTCACTATGGTGAATTGTATGGAGTTTCCTTAAAAAACTAAAAATAGAAATACCGTATGACCCAGCAATCCCACTACTGGGCATATACTCTGAGAAAACCATAATTCAAAAAGAGTCATGTACCACAATGTTCATTGCAGCTTTATTTACAATAACCAGGACATGGAAGCAACCTAAGTGTCCACCAACAGATGAATGGATAAAGAATATGTGGCACATGTATACAATGGAATATTATTCAGTCATAAAAAGAAACAAAATTGAGTGTTTTGTAGTGAGCTGGATGGACCTAGAGTCTGTCATACAGAGTGAAGTATGTCAGAAAGAGAAAAACAAATACCATATGCTAACACATATATATGGAATCTAAAAAGAAAAAGAAAAAAAATGATTCTGAAGAACCTAGGGACAGGACAGGAATAGAGACACAGACGTAGAGAATGGACTTGAGGACACGGAGAGGGGGGAGGGTAAGCTTGGCTGAAGTGAGAAACTGACATGGACATATGTACACTACCATATGTAAAATAGATAGCTAGTGGGAAGCAGCTGCATAGCACAGGGAGATCAGCCTGGTGCTTTGTGAACACCTAGAGGGGTGGGACATGGTGGGTGGGCGGGAGACCCAAGGGGGAGGAGATATGGGGATATATATATATATATATATATATATATATAGCTGATTCACTTTGTTATAAACAGAAACTAACACACCATTGTGAAGCAATTATACTCCAATAAAGATGTTTAAAAAAAATGGGAAGAAGACCTGAATAGATATTTTTCTAAAGAAGACATATAGATGGCCAACATGCACATGAAAAGATGCTCAACCTCACTAGTCATCAGTGAAATGAAAATCAAAATCTCAATGAGATATCACTTCATATCAGTCAGAATGGCCATTGTCAAAAAGCCAATAAATGTTGGCAAGGAGGTGGAAATAATGAACCCTAGTACAATTTGGTGGAAGTGTAAATTAGTGTAGCCTGTATGGAAGAGAGTATGGAAGTTCCTCAAAAATATTAAAATAGAACTACCATATGCCTCAGACCTCCATTGCTGTGAATATATATCAAGTAAATGAAAACACTAATTCAAAAATATATATGCACTCCAATGTTTATAGGAGAATTATTTCCAATAGTCAGGATATGGAAACAACCTAAGTGTCCATCAACAGATGAGTGGATTAAGAAGATGTGGTATATATACACAATGCAATATTACTTAGCCATAAAAAAGAATGAAATTTTACTATTTGCAACAACATGGATGGACCTGGAGGGTATTATGCTAAGTGAAATAAACCAGAGAGAGAAAGACAAATAATGTATGTTTTCACTTGTATGTGGAACCTAAAAAATAAAACAAATGAATAAATATAACAAAACAGAAACAGCCTTACAGATGTAGAGATTAAACTAGTGGTTACCAGTGGGGAGTATGGTGGCAGAGGGTCAAGATATGGAAGGAGATTAAGAAATACAAACTACTAGGTATAAAATAAATGAGATGCAAGGAATGTGCAGCACAAGGTATATAACCAATATTTTATAATAACTTTAAATTGAGTATAATCTATAAAAATATTGAATCACCATGTTGTTTAAACTAATATAATATTGTAAATCAACAATATTATATTAACTATATTATAGTTAATATACTATACTTCAATCTACACTGTATTCAATCAACTGTACTTCAATAGAAAAACCCAATACAATGTGTACCTCCCAAATTTAAGTTATTAGATATAAATTTAACAAAATATGTACAAGATCTACTTAAGGAAAACTACAAAACTTTGATGAAAGAAATCAAAGAAGAACTAAATAAATTGGGAAATATTTCATGTTTGTGGATAAGAAGACTCAGTATTGTCAAGATGTTAGTTGTTTTTAACATGATCTGTAGATTCAATGCAATTTCAATCAAAATCCTATTGAGTTATTTTGTGAATATTGACAAACTGATTCTAGAGTTTACATCAAGAGGCAGAAGATCCACAGTAGCCAAACAATGTTGAAGGAAAGAATGAAGTTGGAGGATTCACACTACTCAGCTTCAAGACTTATTATAAACCTACAATAATCAAGACAGTGTGGTATTGGTAAAACAAAACAGAACAAAAAACCCCAAATAGATCAATTAAACAGAATAGAGAACCCAGAAATAGACCCCCATAAATATAGTCAGCTGATCATTGAAAAAGGAGCAAAGGAAATACAATGGAGCAAAGATAGTCTTTTCAGCAATTAATTCTGGAACAACTGAATATCCACATGCAAAACAGTGAATCTAAACACATAGAAACAGACATTACATCCTTCACAAAAATTAACTCAAAATAGATTATAGACCTAAAAATAAAATGCAAAGTATAAATCTCCTAGAACATAAGAGAAAACTTAGAATAAACTTGGATGTGGCAATGACTTTAGATATACCACGAAGGCATGATTCCTGAAAGTCTTTACTGATAAACTGAACATCTTTAAAATTATAAAATTCTTCTCTGTGAAAGGCACTGTCAAGAGAATTAGAAGACAAACCACAGACTGGGAGAAAATACATGCAAATGACATATCTGATAAAGGACAATTATCTAAAATATATAAAGACCTCTTAAATCTCAACAATGATAACGTGAATGACCTGATTAAAAAATGGATGGGTAAGAGACCTGAACAGACACCTCACCAAAGAACATGGCAAAAAGGTATATAAAAATATGTTCAACATAATATGTCATTAGGGAGTTGCAAGTTAAAATGAGATACCACTACATACCTATTAGAATCCCAAAATCCAATACACTGACAACACTCAGTTTCGGCAAAAGTGTGGCTCAGTGGGAACTGTCATTCCTTGCTGTTGTGAATGCAAAATGGTGCATTCCCTTTGGAAGACAGTTTTACAGTTTCTTAAAAAACTAATCACACTCTTACCATCCAATCTAGCAATTATGCTCCTTGGTATTTACCCAAAGGAGTTGAAGACATATGTTCACACAGAAACCTGCACAAGAATGTTTATTGAAGCTTTATTTATAATTGCCAAAACTAGGAAGCAACCAAGATGTCCTTCAGTAGATAAATTGATAAATTAACTGTGATATATCCAGACAATAAAATTTTATTCAGTGCTAAAAAGAAGTAAGCTATCAAGCCATGAAGAGACATGGATGAACTTTAATTGCGTATTACTAAGTGAAAGAAGCTAATCTGAAAAGGCTACATACTGTAAAATTCCAAAAATATAACATTCTGGAAAAGGCAAAACTGTAGAGACAGTAAAAGGATCAGTGGTTACCACTGATAAGTAGGGTAGGTGAAACACAGAGGATTTTTAGGGCAGTGAAACTACTCTGTATAATATTACAATGGTGAGTGCATGTCATCATACACTTCTCACAATACTAATAGTGAATCCTAATATAAACTATAAACTTCAGAGGATAAGGATGTGCCAATGTAGGTTCATTGATTTTAACAAATGTACCACTCTGGTGCAGTATTTTGATAGGGAGTCTGTGCATGTGTGGGGGCAGGGGTGTATGGGAAGTCTTTATCTTTCTCTTAATTTTGCTCTGAACCTAAAACTTCTCTAAAATTAAAGTCTATTTAAAAACTCATATGGCCAAACAAAGGGGCCAATGTTGAAGAAAGAAAAAGAAAAATACTCTACCACATATTAAAACTTATAATAAACCTTCAATATTTAATACTGGAATTGAGATAATGATGGATAATTAATACAGTGGACAGAATAGAGAGCCCAGAAACAGCCCATGCATAAATTGACTTACAACATAAAACTCCTAGAACAAAGACAGAACTGCAAAAGAGTTGGAAAGTCATTCTTCCCCATAAATTGTGTTGGTTCAACTAGATAGCCATAACAAAAATTTTTAAAAAGAGGCTTGAAACCTAGTATAGGCTGACAAAAACATAAATCTCAGGGTTGTAAATCTAAATGTGAAATATAAAACAAAAATTATTTTAAAATATATGAGAATATCCTCATGAACTTGGGATGGATAAAGATTTCTCAAATAGGTTATAATAAACTATAATTGTAAATTTAAAATTTTCCAAAGTAAACTAGGTTAAAACTGAGAATTTCTGATCATGGAAAGACAACTTTAAGAAAGTAAAAAAGAAAATTACAAGAGCATGAAAAGTTATTAGGCAACACAAAAATATATAAAGAACTTCTTTCTATTATTAAGGAAAGTACTGACAATACAGAAAAAAAATGGGCAAAAGAGTCAGGCACTTTACAAGAGAGAGTAACTGAATAATCAATAAATATATGATACAGTGCTTCAACTCATTAGTCAACAGAGAAATGCATATTAAAACTGCAATGAGATACCATTATACACCTATCAAAATAGCTGGTAGGACTGTAAACTGGTATATCCACTTTGAAAAGCTATTGACATTTTCTACAAAATTTGTATATACATATATATTATGACCCTTTAATTCCCTCTTAGGTATATATCCAACAGAAAAGTGTGCACGTGTGTAGCAATAGACAAATACAAGAATATTCACGGTAGTACAATGCTTAATATCCCCAAACTGGAAACATACCTAATGTTTATCAAGAGTATAATGGATACATTAATCTTGTATATTTACAATTGATTCCTCAACAGTAATGAAAATGAACAGATATTGCTACATGCAAAAAAAGTGAATCCCACATTTATATAAAATTCTAAAAATAGGCAAATCTGATACATGCTGTTAGAAGACAGGAGAGTAGTTAACTCTAGTGAGATGAGAATTCTGATTGGGAGAGGCCAGGAACGGAGACCAAGATATTGATAATATTCAATTTTTTGATTTGGTGGTATTTTCACTTTGTGATAATTCATTGAGCCATTCACATATGACTTGTGCATTTTTCTCTTTACAACTTATACTTTAACTAAAAAGTTAAAGAAATGAAGCAAACCAATTTTAAAAAGGTTATTTGTTATTGGCTCAGTCAGTATTGACCAACTAATCAATTAGCAAATGCCCTATTATACCATCATCATCATCATTAAACTATTGGTAACCTGGGCAGTATCAATGCTTCATTTGAAAAATAACTACAAATCAGATTTTCTGTCCTCCTGAGGTACAGTGAGGGGCAAAATCATAACATAATTTTTAAATTTCCACTTAATTCTATTACTTTCAAATTCCTACTATTGCATAAAAGTCTACATGATATAACCCAGTGCTACATCTCTGACAAGTTTTCTTATCGTTCTTCCACTTGTTCACTCCTCTCCAGCCACACTGGCCTTCCAGCTTTTCCTCAAATGCTTCTTGTTTTTCCTTCCATCTGTAATGTACTTCACTCACATACCCAAAAGCCTGGCTCTTTCACTTCATTCAGATTTCTGCTCCAATATTACGTTAAAGCAGACTTTTTGGTTATCCTATACAAAGTAGCACTTTGTTTCTGTTCCCATAGCCTACTTAATTTTTTTCATTGTAACACTTATTACTGCATTAACTTTTATTACATATTTATTTACTATTTTTAAAAATCCCTTTCAAGTATATATTCAAGGGGCAGGAATTTTGTTCTTTTTTTTTTCTTTTTTGGCCAATTGGCTTGCAGGATCTTAGTTCCTTGACCAGGGATCGAACCCACACACTTGACAGTGAAAGTGTGGACTCTTAAACACTGGACCACAAGGGAATTCCCTGGAACTTTTTTCTTTTAATTGTTATATCTTTAGCACCCAGAACAGTTTCCAGTACATGTTTGGTGTTCAGTTATTTAAAAGGGTGAATGAATGAATTTTTCCCTTTCAGTAAGGGCCAATGGAACACCACATACACAAATTATTTTGTTCATTTGTGATAATTTATTTGAACTAACAACACCAGACTTTGGTAAACTTGGTGTTAATCTACCTTTGGTTTATTTGAGCTATCTTAAACCCCAAAGCCAGACTTGACCATCTTCCTCCTTTATCCTGCTGTGCATATGCTACTGAATTGCACAGCCCCTGGTGGGGAAACATTAAACAAACAGAAGCAGGGTTGCTATGCTGTTAAAGCCAGAAGTACATCATTCATTATGTGAATAAAATACACAGAGAATAAAGTAGTCACAGAGTAATGGGAGTTTTATTCTCTCTCTATTCCATTTCACTCCCTCTCTATTTTGCTTATGCTATGAAATGATGCTCCCACCACTGGCTGATAAATGTTGATTAATCTGATGGAGAGTTGGATTTTTTAGCGTGCAAAAGCAATGTAAATAAATCGAGCAGGTGAACTGGAGTTCAAGTGTCACTTCTGAGATTAAAGGGCCTGTATGGCCCTCCAAGTTCACTTATTACAATCAGGATGTATGCTTTTCTTGTAAACAGACTAAGCCTCTTCAAGTAGTTCAACAGAATTCCTTTTGTGTTGCCTACAACTGCCTCTCCCTTCAGCAAGTTTCGTCTCTTGGGAACTGCCTATGTTGTCAATATTTGTTTCTCTTCCAGGGACTGGTAGTTGTGGGAGGGAGGCTAGAGAAAGTAGATAGGCCAGTTTTTCTTTTTGGAAACCATCCAGTCAGCCAGTCAATGTTACACTTATAATATACAAGACTATGAGCTAATGCTTGCAGAGTAATAACAATAAAGGGGACAATGAAAACAGCAATAGTAATTAATACCTATATAACAATTTACTGTTTATAAAGCACTTTATTCTTCATTATACTGGTTGATGCTGGAGGTAATCTGAAGAGAAGGCATTATTGTTATATATAGGTCAGCCAGGTGTCAGCTGGGTCACCCTTCCTTTGAAATGCATTTATGCATTTATATAATGGATTGATCTTCCCATTTCACATGCTGAAGAAGGTTCTGCCTTCCGCAAAATTTATTATGAGTCTGTGGGAAGCTTATGATCTTCTTATCATTTCTGGCTCTAGTTACTGGCTCTGCTGAAAAATCTACCCCTCCAACCCACCTCCCAAGTCCCATAGCTCTGCTCCAACAATTGTTCTCTTTTCTTCTACTCCATACTGGATTAGGTGTGGAACTCAAACCTGTTTCTGCAATTGTCCTCCAGGTAATATACTACACCATAGAACACAACTCTGGCATATATTCATGCCATACCTTAGAAGTTTCAGCACCTACTTCCACTGAAGACTCCCATAGTAGGTTCTAAAAACTGTAATGTTTTTTAGTTTTTGTTGCCTGTTCTTTTGATGTCTCATCCAGGAAATCATTGCCAAAACCAAAGTCAAGGATTTTTCGCCTATATTTTCTTCCAAGAGTTTTACTGTTTCAGGTATTACATTTAAATATTTGATACATTTCAACTTACTTTTTGTGAGAGGTACAAGATATGGGTCCATTCAAAGTTTCATTCTTTTGTGAGTGGATATACAATTTTCCCAACATGATTTATTGAAGAGACTATCCTTTCCCCATTGTGTGTTTTTGACACCTAGTCAAAAATTAGTTGACTTTTATGCATGGGCTTATATCTTAGCTCTCTATTCTAAAATAAAGAGGGATTACATTAAGCCAGAGACCTTTTGCACAGCAAAATAAACAATCAATAAATTGGAAAGGCAGCCTACAGATAGGAGAAAGTATTGGAAAACTGATAAATGGTTATAACCAACATATAAAAAGAAGTCATACAACTCAATAGCAAAAAAGCAAATAATCACACTAAAAATAGGCAAAGGATCTGAAGAGACATTTTTCCAAAGAAGACCTAAAAATAACCAACAGACACATGAGAATGTCCTTAACATCACTAATCATTGGGGAATTATGAATTAAAACCATACTGAGAGGAAGACCTTCAAGATTGTGGAGGAGTAAGAAGTGGAGATCATCTTCCTCCCCACAAATACATCAGAAATACATCTACATGTGGAACAACTCCTACAGAAAACCTACTGAATGCTGGCAGAAGACATCAGACTTCCCAAAAGGCAAGAAACTCCTGATATACCTAGGTGGGGAAAAAGAAAAAAAACAGAGACAAAAGAATAGGGACAGGACCTGCAGTTCTGGGAGGGAGCAATGAAGGAGGAAAAGTTTTCACATACTAGAAACCTCCTTCATTGGCAGAGACGGGGTGGGGGGGAGTGGCGGGGGGGAAACTTCAGAGCTATGAGAAGAGCGCAGCAACAGGGGTGCAGAGGGCAAAGCACAGAGATTCCCGCACAGATGATCGCTGCCAACCAGCACCCACCAGCCTGAGAAGATTGTCTGCTCACCTGCTGGGGTGGATGGGGGCTGGGAGCTGAGGCTCAGGCTTCAGAGGTCAGATCCCAGGGAGAGGACTGGGGTTGGCTGCGTGAACACAGCCTGAAGGGGGCTAGTGCACCACAGCTAGCCGGGAGGGAGTCCGGGAAAAAGTCTGGAACTGCTTAAGAGGCAAGAGACCATTATTTCAGAGTGCGAGAGGAGAGGGGATTCAGAGCACCACCTAAATGAGCTCCAGAGACAGGAGCAAGCCGCGGCTATCAGTGCAGACAACAGAGACTGGCATGAAATGCTAAGGCTGATACTACAGCCACCAAGAAGCCTGTGTGAAAACACAGGTCACTATCCACACTTCCCCTCCTGGGAGCCTGTGGAGCCCACCACAGCCAGGGTCCTGTGATCCAGGGAAAACTTCCCTGGGAGAACACATGGCACACCTCAGGCTGTTGAAACATCATGTTGGCCTCTGCCACAGCAGGCTAGCCCCATATTCTGTACCCCACCCTCCCCCTGGACTGAGTGAGCCAGAGTCCCCTAATCACCTGCTAGTTTAACCCAGTCCAGTATGAGTGAAGAACAGACGCCCTCAGGTGACCTACACTTAGAGGCAGAGCCAAATCCAAAGCTGAACAGCAGGAGCTGTGTGAACAAAGAAGAGAAAGGGAAATTTCTCCAAGTAGCCTTACACATTGTGGAGGCCTTAAACCTCCACAATCAACTTAATGTATCCTGTATCTCCGGAATACACAAATACACAACAAATCATCCCAAAATTGAGGCGATGGACTTCAGGAACAACTGTAGTTGGGGTTTCCTTTCTGCAACTAATTTGTTTCTGGTTTTATGCTTATCTTAGTTTAATATTTAGAGTTTATTATCATTGGTAGATTTCTTTATTAACTTGGTTGCTCTCTCCATTTTATTATATATAAGTATATATATTTTTTTCCTTTTTCTCTTTTTGTGAGTGTGTTTCTGTATGTTTCTTTGTGTGAGTTTGTCTGTATAACTTTGCTTTTACCATTTGTCCTAGGGTTCTGTCTGTTTTCTTTTTTTTTTAGTATTGTTCTAAGCACTTGTTATCATTGGTGGATTTGTTTTTGGTTTACTTGCTCTCTTTTTTTTCTTTCTTTTTTTTTTACTTTTTACTTTTTTATTTTTAATAATTATTTTTATCTTATATTTTAATAACATTAGGTTACAGTTTTCTCTTCCTTTCCTTCTTTTTACTCCCTTTTCTTCTCAGCCATGTGGCTGACAGGATCTTGGTGGTCTGGTCAGATGTCAGGCCAGTGTCTCAGAGGTGGGACAGCTGACTTAAGAACATTGGTCAGCTCCTGCAGCGCTGGTCTGGCGGGTGGCATGGACTGCAGCCTCTTCCCGTTTCTTCCCGCCTCCCAGAGCTTTTAAAGGCCTGAAGTGGGCTCTGTCCTCTCAGGCTGGGAGTTTCCTACTCTGGGAGCTCTTCTCACAGAATTAGCCTATGCAAACTCCCCTCAGCCGCTGGTGGAAAAGGAGACTGAGGTGCACTAAAAGGAAGTGATTTTCGAAGAACACACTGGTGATGAGAGCCGTGTGGATGAAAGGCTCTTGGTGCTCCAGCCAGGCATCAGGGCTGTGCCTCTGATGTGGGAGAGACAACTTCAGGACCCTGGTCCACAAGAGACCTCCCAGCTCCATGTAATACCAAATGGCAAAAATCTCTCAGAGATCTCCATCTCAACATCAAGACCCAGCTTCACTCAACGACCAGCAAGCTACAGTGCTGGACACCCTATGCCAAACAACTAGCAAGACAGGAACACAGCCCCATCCATTAGCAGAGAGGCTGCCTAAAATCATAATAAGGCCACAGACACGCCAAAACACACGACCAAACGTGGACGTGCCCACCAGAAAGACAAGATCCAGCCTCATCCACCAGAACACAGGCACTAGTTCCCTCCACCAGGAAGCCTAAACAACCCACTGAACCAACCTTAGCCAGTGCGGACAGATACCAAAAACAACGGGAACTACGAACCAGCAGCCTGTGAAAAGGAGACCCCAAACACAGTAAGTTAAGCAAAATGAGAAGACAGAAAAACACACAGCAGATGAAGGAGCAGGGTCAAAACACACCAGACCTAACAAATGACGAGGAAATAGGTAGTCTACCTGAAAAAGAATTCAGAATAATGATAGTAAGGATGATCCAAAATCTTGGAAATAGAATAGACAAAATGCAAGAAACCTTTAACAAGGACGTAGAAGAACTAAAGAGGAACCAAGCAACGATGAAAAACACAAAAAATAAAATTAAAAATACTCTAGATGGGATCAATAGCAGAAAAACTGAGGCAGAAGAAAGGATAAGTGACCTGGAAGATAAAATGGTGGAAATAACTACTGCAGAGCAGGATAAAGAAAAAAGAATGAAAAGAACTGAGGACAGTCTCAGAGACCTCTGGGACAACATTAAATGCACCAACATTTGAATTATAGGGGTGCCAGAAGAAGAAGAGAAAAAGAAAGGGACTGAGAAAATATTTGAAGAGATTATAGTTGAAAACTTCCCTATTATGGGAAAGGAAATAGTTAATGAAGTCCTAGGAAGCACAGAGAGTCCCATACAGGATAAATCCAAGGAGAAACACACCAAGACACATATTAATCAAACTATTAAAAATTAAAAACAAAGAAAACATATTAAAAGCAGCAAGGTAAAAACTACAAATAACACACAAGGGAATCCCCATTAGGTTAACAGCTGATCTTTCAGCAGAAACTCTGCAAGCCAGAAGGGAGTGGAAGGATATACGTAAAGTGATGAAGGAGAAAAACCTACAACCAAGATTACTCTACCCAGCAAGGATCTCATTCAGATTTGATGGAGCAATTAAAACCTTTACAGACAAGCAAAAGCTGAGACAGTTCAGCACCACCAAACCAGCTTTACAACAAATGCTAAAGGAACTTCTCTAGGCAAGAAAAATAAGAGAAGGAAAACACCTACAATAACAAACCCAAAACATTTAAGAAAATGGGAATAGGAACATATATATCAATAATTACCTTAAATGTAAATGGATTAAATGCTCCCATCAAAAGACACAGACTGGCTTAATGGCTACAAAAACAAGACCCATATATATGCTGTCTACAAGAGACCCACTACAGACCTAGAGACACATACAGACTGAAAGTGAGGGGATGGAAAAAGAAATTCCATGCAAATGGAAATCGAAAGAAAGCTGGAGTAGCAATTCTCATATCAGACAAAATAGACTTTAAAATAAAGACTATTACAAGAGACAAAGAAGGACACTATATAATGATCAAGGGAGCGATCCAAGAGGAAGGTATAACAATTGTAAATATTTATGCACCCAACATAGGAGCACCTCAATACATAAGGCAAATACTAACAGCCATAAAAGGGGAAATCGACAGTAACACAATCATCGTAGGGGACTTTAACACCCCACTTTCACCAATGGACAGATCATCCAAAATGAAAATAAATAAAGAAACACAAGCTTTAAATGATACATTAAACAAGATGGACTTAATTGATATTTATAAGACATTCCACCCAAAAACAACAGAATACACATTTTTCTCAAGTGCTCATGGAACGTTCTCCAGGATAGATCATATCTTGGGTCAGAAATCAAGCCTTGGTAAATTTAAGAAAATTGAAATCATATCAAGTATCTTTTCTGACCACAACGCTATGAGACTAGATATCAATTACAGGAAATGATCTGTAAAAAATACAAACACATGGGGGCTACACAATACACTACTTAACAACGAAGTGATCACTGAAGACATCAAAGGGGAAATCAAAAAATACCTAGAAACAAATGACAATGGAGACACGACGACCCAAAACCTATGGGACGCAACAAAAGCAGTGCTAAGAGGGAAGTTTATAGCAATACAAGCCTACCTGAAGAAACAGGAAACATCTCAAATAAAAAAGCTCACCTTGCACCTAAAGCAATTAGAGAAAGAAGAACAAAAAAACCCCAAAGTTAGCAGAAGGAAAGAAATCATGAAGATCAGATCAGAAGTAAATGAAAGAGAAATGAAGGAAACAATAGCAAAAATCAATGAAACTAAAAGCTGATTCTTTGAGAAGATAAACAAAATTGATAAGCCATTAGCCAGACTCATCAAGAGAAAAAGGGAGAATACTCAAGTCAATAGAATTAGTAATGAAAAAGGAGAAGTAACCACTGACACTGCAGAAATACAAACGATCATGAGAGATTGCTACAAGCAACTGTATGCCAATAAAGTGGACCACCTGGAAGAAATGGACAGATTCTTAGAAATTCACAACCTGCCGAGACTGAACCAGGAAGAAATAGAAAATATGAGCAGACCAAACACAAGCACTGAAATTGAAACTGTGATTAAAAACCTTCCAACAAACAAAAGCCCAGGACCAGATGGCTTCACAGAATTCTATCAAACATTTAGAAAAGAGCTAACACCTATCCTTCTCAAACTCTTCCAAAATATTGCAGAGGGAAGAACACTCCCAAACTCAATCTACGAGGCCACCATCACCCTGATACCAAAACCAGACAAAGATGTCACAAAGAAAGAAAACTACAGGCCAATATCACTGATGAACATAGATGCAAAAATCCTCAACAAAATACTAGCAAACAGAATCCAACAGCACATTAAAAGGATCATACACCATGATCAAGTGGGGTTTATTCCAGGAATGCAAGGATTCTTCAATATATGCAAATCAATCAACGTGATACACCATATTATCAAATTGAAGGAGAAAAACCATACGATCATCTCAACAGATGCAGAGAAAGCTTTTGACAAAATTCAACACCCATTTATGATAAAAGCCCAGCAGAAAGTAGGCATAGAGGGAACTTTCCTCAACATAATAAAGGCCATATATGACACACCAACAGCCAACATTGTCCTCAATGGTGAAAAACTGAAACCATTTCCACTAAGATCAGGAGCAAGACAAGGATGTCCACTCTCACCACTATTATTCAACATAGTTTTGGAAGTGTTAGCCACAGCAATCAGAGAAGAAAAGGAAATAAAAGGAATCAAAATCAGAAAAGAAGAAGTAAAGCTGTCACTGTTTGCATATGACATGATACTATACATACAGTATCCTAAAGATGCTACCAGAAAATTACAAGAGCTAATCAATGAATTTGGTAAAGTAGCAGGATACAAAATTAATGCACAGAAACCTCTTGCATTTCCATACACTAATGACGAAAAATCTGAAAGTGAAATTAAGGAAACACTCCCCTACAGGACAGAGGACCTGGGGAAGATGGCGGAAGAGTAAGACGCGGAGATCACCTTCCTTCCCACAGATACAGTAGAAATACATCTACACGTGGAACTGCTCCTACAGAACACCCACTGAATGCTGGCAGAAAACGTCCAACTTCCAAAAAAGCAAGAAACTCCCCCCGTACTTGGGTAGGGCAAAAGAAAAAAGAAATAACAGAGACAAAAGAATAGGGACGGCACCTGCACCAGTGGGAGGGAGCTGTGAAGGAGGAAAGATTTCCACACACTAGGAAGCCCCTTTGCGGGCAGAGACTGCGGGTGGCAGAGGGGGGAAGCTTCGGAGCCACGGAGGAGAGCGCAGCCACAGGGGTGGGGAGGGCAAAGTGGAGAGATTCGCGCACGGAGGATCAGTGCCGACCAGCACTCACCAGCCCGAGAGGCTTGTCTACTCCCCCGCTGGGGCGGGCGGGACTGGGAGCTGAGGCTCGGCTTCGGTCGGATCACAGGGAGAGGACTGGGATTGGCGGCGTGAACACAGCATGAAGGGGTTAGTGCACCACAGCTAGCCAGGAGGGAGTCCGGGGAAAAAGTCTGCAGCTGCCGAAGAGGCAAGAGACTTTTTCTTCCCTCTTTGTTTCCTGGTGCGTGAGGAGAGGGGATTCAGAGCGCCGCCTAAACGAACTTCAGAGATGGGCACGAGCCGCGGCGATCATCGCGGACCCCAGAGACAGGCATGAGACGCTGGGGTTGCTGCTGCCGCCTCCAAAAAGCCTGTGTGTGAGAACAGGTCACTCTCCACACTGCCCATCCCGGGAGCCTGTGCAGTCCGCCACTGCCAGGGTCCCGTGATACGGGGACAACTTCCCCGGGAGAACGCACTGCGCGCCTCAGGCTGGTGCAACGTCACGCCGGCCTCGGCCACCGCAGGCTCGCCCCGCCTCCTCTGTACCTTTCCCTCCCCCCGCCTGAGTGAGCCAGAGCCCCCGAAGCAGCTGCTCCTTTAACCCCGTCCTGTCTGGGCGGGGAATAGACGCCCTCAGGCGACCTACATGCAGAGCCGGGTCCAAATCCAAAGCTGAACTCCAGGAGCTGTGTGAACAGGGAAGAGAAGGGGAAATCTCTCCCAGCAGCCTGAGAATCAGTGGATTAAAACTCCACAAACAACTTGATGTGCCTGCATCTGTTGAATACCTGAATAGACAACGAATCATCCCAAATTCAGGAGGTGGACTTTGGGAGCAGGATATATTAATTTTTCCCATTTTCCTTTTTTTTGTGAGTTTATATGTATATGCTTCTGGGTAAGATTTTGTCTGTATAACTTTGCTTTACAATAGCTTTATTTTACTTCACTATATTATAGCCTCTTTCTTTCTTTCTTTCTATTTTTTCTCCCTTTTATTCTGAGCCGTGTGGACAAAAGGCTCTTGGTGCTCCAGCCAGGCATCAGGGCCGTGCCTCTGAGGTAGGAGAGCCAACTTCAGGACACTGGTCCACAAGAGACCTCCCAGCTCCACGTAATACCAAATGGCAAAAATCTCTCAGAGATCTCCATCTCAACATCAAGACCCAGCTTCACTCAACGACCAGCAAGCTACAGTGCTGGACACCCTATGCCAAACAACTAGCAAGACAGGAACACAGCCCCATCCATTAGCAGA
The DNA here is from genome assembly GCF_965194825.1 of Balaenoptera physalus. NCBI lineage: Eukaryota > Metazoa > Chordata > Mammalia > Artiodactyla > Balaenopteridae > Balaenoptera > Balaenoptera physalus. The sequence continues at coordinate 30,028,658 of NC_138897.1, forward strand.
GAGGCTGCCTAAAATCATAATAAGGCCACAGACACCCCAAAATACACCACCAGACGTGGACGTGCCCACCAGAAAGACAAGATCCAGCCTCATCCACCAGAGCTCAGGCACTGGTTCCCTCAATCAGGAAGCCTACACAACCCACTGAGCAAACCTTAGCCACTGGGGACACATACCAAAAACAACGGGAACTACAAACCTGCAGCCTGTGAAAAGGAGACCCCAAACACAGTAAGATAAGCAAAATGAGATGACAGAAAAACACACAACAGATGAAGGAGCAGGGTCAAAACACACCAGACTTAACAAATGAAGAGGAAATAGGTAGTCTACCCGAAAAAGAATTCAGAATAATGATAGTAAGGATGATCCAGAATCTTGGAAAAAGAATAGACAAAATGCAAGAAACATTTAACAAGGACGTAGAAGAACTAAAGAGGAACCAAGCAATGATGAAAAGCACAATAAATGAAATTAAAAATACTCTAGATAGGATCAATAGCAGAATAACTGAGGCAGAAGAAAGGATAAGTGACCTGGAAGATAAAATGGTGGAAATAACTACTACAGAGAAGGATAAAGAAAAAAGAATGAAAAGAACTGAGGACAGTCTCAGAGAACTCTGGGATACCATTAAATGAACCAACATTCGAATTATAGGGGTCCCAGAAGAAGAACAGAAAAAGAAAGGGACTGAGAAAATATTTGAAGAGATTATAGTTGAAAACTTCCCTAATATGGGAAAGGAAATAGTTAATCAAGTCCTGGAAGCACAGAGAGTCCCATACAGGATAAACCCAAGGAGAAACACGCCAAGACACATATTAATCAAACTGTCAAAAATTAAATATAAGGAAAACATATTAAAGGCAGCAAGGGAAAAACAACAAATAACACACAAGGGAATCCCCATAAGGTTAACATCTGATCGTTCAGCAGAAACTCTGCAAGCCAGAAGGGAGTGGCAGGATATACTTAAAGTGATGAAGGAGAAAAACCTACAGCCAAGATTACTCTACCCAGCAAGGATCTCATTCAGATTTGATGGAGAAATTAAAACCTTTACAGACAAGCAAAAGCTGAGACAGTTCAGCACCACCAAACCAGCTTTACAACAAATGCTAAAGGAACTTCTCTAGGCAAGAAACACAAGAGAAGGAAAACATCTACAATAACAAACCCAAAATATTTAAGAAAATGGGAATAGGAACATACATATCGATAATTACCTTGAATGTAAATGGATTAAATGCTCCCAACAAAAGACACAGACTGGCTGAATGGATACAAAAACGGGACCCATATATATGCTGTCTACAAGAGACCCACTTCAGACCTAGAGACACATACAGACTGAAAGTGAGGGGATGGAAAAAGATATTCCATGCAAATGGAAATCAAAAGAAAGCTGGAGTAGCAATTCTCATATCAGACAAAATACACTTTAAAATAAAGACTATAACAAGAGACAAAGAAGGACACTAGATAATGATCAAGGGAGCGATCCAAGAGGAAGGTATAACAATTATAAATATTTATGCACCCAACATAGGAGCACCTCAATACATAAGGCAAATACTAACAGCCATAAAAGGGGAAATCGACAGCAGCACAATCACAGTAGGGGACTTTAACACCCCACTTTCACCAATGGACAGATCATCCAAAATGAAAATAAATAAAGAAACACAAGCTTTAAATGATACATTAAACAAGATGGACTTAATTGATATTTATAGGACATTCCACCCAAAAACAACAGAATACACATTTTTCTCAAGTGCTCATGGAACATTCTCCAGGATAGATCATATCTTGGGTCACAAATCAAGCCTTGGTAAATTTAAGAAAATTGAAATCGTATCAAGTATCTTTTCCGACCACAACGCTATGAGACTAGATATCAGTTACAGGGAAAGATCCGTAAAAAATACAAACACATGGAGGCTACACAATACACTACTTAATAACGAAGTGATTACTGAAGAAATCAAAGGGGAAATAAAAAAATACCGAGAAACAAATGATAATGGAGATACGACGACCCAAATCCTATGGGACGCAGCAAAAGCAGTGCTAAGAGGGAAGTTTATAGCAATACAAGCCTACCTCAAGAAACAGGAAACATCTCGAATAAACAACCTAACCTTGCACCTAAAGCAATTAGAGAAAGAAGAACAAAAAAACTCCAAAGCCAGCAGAAGGAAAGAAATTATAAAGATCAGGTCAGAAATAAATGAAAAAGAAATGAAGGAAACAATAGCAAAAATCAATGAAACTAAAAGCTGGTTCTTTGAGAAGATAAACAAAATTGATAAACCATTAGCCAGACTCATCAAGAGAAAAAGGGAGAAGACTCAAATCAATAGAATTAGAAATGAAAAAGGAGAAGTAACCACTGACACTGCAGAAATACAAAAGATCATGAGAGATTACTACAAGCAACTCTATGCCAATAAAATGGACAACCTGGAAGAAATGGACAGATTCTTAAAAATGCACAAACTGCCAAGACTGAACCACCAAGGAATAGAAAATATGAACAGACCAATCACAAGCACTGAAATTGAAACTGTGATTAAAAACCTTCCAACAAACAAAAACCCAGGACCAGATGGCTTCAGAGGTGAATTCTATCAAACATTTAGAGAAGAGGTAACACCTATCCTTCTCAAACTCTTCCAAAATATTGCAGAGGGAGGAACACTCCCAAACTCAATCTACGAGGCCACCATCACCCTGATACCAAAACCAGACAAAGATGTCACAAAGAAAGAAAACTACAGGCCAATATCACTGATGAACATAGATGCAAAAATCCTCAACAAAATACTAGCAAACAGAATCCAACAGCACATTAAAAGGATCATACACCATGATCAAGTGGGGTTTATCCCAGGAATGCAAGGATTCTTCAATATAGGCAAATCAATTAACGTGATACAGCATATTAAAAAATTGAAGGAGAAGAACCATATGATCATCTCAATAGATGCAGAGAAAGCTTTTGACAAAATTCAACACACATTTATGATAAAAGCCCAGCAGAAAGTAGGCATAGAGTGAACTTTCCTCAACATAATAAAGGCCATATATGACAAACCCACAGCCAACATTGTCCTCAATGGTGAAAAACTGAAACCATTTCCACTAAGATCAGGAACAAGACAAGGTTGCCCACTCTCACCACTATTATTCAACATAGTTTTGGAAGTGTTAGCCACAGGAATCAGAGAAGACAAAGAAATAAAAGGAATCCAAATCAGAAAAGAAGAAGTAAAGCTGTCACTGTTTGCAGATGACATGATACTATACATAGAGAATCCTAAAGATGCTCGGGGAAAACTCCTAGAGCTAATCAGTGAATTTGGTAAAGTAGCAGGACACAAAATTAATGCACAGAAATCTCTTGCATTTCTATACACTAATGATGAAAAATCTGAAAGTGAAATTAAGAAAACACTCCCATTTACCATTGCAACAAAAAGAATAAAATATCTGGGAATAAACCTACCTAAGGAGACAAAAGACCTGTATGCAGAAAATTATAAGACACTGATTAAAGAAATTAAAATGATACAAATAGATGGAGAGATATACCATGTTCCTGGATTGGAAGAATCAACATTGTGAAAATGACTCTACTACCCAAAGCAATCTACAGATTCAATGCAATCCCTATCAAACTACCACTGGCATTTTTCACAGAACTAGAACAAAAAATTTCACAATTTGTATGGAAACACAAAAGACCCCGAATAGCCAAAGCAATCTTGAGAACGAAAAATGGAGCTGGGGGAATCAGGCTCCCTTACTTCAGACTATATTACAAAGCTTCAGTAATCAAGACAGTTTGGTACTGGCGCAAAAACAGAAATATAGATCAATGGAACAGGATAGAAAGCCCAGAGATAAACCCACACACGTATGGTCACCTTATCTTTGATAAAGGAAGCAACCATATACAATGGAGAAAAGACAGCCTCTTCAATAAGTGGTGCTGGGAAAATTGGACAGGTACATGTAAAAGTATGAAATTAGAACACTCCCTGACACCATGCACAAAAATAAACTCAAAATGGATTAAAGACCTAAGTGTAAGGGCAGACACTATCAAACTCTTAGAGGAAAACATAGGCAGAACACTCTATGACATACATCACAGCAAGATTCTTTTTGACCCAGCTCCCAGAGAAATGGAAATAAGAACACAAATAAACAAATGGGACCTAATGAAACTTAAAAGCTTTTGCAGAGCAAAGGAAACCATAAACAAGACCAAAAGACAACTCTCAGAATGGGAGAAAATATTTGCAAATGAAGCAACTGACAAAGGATTAATCTCCAAGATTTACAAGCAGCTCATGCAGCTCAATAACAAGAAAACGAACAACCCAATACAAAAATGGGCTGAAGACCTAAATAGACATTTCTCCTAAGAAGATATACACATGGCCAACAGAGACATGAAAGAATGCTCAACATCAATAATCATTAGAGAAATGCAAATCAAAACTACATTGAGATATCATCTCACACCGGTCAGAATGGCCATCATCAAAAAATCTAGAAACAATCAATGCTGGAGAGGGTGTGGAGGAAAGGGAACACTCTTGCACTGTTGGTGGGAATGTAAATTGATACAGCCACTATGGAGAACAGTATGGAGGTTCCTTAAAAAACTACAAATAGAACTACCATACGACCCAGCAATCCCACTACTGGGCATATACCCTGAGAAAACCATAGTTCAAAAAGAGTCATGTACCAAAATGTTCATTGCAGCTCTATTTACAATAGCCAGGACATGGAAGCAACCTAAATGTCCATCGACAGATGAATGGATAAAGAAGATGTGGCACATATATACAATGGAATATTACTCAGCCATAAAAAGAAATGAAATGGAGGTATTTGTAATGAGGTGGATGGAGTTAGAGTCTGTCATACAGAGTGAAGTAAGTCAGAAAGAGAAAAACAAATACAGTATGCTAACACATATATACGGAATGTAAGGGAAAAAAAATAGGCCATGAAGAAACTAGTGGCAAGACGGGAATAAAGACACAGACCTACTAGAGAATGGACTTGAGGATATGGGGAGGGGGTGGGGTGAGATGTGACAGGGTAAGAGAGTGTCATGGACATATATACACTACCAAATGTAAAATAGATAGCTAGTGGGAAGCAGCCACATAGCACAAGGAGATCAGCACGGTGCTTTGTGACCACCTAGAGGGGTGGGATGCGGAGGGTGGGAGGGAGGGAGATGCAAGAGGCAAGAGATATGGGAACATATTGTATGTGTATAACTGATTCACTTTGTTATAAAGCAGAAGCTAACACACCATTGTAAGGCAATTATACTTCAATAAAGATGTTAAAAAAAAAACACTCCCATTTACCATTGCAACAAAAAGAATAAAATATCTAGAAACAAACCTACCTAAGGAGACAAAAGACCTGTATGCAGAAAATTATAAGACACTGATGAAGGAAATTAAAGATGATACAAATAGATGGAGAGATATACCATGTTCTTGGATTGGAAGAATCAACATTGTGAAAATGACTCTACTACCCAAAACAATCTACAGATTCAATGCAATCCCTATCAAACTACCACTGGCATTTTTCACAGAACTAGAATAAAAAATTTCACAATTTGTATGGAAACACAAAAGACCCCGAATAGCCAAAGCAATATTGAGAATGAAAAATCGAGCTGGAGGAATCAGGCTCCCTGACTTCAGACTATATTACAAAGCTATAGTAAACAAGACAGTTTGGTACTGGCACAAAAACAGAAATATAGATCAATGGAACAGGATAGAAAGCCCAGAGGTAAACCCACGCACATATGGTCACCTTATCTTTGATAAAGGAGGCAAGCATATACAGTGGAGAAAAGACAGCCTTTTCAATAAGTGGTGCTGGGAAAATTGGACAGGTACATGTAAAAGTATGAAATTAGAACACTTCCTGACACCATACACAAAAATAAACTCAAAATGGATTAAAGACCTAAGTGTAAGGCCAGACACTATCAAACTCTTAGAGCAAAACATAGTCAGAACACTGTATGGCATAAATCACAGCAAGATCCTTTTTGACCCAGCTCCTAGAGAAATGGAAATAAAAACACAAATAAACAAATGGGACCTAATGAAACTTAAAAGCTTTTGCAGAGCAAAGGAAACCATAAACAAGACCAAAAGACAACTCTCAGAATGGGAGAAAATATTTGCAAATGAAGCAACTGACAAAGGATTAATCTCCAAGATTTACAAGCAGCTCATGCAGCTCAATAACAATAAAACAAACAACCCAATCCAAAAATGGGCGGAAGACCTAAATAGACATTTCTCCAAAGAAGATATACACATGGCCAACAGACACATGAAAGAATGCTCAACATCAATAATCATTAGAGAAATGCAAATCAAAACTACAATGAGATATGATCTCACACCAGTCAGAATGGCCATCATCAAAAAATCTACAAACAATAAATGCTGGAGAGGGTGTGGAAAAAAGGGAACACTCTTGCACTGTTGGTGGGAATGTAAATTGATACAGCCACTACGGAGAACTGTATGGAGGTTCCTTAAAAAACTAAAAATAGAACTGCCATACGACCCAGCAATCCCACTACTGGTCATATACCCTGAGAAAACAATAGTTCAAAAAGAGTCATGTACCAAAATGTTCATTGCAGCTCTATTTACAATATCCAGGACATGGAAGCAACCTAAGTGCCCATCATCGGATGAATGGATAAAGAAGATGTGGCACATATATACAATGGAATATTACTCAGCCATAAAAAGAAATGAAATGGAGGTATTTGTAGTGAGGTGGATGGAGTTAGAGTCTGTCATACAGAGTGAAGTAAGTCAGAAAGAGAAAAACAAATACAGTATGCTAACACATATATATTGAATCTAAGGGAAAATAAAGGTCATGATGAACCTAGGGCAAGACGGGAATAAAGACACAGACCTACTAGAGAATGGACTTGAGGATATGGTGAGGGGGAGGGGTAAGATGTGACAGGGTGAGAGAGTGGCATAGACATATATACACTACCAAAGGTAAAATAGATAGCTAGTAGGAAGCAACCATAAAGCACAGGGAGATCAGCTCGGTGCTTTGTGACCACTCAGATGGGTGGGATAGGGAGGGTGGGAGGGAGGGAGATGCAAGAGGGAAGAGATATGGGAACATATGTATATGTATAACTGATTCACTTTGTTATAAAACAGAAACTAACACACCATTGTAAAGCAATTATACTCCAATAAAGATGTTTAAAAAGAAGAAAAAAAGAACATTGGTCGATCATAGACCTCCTGGCTCCACGTAATATCAAACGGCAAAAGCTTCCCCAGAGATATCCATCTCAATGCTAAGACCCAGCTCCACTCAATGACCAGCAAGATACAGTGCTGGACACCTTATGCCAAAAAAGTAGCAAGACAGGAACACAACCACACCCATTAGAAGAGAGGCTGCCTAAAATTATAAAAAGGTCACAGACAAACAAAAACACGCCATCAGAGGTGGTCCTGCCCACCATAAAGACAAAATCCAGCCTCATCCACGAGAACACAGGCACTAGTCCCCTCCATCAAGAAGCCTACACAAGCCACTGAACCAACCTTAGCCACTGGGAACAGACACCAAAAACAATAGGAACTATGAACTAGCAGCCTGCAGAAAGGAGACCCCAAACACAGTTGGTTAAGCAAAATGAGAAGACACAAAAAAACACAGCAGATGAAGGAGCAAGGCAAAAACCCACCAGACCAAACAAATGAAGAGGAAAAGGGCAGTCTACCTGAAAAAGAATTAAGAATAATTATAGTAAAGATTTTACAAAATCTTGGAAAAAGCTTGGAGAAAATACAAGAAACATTTAACAAGGATGTAGAAGAACTAAAGAGCAAACAAACAATGTTGAACAGCACAATAATTGAAATTAAAAATTCTCTGGAAGGAATCAATACCAGAATAACTGAGGCAGAAAAACTGATAACTGGCCTGGAATATAAAATAGTGGAAAAAACTACTGCACAGTAGAATAAAGAAAAGAAAATGTAAAGAATTGAGGACAGTATTAGAGACCTCTGGGACAACATTAAAAGCACCAACATTCGAATTATAGGGGTCCCAGAAGAAGAAGAGAAAAAGAAAGGGACTGGGAAAATATATGAAGAGATCATAGTTATAAACTTTTTAATATGGGAATACAAATAGTCAATCAAGTACCGGAAGCACAGAGAGTCCCATACATGATAAATCCAAGGAGAAACATGCCAAGACATATATTAATCAAACTATCAAAAATTAAATACAAAGAAAAAATATTAAAAGCAGCAAGGGAAAAGCAACAAATAATATACAAGGTAATCCCCATAAGGCTAACAGCTGAACTTTCAGCAGAAACTCTGCAAGCCAGAAGGAAGTGACAGGACATATTTAAAGTAATGAAAGGGAAAAACCTACAACAAACATTACTCAACCCAGCAAGATTCTCATTCAGATTCGATGGAGAAATTAAAATCTTTACAGACAAACAAAAGCTAAGAGAATTCAGCACCACCAAACCAGCTTTACAACAAATGCTAAAGGAACTTCTCTGGCAGGAAACACAAGAGAAGGAAAAGACCTACAATAATAAACCCAAATCAATTAAGAAAATGGTAATAGGAACATACATATGGATAATTACCTTAACTGTAAATGGATTAAATGCTCCAACCAAAAGACATATATTGGCAGAATGGATACAAAAACATGACCTGTATATATGCTGCCTACATGAGACCCACTTCAGACCTAGGGACACATACAGACTTAAAGTAAGGGGACGGAAAAAGATATTCCATGCAAATGGAAATCAAAGGAAAGCTGGCATAGCAATTCTCATATCAGACAAAATAGACTTTAAAACAAAGACTTTAACAAGAGACAAAGAAGGACACTACATAATGATCAAGGGATCAATCCAAGCAGAAGATAAAACAATTGTAAATATTTATGCACCCAACATAGGAGCACCTCAATACATAAGGCAAATACTAACAGCCATAAAAGGGGAAATTGACAGTAACACAATCATAGTAGGGGACTTTAACACCCCACTTTCACCAATGGACAGATCATCCAAAATGAAAATAAACAAGGAATCACAAGCTTTAAATGATACATTAAACAAGATTGACTTAATTGATATTTATAGGACATTCTATCCAAAAACAACAGAATACACATTCTTCTCGAGTGCTCATGGAACATTCTCCAGGATAGATCATATCTTGGGTCATAAATCAAGCCTTGGCAAATTTAAGAAAATTGAAATTGTATCAAGTATCTTTTCTGACCACAACACTATAAGACTAGATCTCAATTACAGGAAAAAATCTGTAAAAAATACAAACAGATGGAGGCTAAAACAGCACACTGCTTAATAACCAACAGATTACTGAAGAAATCAAAGAGGAAATCAAAAAAATACTTAGAAAAAAATGACAATGAAAACACGACGGCCCAAAACCTATTGGATGCAGCAAAAGCAGTTCTAAGAGGGAAGTTTATAGCAATATAATCCTACCTTAAGAAGCAAGAATCATCTCAAAGAAACAACCTAACCTTACACCTAAAGCAATTAGAGAAAGAAGAACAAAAAAACCCCAAAGTTAGAAGAAGGAAAGAAATCATAAAGATCAGATCAGAAATAAATGAAGGGCTTCCCTGGTGGCACAGTGGTTGAGAATCTGCCTGCCAATGCAGGGGACATGGGTTCGAGCCCTGGTCTGGTAGGATCCCACATGCCGTGGAGCAGCTGGGTCTGTGAGCCACAAATGCTGAGCCTGCACGTCTGGAGCCTGTGCTCCGCAATAAGAGAGGCCACGATAGTGAGAGGCCCGTGCACCGCGATGAGGAGTGGCCCCCGCTTGCCACAACTAGAGAAAGCCCTTGCACAGAAACGAAGATCCAACACAGCCAAAAATAAATAAATAAATAAATAAATAAATAAAAAAGGAAAGAAAGAAATGAAAAAGAAATGAAGGAAACGATAGCAAAGATCAATAAAACTAAAGGCTAGTTCTTTGAGAAGATAAACAAAATTGATAAACCATTAGCCAGACATATCAGGAAAAAAAGGGAGAAGACTCAAATGAATAGAATTAGAAATGAAAAAGGAGAAGTAACAAGTGACACTGCAGAAATACAAAGGATAATGAGAGATTACTACAAGCAACTGTATGCCAATAAAATGGACAACCTGGAAGAAATGGACAAATTCTTAGAAATGGACAACCTTCCAAGACTGAAGCAAGAAGAAATACAAAATATGAACAGACCAATCACAAGCACTGAAACTGAAACTGTGACTGAAAATATTCCAACAAATAAAAACCCAGGACCAGATAGTTTCACAGGCGAATTCTATCAAACATTTAGAGCAGAGCTAACACCTATCCTTCTCAAACTCTTCCAAAATATAGCAGAGGGAGGAACATTCCCAAACTCATTCTACAAGGCCACCATCACTCTGATACCAAAACCAGACAAAGATGTCACAAAGAAAGAAAACTACAGGCCAATATCACTGATGAAATTAGATGCAAAAATCCTCAACAAAATACTACCAAACTGAATACAACAGCACATTGAAAGGATCATACACTATGATCAAGTGGGGTTTATCCCAGGAATGCAAGGATTCTTCAATCCATCAAATCAATCAACGTGATACACCATAATAACAAATTGAAGGAGAAAAAGCATATGATCATCTCAATAGATGCAGAGAAAGCTTTTGACAAAATTCAACACACATTTATGATAAAAAACCCTCAAGAAAGTAGGCATAGAGGGAACTTTCCTCAACATAATAAAGGCCATATATGACAAACCCACAGCCAACATCGTCCTCAATGGTGAAAAATTGAAACCATTTCCACTAAGATCAGGAACAAGACAATGTTGCCCACTCTCACCACTATTATTCAACATAGTTTTGGAAGGTTTAGCCACAGCAATCAGAGAAGAAAAAGAAATAAAAGGAATCCAAATCAGAAAAGAAGAAGTAAAGCTGTCACTGTTTGTGGATTACTATACATAGAGAATCCTAAAGATGTTACCAGAAAACTACTAGAGCTAATCAATGAATTTGGTAAAGTAGCAGGATACAAAATTAATGCACAGAAATCTCTTGCATTCCTATACATTAATGATGAAAAATCTGAAAGTGAAATTAAGAAAACTCTCCCATTTACCACTACAACAAAAAAATATAATATCAAGAAATAAACCTACCTAAGGAGACAAAAGACCTGAATGCAGAAAATTATAAGAAACTGATGAAAGAAATTAAAGATGATACAAATAGATGGAGAGATATACCATGTTTTTGGATTGGAAGAATCAACATTGTGAAAATGACTCCACTACCGAAAGCAATCTACAGATTCAATGCAATCCTTATCAAACTACCACTGGCATTTTTCACAGAACTAGAACAAAAACTTTCACAATTTGTATGGAAACACAAAAGACCCCGAATAGCCAAAGCAATCTTGAGAAAGAAAAACGGAGCAGGAGGAATCAGGCTTCCTGACTTCAGACTATACTACAAAGCTACAGTAATTAAGACAGTATGGTACTGGCACAAAACAGAAGTATAGATCAATGGAACAGGATAGAAAACCCAGAGATAAACCCACACACATATGGTCACCTTATTTTTGATAAAGGAAACAAGAATATACAGTGGAGAAAAGACAGCCTCTTCAATAAGTGGTGCTGGGAAAACTGGGCAGCTACATGTACAAGAATGAAATTAGAACACTCCCTAACACCATACACAAAAATAAACTTAAAATGGATTAAAGATGTAAATGTAAAGCCAGACACTATAACACTCTTAGAGGAAAACATAGGCGGAAAACTCTATGACATAAATCACAGCAAGATCCTTTTTGACCCACCTCCTAGAGAAATGGAAATAGCAACAAAAATAAACAAATGGGATCTAATGAAACTTAAAAGCTTTTGCACAGCAAAGGAAACCATAAACAAGATGAAAAGACAACCCTCAGAATGGGATAAAATATTTGCCAATGATGCAACTGACAAATTATTAATCTCCAACATTTACAAGCAGCTCATAAAGCTCAACATTAGACAAACAAACAAACAAATTGGGCAGAAGACCTAAATACACATTTCTCCAAAGAAGATATACAGATTGACAACAAATACATGAAAGGATGATCAACATCACTAATCATTAGAGAAATGCAAATCAAAACTACAATGAGGTATCACCTCACACCAGTCAGAATGGCCATAATCAGAAAATCTACAAACAATAAATGCTGGAGAGGGTGTGTAGAAAAGGGAACCTTTTTGCATTGTTAGTGAGAATGTAAATTGATACAGCCACTATGGAGAACAGTTTGGAGGTTCCTTAAAAAACTAAAACTACAACTTCCATATGACCCAGCAATCCCACCACTAGGCATATACCCTGAGAAAACCATAACTCAAAAAGAGTCATGTACCACAATATTCATTGCAGCACTATTTACATTAGTCAGGACATGGAAGCACCCTATGTGTCCATCAACAGATGAATGGATAAAGATGATGTGGCACATATATACAATGGAATATTACTCAGTCATAGAAAGAAACAAAATTGAGTTATTTGTAGTGAGCTGGATGGACCTAGAGTCTGTCATACAGAGTGAAGTACGTCAGAAAGAGAAAAACAAATACCATATGCTAACACATATATATGGAGTCTAAAAAAAAAAAAAAGGTTCCAAAGAACCTAGGGACAGGACAGGAATAAAGACGCAGACGCAGAGAATGGACTTGAGGACATGGGGAGGGGGAAGGGTAAGCTGGGACAAAGTGAGAGAGTGGCATGGATATGTATAAACTACCAAATGTAAAATAGATAGCTAGTGGGAAGCAGCCGCATAGCACATGGAGATCAGCTCGGTGCTTTGTGACCACCTAGATGGGTGGGATAGGGAGTGTGGTAGGGAGACCCAAGAAGATGGTGATTTGGCGATATATGTATATGTATAGCTGACTCACTTCGTTATAAATTAGAAACTAGCACACCATTGTAAAGCAATTATACTCCAATAAAAATGTTTAAAAAAATCATACTGAGATATCATCTCACACCTATTATGATGGCTATTATCAAAAAGACAAGAGGTAGCAAATGTTGGCAAGGATGTGGAAAAAAGGGAACCTTTATACATTATTGGTGAGAATATAAAATGATACAGCCATTATGGAAAAGAGTATGGTGCTTCCTCAAAAATGATTCATATATCATCATAGCATATGATCCAGCAATCCTACTTCTGGTTACGTATCTGAATGAATTGAATACAGTATCTAGAAGAGATGTCTGCATACTCATGTTCATTGTAGCATTATTCACAATAGCCAAGATATGAAAACAATCTAAATTTAAATGTCATTCAGTGGATGAATGTATAAAGAAAATGTGAGATAGATGATAGATATATAGATAGATATAGATAGATAGATAGATAAATATATAATGGAATATTAGCCATAAAAAAAAACAAATCTTCTCATTTGTGACAACATGGATTATTCTGGAGGGCATTATACTATTTGAAATAAGCTAGAAAAGGAAAGACAAAAACTATATGGTATCACTTATATGTGCAATCTAAAAAAATGCTGATTTCATAAATCAGAGAATAGAATGGTGGTTGCCAGGGCCTGGAGGTAGGGGGAAATGGAATGATGTAGGTCGAAGGGCACAGATTTTCAATTTTAAGAAGAATAATTTCTGAAGATCTAATGTACATTAGAGACTTAAAAATACTGTATCGTATACTTGAAAGTTGTTGAGAGTAGATCTTAAGCATTCTCAGCACACACACACACACACACACACACACACACAGATGCCTATGTTAACTATGTGAGGTGATAAATGTGTTAATCATCTTGATTTTGATAATTATTCTACAATGATTGTGTACATCAAATCATCACGTTGTAGACTTTAAATATATACAATTATATTTGACAATTATTCCTCAATAAATTTAAGAAAAGAGTTACATTAACCCTGAGGCAAGAGAGGTTGTCACCATATTAAGAAAGAATACAAACCTGACTGCAACAGGTTCTGCTCACAAAGATACTGTTTTATATTACTGCTTTACATTACTATATTTTAGTCCCAACTGTTGTTTGGCCTTTGACTTCCAGAATTTGCCCCCTGTGAACTTGTTTTAAAAATTATGGCCATTATTCAATCACCATATATTGATAACTATACTAGGATGTAGCAGAAGATTTTTGTTTTTGTTTTTAAATTGGGGTATAGTTGCTTTACAATGTTGTGTTAGTTTCTGCTGTACAACGGAGTGAATCAGCTATATGTATACATATATCCCCTCCCTCTTGGACCTCCCTCTCACCCCCACCATCCCACCCACTTAGGTACCACAGAGCACTGAGCTGAGCTCCCTGCGTTATACAGCATGTTCCCACTAGCTATCTGTTTTACACATGGTAGTGTACATATGTCAATCCCAATGGATGTAGGAGAGGTTTTAAAATATTTTTTCCTGTTCCTTGAGCTAAATAACACTTCCAGGAAGCATGTCACACTCCTTTCCTATATATAAACTTAGAATGGCAGCTGAAATATGTTGGTTGAGAGGGTGGTTCTGGTGTCTGACCCCTCAGGGAAATTTTTTACTCCAGTGGCCAGTGTGACCCAAGCTCTGATGTAAAGTTTTTAAGGTTGTGTTTTGCACAAAGGCTCTCAAGCCAAGGATGAGACTAGGGACAGAAATAATCACTGAGACATCAACCTTGATGTAAGACTGAGTTAGCAAAGAGGAAAGTGTGAATTTTAGTAATTAAGTGAGGGGGCACTTTTTCAAATTTGAACAAGGCACTATACCTACTAGTAGTGCTCCTGAGGGTGGCCTTGGACAAGTGACTTAACCTCTCTGTGCCTCAGTTTCCTCGTTTGTAAAATGGAGTTGTGAGGAATAAATGAATTAGTATACATATATAATGCTTAAAACTACTTATTACTAAAACACCCATTGTTGGTTGGTTGATTCCTCAGCTCTCTCTCTCAGTTCCCCAGCAACCTTAGAGCTAGCAGTAGCCTGTTGACAATTTCCCCCAGTGTGCCGTAAGGGAAAGTCACTGGGTTCTTGGGCACTCTCTTTAAAATGGACAGGCTTGACTGACATGCTCCTCTCTTTGTCCCTTACCTTCTTCCTGCCTGGGATGGGCATCTGATGCCTGGAGGTACAGCATGTATTTTGTGGCCTAGTAGATGAAAGCCCTATGCTAAGGTTTGCAGATGGGAAAATAGAAGGAGCCCATTGCCTTTAATGAAATCACTGAGACACAGAACCATTCCTGGGAGGCCTGCTCCTAGAAATCTTAATCCGTGAAGCAGATTACTTAGTTAATATAGGTTACATATTACAAACAGTTACACCTTATATATTTCAGCCACATTAGTGAAATTTGCAGCTGAATATATTGATGACAGGTACAGCTAAACTGATAATTATTATTGCTATTATTATTTTCTGTGAGGAAAAAGAAAACAATATCCCGTGTAAGTAACCTCTAGAAATTGAGGGAAGAAATCTGCTTTTCTGATTACATTTACTTTACAGATGAAGAGACTCAATAGGTTAAATTGCCCAGATTTCACAATTTTTTACCAATAAAGACAGAATCCACACACATATACCTGCCAGCAAATTTGTTGCTTTTCTACAATTGCATGCTGTTGCTAAGTTTCCATCCAACGGCTGTATTTTAAAAATATGTTATTCTCTTAAATTTAAAACTAGTTTGTTTTATTTCACCCAGTGTGTTGAGAAGCAGTTGAACCTTGAAGGTATCATGTCATATATTAAGCACATATTCTAGTTATATAGCATCTCCGTATTTAATCCAGGATCATTCTAATGATTTATGCAATAATTTAAAACTATTGAAGAGTGCAGGGCCAAACTCTGAGTCTTGAGACATACGAGCAGATGATAACCTCGTTAAACTGTAACTCACATTCAAAGATTTTCCCTTAAGCAGATATCAACTGATTATTCATCATTTGTTTACTACTGTTATTAGAATAATAATAACAAAGGTTCTCTTTAAACACTTTCAAAGGGTCATGCACTTGTTAAAAGTGCTTTAAATGTATTTTTAAATTTGATCTTCACAGAAACCTATGAAATGGACCTTATCATTATTTTTATTTGAGAAAATAGAGGGATGGAGACAGTAGATATAGATCCCTAGGTAAGTAGTGAACTAGGTTATAATGCCTGCATGCTCTGAATAGTTCTCAATATCTATATAGGGAAACGTATTACACTGGAAGAGACCACATGATACTACATCCCTTTCTGATTGACTTCTTTCATCAGGGAGGCCTCCTGAGATGATATTAATATGCAATCCCTTGGACCTGGGCCAGGGGGTTCTTTTCTACATGTAGGGCATACGGTACCGAAGTTCTTATATCAGATATGAGGAGGGCTTAGGGAAGCCATGTCCAAATCATATCTTGAAGAAAAATGATCTTCACCATCACGGTAGCATCAGAAGAATATGCATGGAGCTTCTGTGGATCTGATTCACGTGCTACTACCACTACATCTGCACACTCCCTGGTCTCTGCCTTCCTGTTTCTATGGATGTCCTTTCATGCTTCTAACAGGGCATCAGTTCAGCATCTCTCCCCATTTTCTTTCTCTCTTTTTTAGCAGATTTAATGAATAATAATGCATACCATACAGTCCATCTACTTAAATTGAATAATTCAATGTTTTTTATTATGCTTACAGATGTATGCAACCATCGTCAAAATTTTAGAATGTCACCTCAAAAAGAAAGGGAGCCATATCTTATAGCTATATCTCCCCATCTCACAGCCTCCTAGCCCACAGCAATCACTAATCTACTTTCTGTGTGCATTTGCCTATTCTGGACATTTTATATAAAAGGAATCATATAATATAGCGTGTCATTTTGGTATCAGGGTATTACTGGCCTTAAAATGATTTGGGAAATATTCCTTCTTCTACTTTTTGGAAGAATTTGTAAAGCATTGATATTAACCAGTGAAGCCTCCTGGGTCTGAGCATTTCTTAGTGGGTAGTTTGGTTTTTTTTTTAATACTAATTCAATATCTGTATATGTTATATGTTGTGATGGTTAATTTTACATGTCAACTTGACTGGGCCATGGGATGCCCAGATATTTGGTCAAAAATTATTCTGGGTGTTTCTATGAGGGTGTTATTGAATGAGATTAACATTTAAATCAGTAAACTAAGTAAAGCAGATTACCCTTCTTAATGTGAGTGACCTGATTCAATCATTTGAAGGCCTGAACAGAACAAAAAGTCTGACTCTCCTCTAAGAGAACACTTTCTGCCTGACAGCCTTCAAACTGGAACACTGGGGATTTTTTTTTGTTTTTTCCTAGCCTTCGACCTAAACTGAAAAATGGATTTTTCACAGGGCACTAGCCTGCCAGACTTTGGATGGGAACTATACCAACTGCACATTCAGACTGGACCTAAACCATCAGCTCTCCTGGGTTTCCAGCCTGCCTACTCACTCTTCAGATCTTGGGACTTGTTAGCATTCAAAATCATGTGAGAGAGTTTTTTATTATAATTCTCTCATCTATCTATCTACCTATCTATCTATCTATCTATCTATCTATCTATCTATCTATCTATCATCTATCTATCTGTCTATCTATCTATCCATCTATCATCTATCTGTATCTATCATCTATCTATGTATCTATCTATAATTTCTCAATTGCACATAGAATATATCTGATATATATAGACATACATATCTTGTAAGGTGGGTCAGCTATGAATACATGCTGTCAGTTTTTGTTTATCTGGAAATGTCTTTATTTCACCTTCATATTTGAAGGAGAGTTTTGTTGGTTATAGGATTAATGTTTTTGTTGTAGTTGTTGTTGTTGTATAACACGTTGAATATGTTATCCCACTGCCTTCTACTTTGCCTTGCACTTTGGTTTTGATGAGAAATCAGCTGCCAGTTTTACTAGAGCTGCCTTGTGAGTGATGAGTCATTTTGCTCTCTGCTTTCAGGATTTTCTCCTTGCTTTTGGCTTTCAGCATTTTTATGGTGATGTCTCTGTTTATGTATCCCTTATATTTAGTCTACTTAGAGTTTATTGAGTTTACCATAAGAGGTAATTGTTTTTCTTACAATTTGAGAAAATTTTGACTGTTATTTAATTGAATATTTCTTTGTATTCCTTTCACTCACTCCTCTCTTTTTGGAACTCTCAGTATAGGAATGTGGTCATATTTATTTGCATTCCACATTTCTCTGACACTCTGTTCATTTTTCCTATTATTTTCCATTTCTTTGGATTGACTAGTCTATTGTTCAATCAGCAAGTCTGCTAATTCTTTCTTATATCAGTTCAAATGTGCTGTTGAGACACTCTAAAGAAATTTTCATTTCAGTTTTTATACTTTTCAACTCCAGAGTATCCATTTGCTTCTTTATTATAGAGTCTATATCTTTATACTCTCTATGTGATATGACATTGTCTTCATACCTTCCGTTACTTTTTTTAAACACCTTTATTGGAGTATAATTGCTTTACAAAGGTGTGTTACTTTCTACTTTATAATAAAGTGAATCAGCTATACATACACATATATGCCCATATATCCTACCTCTTGCTTCTCTCTCTCACCCTCCACATCCCACCCATCTAGGTGGTGGCAAAGCACCGAGCTGATCTCCCTGTGCTATGCGGCTGCTTCAAATTAGCTATCTATTTTACATTTGGTAGTGTATATATATCCATGCCACTCCCTCACTTCGTCCCACCTTACCCTTCCCCCTCCCCGTGTCCTCAAGTCCATTCCCTACATCTGTGTCTTTATTCTTGTCCTGTCCCTAGGTTCTTCAGAAACTTTTTTTTTCTTTTAAGATTCCATATATATGTGTTAGCATATGGTATTTGTTTTTCTCTTTCATACGTACTCCACTCTGTATGACAGACTCTAGGTCCATCCACTTCACTAAAAATAACTCAATTTCATTTCTTTTCATGGCTGAGTAATATTCCATTGTATATATGTGCCACATCGTCTTTATCCAGTCATCTGTTGATGGACGTTTAGGTGGCTTCCATGTCCTGGTTATTGTAAATAGAGCAGCAATGAACACTGTGGTACATAACTCTTTTTGAATTATGGTTTTCTAAGGGTATATGCCCACTAGTGTGATTGCTGGGTCGTGTGGTAGTTCTATTTTTAGTTTTTTAAGGAACCTCCAAACTGTTCTCCATAGTGGCTGTATCAGTTTATATTCCCACCCACAATGCAAGAGGGTTCCCTTTTCTACACACCCTCCCCAGCATTTACTGTTTGTAGGTTTTTTGATGATGGCCATTCTGACTGGTGTGAGGAGATACCTCATTGCAGTTTTGATTTGTATTTCTCTAATGATTAGTGAAGTTGAGCATTTTTTCATGTGTTTGTTGGTGATCTGTATATCTTCTTTGGAGAAATGTCTATTTAGGTCTTCTGTCCAATTTGTTTGTTTGATTGATATTGAGGTGCATAAGCTGCTTGTAAATTTTGGAGATTAATCATTTGTCAGTTATCTTGTTTGCAAATATTTTATCCCATTCTGAGGGTTGTCTTTTCATCTTGTTTATGGTTTCCTTTGCTGTGCAAAAGTTTTTAAGTTTCAGTAGGACCCATTTGTTTATTTTTGTTTTTATTTCCATTTCTCTAGGAGGTGGGTCAAAAAAGGATCTTGCTGTGATTTATGTCATAGAATTTTCTGCCTATGTTTTCCTCTAAGAGTGTTATAGTGTCTGGCTTTACATTTACGTCTTTAATCCATTTTGAGTTTATTTTTGTGTATGGTATTAGGGAGTGTTCTAATTTCATTCTTTTACATGTAGCTGCCCAGTTTTCCCAGCACCACTTATTGAAGAGGCTGTCTTTTCTCCATTCTATATTCTTGCCACCTTTACCAAAAATAAAGTGACCATATGTGCATGGGTTTATCTCTGGACTTTCTATCCTGTTCCATTGATCTATATTTCTGTTTTTGTGCCAGTACCATACTGTCTTAATTATTGTAGCTTTGTAGTATAGTCTGAAGTCTGGGATCCTGATTGCACCAGCTCTGTTTTTCTTTTTCAAGATTGCTTTGGCTCTTCAGGGTCTTTTGTGTTTCCATACAAATTGTGAAATTTTTTGTTCTAGTTCTGTGAAAAAAGCCATTGGTAGTTTGATAAGGATTGCACTGAATCTGTAGATTGCTTTGGGTAGTATCGTCATCTTCACAATGTTGATTCTTCCAATCCAAGAACATGGTATATCTCTCCATCTGTTTGTATCACCTTTAATTTCTTTCAACAATGTCAGAGTTTTCTGCATACAAGCTTTTGTCTCCTTCGATAGGTTTATTCCTAGGTATTTTATTATTTTTATTTACCAATGGGAGTGTTTCCTTAATTTCTCTTTCAGGTTTTTCATCTATAGTGTATAGGAATACAGGAGATTTCTGTGCATTAATTTTGTATCCTGCTACTTTACCAAATTGGGTGATTAGCTCTAGTAGTTTTCTGGTTGCCTTTTTAAGATTCTCTATATAGTATAATGTCATCTGCAGACAGTGACAGCTTTACTTCTTCTTTTCTGATTTGGATTCCTTTTATTTCTTTTTCTTCTCTGATTGCTGTGGCTAAAACTTCCAATACTATGTTGAATAATAGTGGTGAGAGTGGACAACCTTGTCTTGTTCCTGATCTTAGAAAAAATGGTTTCAGTTTTTCACCATTGAGAATGATGTTGGCTGTGGGTTTGTCATATATGGCCTTTATTATGTTTAGGTAAGTTCACTCTATGCCTACTTTCTGGAGGGTTTTTATCACAAAAGGGTGTTGAATTTTTTTGAAAGCTTTTTCTGCATCTATTGAGATGATCATATGGTTTTTCACCTTCAATTTGTTAATATGGTTTTTCACATTGATTGATTTGCATAGATTGAAGATTCCTTGCATTCCTGAGAGAAACCCCACTTGATCATGGTGTATGATCCTTTTAATGTGCTCTTGGATTCTGTTTACTAGTATTTTGTTGAGTATTTTTGCATGTATGTTCATCAGTGATATTGGGCTGTAGTTTTCTTTCTTTGTGACATCTTTGTCTGGTTTTGGTAGCAGGGTGATGGTGGCCTCATAGAATGAGTTTGGGAGTGTTCATCCTTCTGCTATATTTTGGAAGGTTTGAGAAGGATGGGTGTTAGCTCTTCTCTAAATGTTTGATAGAATTTGCCTGCGAATCCATCTGGTCCTGAGAATTTGTTTGTTGGAAGATTTTTAATCAGAGTCGCAATTTCAGTGCTTGTGATTGGTCTATTTATATTTTCTAATTCTTCCTGGTTCAGTCTTGGAAGGTTGTGCTTTTCTAAGAATTTGTCCATTTGTTCCAGCTTGTCCATTTTATTGGCATATAGTTGCTTGTAGTAATCTCTCATGATCCTTTGTATTTCTGCAGTGTCAGTTGTTACTTCTTCTTTTTCATTTCTAATTCTATTGATTTGAGTCTTCTCCCTTTTTTTCTTGATGAGTCTGGCTAATGGTTTATCAATTTTATTTATCTTCTCCAAGAACCAGCTTTTAGTTTTATTGATATTTGCTATTGTTTCCTTTATTTCTTTTTCATTTATTTCTGATCTGATCTTTATGATTTCTTTCCTTCTTCTAACTTTGGGGTTTTTTTGTTCTTCTTTCTCTAATTGCTTTAGGTGTAAGGTTAGGTTGTTTATTTGAGATGTTTCTTGTTTCTTGAGGTAGGCTTGTATGGCTATAAACTTCCCTCTTCGAACTGCTTTTGCTGCATCCCATAGGTTTTGGATCATCATGTTTTCATTGTCATTTGTTTCTAGGTAATTTTTGATTTCTTCATTGATCACCTGGTTATTTAATAGCATATTGTTTAGACTCCCTGTGTTTTTATTGTTTACAGATTTTTTTCCTGTAATTGATATCTAGTCTCATAGGGTTGTGGTTGGAAAAGATATTTGATACAATTTCAATTTTCTTAAATTTACCAAGCCTTGATTTGTGATCCAAGATATGATCTATCCTGGAGAATGTTCCATGAACCCTTGAGAAGAAAGTGTATTCTGTTGTTTTTGGACTTAATGTCCTATAAATATCAATTATGTGCAGCTTGTTTAATGTATCATTTAAATCTTGTGTTTTCTTGTTTATTTTCATTTTGAATGTTCTATCCATTGGTGAGAGTGGGGTGTTAAAGGAGTCCCCTACTATGATTGTGTTACTGTCAATTTCCTCTTTTATGGCTGTTAGCCTTTCCCTTATGTTTTGAGGGGCTCCTATGTTGGGTACATAAATATTTACAATTGTTATATGTTCTTCTTGGATCAATCCCTTGATCATTATGTAGTGTTCTTCTTTGTCTCTTGTAATAGTCTTTATTTTAAAGTCTATTTGTCTGACATGAGAATTGCTACTCCAGCTTTCTTTTGATTTCCTTTTGTATGGAGTATCTTTTTCCATCCCCTCAGTTTCAGTCTGTATGTGTCCTTAGGTCTGAAATAGATCACTTGTACACAGCATATACACAGGTCATGTTTTTGTATCCATTCACCCAGTCTATGTCTTTTGATTGGAGCATTTAAGCCACTTACATTTAAGGTAATTTTGATATGTATGTCCCTCCTAACGTTTTCTTTATTGTTTTGGGTTTGTTATTGTAGGCCTTTTCCTTCTCTTGTGTTTCTTGCCTGGAGAAGTCCCTTTAGCATCTGTTGTAAAGCTAGTTTGGTGGTGTTGAATTCTCTTAGCTTTTGCTTCTCTAAATTTTTAATTTCTCCATCAAATCTGAAAGAGATCCTTGCTGGGTAGAGTAATCTTGGTTGTAGGTTTTTCCCTTTCATCACTTTAAATATGTCCTGCTACTCCCTTCTGGCTTGCAGAGTTTCTGCTGAAAGTTCAGCTGGTAACCTTGTGGGGATTCCCTTGTGTGTTATTTATTGTTTTTCCCTTGTTGCTTTTAATATTGTTTCTTTGTATTAATATTTGATATTTTGATTAATATGTGTCTTGGCATGTTTCTCATTGGAATTATCCTGTGTTGGACTCTGTGCTTCCTGGACTTGATTATTTCCTTTCCCATATTAGGGAAGTTTTCAACTATAATCTCTTCAAATATATTCTCCGTTCCTTTCTTTTTCTCTACTTCTCTGGGAGCCGTATAATTCGAATATTGATGTGTTTAATGTTTTCCCAGAGGTCTCTGAGACTGACCTCAATTCTTTTCATTCTTTTTTTCTTTATTCTGCTGTGTGGTAGTTATTTCCACTATTTTATCTTCCAGGTCACTTATCCGTTCTTTTGCCTCAGTTATTCTGCTATTGATTCCTTCTAGAGAACTTTTAACTTCATTTATCCTGTTTTTCATTATTGTTTGTTTGCTCTTTAGTTCTTCTAGGTCCTTGTTAAAAGTTTCTTGTATTTTCTCCATTCTGTTTCCAAGGTTTTGGATATCTTTACTATCATTACTCTGAATTCTTTTTCAGATAGACTGCCTATTTCCTCTTCATTTGTTTGGTCTGATGGTTTTTTACCTTGCTTCTTCATCTGTTGTGTGTTTCTGTCTTCTCATTTTGCTTAACTTACTGTGTTTGGGGTCTCCTTTCAACAGGTTTCAGGTTTGTAGTTCCTGTTGTTTTTGTTGTCTGCCCCCAGTGTTTAATGTTGGTCAGTGAGTTCTCTAGGCTTCCTGATGGAGGGGCCTTGTGCCTGTGCTCTGATGATGAGGTTGTATCTTGTCTTTCTGGTGGCAGGACCGCATCCAGTGGTGTGTTTTGTGGTGCCTGTTACCTTATTATGATTTTAAGCAGCCTCTCTGCTAATGAGTGTGGTAGTCTTCCTATCTCGCTATTTGTTTGGCATAGGGTGTCCAGTACTGTATCTTGCTGGTCGTTGAGTGGAGCTGGGTGTTAGCGTTGAGAGGGAGATCTCTGGGAGAGCTTTTGCCATTTGATACTATGTGGAGCTGGGAGGTCTCCAGTGGACCAGTGTCCTGAACTCAGCTCTCGCACCTCAGAGGCACAGTCCTGACAGCCAGTCAGAACACCAAGACCCTCTCAACTGCATGGCTTAGAAGAAAACAGAAAAAAATAAAATAAAATAAAGTTTTTAGAAAAAAAATTTTAATTCTTAAAAATAAAAAGAATTAAAAAGTAATAAAAAAGGAATAAAAAAGAAACAAAGAAAGGAGAGAGCAACCAAACCAAAAACTAATCCACCAATTATAACAAGCATTAAGAACTGTAATAAAAAAAACCAGTAATGGACAGACAGAACCCTAGGACAAATGGTGAAAGCAAAGTATACAGGCAAACTCACACAAAGAAGCATACAAATACACACTCACAAAAAGAGAAAAAGTATAAATATATGTATATCTATATATGAAAAAGAAAAAGGAAGGGAGCAACCAAATCAGTTAACAAATCTACCAATGATAATAAACTCTAAATACTAAACTAAGATAAACATAAAACCAGAAACAAATTAGATGCAGAAAGCAAACCCCAAGTCTACATGTGCTCCCAAAGTCCACCACCTCAATTTTAGCATGATTTTTTGTCTATTCAGTTATTCCAGAGATGCAGGGTACATCTAGTTGATTGTGGAGATTTAATCCACTGCTCCTGAAGCTGCTAGGAGAAATTTTCCTTCCTTTTCTTTTTTCACACAACTTCGGGGGTTCAGCTTTGGATTTGAAACTGCCTCTGCATGTAGGTCACCTGAGGGCATCTGTACTTTGCTCAGACAGGACAGGGTTAAAGTAGCAGGTGATTAGGGGGCTCTGGCTCACTCAGGTCGGGGGAAGGGAGGGGTACAGAATGTGGGGTGAACCTGTGGCAGCAGAGGCTGGCGTGACATTGCAATAGCCTGAGGTGTGCCATGTGTTCTCCCAGGGAAGTTTTCCCTGGATCATGGGACCCTGGCAGTGGTGGTCTGCACAGGCTCCTGGGAGGGGTGGTGTGGATAGTGACCTGTGCTTGCACACAAACTTCTTGGTGGCGGCAGCAGCAGTCTTAGCATTTCATGCCCATCTCTTGTGTCTGCGCTGATAGCCATGGCTTGTGCCCTTCTCTAGAGCTCATTTAGGTGGTGCTATGAATCCCCTCTCCTCATGCACCCCGAAATAATGGTCTCTTTCCTTTTAGGCAGTTCCAGACTTTTTCCTGTACTCCCTGCTGGCTAGCTATGGCACACTTGCCCCCTTCAGGCTGTGTTCACACAGCCAACCCCAGTCCCCTCCCTGGGATTTCACCTCCGAAGTTCAAGCCTCAACTCCCAGCCCCCACTGCCCTGGCAGGTGAGCAGACAAGCCTCTCAGGCTGGTGAGTGTTGGTTGGCAGTGATCTTCTCTGCAGGAATCTCTCCACTTTGCCCTCTGCACACCTGTTGCTGCACTCTCCTCGTGGCTCCCAAGCTTCTCCCCACCACCCCCTGTCTCCACCAGTGAAAGGGCTTCCTAGTGTGTGGAAACTTTTCCTCCTTCACAGCTCCTTCCCAGAGATGCAGGTCCTGTCCCTATTCTTTGGTCTCTGTTTTTTCTCTTTTCTTTTGCCCTACTCAGGTATGTAGGGAGTTTCTTGCCTTTTGGGAATTCTGAAGTTCTGCCAGTGTTCAGTAAGTGTTCTGTAGGAGTTTTTCCATATGTAGATGTATTTCTGATATATTTGTGAGGAGGATGGTGATTTCCGCTTCTTACTCCTTGGTCACCTTAAGGTCTCCCTTTTACTTCTTTAACCATGGTTTCCTTTAGTTCTTTAAACATATTTATAGCATCTACTTTGATGTTTCTTCCTGTTTAATCAAACATCTGGTCACTCTCATAGGCAGTTTCCATTGCCTAATTTTTTCCAGTGTATGGGTCATAGTTTTCTGTTTGTTTGGTTATTATATAATTTTTTGTTAAGAACTAGACATTTTAGATAACATATTGTAGAAACTGGGTACTAGAATTCCCCTCCAAGACTTGTTATTTGCTTGTTTATTTGTTTAATGACTGGATGGGAAATATTTTAGTTCTTTATCTTAGTTATTTGTCTCTCCCACTAGAATACATGCTATCTGAGGGCTAGACTTTTTATCTTACTTTTCTTTATTGCTGCCAACTCAGTACATAAAAGAATGTTTGGCATATTATAGGCACCACATTGAGATTGGCTGAATGACTATTGAATACTAGAGAAGCTATAATATGTGAATCCTATAGAATGGACCCAGTTCTCATAGCTGAAATTTAGAATGTTCTTAGAGTCCACTTTATGAGTGAATTTGGCCCTTTTATGCCCTGCCAGACATCTACTGAGAGTTCTCTTCTTCTTTTCTTTTTTTTCCTTTCTTCTCTTTGCATCTCCCCCCACCTTCCCTTTTTAAATTTACTTATTTTTATTTTCTCATTTTACATGCTACTTTCCTTAACATTGGTTTCTAGAATTTTATCTAGAAAAACTTCCTCCTACTTCCTATTGAATCACATATTCAAAAATTTAGGAACAGTTCTTTTTATAATTTCTTCCTGAATCTTCTAAAAGAAATTCCATCCTTTGCCAAGACCTCTAGAAAAGAAAATTATCCTAATGGAAGGTATGATTTTCAAGAGACATCAGAAATGTGTAGCTTAGGTAGATTAATGAAACCTGACAGGGTCTTTGTCACATTTCAAATTTATTTTCTAGAAAAAAATTATTTCAGGAGGATTAACCAAGATGGCGGAGTAGAAGGACGTGCTCTCACTCCCTCTTGCGAGAGCACCAGAATCAAAACTGGCTGCTGGACAATCATTGACAGGAAGAACCTGGACTTCACCAAGGAGGATACCCCACGTCCAAGGACAGAGGAGAAGCCACAGTGAGACGGTAGGAGGGGCACAATCAGAGTAAAATCTAATCCCATAACTGCTGGGTGGGTGACTCACAGACTGGTGAACACTTATACCACAGAAGTCCACCCACTGGAGTGAAGGTTCTGAGCCCCACGTCAGGCTTCCCAAACTGGGGGTCCGGCTACGGAAGGAGGGATTCCTAGAGAATCAGACTTTGAAGCCTAGTGGGAATTGATTGCAGGACTTTGACAGGACTGGGGGAAACAGAGACCCCACTCTTGGAGGGCACACACAAAGTAATGTGTGCATCGGGACCCAGGGGAAGGAGCAGTGACCCTGGGGGAGACTGAACCAGACCTACCTGCTGGTGTTGGGGGGTCTCCTGCAGAGTCGAGTGGTGGCTCTGTTTCACCGTGGGAATAAGGACACTGGCAGCCGAGGTTCTGGGAAGTTCTCCTTGCCGTGAGCCCTCCCAGAGTCTGCCATTAACCCCACCAAAGAGCACGGGTAGGCTCCAGTGTTGGGTTGCCTGAGGCAAAACAACCAACAGGGAGGGAACCCAGCCCCACCCATCAACAGTCAAGTGGAATAAGGTTTTACTGAGCTCTGACCACCACAGCAACAGTCAGCTCTCCCACCACCAGAGCCTACCATCAAACCTCTTAGATAGCCTCAACCACCAGAGGGCAGAGAGCAGAAGCAAGAAAAACTACAATCCTGCAGCCTGTGGAACAAAAACCACAGTTACAGAAAGATAGACAAGATGAAAAGGCAGAGGGCTATGTACCAGATGAAGGAACAAGAAAAAACCCCAGAAAAACAACTAAATGAAGTGGAGATAGGCAACCTTCCAGAGAAAGAATTCAGAATAATGATAGTGAAGATGATCCAGGACCTCGGAATAAGAATGGAGGCAAAGATTGAGAAGATGCAAGAAATGATTAACAAAGACCTAGAAGAATTAAAGAACAAACAAACAGAGATGACCAATACAATAACTGAAATGAAAACTACACTAGAAGGAATCAATAGCAGAATAACTGAGGCAGAAGAACGGATAAGTGACCTGGAAGACAGAATGGTGGAATTCACTGCTGCAGAACAGACTAAAGAAAAAAGAATGAAAAGAAATGAAAACAGCCTAAGAGACCTCTGGGACAACATTAAACACAACAACATTCGCATTATACGGGTCCCAGAAGAAGAAGAGAGAGAGAAAGGACCAGAGAAAATATTTGAAGAGATTATAGTCGAAAACTTCCCTAACATGGGAAAGGAAATAGCCACCCAAGTCCAGGAAGCGCAGAGAGTCCCATACAGAATAAACCCAAGGAGAAACACGCCGAGACACATAGTAATCAAAGTGGCAAAAATTAAAGACAAAGAAAAATTATTGAAAGCAGCAAGGGAAAAACGACAAATAACATACAAGGGAACTCCCATAAGGTTAACAGCTGATTTCTCAGCAGAAACTCTGCAAGCCAGAAGGGAGTGGCATGATATACTTAAAGTGATGAAAGGGAAGAACCTACAACCAAGATTACTCTACCCGGAAAGGATCTCATTTAGATTTGATGGAGAAATCAAAAGCTTTACAGACAAGCAAAAGCTAAGAGAATTCAGCACCACCAAACCAGCTCTACAACAAATGCTAAAGGAACTTCTCTAAGTGGGAAACACAAGAGAAGAAAAGGACCTACAAAAACAAACCCAAAACAATTAAGAAAATGGTCATAGGAACATACATATCGATAATTACCTTAAACGTGAATGGATTAAACGCCCCAACCAAAAGACATAGACTGGCTGAATGGATACAAAAACAGGACTCATATATATGCTGTCTACAAGAGACCCACTTTAGACCTAGGGACACATACAGACTGAAAGTTAGGGGATGGAAAAAGATATTCCATGCAAATGGAAATCAAAAGAAAGCTGGAGTAGCTATACTCATATCAGATGAAATAGACTTTAAAATAAAGAATGTTACAAGAGACAAGGAAGGACACTACATAATGATCCAGGGATCAACCCAAGAAGAAGATATAACAATTATAAATATATATGCACCCAACATAGGAGCACCTCAATACATAAGGCAACTGCTAACAGCTATAAAAGAGGAAATTGACAGTAACACAATAATAGTGGGGGACTTTAACACTTCACTTACACCAATGGACAGATCATGCAAAATGAAAATAAATAAGGAAACAGAAGCTTTAAATGACACAATAGACCAGATAGATTTAATTGATATATATAGGACATTCCATCCAAAAACAGCAGATTACACGTTCTTCTCAAGTGCGCATGGAACATTCTCCAGGATAGATCACATCTTGGGTCACAAATCAAGCCTCAGTAAATTTAAGAAAATTGAAATCATACCAAGCATCTTTTCTGACCACAACGCTATGAGATTAGAAATGAATTACAGGGAAAAAAACGTAAAAAAGACAAACACATGGAGGCTAAACAATACGTTACTAAATAACCAAGAGATTACTGAAGAAATCAAAGAGGAAATAAAAAAATACCTAGAGACAAATGACAATGAAAACACGACGACCCAAAACCTATGGGATGCAGCAAAAGTGGTTCTAAGAGGGAAGTTTTTAGCTATACAAGCCTACCTAAAGAAACAAGAAAAATCTCAAGTAAACAATCTAACCTTACACCTAAAGAAACTAGAGAAAGAAGAACAAACAAAACCCAAAGTTAGCAGAAGGAAAGAAATCATAAAGATCAGAGCAGAAATAAATGAGATAGAAACAAAGAAAACAATAGCAAAGATCAATAAAACTAAAAGTTGGTTCTTTGAGAAGATAAACAAAATTGATAAGCCATTAGCCAGACTCATCAAGAAAAAGAGGGAGAGGACTCAAATCAATAAAATCAGAAATGAAAAAGGAGAAGTTACAACAGACACTGCAGAAATACAAAACATCCTAAGAGACTACTATAAGCAACTTTATGCCAATAAAATGGACAACCTGGAAGAAATGGACAAATTCTTAGAAAGGTATAACCTTCCAAGACTGAATCAGGAAGAAACACAAAATATGAACAGACCAATCACAAGTAATGAAATTGAAACTGTGATTAAAAATCTTCCAACAAACAAAAGTCCAGGACCAGATGGCTTCACATGTGAATTCTATCAAACATTTAGAGAAGAGCTAACACCCATCCTTCTCAAACTCTTCCAAAAAATTGCAGAGTAAGGAACACTCCCAAACTCATTCTATGAGGACACCATCACCCTGATACCAAAACCAGACAAAGACACTACAAAAAAAGAAAATTACAGACCAATATCACTGATGAATATAGATGCAAAAATCCTCAACAAAATACTAGTAAACAGAATCCAACAACAGATTAAAAGGATCATACACCACGATCAAGTGGGATTTATCCCAGGGATGCAAGGATTCTTCAATATACGCAAATCAATCAATGTGATACACCATATTAACAAACTGAAGAATAAAAACCATATGATCATCTCAATAGATGCAGAAAAAGCTTTTGACAAAATTCAACACCCATTTATGATAAAAACTCTCCAGAAAGTGGGCATAGAGGGAACCTACCTCAACATAATAAAGGCCATATATGACAAACCCACAGCAAACATCATTCTCAATGGTGAAAAACTGAAAGCATTTCCTCTAAGATCAGGAACGGGACAAGGATGTCCACTCTCACCACTATTATTCAACATAGTTCTGGAAGTCCTAGCCACGGCAAGCAGAGAAGAAAAAGAAATAAAAGGAATACAAATTGGAAAAGAGGAAGTAAAACTGTCACTGTTTGCGGATGACATGATAGTATACATAGAGAATCCTAAAACTGCCACCAGAAAACTGCTAGAGCTAATTAATGAATATGGTAAAGTTGCAGGATACAAAACTAATGCACAGAAATCTCTTGCATTCCTATACACTAATGATGAAAAATCTGAAAGAGAAATTATGGAAACACTCCCATTTACCATTGCAACAAAAAAAATAAAATACCTAGGAATAAACCTACCTAGGGAGACAAAAGACCTGTATGCAGAAAACTATAAGACACTGATGAAAGAAATTAAAGATGATACCAACAGATGGAGAGATATACCATGTTCTAGGATTGGAAGAATCAACATTGTGAAAATGAGTATACTACCCAAAGCAATCTACAGATTCAATGCAATCCCTATCAAATTACCAATGGCATTTTTTACGGAACTAGAACAAATCATCTTAAAATTTGTATGGAGACACAAAAGACCCCGAATAGCCAAAGCAGTCTTGAGGCAAAAAAATGGAGCTGGAGGAATCAGACTCCCTGACTTCAGACTATACTACAAAGCTACAGTAATCAAGACAATATGGTACTGGCACAAAAACAGAAACATAGATCAATGGAACAGGATAGAAAGCCCAGAGATTAACCCACGCACCTATGGTCAACTAATCTATGACAAAGGAGGCAAAGATATACAATGGAGAAAAGACAGTCTCTTCAATAAGTGGTGCTGGGAAAACTGGACAGCTACATGTAAAAGAATGAAATTAGAATACTCCCTAACACCATACACAAAAATAAACTCAAAATGGATTAGAGACCTAAATATAAGACTGGACACTATAAAACTCTTAGAGGAAAACATAGGAAGAACACTCTTTGACATAAATCACAGCAAGATCTTTTTTGATCCACCTCCTAGAGTAATGGAAATAAAAACAAAAATAAACAAGTGGGACCTAATGAAACTTAAAAGCTTTTGCACAGCAAAGGAAACCATAAACAAGACGAAAAGACAACCCTCAGAATGGGAGAAAATATTTGCAAATGAATCAACGGACAAAGGATTAATCTCCAAAATATATAAACAGCTCATTCAGATCAATATCAAAGAAACAAACACCCCAATCCAAAAATGGGCAGAAGACCTAAATAGACATTTCTCCAAAGAAGACATACAGACGGCCACGAAGCACATGAAAAGCTGTTCAACATCACTAATTATTAAAGAAATGCAAATCAAAACTACAATGAGGTATCACCTCACTCCTGTTAGGATGGGCATCATCAGAAAATCTACAAACAACAAATGCTGGAGAGGGTGTGGAGAAAAGGGAACCCTCTTGCACTGTTGGTGGGAATGTAACTTGATACAGCCACTATGGAGAACAATATGGAGGTTCCTTTAAAAACTAAAAATAGAATTACCATATGACCCAGCAATCCCACTACTGGGCATATACCCAGAGAAAACCGTAAGTCAAAAAGACACATGCACCCGAATGTTCATTGCAGCACTATTTACAATAGCCAGGTCATGGAAGCAACCTAAATGCCCATCAACAGACGAATGGATAAAGAAGATGTGGTACATATATACAATGGAATATTACTCAGCCATAAAAAGGAACGAAATTGAGTCATTTGTTGAGACGTGGATGAATCTAGAGACTGTCATACAGAGTGAAGTAAGTCAGAAAGAGAAAAACAAATATCGTATATTAATGCATGTATGTGGAACCTAGAAAAATGGTACAGATGAGCCAGTTTGCAGGGCAGAAGTTGAGACACAGATGTAGAGAATGGACATATGGACACCAAGGGGGGAAAACTGCGGTGAGGTGGGGATGGTGGTGTGCTGAATTGGGCGATTGGGATTGACATGTATACACTGATATGTATATAATTGATGCCTAACAAGAACCTGCAGTATAAAAAAACAAACAAAACAACTAATACTAAACTTTCATTGGGTTATTTGTATGGAAATATGTTAATATAAATGTTTCAGATATTACATGAAATTCCTAAAAATCTTATATTTGTATTTGTATGGAAATATGTATGGAAATATGTTAATATAAATGTTTCAGACATTACATGAAATTTCTAAAAATCTTATATGTTCTGGTATAATGTTATAAGTAATAATCCTAGTTATTACTTTAAAATGTATATCTCAGAAATAACTAATTTTCTTGTCAACTGCATTATTATGAACTTTCATCAAATCTTTTACCGTGGTCATTTTTAAGTCTTTTGTCATTTACAGACAGTTCTGGGTGTACTCTGATGATTTTGCAAATATGTTCCTATAAAAGGGTTTCATCTTCAAGAAATTCATGGAAAAGCCTCTGACAAGTACAGGTTTCTGGTAACTGACTCTACTGCTGAACTGAATGAATAAGCATTTTCAGAACTCTGATGAAAAACTGATGAACTCATAAAAGTGCTAACAAAAGATCAAGATGAAAAAAAACAATTAATTACATGGGACTGAGTGAACTGATGAGGATGAGTATAATTTTTGTGACTTTCTGTCTGAATTAAAAAAAAAAAAAACCCACAAGGACTCAGAGGCAAAGAATATACAAACCAATTTTCACTGCCAAGT
Organism: Balaenoptera physalus; assembly: GCF_965194825.1. Classification (NCBI taxonomy): domain Eukaryota; kingdom Metazoa; phylum Chordata; class Mammalia; order Artiodactyla; family Balaenopteridae; genus Balaenoptera; species Balaenoptera physalus. The sequence goes on from NC_138897.1 coordinate 30,062,104, forward strand.
AAAGGAGCTGTTACAGTGGAGGATTCCTGGACTGAATGTCAATATTATGACATAGTATGAGTGTGTTTCATGTTTGGTAATTGCAATCATTGTTGCTTTTGTTGTGGTCATCCATGTACAATGCTTGGTGTCAGTCTATTTATCTCTTGTAAAAATAAAATACAGTGTGTGTGTATGAAAAAAAAAATTATTTCAATTATCTGTGTCAGCAGTAAGTTACCAGCCATCATGATGCTGGTTTTAATTGGGTTTATTTTAATCGTATTACTTTCCTCCTAAGAGCTAACACAATAAAACAGGAAGAGATAATAAGATTTTGATTGATGGACAGAAAGAAGAGTAAATTTTAAATAAGTAACCACAGTTGGCGAGGATGGTTGAGTGGAATCCCTGCAGTTAGGGCTTTGAGCTGGACTAATGGTTGCACAGGTGAATGGTCTCTTGGGGCACACAGGACATCAACTGTGAGAAGAAAGTTGAAATAGAAAGGGAGAAGGACCAAAAAGAAGCTCTGCTAATTGTACAGTTCCAACAAGAGTCATCACTCGTCTGTGCATTCTCTTAGAGAGAGTTTTTCCCACAAAACCCAGAGGGGTCATTGCAAAGTTAGGGCTAAATCACTTAATTATAATCTTTTACTTGTCATGCAGTTTACACACTCATACAGTAATTGTGTGACGGTGCCTATGGCATATTCACAAATGGTGAAATAGTAGGCAGTAAAATAATAAACTATAAACTCTCTCTTTGTCACATCATTGCATTGTTTATCACATCTGTTGTTTTTTTTCCCGAACAGTATGAAGATCAATTATTCATGACAGAATGATAGCAGTTTCATAAGAATATCACTTGGAGATGAAATCACGCTGTGCACTGAGTTGCCATAAACTGTGCATCACTAGAGTAATAAGTCACTGTTAAGCACCCACCTGCTCTGGGCATTTCTTTTCATCTTATTTGTCCAGACTTATAAAAATTACTGAAGAAGAATTCTGCAATAGTCACTAAAGCACATTATAGTACTAGTTACTGTGTCATCCTTAATAAATGATCCCACTGCTACGTTCCACCAAATTAATATAAAGTAATGGATACTGGAGAAAGAGAGTGGGAAACTGAAACTGGAAACACTTGGAAATATTTTTATTTTTTAAAGGTGTAAATGTCATTTAATTATCCCCTTCTCAATTGATTGGTCAGGTATGAGATGGAGGTGGGGGAAAGGTCAGAACTTCATCTCTGAAGAAGCAGTGACTAGCTCAAGTTCACAGTTGATAGATGTCTAATGTGCCAGAGGAAATAAAGCTGATTTAGGGGAAGACAATGAGGTCTGATAGAGTTCAGGATAATTTTTCAGGGATTAGGAGAATCATCCTCACTGCTAAATTAAATTGAGGTCAAAAACAACCCTAGTGATGAGGGGTAATATACCTTATTCTGAGGGAATAAGCTTGAGACATTTTAAAATTTCTGATTTGTCTTTGTTTCCCTTATTCATTTGGTATCAAAGCTGACATTTCCAAAACTGACCATAGTAATTATTTAAGCATTTTTTCCTGACGTTTTTTAAAGTTAATCTTGGGTTTGTATTTGCAGCCATTTTTTAAGTGAATCTTTTGAAATCAAAATCAAGTTTGAGGGTTAATGTTTCTTCTTTATGCTATGGCTTTATTTCTGGGATTTCTGGTACTTGAATGATTCAGTGCATCAAGGAAGGGCTGGCCCTAGGTAAAATGTAAAGTTGACAAAGTTGTTTTTGTATTCTTTCTACCTTGCTCATACTATGTTTCTTGGGAACCCAGACCCCTTCTTTCTACAATCAAAACTTATCCCCAGACACTTTTGTTTCTACTAAGGTCTAATAATACAATTACAGAATTTCAAAATTATAGGGTATCATAAGGCCCATCATTTCACTATGGTCATAACTCACAATAACATAGTTATTTTTCTTCCCAGCATTTGTAGTTAAATATCTAAGTAATAAAACTCTGATAATGGAATTTTCAGTTCATGAGAACTGGGGGAGGGTTATTCTTTACATAGGGCTTCCTGAAGCATTTTCAATAATACCACAGAGGAGATAACCTGCTGACAAGTAGGACTGATGAGGGATTTGAGTTTCAAAAACTCTCAGCTTCAAATTATTTAAAAAATTTACTATCAGATCCTCAGTTTCTGGATTTTGTTTTTCACTAATTGAGAGTCATTCCTCCAGGGATTCTTTCTCTGAACTTTAGGAGAAATTTCCATACCATTTCCCATCCTGCAACATGTTATAAGCTCAGTGATGTACCTTTAAGGGTGCTTATTTACAGGATAAAACAAAAATCTCATTTAAAATTGAGTCAAGAAATACCTAGGAATAAACTTAACCAAAGAGGTGAAAGACCTATACACTGAAAACTATAAAATATTGATAAAGTAAATTGAAGATGATTCAAAGATATGGAAAAAAAATCTCATGCTCTTGGATTGGAAGAATTAATATTGTTAAAATGGCCATAATATCCAAAGCAAATTACATAGTTAATGTGATCCCTACCAAAATACCCATGACATTTTTCACAGAAGTAGAACAAATAATCTTAAAATTTATGTGGGACAACAAAAGACCCAGAATTGCCAAAACAATACTTAGGAAAAAGAACAAAGCTAGAGGCATAACCCTTCCAGACTTCAGACAATATTACAAAGCTACAGTAATCAAAACACAATGGTATTGGCACAAAAACAGACATATAGATCAATGGAATAGAATAGAGAGCCAGAAATAAACCCATACACCTAAGGTCAATTAATCTTTGACAAAGAAAGCAAGAATATACAATGGAGAAAAGACAGTCTCTTCAAGCAAGTGGTTTTGGGAAAGCTCGACAGCTACATGTAAATCAATGCAATTAGAACACTCCCTCACACCATACACAAAAATAAACTCAAAATGGCTTCAAGACTTAAATGTAAAACATGATGTCATAAAACTACTAAAAGAGAACATAGTCAAAACATTCTTGGACATAAATCTTAGCAATATTTTCTTAGATCAATCTCCCAAGACAAAAGAAATAAAAACAAATGGAACCTAATCAAAGTTAAAAGCTTTGCACAGCAGAAGAAACCATCAACAAAATGAAAAGACAACTACTGAATGAAAGAAAATATTTGCAAATGATGTGACCAACAAAGACTTAATTTCCAATATACAAACAGCTCATATAACTCAATATCAATAAAACAAAAAAAACAATCAAAAATTGGGCAGAAGACCTAAACAGATATTTCTCCAAAGATGACATACAGATGGCCAGCAGGCACATGAAAAGATGCTCAGCATCACTAGTTATCATTGAAATGAAAATCAAAACCATAATGAGGTCACCTCACATCAGTCAGAATGGCTATCATCAAAAAGTCTACAAATAACAAATGCTGGAGAGGGTACGGAGAAAAGGGAACCCTTGTACACTGTTGGTAAGAATGTAAATTGGTGCAGCCACAATGGAAAATAGTACGGAGACTCCTTAAAAAACTAAAAATAGAGCTAACCTATGATCCAGAAATCCCACTTCTGAGTATCAGTCTGGAAAAGATGAAAACTTTAATTTGAAAAGACATAGTCACCCTAATGTTCATAGCAGCACTATTTAAAATAGCCAATACATGAAAGCAATTTAAATGTCCGTCAACATACGATTGGTTTAAGATGTGGTATATATATCCATATATATTTCATACAATGAAATATTACTCAGCCATTTGCAGCAACATGGATGGACCTAGAGAATGCCATACTAAGTGAAGTAAGTCAGACAGAGAAAGACAAATATTATATGATATCACTTATATGTAGAATCTAAAAAATAATACAAACAAATCTATATACAAGACAGAAACAGACTCACAGATATAGTGAACAAACTTATGGTTACCAAAAGGGAAAGGGAGGGGAGGAGGGATAAATTAAGAATATGGAATTAACAGATACAATATAATATACATAAAATAGATAAGCAACAAATATTTACTGTATAGCACATGGAACTATAGTCAATATCTTGTGATAACATATAATGGAAAATAATTTGAAAAAATATAAAACTGAATCACTTTGCTGTAGACCTGAAACTAACACAATATTGTAAATTGACTCTACTGCAATTTAAAAAAAAAAAAAAAAAAGAGTACTTGTTTTCAGGAATGCAAACAGATTTTATCTGACATACCAATTTCAGTCCATTGGCATTAACTGCCTTGAGTGATGTGTTGGAATAAAGTGTCATGACACAGAGAGCAGAAAAAGGGGTGCATAGAGCCAAAATGAGCAAATTATGGTTCTTTTATATCTTGGTCATGGGAGGTTTTGGACTGAAAGAGTGAAAATGCAAACAACTTTAAATTCAGTTTCTTATTAATATCAGATGCTTGAAGGCTTGATGGTTTCTTGATTCACTACAGAATTCTGTCACCACTTCATAAAATGTGGAGGTTTGAACACTATAGTGGAAAATAAAGAAGTTTTAGAGAACATGGATTAAGTTTTATATTTGATTGACATCATCTTCTGCATCTAGTCCAAGGCAAATGACATCATAATAACAGCATTCCTTGAATAAAGAGCATGAAGTGGTATGTTCTAAACTGATGATTTGGTATTGTCCCTTCAGAGTTGTAAGGAAACTGAAATAATTTAAAATACTATTTTATTTCCTCCCTTTAAGGTTAGATAATACTGTCTTTAAAAGTGAATAGTCACAAATAATTGGCAAATGATAAAAATGTTATCACTGTGGGTGTATTAAACATATGGGTGTATTAACATTAGATAAATGAAGAAAATAACTTTCTATCTCATATTGAAAACTACTGGGGTGTTCAGAGTCTGGGGACAAAATACAAAGTTAGATTGAATAGTGATCATAAATGTTTAAAAATTAAATGGGAACAGGCCTTAATTTCATGTTCATATCTTTAAATCTGAAGCTATGTGTATTTCCTTGTGCAAAAATCATTTCCTACCATGTTTAGGTATTTGAATAAACTGGTTTTGGTATATAATTGAATTGAAGAGTGTGATAAACTCTTTTGTAGATTGACATTTCAAACCATGTGTCCAAGATATCAATGCTCATTCAGAGGTCATGTTTGACTTTCAAAACTAAATATATGAAATGATAATTATAACATCAGTCAGAATGCATTAAAGAAAACTCAGTGAAATCTACAAAAAAGCTGTCAATTAAAATATACAATTAATTTAATCTTTTAGATTTTTAACACAATTATCAAGCCATCTAATTAAGTACATTAAAATACTCCATTAAAGGAGGAATGAAGGAGAGTGGAGTTTCAGGAAGAATAAGCTCCAGAAACTTTAAAGAGAAGTATTATGAAACAAAGGATTAGGCCACTAAGGAAGATATGACATTTGTGTTGGTAGAGAAAGCTTTAAGAAAACAAACTATTTAAAAACATCAGTCTGGAGACACACAGAGATTTCTTGATATTTCTTCCAGATGAAGAATTCCATAATCTCAGAATTAAAAAAAAAAAAAAGATTATTCTGAAAAACACATTTTCAAATAACATTATGATCATACCAAATTTATAATATGTAATGTTTCATAATTGAGTCTCATAATCCTACTGGGTTTCATAAACAGAGATTAATCTGCATATTTTTACAAATAAATAAACTTTAAAAGTTAGATGATCTTAACCTTGTGAGTGGCAGAACCAAAGTAGACCCTTCATGGCAAATATGCCCCTCATGCCCCTTGTGGCAACTATGCCCGAGTAATTTCCAGTGTTCTATATTGGCACAGCCACATTTTGATATGTACAATCCTAGCCTGATGAAAGCGATAATGACGATTCCATATGGGTTCCATTCTGATTTCCTGGAACTTCACTAACAGTTAATTTCTCTACAAAATGGATCAGAATCTACTTCCAACATATCTGCATTTCTTATTAGGATATTGATGTTGAAAGCGAAACAATATTTTAAAATTCTCTGTTAAGTTTGTGTGAAAACAATAAAATCAAAGCATTGGTATGATTCCTTTTCTGTCATCATATTGGGCCAGAAAACCCTTCATTCCTGCTGACTGGGCAGTGAGAACTAATAGTGTGGAAAAGCTGTAAACTGCAGAGGGAGGTTTCTTCCACACACCTCATTAGGTCTTTAACACATTTGACTGTCTTTCCTGAACACAGCACATATTATAATTAGAAGTGGTTGGGTACTTCCTCTTTTTCTTTGAAAGGTGTAATTGGGTAACCAAGAAGCTGCCACTTTCTTTACAGCGGTATCCTGGCCATCTGCTTTTGAAGCTTCAATTTACTGGCTATTTCTTTAAGAAGTTTTGACTCATGGAATAGTCTATCTTGAAAGGGCCCACTAGTCTTTTGTTTAATATCTCTTATTTTACAGATGAGCAAATTGAGGCCAGGAAGATTAAATGTCTTATACATAGAAACACAATTGTTAGATTTTATCTCGAGGTGCCTGGTTTCAGGTTTAGTTATCTTTACACAATACCAATCTTTAATATATCTATTATTCTTTCATTTTCTTCTAACCTGACACCTTCATGAGTCTATCAGTTAAATTGGTCCATTTAAGATTTAGATATACTATATACCATTTAGTTATGAAATTCAACACAAATAGGGGAACCAGACCGTCATGGAAAAGCTCCAGATTGTGGCATCAGGAAATTATTTGCTCTTCATCCTGCACCATAGTTTTACGACATTGTTCTGTGACTATCATAGGTGGGAGGAAATAGGGCAAAAGAATTGAAGAATACAAGCAAATTTTAGTTCACACTGTCGTCACTTTGAATGCTCCTCTTTTGTAAGACTATGTTGGAGCAATGGAAAGAAATCTGGACTCAGACCAAGGAGTCTAAGGTGCTCATCTTTCTACACATCTAATGGGATCTATACATCTATGAACAAGACATTTAGCCTCACTGGATCTTTTTTTTTTTTTTTTTAATTTATTTATCCTTGGCTGTGTTGGGTCTTCGTTTCTGTGCAAGGGCTTTCTCTAGTTGTGGCAAGTGGGGGCCACTCTTCATCGCGGTGCGTGGGCCTCTCACTATCGCGGCCTCTTTTGTTGCAGAGCACAGGCTCCAGACGCGCAGGCTCAGTAGTTGTGGCTCACGGGCCCAGTTGCTCCGCGGCATGTGGGATCTTCCCAGACCAGGGCTCGAACCCGTGTTCCCTGCATTGGCAGGCAGATTCTCGACCATTGTGCCACCAGGGAAGCCCCAGCCTCACTGGATCTTGATTGTAATATAGAATATCATCAAATTTCAGGATGTGTTCATAACTTAGGGTCTAAGCAACAGACAAATAGGCAAATACTGTGAGCTTCATATGAATCTCCTGATTCACTTTTAATCTAAAAAATCATAATTCATAGAGTACCCAATAAGAAGACTTAAGCTTTAGCAAAGCTGAGTTGTAGGATTGTCTTTGAGGGTCTACACCTCTACTTTCTGAATCACACCTTCCGGCACCATTCTCCTTCCATCATCTTCCCGTACATTCATTAACCTCCCAATACCATTTCACTCCTTCACCTAAGCCTCCTCTATTATAAGTCTTCTCCCTCCTTCCTTATTTCTTCATGACAGTTAATAGGGAGCTATTAGAAGCTCCTTATTGCAAAACTCCTGATCTAATGAAGTGTTGACTCTCATTGGGATGAGCAAGGTTGAAATCAGAAGTATGAGTAACGGTCCAAAAAAGCATTCATTTAGTTCTCTCTCCAGATCAAGTTTGTAGCTAAGGTAGAGTCTTGGTAGTAGATAGAGGAGGACATTTTCCTGTTCACATCTGAGAAGGTTTGTCAGCCAGTGGGAAAGGCTTCAAACTTGTTCTTCTCACCTCTCTCCTTTCTGAGACATGCATCTCCAGTATATCCAGAATTTAAGAAACACAGGGCTTCTACACTTGTAGGAACCCCACTTACAAAATTAAGTTATTTTGAGGTCAAGTTTTTGCTTTGAGAGGTTTCAAGAGTAACTGGGAAATATTACTATTACTTTAACACATTAAAAAAATAACCTCAAAGCCCTTTATAGCTCTCTTCCTACAGTCTATTACAGCTTATATTCTCTTGCCATATCAAACTTCTTAACATAGAACTTTATTTTATCATTTCATTGATATCTTCAATGATTTTTCTGTTGTCAATTACATGAAATCAGGAGATCAAGGCTCTTTATAACCTTTCTGGCCAGACTCATCTCCCACTACTCTTCTCTGTTTAATCTAAGCACAGCCAAACCAGGACATTAGTTTTGTTGAATAAGTGTCCTGTTTCCTCTTTGCCTTTGTTTATGTTCTTCCCTATATTTGTAATCACCTCTCTTATTATTTTCATATATTAAGAAATTATTTTATCTCTATGAGCCCCAGATTTTACTCATCTGTAAACAGGGGTAATAATACTACCAACTCACAGGGTTGTTGATATACACAACGCTGATAAGAGGAATACTTGGCATCTGCTGACTGTTTATTATAGTGTTGTCATTGTCATCATCATCTTCATTATCAAAATATTAGCCACATTTAAATAACATTAACACTGCCATGAATCTTTTCAACATGTATTTCACCAGCTCTCCTTACCCTGCACAATAGATATATTCTATACTTATTTTGAGCCACAATGAAATTTGATCCTATTTCTTTTATTCCCTACCTTGAATTGTATATGTGTTGGCTTCTTCAGGTCAAGGTTGTTGTCTTTTTCACATCTGTTACTCTGTCAGAATCCACACAAGTTGACTAATCAATATGCCTTTGGGAAGTCTCAAAGCCATGATCTGTGGTTCATGTACCTGTTGGCAAGGTATCCACCCAAGTTTTCCTAACTGTTTCTGATTGTGAAATGTTGCTCTTCTAAGCAGTCTGAAGAACCATCTCTAGCTCAGTGAAATCACCCCTTCTTAGGTTATCTGTTTTCTGGGATACATTTCTTGCTTACTACACTCTTTCATACTTACTCACACTTGCTAATCATGCTTGCTCATAGAGTTTATCTCATTTTAGAATCAAGTCTTATATCTTTCTCAAGCCACTTCAGCCCCCTCTCAACTCCCACTGTGCCCCTAGTTCTCAAATGTACCACTCTCTTTTGTCTCAATACTTAACATATCATAGATATGACTACCTATTGAGTTGAAGCAATAATAATTATAATAGCCAGTATTTATTGAAGACATGTATCTGTCTGGCACAATGTGATATATCTTATTTAATCCTCACAACTGTGTTCCAAGTATAAAGAACCCCCTTCACAGAAGTGGATTCTGTGACTCAAAGAGAAATAAAATACATTGCCAAGTTAATAAAGCTGGTGACAGAGTTGAATTCTCACTATATATCTGCTTCCAAAATCTGTGCTTTTGATGGCTCTGCTCTCCTGCCTCTAAATAAATCGCACTTAGGAGAATTTAAAAATTATATTTCAAATATGTGAGTTCCAAGTGTTTTTGACATAGTGCACAATTGTAGCAAAAACATGTTTTTACTGATGTTAAAAGAAACCCATGCTCGTGTTTGTGATGAATTCTAAAACCGTTAGCATTTTGGTAGTCTATATTTGGGGTCTGAATGACTTGTCAGTGCCTCTTTAATAAGATCACTGTGTTTTCTTCAGACTGAATCTCATTGTCTCTAATCACAGGTTTTACTTGTATGCGTAGCTTCCAGTCTTCAATTTTCCTAAATGTCATACAGATATAAATGTAAGACTCAATTGCTCAGCTCGAGGTTTGGTGTCTTGATGGACAGTTAGGTGGGGGAGGCAGAGAATGTCTTAGGATTGGGTTTCACCCTAATTTTGTGGGTATTTTGACAAATAAGAACTTAAGTATATTTTTTCTCTTGTTTGTTTCAAGTATAAGTGTCTTCAGGGAAACTGAAATCAAAAGAAAAACACTTAACCCCATGGTTTCAAGCAGAGACAAATTATCTCAAGGTAGAACCTGACCAGGTCACATATAATGACTGAGTTAAAGCCTTTTTTTCTAGATTAATATCAGTGCTGACTAGAGGAACTGTGTGCTTTCAATACAAAAAAGATCAAATTAGAAAAGTACATTGGCATTTTCTAAAAACTCACCGTTCCTTATGCCCAGATGATGTAGGTGTAATTGCACCTAGGCAGTGCAATTAAAGAATCACTGTGGAGACTCTGTCCAGGCAAAATATATTCCTCCCTGTTCCATAACAGTGTTGAAAGTCCAATTTTAGAGACCAAAGAGTCTTGTTAAAGAACCTTGTTCAGGTTCTTTACTACTGTAGAACAAATTTTGTGGAGGACTTGAGGATTGAAACTTTTTGGATTCATTATTATTTTAGTGGAAACTAGCTTCTCAGGGCTTCTCTTGACAAACAGTTGGATGTTGGAGATGGGAAAGAGAGGTGGAGCTTTCTCAGTTGTTTGTATTTGTGTTTAAATATTGGGGGTAAGAAGAAGTCAAACGTGGTTTGGACACTCTTCCTGGGCTTTATTAAAAGGATAAGAACTTCTGGGCACATGGTAATGTTGAAGACATAGGAGTGTTAACTGATAAACGCATACATCTTTTAGTCTCCACTTCCAGAGAGTTAGCACTTTGTATTGTTATAGTCACCTCTGCCAGGTTAGGTTGGCTAACCTGTTATCCAGGGCCATTGTGCTGGTATAGGTATTGCTAGTTTATGCCACATTGAGGAAGACAATGCAGCCATAAAGTCTTGGAAAGTCTCAGAGTTTTTGGTACCTGATGCAGTATCTCCTCTTCCTCTCAGTTGCTCTGACCAGCTGAGGAGTTAACTAATTTGCTGGAAGACATAGAGACATTCAACAGGACAGTAGAGTCTTTATTATAAATGTCATTACTTACTTCTCTCTTCCATAATTATTGCCTGAATTAAAAATGAATTATATTTGTAGGGTGTAATTTCAGAATTGCTCTCACATTAATTTTTTCAGTTGATAAAGACTTTCACACAGTATATACTTCCTAAGTTTGAAGCTCAATTTCCTTATTTTAAAAATAATTTGTTGACTAGATGACCTCTGCAGTTCTTTTTATAGAAGCATTAATAATTTACGTTCTAAATGTGTGCATACCCAAGTCTGATTACTCTGGTCCCAGGCAACCTTGAAGAACCAATATTTACGGGTACTCAAGGGAGCCGAGATTTCATGAGAAACTTTATGTAATGTACTCTTTCAACTTGATTTTTGCATTTAAAAAATGCACCAATAAAAAGGATTGTTATAGTATGCATACAAGTTTCTAATTTTTGGAATAAATAGAAGGAATGTTGTGATGTGTGCTCTAGAGGAACCTATATCAATTTTTAGACACTTAGGGAATGCCTCAGCCTCAGAGAGCCAACTTGTCCAAGGTTTATGTTCCTTCTGAGAGTGTCCAACATCCAAAGACTGTTCAATATAAGAGTATAAAAGGCTTGGTCATATTAGTCAAACAGGGGACAAGTCTGAAGTGTCATTATAGTTCCACAACTTTCTATGGACTTGGCCAAGACTATCAGTGATCTTGTATTGCAGATTTATTTTTCCTTCTGCCCAATCTCACTTCCTTCTTCTCCTTCCCAAAAGTGATTGTACCAAGATAAGCATACTACATACAAACCTCTGTCTCAATATCAGCTTTCCAGAATATCCAACCTAAAATATCTATGTTTCAGCGCATTTCATCATTGTCCTCTCCTGAGGAGTGAGTCTGGGACACACAAGAACCAAGCAGCTCTGTCCATCCAATGGAAAGAATTATAGTCAGGCCAGGCACCCCATTCTATGTCTGGCTGATTCCTGCCTACACATCATTGACTCTCCCTCACTGCCCCAATCTCAGTTTCCTAGTTTTTGATAATAAGAAAAAATGCCATGATAAAAAGTAAATATACTGCACCTGGCAGAGCTCAAAAGATCAAGTTTGGCCTTTGGTTTTATTATTTGTGACAAGGCATTAGAATGTAATTAACTTTTTAAGTTTACGCCAATGATTGTCATTCAGAATTAACAAATGAACCAGGAAAAAACTCTAAATGCCTGCTGACTCTCATTTGGGTACGTCCAGGGATATAGGAAACATATCATCTATTTCAATGATGAGAACTATTGACCCATTTCCCATTTAATCAACTCATTCCCCTCTTTACAGAATTTCTGCCTGATTATTTTAAAAGGTCTTTGTTGTTTGGCTTCATTGTACTTGAATTTGGTATAAGAGAGTCTCATTCTGTAGCTCTTTGGTACCTGCCAAGACTTTGAATAACTTTTTCCTATGCATGAATAACTTTTTCCTATGCATGAATAACATAGAGTGAAATGAGCTTGCTTGATCAAAGGCCTGTCACATTTTATTTTTTTAATACTTTTTATTTCTTGCCTACTAAGAGTAAGGTGTCATCCTTGATACTGGTGAGTAGATGATGGCCATGATCAAATCAGTCCCTTCCTTTGCTGAGCTTAGAGTCTAATGGAAGAGGCAGACAAATAAATAGGTTATTATAACCTCCTTAGATTAGATTAGAACCTAGTAGGTCAGAGTGTTCTTAGGATTGGAGAAAAGATATGAAACAGTGCTTTGTAGGTCAGAGATTCCATTTATCCAACCTTCCTTCATGGGTGCTTACTGAAATGGTCATTTTGTATTTCTCCAAGTGTAAGGAAAAAGGCAGCTGGCAACAGGCTGCTGAAATCATGCAAACTGGGAAACCAACTCCCATGACATTTGGTGACCTAGAGCAGGCCCAGATCTAATTCAGTTTACATTGCAAAGGAAAGTGAAACTTCCAGTGCCACAAGGAGACAAGGGCTCCTCATAGAAGGTTCTTAAGGTATTTAATGGAATTCAGATCTTTTTATTCCAAATGAAAACTTTTCTTGAACTTTCACATTCTATCTTACCTCAGTTTTGAGCAGTGTCTGTTTTTATTGGGCATCTTCAAATATTCAGTCCTGTGCCTTGTGTGTTGAGGGATTCAAAAGAAAGAAAAGGTATGGGCTGCATCCAATAAAACCTTATAGTTTTGGGGATAAGCCAAGATGGCAAAGTAGGAGGATGCTGAGTTCATTTCCTTTCGCAAGCACACCACAACTACAACTATTTACAGAACAACTATCTATATAAAAGACCAGAACCTACCATAAAAGACCTTCTTTGACTAAAGATATAAAGAAGGAACCACAATGAAATGAGTAGGAGGGGCAGAATTGCAATACAGTCAAGTCCATAATTCCGGGTGGGCAATCCACAAAAGGGAGAATAATTACAATTGCAGAGATTCTGTCCAAAGAATGAGTGGTCTGAGTCTCACATCAGATTCCCCAGCCTGGGGGTCCTGCACTGGGAAGAGGAGCCCCCAGAACATTTGACTTCAAAGGCCAGTGAAGCTTACTTTTAGGAGTCCCAGAGGGCTGGAGAAATTAGAGACTATGCTTAAAGGAAGCACACAAAATCTCAAAGGCTCTGGGACCTAGGGCAGAGCAGTAATTTGAAAGGAGCCTGGGTCAGACATATCTGCTGATCTGGAGAGTCTCCTGGAGAGGCTGGAGGAAATTGCAGCTTACCTTGGTGACATAGACACTGGCAGCAGGCATTTTGGGAAGCTTGTTCTACCACATGGACACTGCTGCTAGTAAGCACCATTTTGAAATCCTCCCTCTAGTTTATAAGCCTCAGAACCTGTCCCTACCCCTGCTGGACAGCCTGTAGACATAAGTACTGGGATGCCTCTGGGTGAGAATGCAGCTCCTCCTACGAGCAGACAAGCTGCCTTAAGATACCCTGAGCCCACAGCCACCCCTGAACATGACCCTGCCCACCAGAGGGCCTAGGAACTGGCCCCACATACTAGTGCACAAGCACTAGACCCAGGACCTCTAGGGCTCTGCAGGAAAAGACCTTGGGACTCAGCTCTATATCAAGTAGGCAGGCGCCAGCCCCGGAATCTTTCACCCTGCCCACCAGTGAGCCAAATGTAGCCACAGGACCATTTCCACTCATCAGTAGGCAGACACCAGCTACAAGACAAACACAGTCCCACAGCCTATGGACCCAGCTCACCCACCAGTAAGCTAGATCTTGCCATTGGACCTGCTGGGCCCTGGCCTTACCCACAGGTGAGCCTACTCTAGCCTGAGGACCAACATCACCCACCAGTGGGTGGACACCTGTTATAGGAAAAACACAGCCCCACAGCCTGAAGACCAAGCCCATACACCAGCAGGCCAGCACCAGCCCTGGGAACAGCTGGGCCCTAACCCTGCCAACTAGCAGGCCAACACAAGCATCAGGACACCCTGGATGCTGCAGGCAGCTGTGTCAGGAACTGGCTCCACCCACAAGCAGTTTAACCAGCTCTGAGACCTCTGGACCCTGCAGCCAGACCCTAGGACCTGGCTCTGCCCACCAATGCACCAACACTAGCCCCAGGAGTAGGCTTCACCCACTAGTGGGTGGGCACCAGAGCTGTTAGCTCCTGGACCCCAACCCCACACACAAGTGAGTCAGCACTGGCCCTGGGGATCCCTGTGTTTCTGCATCCAGCTGCCTTATGACCTGGCCCTGCCAACCACTGCCCAGCCGCCTCTGCACAATGCAGTCAGATAGGGAGCCAGCTAAGCCTATCAGACAGCCCATAGAGATGAGCCAGCCACAATAAAAGGACTCACAAAGCCCACATAGGGACCACGCTTAGAGCATATAGATCTGGTGATGAGAGAGGAATGTGTATAGGATGTAGGGTCATTTTGTAAGGGAGCTACAAAAGACCACATCTCCAAGGCCAGGAAACATAACCAACCTACCAGATACATAGAAATAAAAACAGCAAGTTAGGAAAAATGAGGCAACAGAGGAACTTGTTCTAAATGAAGAAACAAGATACAACCCAGAAGAAGAACTAAGTGAAGTGGAGATAGGCAATCTACCTGAGAAAGAGTTCAGGCTAATGATTGTAAAGGTATTCAAAGAACTCAGGAAAAGAATGGATGCACATAGCAAGAAATTAGAATTTTTTTGAAAAAGAGTTAAAAGATATAAAAATAACCAGAGATAATTAATACAATAACTGAAATGAAATATACACTAGAAGAAATCAACTGTAGACTATATGATGCAGAGGAATGGATCAGCAAGCTGGAATACAGTGTACTGGAAATCACTGATGCTGAACAGAGATAAGAATGAAAAGAAATTAGGACAGTTCAAGAGACCTCTGGGACAACATCAAATGCACTAATATTTGCGTTATAAGGGTACTAGAAGGAAAAGAGAGAGAGAAAGAGACAGAGAAAATATTTAAGACATAATCAATTAAAACTTCCCTAACTTGGGAAAGGAAGCAGACATCCAAGTCCAGGAAGCACAGAGAGTCCCATACAAGATCAACCCAAAGAGGACCACACCAAGATACACTGTAATTTTTTTAAAGTGGCAAAAAGTAAAGATAGAGAATATTGAAAGTGGCAAGTGAAAAGCAACAAGTTAAGTATAAGGGAACTCCCATAGGGCTATCAACTGACTTTTCAGCAGAAATTCTGCAGACCAGAAGGGAGTGCCATGATATATTTAGAGAGATGAAAGGGAAAAACATACAACCTAGAATAGCCAGCAAAGCTCTTATTCAGATTTGAAGAAATCAAAAGTTTTACAGACAAGCAAAAGCTAAAAAGGTTCAGCACCACCAAACCAGCTTTACAAAAAATGTTATAGGGGCGTCTCTAAGCAAAAAAGAAAAAACCACAACTAAACATAAAAGTTATGAAAGGAAAAATCTAATTGATAAAAGCAAATATACAGTAAATGTAATAAATCATCCACACACAAAGCTGGTAGGAAGGTTAAAGGACGAAAGTAGTAAAATTATGTATACCCACAGTAAACAGTTGAGGGATACATAAAATAATTCAATGTAAAATATGTTGTTAAAACCAGTAATGGTGAGGGGAGGAGAGTACAAATGCAGGACTGTTAAATGCATATGAAAGTAAGAGTCCAGGGGCTTCCCTGTTGGTGCAGTGGTTAAGAATCCACCTGCCAATGCAGGGGACATGGGTTCCAGCCCTGGTCCGGGAAGATCCCACATGCTGTGGAGAAACTAAGCCCATGTGCCACAACTACTGAGCCTGCACTCTAGAGCCCATGAGCCACAGCTACCAAAGTCCATGCCCTAGAGCCCATGTTCCCACAACAAGAGAAGCCACCACAATGAGAAGCGTGTGCACCACAATGAAGAGCAGCCCCCACCGGTTGCAACTAGAGAAAGCTCATGCACAGCAACGAAGACCCACAGCAGCCAAAAATAAAGAAAAGAAAAGAAAATAAGAATCCAGCAACTTAAAACAATCATGCATATATATAGATTGTTATATATAAACCTCATGGTAACCACAAACCAAAAATCTGTAATAGATACACACACACAAAAAAGAAAAGAATCTGAACAAAACACTAAAGATAGTCATCAAATCATATGATAAGAGAACAAAAGAAGAAGAAAGGAACAAAAAAGAACTACAAAAACAAGCCAAAAACAATTAACAAAATGGCAATAAGAATATACAAATAAATAATTACTTTAAATGTAAATGGACTAAATGTTCCAATCAATAAGCATAAGGTGGCTGAGGAAATGAGAAAAGTACAAAGAGGAGAAGAGAGGAGAGGAGACGCAAGTAGAGAGATTTATTTTAATGAATTGGCAGTGGGATTGCAGAGGCTTGGTAAATCCAAATTCAGCTTGGTTGACTGGGAGGGTGGAGACCCAGGGAAGAGCAGCAGTTTGAGTCCAAAAGCTGTCTGTTGGCAGAAGTTCAGCTTACTCAGAGGAGTTCTAGGGTCTCCCATGATGTTTAAATGAGTGAGTGAAAGAAAAGAGGAAGTTTGGAAGTTTTGAGCATTAGCTGCCTTGGACTCTTTGCTTTGCACCCTGCAATAAATGTTGCACCACAACCTGGTGTCAAAAGATTGGTTTTACTGCATGTGACCAGTGGACTCAAGTTTGCTTCAGTAATATTAGTGCATTTAACTCAACTCTTCTGCCTCCAATTTTTTTCAAGCCAATCGTCAAAAAAATTATGAAAGGAAAAATCTTCAAATTAGAAGATGAAGACAAGATGGCAGAGTATAAGGACTTGAGCTTACCTCTTCTTATGAAAACACCAAAATCACAACTAACTGTTGAACAACCATTGACAAAAATCCCACACACACACAACCACCACCCCTCCCCGCTGGAACCTACCAAAAAAGATACCCTGCACTGAAAGACAAAGAAGAAGCTACAATGAGATGGTAGGAGGGGTACAATTGTGATAAAATTAAATACCACTCCCACTGGGTGTGTAGCCCACAAACAAGAAAATAATTATACCAGAGCAGTCCTCCCACAGTAGTGAAAGTTCTGAGCCCCACATCAGACTGCTCAGCCTGGGGGTGTAGCAATGGGAGGAGGAGCCCCCAGAGAATCTGTATTTGAAGGCCAGTGAGGTTTGATCACAGGAATTCCACAGAACTGGAGGAAACAGAAACTCCACTTTTGGAGGGTGCACACAAGGTCTCATGTGCACCAGGACACAGTGAAAGCAGTGACCTCATAAGAGATGGGGCCACACCTACCTGATAGCATTGGAGAGTCTCCTACAGAGGCAGAGGTTGGCTGTGGCTCACTACAGGGACAAAGACATTGGTGGTTGTAGTTCTGGGGAATATTCATTGGCGTGAGCCCACCTAGAGGCCGTGATTTTCTCCCCAAGACTTGGCCTCACTCAACAGCCTGTAGGCTCCACTGGTGGGACATCTCAGACCAAATAACCAATGGGGCAGGAACACAGCACCACTCATCAGCAGACAGGCTGCTTAAAGTCTTCCTAAGCAGGGCCATTCCCGTAAGAGGGAAAAGAACTAGCTTCACCCACCAGTGGGCAGGAATCAGGCCCTCCCACCAGTAAGCTTGCACAAGCCTCTTAGACAGCCTCATCCACCAGGGGGCAAACAGCAGAAGCAAGAGCTACAACCATGCAGGCTGCAGAACAGAAACCACAATCACAAAAAGTTAGACAAATGAGATAGCAGAGAAATATATCCCAGATGAAGGAATAAGATAAAACCTCAAAAGAACAACTAAGTCAATAGGAGATAGGCAATCTACCCAAAAAAGAATTCAGGGTAATGATAGTAAAGATGATCCAAGATCTCAGAAAAAGAGTAGAGGCACAGATCGAGAAGATACAAGAAATGTTTAATAGAGACTTAAGAGAATGAAAGAAAAAACAGAGATGAACAATTCAATAACTGAAAGGAAAAATACACTAGAAAGAATCATTAACAGAATAACTGAGGCAGAAGAAGAGATAAGTGAGCTGGAGGACAGAACAATGGAAGTCACTGCCACAGAACAAAATAAAGAAAAAAGAATGAAAAGAAATGAGGACAGCCTAAGAGACTTCTGGGACAACATTAAATGCACCAACATTCAAATAATATGGGTCTCAGAAAAGGTAGAGAGAGAAAAAGGACCTGAGAAAATATGTGGGAGAGAGAGGAGAAGATGGCGGAAGAGTAAGACACGGAGATCACCTTCCTCCCCACAGATATATCAGAAATACATCTACACGTGGAACTGCTCCTATAGAACACCCACTGAATGCTGGCAGAAGACGTCAGACCTCCCAAAAGGCAAGAAACTCCCCACGTACCTGGGTAAGGCAAAAGAAAAAAGAAAAAACAGAGATAAAAGAATAGGGATGGGACCTGCACCAGTGGGAGGGAGCTGTGAAGGAAGAAAGGTTTCCACACACTAGGAAGCCTCTTCGTGGGCGGAGACTGCGAGTGGCAGAGGGGGGAAGCTTTGGAGCCACGGAGGAGAGCGCAGCAACAGGGGGGAGGAGGGCAAAACGGAGAGATTCCCACACAGAGGATCAGTGCTGACCAGCACTCACCAGCCGGAGACGCTTGTCTGCTCACCCGCCGGGGCGGGCAGGGGATGGGAGCTGAGGCTCAGGCTTCGGTCGGATTGCAGGGAGAGGACTGGGTTGGCGGCGTGAACACAGCCTGAAGGGTGTAATGTGCCACGGCTAGCCAGGAGGGAGTCCAAGAAAAAGTCTAGAGCTGCTGAACAGGCAAGAGACTTTCTCTTGCCTATTTGTTTCCTGGTGTGTGAAGAGAGGGGATTCAGAGCGCCACACAAAGGATCTCCAGAGACGGGTGCAAGCCGCGGCTATCAGCACGGACCCAAGACACGGGCATGAAATGCTAAGGCTGATGCTGCCACCACCAAGAAGCCTGTGTGTAAGCACAGGTCACTATCCACACCGCCCCACCAAGGAGCCTGTGCAGCCCGCTACTGCCAGGGTCCCGTGATCCAGGGACAACTTCCCCGGGAGAACACACGGTGCTCCTCAGGCTGCTGCAACATCACGCCCGCCTCTGCTGCTGCAGGCTTACCCCGCATCCGTACCCATCCATCCACCCGGCCTAAGTGAGCAGGAGCCCCGGAAGCAGCTGCTCCTTTAACCCCGTCCTGTCTGAGCAAAGAACAGACGCCCTCAGACGACCTACAGGCAGAGGCAGGTCCAAATCCAAAGCTGAAAACCGGGAGCCGTGAAAACAAAGAAGACAAAGGGAAATTTCTCCCAGCAGTCTCAGAAGCAGTGGATTAAAGCTCCACAAACAACTTGATGTAGCTGCATCTGTGGAATAACTGAATAGACAAAAAATCATCCCAAATTGAGGAGGTGGACTTTGGGAGCAAGATATATTATTTTTTCCCCTTTTCCTCTTTTTGTCAATGTGTATGTGTATGCTTCTGTGATAGATTTTGTGTATATAGCTTTGGTTTCACCATTTGTCCTAGGGTTCTGTCTGTCCGTTTTTTGTTTTACTTAAAACATTTTTTTCTTTTTTTCTTAATAATTATTTTTTATTTTAATAACTTTATTTTATTTTATCTTACTTTATTTTATCCTCTTTCTTTATTTTCTTTCTATATTTTCTCCCTTTTATTGTGAGCTGCGTGGATGAAAGGCTCTTGGTGCTCCAGCCAGGCATCAGGGCTGTGCCTCTGAGGTGGGAGAGACAACTTCAGGACACTGGTCCACAAGAGACCTCCCAGCTCCACATAAGACCAAATGACGAAAATCTCCCAGAGATCTCCATCCCAACACCAAGACCCAGCTTCACTCAATGACCAGCAAGCTATAGTGCTGGACACCCCATGCCAAATAACTAGCAAGACAGGGACACAGCCCCATCAATTAGCAGAGAAGCTGCCTAAAATCATAATAAGGCCACAGCCACCCCAAAACACAACACCAGATGTGGACCTGCCCACCAGAAAGACAAGATCCAGCTTCATCCACCAGATCACAGGCACTAGTCCCCTCCACCAGGAAGCCTACACAAGCCACTGAACCAACCTTAGCCACTGGGGACAGATACCAAAAACAACAGGAATTACGAACCTGCAGCCTGCAAAAAGGAGACCCCAAACACAGTAAGATAAGCAAAATGAGAAGACAGAAAAACACACAGCAGATGAAGGAGCAGGGTCAAAACACACCAGACTTAACAAATGAGGAAGAAATAGGTAGTCTACCTGAAAAAGAATTCAGAATAATGATAGTAAGGATGATCCAAAATCTTGGAAATAGAATAGACAAAATGCAAGAAACATTTCACAAGGACGTAGAAGAACTAAAGAGGAACCAAGCAATGATGAAAAACACAATAAATGAAATTAAAAATACTCTAGAAGAGATCAATAGCAGAATAACTGAGGCAGAACAACGGATAAGTGACGTGGAAGATAAAGTAGTGGAAATAACTACTGCAGAGCAGAATAAAGAAAAAAGAATGAAAAGAACTGAGGACAGTCTCAGAGACCTCTGGGACAACATTAAATGCACCAACATTCGAATTATAGGGGTCCCAGAAGAAGAAGAGAAAAAGAAAGGGACTGAGAAAATATTTGAAGAGATTATAGTTGAAAACTTCCCTAATATGGGAAAGGAAATGGTTAATCAAGTCCTGGAAGCACAGGGAGTCCCATACAGGATACATCCAAGGAGAAACACGCCAAGAAACATATTAATCAAATTATAAAAAATTAAATAGAAAGAGAACATATTAAAGGCAACAAGGGGAAAACAACAAATAACACACAAGGGAATCCCCATAAGGTTAACAGCTAATCTTTCAGCAGAAACTCTGCAAGCCAGAAGGGAGTGGCAGAACATATTTAAAGTGATGAAGGAGAAAAACCTACAACCAAGATTACTCTACTCAGCAAGGATCTCATTCAGATTTGATGGAGAAATTAAAACCTTTACAGACAAGCAAAAGCTGAGAGAGTTCAGCACCACCAAACCAGCTTTACAACAAATGCTAAAGGAACTTCTCTAGGCAAGAAACACAAGAGAAGGAAAACACCTACAATAACAAACCCAAAACATTTAAGAAAATGGGAATAGGAACATACATATTGATAATTACATTAAATGTAAATGGATTAAATGCTCCCACCAAAAGACACAGACTGGCTGAATGGATACAAAAACAAGACCCATATATATGCTGTCTACAAGAGACCCAATTCAGACCTAGGGACACATACAGACTGAAAGTGAGGGGATGGAAGAAGATATTCCATGCAAATGGAAATCAAAAGAAAGCTGGAGTAGCAATTCTCATATCAGACAAAATAGACTTTAAAATAAAGACTATTACAAGAGACAAAAAAGGACACTATATAATGATCAAGGGATCGATTCAAGAGGAAGGTATAATAATTGTAAATATCTATGCACCCAACATAGGAGCACCTCAATACATAAGGCAAATACTAACAACCATAAAAGGGGAAATTGACAGTGACACAATCATACTAGGGGACTTTCACACCCCACTTTCACCAATGGACAGATCATCCAAAATGAAAATAAATAAGGGAACACAAGCTTTAAATGATACATTAAACAAGATGGACTTAATTGATATTTATAGGACATTCCACCTAAAAAGGACAGAATACACATTTTTCTCAAGTGCTCATGGAACATTCTCCAGGAGAGATCATATCTTGCATCACAAATCAAGCCTTGGTAAATTTAAGAAAATTGAAATTGTATCAAGTATCTTTTCTGACCACAGCACTATGAGACTAGATATCAGTTACAGGAAAAGATCTGTAAAAAATACAAACACATGGAAGCTACACAATACACTACTTAATAACGAAGTGGTCACTGAAGAAATCAAAGGGGAAATCAAAAACTACCTAGAGACAAATGACAATGGAGACACGACAACCCAAAACCTATGGGATGCAGCAAAAGCAGTTCTAAGAGGGAAGTTTATAGGAATACAAGCCTATCTCAAGAAACAGGAAACATCTCGAATAAACAACCTAATCTTGCACCTAAAGCAATTAGCGAAAGAAGAACAAAAAACCCCAAAGTTACCAGAAGGACAGAAATCATAAGGATCAGATCAGAAATAAATGAAAAAGAAATGAAGGAAACAATAGCAAAGATGAATACAATTAAAAGCTGGTTGTTTGTGAAGATAAATAAAATTGATAAACCATTAGCCAAACTCATCAAGAAAAAAAGGGAGAAGACTCAAATTACTAGAATTAGAAGTGAAAAAGGAGAAGTAACAACTGACACTGCAGAAATAAAAAAAAGAAAGAAAATATGTGAAGAGATAATAGCTGAAAATTTCCCTAACATAGGGAAGAAAACAGTTACACAAGTCCAGGAATGGGAGAGAGTCCCAAGCAGGATAAACTCAAAGAGGAACAATAGTAATCAAATTGAAAAAATGAAAGACAAAGAGAAAATATTAAAAGCAACAAGGGAAAAGCCACTAATAAACTACAAGGGAATTCCCATAACATTTTCAGCTGATTTCTCAGCTGAAACTCTGCAGGCCAGAAAGGAGTGGCATGATATATTTAAAGAGATGAAAGGGAAGATCCTACAACCAGGAATACTCTCCCCAGCAAGGCAATCAGCCACATTCAATGGAGAAAATAAAAGCTTTACCGATAAGAAAAAGCTAAAAGAATTCAGCACCACCAGAGCAGATTTGCAACAAATGCTAAAGGAAAATCTCTAGGAGGAAAAGTAAAGGACACAACTAGAAACAATAAAATTATGAATGGAAAAACTAACCAGTAAAGGCAAACATACTGTAAAGGTAGGAAACCATCCATGCACAAATGTGATATGAAAACCAGCAATTGTGAGAAGAAGAGAGCACACATAATAAACAAAACTCAAATTTACTAGAAGGAACAAAATTATAAAGGTCAAAGCAGAAATAAATGAAGTAAAAACTGAAAGAAACATAGAAACTATAATTGAAATTAAGAGCTGGTTCTTCAAAAACATAAGCAAAATTGGTAAAGCATTAGCCTGACTCATCAAGAAAAAAAGAAAGGGGAGTCAAATCAATAAAATCAGAAATAGAAAAGAAGTTATAACCAACACCACAGAAATACAAAGGATTATAAGAGATTACTATGAAAAACTATATGCCAATAAAATGAACAACCTAGAAGAAGTGAACAAACTCCTAGAAATGTACAATCTCCCAAGACTGAATAAGGAAGAAATAGAAAATGTGAACAAACTAATTACCAATAATGAAATTAAATCACTAATACAAAAACTATCAATGAACAAAAGTTCAGGACCAGATGGCTTCACATGCGAAATCTACCAAACATTTATGGAAGAAATAATACCTATCCTTCTCAAACTATTCCAAAACTTGAAGAGAAAGGAATGCTTCCAAACTCATGTGTGAGGCCAGAATCACCCTGATACCAAAACCAAAGATATCACATATACAAAGTACTACAGGCCAATATCACTGATGAACATAGATGCAAAAATCCTCAACAAAATATCTGCACATCAAATCCAACAATACATTAAAAGGATCATAGACCATGATCAAGTGGGGTTTATCCCAGGGATGCAAGGAGTTTTCAATATCCACAAATCAAACAATATGGTATATCACATTAATGAATTAATGAATTATAAGACCCATATGATCATTTCAATAGATGCAGAAAAAGCTTTGGCAAAATTCAACATCCATTTATGATAAAAACTCTCCAGAAAAAAAAAAAAACTCTCCAGAAAGTGGGTATAGAAGGAGCTTACCTCAACATAATATAGGCTATATTTGATAAGCCCACGGCTAACATCACACTCACTAGTAAAAAGCTGTAATAAGTCAGACACAGAAAGACAAATACTGTTTGATATCACTTACGTGTGGCATCTAAAAAATATCACCCACTAGTAGGGACTTCCCTGGTGGAGCAGTGGCCAATGCAGGGCACATGGGTTCAACCCCTGGTCTGGGAAGATCCCACATGCCATGGAGCAACTAAACCCGTGCACCACAACTTCTGAAGCCCACACGCCTAGAGCCCATACTCCGCAACAAAAGGAGCCACCACAATGGGAAGCCCATGCACCACAACAAATCTGCCGCAACAAGAAAAAAGCCCATGTACAGCAATGAAGACCCAACGAGCCAAAAAAAATAAAATAAAAATAACCTGCTAGTAAATACAACAAAAAAGAAACAGACTCAGAGAGGTAGAGAACAAACTAGTGATTATCAATGGGGAGAGGTAAGGGGGTGGGACAAGACTGGGATAGGTGATTAAGAGGTACAAACTACTATGTATAAAATAAAGAAGCTACAATTATATATCATATGGCACAGGGATTATAGCCAATATTTTATTATAATTATAAATGAAATATAACTTTTAAAAATTGTGAATCAATATGTTGTACACCTAAAACTTATATAATATTTTAATAATATTTTAAATGAAGTATACCTCAATTTAAAAAAAAACTTAAAGTTTTGTTCAGGGAGGAATATTATAGAATGTAAACAAAATCTGTCACCAAAATAATATAGTTTAAGATAAATTTATACTATGGATAATATAAAAGTAATATTATTTACTTTCACATGTTAGCAGTAGCTTGGTATTATGAGAACAGCCAGCACTGTGCCATCTACTGTCCTTCTACCTGGGATTCTCTCCCTCTCTCTCCCATTCTTTGCCTAACTTCTATTCATTTTCAGCAGGTGTCACCTGCTCCATGGATACTTCCCTGATTTCGTAACTCCTTTTCCTTTCCTCACCTCTGCATAAATTCTCTTGCTCTGTCCTTCATAGCTGTATAATCACACATGTAAATTTTTTTAAACATCTTTATTGGAGTATAATTGCTTTACAATGTTGTGTTAGTTTCTGTATAACAAAGTGAACCAGCTATATTTGTATATATGTCCCATATCCCCTCCCTCTTGTGTCTCCCTCCCACCCCACCCCTCTAGGTGGTCACAAAGCACTGAGCTGATCTCTCTGTGCTATGCAGCTGCTTCCCAATAGCTATCTATTTTAGATTTGGTAGTGTATATATGTCAATGCTACTCTCTCACTCATCCCAGTTTACCCTTCCCCCTCTCCATATCCTCAAGTCCATTCTCTACATCTGTATCGTTACTCCTGTCCTGACCCTAGGTTCACCAGAACCTTTTATTTTTTAATAGATTGCATATATGTGTGTTAGCATACAGTATTTGTTTTTCTCTTTCTGACTTACTTCACTCTGTATGACAGACTCTAGGCACATCTACCTCACTACAAATAACTCAATTTCATTTCTTTTTATGGCTGAGTAATATTCCATTGTATATATGTGCCACATCTTCTTCATCCATTCATCTGTTGATGGAGACTTAGGTTGCTTCCATGTCCTGGCTATTGTAAATAGTGCTGCAATGGACATTGTGATACATGACTCTTTTTGAATTATGGTTTTCTCAGGGTATATGCCCAGTAGTGAGATTGCTGGGACATATGGTAGTTTGATTTATAGTTTTTTAAGGAAACTCTATACTATTTTCCATAGTGGTTGTATCAATTTACATTACCACCAACAGTGCAAGAGTGTTCCCTTTCCTCCACACCCTCTCCAGCATTTATTGTTTCTAGATTTTTTGATGATGGCCATTCTGACTGGTGTGAGGTGATACCTCATTGTAGTTTTGATTTGCATTTCTCTAATAATTAGTGATGTTAAGCAAGCTTTCATGTGTTTGTTGGCAAACTTTATATCTTCTTTAGAGAAATGTCTATTTAGGTTTACTGCCCATTTTTTGATTGGGTTGGTTTTTTTTTTTTTTTTTTGATATTGACCTGCATGAGCTGCTTATATATTTTGGAGATTAATCCTTTGTCAGTTGCTTCATTTGAAAACATTTTCTCCCATTCTGAGGGTTGTCTTTTTGTCTTGTTTATGGTTTCCTTTGCTATGCAAAAGCTTTTAAGTTTCATTAAGTCCCATTTGTTTATTTTTGTTCTTACTTCCATTTCTCTAGGAGGTGGGTCAAAAAGGATCTTGCTGTGATTTATGTTCTGCCTATGTTTTCCTCTATGAATTTTATAGTGTCTGGCCTTACATTTAGGTCTTTAATCCATTTTGAGTTTATTTTTGTGTATGGTGTTAGGGAGTGTTCTAACTTCATTCTTTTACATGTAGCTGTCCAGTTTTCCCAGCACCACTATAGAAGAGGCTGTCCTTTCTCCATTGCATATTCTTGCCTCCTTTATCAAAAATAAGGTGACCATATGTGTGTGGGTTTATCTCTGGGCTTTCTATCCTGTTCCATTGATCTACATTTCTGTTTTTGTGCCAGTACATGCTGTCTTGATTACTGTAGCTTTGTAGTATAGTCTGAAGTCAGGGAGCCTGATTCCTCCAGCTCTGTTTTTCTTTCTCAAGATTACTTTGGTTATTCGGGGTCTTTGGTGTTTCCATACGAATTGTGAAATTTTTTGTTCTAGTTCTGTGAAAAATTCCAGTGGTAGTTTGATGGAGATTGCATTGAATCTGTAGTTTGCTTTGGGTAGTATAGTAATTTTCACAATGTTGATTCTTCCAATCCAAGAACATGGTATAACTCTCTATCTGTTTGTATCATCTTTAATTTCTTTCATCAGTGTGTTATAGTTTTCTGCATATAGGTCTTTTATCTCCTTAGGTAGGTTTATTCCTAGGTATTTTATTCTTTTTGTTGCAATGCTAAATAGAAGTGTGTCCTTAATTTCTCTTTGAGATTTTTCATCTATGGTGTATAGGAATACAAGAGATTTCTGTGCATTAATTTTTTATCCTGCTACTTTACCAAATTCATTGATTAGCTCTATTAGTTTTCTGGTAGCATCTTTAGGATTCTTTATGTATAGTATCATGTCATCTGCAAACAGTGACAGCTCTATTTCTTCTTCTCTGATTTGGACTCCTTTTATTTCTGTTTTCTTCTCTGATTGCTATGGCTAAAACTTCCAAAACTATGTTGAATGAAAGTGGTGATAGTGGACATCCTTGTCTTGTTCCTAATTTTAGAGGAAATGTATCAGTTTTTCTCCATTGAGAACGATGTTGGCTGTGGGTTTGTCATATATAGCCTTTATTATGTTGAGGTAGGTTCCCTCTATGCCTACTTTCTCTAGAGTTTTTATCATAAATGGTGTTGTATTTTGTCTAAAGCTTTTTCTGCATCTATTGAGATGATAGTATGATTTTTATCCTTCAATTTGTCAATATGGTTTATCACATTGATCAATTTGTGTATATTGAAGAATCCTTGCATTCCTGGGATAAACCCCACTTTATCATGGTGTATGATCCTTTTAATGTGCTGTTGGATTCTGTTTGCTAGTATTTGGTTGAGGATTTTTGCATCTATGTTCATCAGTGATATTGGTCTGTAGTTTTCTTTTTTTGTGACATCTTTGGCTGGTTTTTGTATCAAGGTGATGGTGGTCTCATAGAATGAGTTTGGGAGTGTTCCTCACTCTGCTATGTTTTGGAAGAGTTTGAGAAACATAGGTTTTATCTCTTCCCTAAATATTTGATAATATTCGCCTGTGAAACCATCTGGTCCTGGGATTTTTTTTTGTTGGAAGATTTTTTTTTAATTTTAATTTATTATTTATTTATGTATTCATGGCTGTGTTGGGTCTTCGTTTCTGTGCGAGGGCTTTCTCTGGTTGCGGCAAGCGGGGGTCACTCTTCAATGCGATGTGCAGACCTCTCACTATCGCAGCCTCTCTTGTTGCGGAGCACAGGCTGCAGACACGCAGGCTCAGCAATTGTGACTCACGGGCCCAGCCGCTCTGCGGTATGCGGGATATTCCCAGACCAGGGCTCGAACCTGCGTCCCCTGCATTGGCAGGCAGATTCTCAACCACTGTGCCACCAGGGAAGCCACTGTTGGAAGATTTTTAATCACAGTTTCAATTTCATTGCTTGTGATTGGTCTGTTTACAATTTCTATTTCTTCCTCATTCAGTCTTGGAAGGTACTTACCTGCATATATTCTGGTCTTTCTTATTAACCTATGAATTCTAGAATTGTTCTTTTTTTGCATGTGATTCAGATATATTGAATTCTTTTGTTTCCAGAATCTTGAAAGGATAGCAATCTACTGACTTGTCTTTAAGTAGGTGTATAATAATCCCTGTCAAATCTATGGGGACTGCCAAATTTAGTGCCTGTGCAGACGGATGAGAAGAGGCAATAAAAAGGGCATTAGAAGCACATTCTCAGAATGAACTATCCCCTGGAAAATTAAACAAGCTATGGAGATGTGAGTGGTTCTTTTTAAAGAAATATTTTTGTTGTTATATTGATAGTTAATTTAAAACATGAATGTTTAAATACTGACCTAAGTTGAAAGCCATAAACACTTCTTACTTTCTTGATGGGGTGAGGGATTAAAGTGATGACCTCTAAGATCCTTCCATGCTACAATGAGCCTTCTACCAAATTTTCTTGCCCTTATTACTTCTAGGTAAGTTGATAATCATATATCTATACCTAGTTGTATTTCAGACTGATTCCAAATATTATAAAACTTTAAAATGCCCAAGTATCAATGATTTTAAGGAACTTTGGGTAGCAATTGGCAAATAAGTTCTATAAGTGTTAAGGGACTCTGAACATTAGACATTATCCTAAGGGTAAATTTGAATCTAGAGTTGAATATTACAAACTGTTCTTCTATCCTCACATGAAGCTCCTTTAAAAATAGTTCACAGTGAACTACTTAGGAACTCTTGCCTGCAATTTCCCCACTTGGAATTTCATCATGCGTTTTAGCCATTAAACATTTTGCCAAGCTCTGCAGTAAAATAACCCGTTAAACTTTGTTTAACCTTCCTTTTTCCGAACTAATTTGATCTTAGAATTATTTTTTGTATGGATTATCAATTATAATTCCATGGAATTAGAATTCTAGGGAATACAGTTTGCAAAATGCTGGCCTGGGTCTTTGCTTTGGTGCTCTATAGTACAAAGCTACACCCATGTCCAGAGGTCAATACTTATTCTCACTTCAGCCAAGTTCTTCTTGAAGACTTTTGTACAGAGCAACATGTGGGCTGGTCGAGGGTTCATCTTCAACTTTGTATTTTGGCTTTGAAGGAAATTTCCTGAGCTCCTTTCTATGGCATAACAATGGCAGAATAACAATCTGTAGGTCAGATTCTATGAGTGACGAAAAGAAGCAGAAGAGACAACCCTTACCTGAAAGAAATAATTAGTTATATAAATAATGAGAAGAAAATAAAACTGAGTGACAACATCAACTGATACAGGTGACAAGTGCTCTTGGAATTTAGAAGTGAGATCAACCAGTGAGGATGAGAGGGATAAGTGAATGTTTCTAGGAGATGAAGTTTGAGCTGGATATTGGGACATTTATTTAGAGGGACGAGCTAGACAAAGACCAAAAAAGTTAACACAGGTTCCAAGATTGTCATATACAATGACTCTAACAAGGTTTAGGTTTACTTTCATATGAATTACTATTTAGCAAGCAAATGAGTAGTATGAAGGAAATACATGAATAAGATTATAAATCAGAGTATATCATCTCCCATACTTCCTGTTTTTCTCAGAGACATTTGCTTAAACTGAAGTTTAGCAGTCTCACAGAAGTGAGAATTTTCCCAGGTTGGTGGAACTTAGAGCTCCAGGCTCTATGCTTTTCTTTTTTTTCTTTTTTTAGAGTCTGGTGAGGCCACATCACTGGGCAAGAGTCTAACTCATACCATGTAGGGATTCTCTAACAAACCACAACTAAGAGATTTCATGTTCCATTTCTTACTACATCATTGGACTAACAGCAGGTTTGGCCACAACCTCTCACAAAGTTGGTAGAGAGTACTAGAAACAATGAAAATAGTTGATAAAATTGAGAAACAATGAAGATAGTATTTATAAGGTCAAGTCCTCCTTATTGCTTAAATTGAGGACCATGTTCATTTACACATGTTTGTTTGGTCCTTTATTTAAAACTCAGCTCAATATTATCTCTCTATGGAATTGAAAGGAGAAGCGGAAGGAGATAGTGTGAGCTGTCTGAAAGCCTTAGACATAACAATCACATGCCTGTTTCAATTTCTCA
Source organism: Balaenoptera physalus (assembly GCF_965194825.1). Taxonomy (NCBI): domain Eukaryota; kingdom Metazoa; phylum Chordata; class Mammalia; order Artiodactyla; family Balaenopteridae; genus Balaenoptera; species Balaenoptera physalus. Next base: position 30,092,676 of record NC_138897.1, read on the forward strand.
GGTTCTCATGCCAGGAGAAGGCTGTTGGAGAAAATAAACTGTTCCCATTAAGTCTTTATAATTTAAGAAGGGATTTGGTATATAATCAAAGCCTTCATCAGTGGCTTTTAAATGGTAGATGATGTTATTCTTTTGCATGTTTTATAAAGTTATCTTGTTTGCATTAAATATGAATTGTGTATATTCTGTTATTTCACACCACCAATTTGATGATGGCAGTAATATTACCTTGTCTCCCTGAGTTTTCATGCTCTGTCCCTCCTGAACAGTGCACTGCTCCCTCTGGGTTCCAGGGAAAATTGTGTAGCTCTACAATCGACATGATGTGGTTCCCCATGTCTCATTTTTAAGGACGCTTTATTGGGTTTAATTAGACAGCTGTCATCTGTTGTGGCTTGCAGTGTATATTTAAAGAGAGAAACATGAGTCGTCCTCTGTGAAATGAAAAACAATGTCATAAAAACTATTTCTCCAATGCTCTGCTGGCTCTTTACCCACAGCCTAGAAACATGTTTAAGTTCCTTCCAGTGCTCTGTGGAGAGTTTCTTGGTAAATATGCATAGATTGTGTTAGGATCAATAACACTGGTTTCATAGGAGAATGTCTGAAATGGAGTGAAAGATATGGAAAGGAAATATTTAGGCACAAAAAGAGCAGAATGGTTTCTCCAGAGTATGAAAGATGCTTGACCCAAGAAAGACAATGCAAAGTAGATTTTCCATTTTCCATGAAATTCTGACATTGTACACTCACCCAGTGCATTTATGGTCCTTAAATAAAGTAGGTGATTGTGCCTGCCGGTAGGGAAACAAACGGTAGGAAAGGGAAGGATGGAGTGAAAGAGGTTCCCAGTAGATCGAAAATTCCCATACAGTAAGGCACCCTTACTCACACTTCAGTAGCTCATTATCCTTTTATGTCTTTTTATTCCATGGCTGTCCTTGATATTAACTGTTTCCAGATTTCCCTGTATAGCAACATTGAGTGGTGGATAGTCCAGTGGGAGACTTGACTGTTCTCTTGCCCATCTTAATACTGGTATCTGATGAAGACGCTCCCACTGACACTTTTGTTTGGTTTGGTTATTTATCTTATTTTTTCGTTATAAGGCTGTCACTTCCATTTGTGAAACAAACTTCAGCAAGACAAATACTTATTGGCTCATTTGGTTTCTATTCTTCCAGCAGTATCAGAAAAAAAAAAAAAATCTTCCAGTAATCTCTAATCTTCCCTGAAGAATTAGATTTCATGATGCCTGAATTCCTCTATTGTCCCCATGAAGCTGAACAAATCTATAGTCAATATTTTAGAAATTAGATGCAAATTAGCTTTTCTTCCCTAAGTTTTTCATCATTTTACTCAACCTTGGCTTCCGTAATCCCCAATTTTCCTGATATACTGTTCATCCACAGAGCCAGGAAATGCCAATTAGGAGGATTGTGACTATATTCCAGACTTTGATGCTACCCAAGTTCCAGACATTCTAGTGGTGAAATGTAGCAGAAAGGTATAAGAGCCCAAGATGTAACTGACTTAAGTTGAATAGTCAAAATTAAACAAGCAGGAAATGGAGAATCATTAAAATGTATATGGGTAGTAATTTTAGTTGCTTATGACCCATCAGTCATTGTGACAAATCCTCTACATCAACATTTTATATAATCCTCAAAATCATCCTAAGAGAATGTGTTAATATGAAGACATGTGACTATAGATTCAGTACATATGAGCACATATTTTATCATTTCTACTAGTTATTTGCTCTTCATGTCATCAGAAATATGAATTAAGTGATCATTTTGTCAAAATGTTTTGATCCCACACTGGAGTAAGGACTCACTTGTTTCTTCTAAAAATAGTCATGATATGTGTATCATTGGATTGTTGTGAGGATAAAAGGAGATGGCGTGTGAAAACAGGACACAGCAGTGGTAGTCTATAGGTCACATTCAGTAGTTGTTAATTTTTCTCCTATTCAATCACTGATTAATATAGAGTATGATATTAGTGTATAATTCATACGTTGAAGATTAAAGGTTGGTGAAAATTTCTGATGTTCACTTGGCAAATGTTCATTGAGTATCTCTAATTTTAACTTTTATGTGTAATACTGAAATAAATTATATCTACAAGGAGTTTATGATCTGGTAGATTAAATAAGATATGGAGAAGCCTATGGTATTTACTGACATAAACGCTAAGATACAAAAAAGACAGTGGATCTGAGGGGCTATAATTTTTCAAAAGCAGGTTTCGTTTTTCTAAAAAAGCATTCCCTAACTCCTTTTCTCTGAGTTTCCTGTGTATTGTGAGTATGCGTGCACATGGATGTGCACACAAACTAGAGTTTGTAGGTGGAAGTGGAAAATAAAATGTAGTGCACTGAGGTAATTTGGTAAATCACATGGATGACTTAATTGCTTGAGGAGGACAGGAACCTTCTGGTCCTTTTATGAATACAGGTTAATAGCCTCTGAGGAGTGGTTTGTTTTCTCACATCTCTGGATGGTCTACTAGTGTCTGCTGTTGACAGATGCAGTATCTGAATTCAGCACTCTGCTACATCTCCTCTCAGCTCTTAGTGGTAGTGCAGATACTTTTGAATAACTGACACAATGTTCATTTTGTTTGCCAGATGACCTTGCACACTTATTCTCAGACTAGACTAATGGCAAGCATAGTGTCTCTCAATTCCACATCGGCACCATATGGGAGGAGGGGTGAAGCTTCAGAACACGAACTTACCTTCTAAGCCTGGCCATGCTGCTCCATCCGCTTAGATTATGCCAGGACTTCTCCATGTTGGTGTATGGATGCCTGTGGCGGAGGTTTCCTCCTAGAGTACCAGATGGGGAGCTAAGCAAAAACTCTTTTCTCTTGGAATTTCTACCATCTATCTAAAGTTCTCCTTCCTTCTCTGGGGCTTTGAATCATTTTGGTAGGGAGATTAGGACTCGCATCTGATCAACTCCTTTATTTTTTATCTCTACCAATTTGCAGACTGCAAGTGTGGGTTTTCTTTTCTCTGTCCGTGACCCTTCCTATTCTAGTGCTAGAAGCCTTATGAAGTAGCTTCTATGATGGAAGAACTATTGTCTCCATAATTCAAAAGAACTTGATGATCTGTTGCTTCCGGGCATAGTCTTTAACTAGGATCCACAGGATGAATTGAAGGAAATGATTCTTAGTGATAAAAATATTACAAAAATACAGTGTGAGTTACATAAAGAGTAGTAATACAAATGATAATGTAATAAGTTGCATATAAGTGCCATAAAGAAGTATGAGATTTCAGAGGAGGTGAAGATAATTTCTGACATGAGAAATCTCATATTTTTTTTTCTTATAAAAGAGGTTTGATCTTGTTTTGAAAAATGTAAAGTATTATATGATGGAGGAGCGAATTATGGAGGAGTAGATGATTTCAATTATCTACTGAGTTGTAGTACAAAGGCACTGTATAACTGAATACCTTTAAAAACCATTTCCCTGTGCACAAGATATAACACTTATTTTTTCCAAACACACACACACAAACACACACATCACATCACAAGTGTAGATAAGATGCAATAGAAAACCAAAGATAAAAAAACATATTTCCTTGTATCAGAAATTCAGTAGAAGTATGAAGAGGTAATCAGGCTAGAACTGTGAACCTGGTGAGATCTGGTTCATAGAGACAGACAGAGAAAACCAAGAGTTTTTCATTTGTGGGAAATGAAACTAAAGTATTCCACACAAGCCTGAGCACTGGAACTAGGTTCAGTACTAGAAGCCAGCAGTTGATATGGGGTTATGTGTGCTTAACACTGGGGTTAAAAAACTGTTAACAATTTAATGCTGAGAACATTTTGAGAAACTGGTTCTTAAGGAACAAGAAGGACATAACTATGGTTATGGGGCCTAGATTGACACCATCTCCAGTATGAAGAGAGAACAGGACATAGATCATATTTATTATAGCTATTTTTAAACATTTAATTTAATATTTATTTTATATTGGAGTATAGTTGATTTACAATGTTGTGTTAGTTTCAGGTGTACAGCAAAGTGGTTCAGCTATACATATACATATATCCATTCTTTTTCAAATTCTTTTCCCATGTAGGTTATTAAAGAGTACTGAGTAGAGCTCCTTGTGCTATACAGTAGGTCTTTTTGGATTATCTATTTTATATATAGCAATGTGTATATGTTAATTCCAAACTCTTAATTTATACCTCCACCTACCTTTCCACTTTGGTAACCATAAGTTTGTTTTCAATATCTGTGAGTATGTTTCTGTTTTGTAAATAAGTTCATTTGTATCATATATTTGTCTTTCTTTGTCTGACTTATTTCATGTAGTATGATAATCTCTAGGTCCATCCATGTTCCTGCAAATGGCATAATTTCATTTATTTTTATGGCTGAGTAATATTCCATCGTATATATGTACCACATCTTCTTTATCCATTCATCTGTCAATGGAAGTTTAGGTTGTTTCCATGTCTTGACTATAGTGCTAAATAGTGCTGCAATGAAAACTGGGGTACGTGTATTTGTTCTAATTATATTTTTCTCCTGATATACTCCAGGAGTGGGATTGCTGGATCATATGGTAGCTCTATTTTTAGTTTTTTTTTTTTTTTTTAATTTTTTTAATAGCTACATTATTTATTTATGTATTTATTTTATTTTTTTTTAGCTGTGTTGGGTCTTCGTTTCGTGCGAGGGCTTTCTCTAATTGTGGCAAGTGGGGGCCATTCTTCATCGCGGTGCACGGGCCTCTCACCATCGCGGCCCCTCCCATTGCGGGGTACAGGCTCCAGACGCGCAGGCTCAGCAGCTGTGGCTCACGGGCCCAGTTGCTCCGTGGCATGTGGGATCTTCCCAGACCAGGACTCGAAACCGTGTCCCCTGCATTAGCAGGCAGATTCTCAACCACTGCGCCACCAGGGAAGCCCTATTTTTAGTTTTTTAAGGAACTTTTGTAGTGTTCTCCATTGTGGTTGTACCAATTTACATTTCCACCAACAGTGCAGGAGGATTCCCTTTCCTCCACACCCTTTCCAGCATTTACTGTTTGTAGACATTTTGATGATGGTCATTCTGGCTGGTGTGAGGTGATACCTCATTGTAGTTTTGATTTGCATTTCTCTAATAATTAGTGATGTTGAGCATCCTTTCATGTGCTTTTTGACCATCTGTATGTATTCTTTAGAGACATGTCTATTTAGGCCTTCTGCCCATTTTTTGATTGTGTTTGTTTGTTTATTTGATATAGAGCTGCATGAGCTGTTTATATTATTTGGAGGTTAATCCCTGTCAGTCACTTCATTTGCAAATATTTCCTCCCATTCTGTGGGTAGTCTTTTCATTTTGTTCATGGTTTTCTTTGCTGTGCAAAAGTTTTTAAGTTTAATTATGTCCCATTTGTTTATTTTTGTTTTTATTTTCATCACTCTAGGAGGCAGATCCAAAAAATACTGTTGCGATTTATGTGAAAGAGTGTTCTGCCTATGTTTTCCTCTAAGAGTTTTATAGTGTCAAGTGTTACATTTAGGTTTTCAATCCATTTTGAGTTTATTTTTTTGTATGGTGTTAGAGAATGTTCTAATTTCATTTTTTTACATATAGCTGTCTGGTTTTCCCAACACCACTTATTGAAGAGACTATTTTTTCTCCATTATAAAGTCTTGTCTCCTTTGTCATAGATTAATTGACCATAGTTGTGTAGGTTTATTTATGGGCTTTTTATCCTGTTCCGTTGATCTATATTTCTGTTTTTGTGCCAGTATCTTGCTGTTTTGATGACTGTAGCTTTGTAGTATAGTCTGAAGTTAGAAGCCTGATTCCTCCAGCTCCATTTTCCTTTCTCAAGATTATTTTGGCTATTCAGGGTCTTTGTGTTTCCTTACAAATTTTAAGACTTTTTTGGTTCTAGATCTGTGAAAAAGGCCATTGGTAATTGGATAGGGATTGCATTGAATATGTAGATTGCCTTGGGTAGTATACTCATTTTGACAATATTGATTCTTCCAGTCCAAGAATATGGTATATCTTTCTATCTGTTTGTGTCATCTTCGATTTCTTTCAGCAGTGTCTTATAGTTTTCAGAATACAGGTCTTTTTCCTCCTTAGGTAGGAGGTATTCCTAGGTATTTTATTCTTTTTGATGTGATGGTAAATGGGATTGTTTTCTTAATTTCTCTTTCTGATCTTTCATTGTTACTGTATGGAAATGCAAGAGATTTCTGTGCATTAATTTTGTGTTCTGCAACTTTACTGAATTCATTGATGAGTTCTCCTTAGGTTTATCCTGTATGGGACTCTCTGAGCTTCCTGGACTTGAGTGAATGTTTCCTTTCCTATGTTAGGGAATTTTTTGGCTATTATCTCTTCAAATATTTTTCTCAAGACCTTTCTCTCTCTCTTCTTTTTCTGGAACTCCTATAATGCCATTGTCCTTGTGTTTAATGTTGTCCCAGAGGTCCCTTAGACTGTCCTCATTTCTTTTCATTCTTTTTTTCTTTATTCTGTCTGCAGTGCTGATTTCCACCAATCTGTCTTCCAGCTCACTTATTTATTCTCCTGCCTCATTTATTCTGCTATTGATTCTTTCTAGTGTATTTTTCATTTCAGTTCCTGTATTGTTCAAATCTTTTCATTTGTTCTTTAAATCTTCTAGCTCTTTGGTAAACATTTCTTGTATCTTCTCAGTCTGTGCCTCCATTCTTTTTCTGAGATCTTGGATCATCTTTACTATCATTACTCTGAATTCTTTTTCAGGTAGATTTCCAGTCTACACTTCACTTAGTTGTTCTTCTGGGGTTTTATCTTATTCTTTTGTCTGCTGCCTCATTTAGTCTAACTTTCTGTGTTTCTGTTCTCCATTCCACAGGCTGCAGGATTGTAGTTTCTCTTGATTCTGATATTTGCATTCTAATGGGTGAGGTTGGTCCAGGGATTTGTGCAGGCTTCCTGGTGGGAAGAACTGATGCACACCCCCTAGTGGATGGAGCTGGGTCTTATCCCTCTGGTGGGCAGGGCTGTGTCAATTGGTGTGTTTAGAGGCGTCTCTGGGCTCAGGACAACTTTAGGCAGCCTGTCTGCTAAAGGTTGGTCTATGTTCCTACCCTATTGGTTGTTTGGCCTGAGTCATCCCAGCACTGGAGCCCGCAGGCTGTTGGGTGGGACCAGGTCTTGGTGCCAATATGGTTACCTCCATAAGAGCTCACACTGGTGTATACTATCTGGAGCCTCTGCCACCAGTGTTCTTGTCCCCATAGTGAGGCACAGCTGACCCCCAACTCCCCAGAAGATGCTCAACGACCCACAGGTCAGGCTGGCCCAGGCCCTTATGGAGTCACTGCTTTGCCCTGCATCCCAGTGTACATGAAACTTTGTGTGTGCCCTCCAAGAGTGGAGTCCTTGTTTTCCCCAGTCCTGTGGAGCTCCTGTACTCAATCCCTGCTGGCCTTCAAAGCCAAGTGCTCTGAAGACTCCTCCTCTTGATGGCAGACCCCCAAGCTGAGGAGCCTGATATAGGGCTCAGAACTCTCACTCCTGTTGGAGAACCTCTGTGATATAATTATTTTCCAATTTATGGGCCACCCACCCAGTGGATATGGGATTTGATTATTTCACAAAAGTGCCCCTCTTACCATCTTGCTGTGGCTTCTTCTTTGTCTTTGGATGTAGAATATCTTTTTTGGTAGGTTCCAATCTTTTTTGTAGATTCTTGTTCAGCAGTTAGTTGTGATTTTGATGTTTACATGAGAGGATGTGAGCGCAAGTCCTACTCCACCATTTTGTCTTCCAATTTTCTATTATAGCTGTTTTAACATCTACCTGTTAATTCTATCATCTCTGTCATTTCTGTCTTTTTCTATTGACTAATTTTTCTCCTAGTTATGGAAATATTGTCTGTGATTTCATATTCCTATTAATTTTTACTTGAATTCCAGCTGTGATTGTTAGGTTGTTGAATGTTAAATCATGCAAATTTCTAAAGCTTTTTCTTTATGTGGTTCTCTCTTCTCAGGGTCTCACCTCCATAATTTCTATATGTTTCAGCAGTTACTATAATCCTTTTTTTTTTTTTTTTTTTGCTTTTATTTTGGCCATTCTAGTCCATGTGTAGTGATAGCTCCTTATTGTTTTTATTTGCACTTCCTTCATTATTTAAGGATACTTTGACACACCTAGTTGCCATTCATATATCTTTGTGAAGTGTCTGTTCAAGTCTTTTGCCAATTTTTAAAGTGGGTTTATTGTGTTCTTGAGTTTTGAAAGGTTTTCTTTTTTTCCAAAATAGTTTTGTTATTCTAGATCCTTTGTATTCCCATAAAAATTTTAGAATCATACTGACATTGCTAAAAAAAAAAAGTCACTGGTATTTTTATTTACATAAAATCTATAGGACCATTAGGGAGAAACTTATTTTAACAATTTTATGCACTTTGATCAATCAACATGGGCCAATGATTTGAACCAATATTTCATAAAGAAGATAAATGAATGTTAAATAATTCTATGGAATGATGTGGAACAGCATTAGTCACGAGAGAAATGTAAATTCAAACAATTACATTACATTACACACCCATTAGTATGGCTAAAATGAAAAAGAATGAAAATACAAAGTGTAGGTGATATCATGGAACAACATTGTGGAACATACTTTGCTAATATAAAGTTGAACATCCACTTTGAAAAAGGTATAAGCAGTTCCTTATGGGTTTAAACATATACTTACTAAATAACTGAGAAATTCCACTATTGAGTTTTTAGCATGTACTAAGATTTTTATACTATTTCTTATACATCCAAACTGGACACAGTCCTAATGCCTATCAATAGGAGAAAGAATTTTAAAGTACGCTATAGTCATACTATAGAATACAGATGACCTTAAACAAGGCAGTAATTAGAGATGCTGACTCCTGTGTAACCAAAAATCCACGTATAACACTATAGTTGGCCCTCTGTATCTGTGGTTCGATTCTGCATTTCTGCATTCAACCTATCACATATCGTGTAATACTATATTACTTATTTATAGAAAAAAATCTGCTATATAATTGGACACACAGAGTTCAAACCCAGGTTGTTCAAGGGTCAATTGTACTATACTATTTAATAAAAATGAATAAAAACTATTAATACATACAAGTATATGGATAAATCTCAAAAACGTTATGCTAAATAGGAGAAACTAGGCCAAAAAGTGAAAATACTGAATGATTCCATTCATAAGTTCCTGAAAAGACAAAATGAATCATTAAATAATCAAATAATTTGTGGCCTGAGATGAGAGTTGGTAAATTGACAGCAGGAATGCACAAAAACTTTCTGAGGTGGTGGAAATGGTCTCTTAATTTTAGTAAATTTACATGGGCACATATCAATACATTTGTCAACCCTTACTGTACTGTATTTAAAATGAAGATACATTGTGGAATGTAAAGTATAACTCAATAAGTAGCTTAAAAAACTCAGTAGTTGCATTTAACAGCTCATTAGATATAGCTAACGACTTATCTGGAAAAAAGTCAGGAGAAGTTATTTTTAGTGTAGTATAGAGAGGCCAAAAATGGGAAACCTAAATGTCCATCTATAGATGAATGGAGAAAAAAGATGTGGTGTATATATGTACAATGGCATATTATTCAGCCATAAAAATATGAAATCTTACCATTTTGTGACAACGTGGACAGATCTAGAGGATATTATAAGTGAAATAAGTCAGACAAAGACAAATATCTTATGATCTCACTTATATGTGGAATTTAAAAAACAAAACAAACAAACCAACGAAAATGAAAACATTCACGGAGAACAAACTGGTTGTTGCCAGAGGAGGGGGTTGTGGAAGGTGATGAATTAGGTAAAAGGGATTGAAAGGTACAAACCTCCAGCTATAAAATAAATGTCACGAGAATGTAAGAAAAAGTTCCAAAAAGGAAAGAAAGAGAGAATGGGATAGAGGCCATTTATGAAAGGATAATAATTGAGAATTTTTTTTAGGACTGATAAAATATGCCAATACTCATATTAGAGAAGCCTAGTAAATCTCAAGCGAATAAGAAAGAGGGGGGGAAAAGAATCATTATAATCAACCTCAAGAACCTCAAAGATAAGGAGAAGAGACCTAGAGAAAGAGAGAAAAAAGATAAACCTTAAAGATATAGCACTGAGGTTGATAGCTTACCTCTCAAGATTATCAGTGGAAACTAGAAGACATTTGAATCATATTTTTGATTTGCTGAAAGTGCCTGAGAATGTAAAATTCTATTCTCAGCAATTATGTATTTCTAGAATGAGGGTAAATGAATATATTTTCAGAGGAAAACAGAGTTTCCTAGATGTCAGGTCTGAGAAGCAAGAAACTGTAAAGAACACATAAAAGGACAAATATGAAGGTTCACATAAACAAAAATTAACTGTATAAGACAATATTAATTTTGTTTTTGTTGGACTAAAACTAAGATAGGATTGAAATAGAGATAAATAATAGTGTAAGGCAGAGGTGATAAAAGGATTTAAAATGATCTAAGGTTCTTATATATTCTGAAAGGATAGTAAAGACATTGATTAAGTTTTTCTTAAGTGTGTGTATTGTAACCTTCAAACTAATTAAAGGAAAATAGAATTATGAGGAAAGTAATCCAAAAAATGTAATAAATGAGAGAAAAATAAACACAAAATAGGGTAAATAGAAATCACACGAATAGAAAGCACAAAATAGACAAAAAATTAACTCCTAATACATTATGAGTTATATTAATTATAAATATTAAATATTCCAGTTAAAAATAAAAATCCAACTCTTTGATGTTTTTGAGCTGTCTTTAAAACATATGAATTCAGAAAATTCAAATTTTAAAAAATGGGAAAAAATGTATCATACAAATTATAAAACAGAAGCAGCTGAAGCTATATTAATATAAAATGAAATAGTCTATATGTATATATTTTAAAATACAATTCATAAACATTTTAATGGTATATATATATTTTTACTTTTCTGTATGTATATCAACTTTTAAAAATTAAATAAAAAAAGGGGGACTACTAAAGCAGTAGGATTGCAATTTGTAATTTCTAAAACTGCAGAGAAAAAAATGACGTTAAAATAAAAGCTTAGCTCAAAATAAAGCAAGAAAGGAAAGATATAATAAATAAAAAATACAAAGCAAGATAGAAATGCATTCACTGTAGCAATGAAATGAATGCAAATGAATTAACTTCCAAAATATTATAGATTACTTGTTTGTCTAAAAATAATAAAAATAAAAAGAGCTCTATACAGCTTATTAATATACACTAAGCAAAGAAACAATACAATGAAACAAAATAAAGGAATTAAAACCCACATACCAGGCAAATATTAACCAAAATAGTAAACATTGAAACCCCAAATGGACATTTTAAAATAATCTCACAAGTAAGCACAAATGGAAAATTCTCAAAAAATATAGTAGCAATTCGAATTTTGCAATATATAAGAAACTGAATAACCAGTCACCCACAAACATGTAGATACCTCCATTCTTCTCATAAAAAGGGGATTGTTTTCCTGTGGGAATGACCACATTCTATGAACCCCATTGTAGCAAAATACCTTCAACAAATGGTCTGATCTCATCTTCATGGAGTACTATGCGTTCTCTGGGGTTTACCCATGCACGCCATCCTTGGGTTTGGGGAGAGATAGTGGCTGGTTTTACTTCAGTTCCTATTGAGTTATTAGTGTTTTGGACTCTGGTCTAGGATTTTTACCATTATTTCTAACATAGCCTTCATGAAAATATATGATATGCTTTCTAAACCACTGCCGAAAAATAAAGCTTGTAGTTATTTTTTGTCCAGTCACGTTTGTTAACAGTCCTGCATAGTGACAACAGCTCAAGCTGTGAGTCATACGTATGTGTACCTCCGATTTGGATTTGATTATTCACTGCCTGACACTAGGCCAGTGACAAAACCTTTCTTCAACTCTATCTGTATACAAAATGGGAAGACAATAATATCATCTGTAATATACATAACCACCCTTTTGGAAAGCAATTTATTTACTTTAAATTTACTGTAAATGTTTTTCATACCTTTTGGTCATATTCTCAGATCTGACCATACCTTATAAGAAAACAAAAGAGGAGTGTTAAATAAATTTTGGTATTGTGTTCCTCCATATATCCTCTGTCCAAATATTGGGTTGGCCAAAACGTTCATTCAGGTTTTTCTGTAAAAGAGTATGGAAAACAATGAATGGACTGTTTGGCCAACCCAATACTTCAGTGTATGTCTCTAGCAGATAAAAATTTTAAAATCCTTACTTATTTACTTTTTATTGAAATATGATTGACTTACAATATTATATTCGTTTCTGAGTACAATATACTGATTTGATATGTTTGTAAATTATATTCCATATAAAGTTATTATAAAATATTGGCTATATTCTCCATGTTGTACATCATATCCCTGTATCTTATTTATTTATTTATTTATTTATTTATTTAATTTATTTTTTTTGAATTTAATTTTATGAAATTTTTTATACAGAAAGTTCTTATTAGTCACCCATTTTATACACATCAGTGTATCATGTCAATCCCAATCTCCCAATTCACCGCACCACCCGCTCCACCCCCCACTGCTTTCCCCCCTTAGTGCCCATACGTTTGTTCTCTACAGCTGTGTCTGAATTTCTGTCCTGCAAACAGGTTTATCTGTACCATTTTTCTAGGTTCCACATATATGTGTTAATATAAGATATTTGTTTTTCTCTTTCTGACTTGCTTCACTCAGTATGACAGTCTCTAGATCCATCCATGTCTCTACAAATGACCCAATTTAGTTCCGTTTTATGGCTGAGTAATATTCCACTGTATATATGTACCACATCTTCTTTATCCATTCGTCTGTTGATGGGCACTTAGGTTGCTTACCTGACCTGGCTATTGTAAATAGTGCTGCAATGAACATTGGGGTGCATGTGTCTTTTTAAATTATGGTTTTCTCTGGGTATATGCCCAGTAGTGGGATTGCTGGGTCATATAGTAATTCTGTTTTTAGGTTTTTAAAGAACCTCCATACTGTTCTCCATAGTGGCTGTATCAATTTACATTCCCACCAACAGTGCAAGAGGGTTCCCTTTTCTCCACACCCTCTCCAGCATTTGTTGCTTGTAGATTTTCTGATGAGGCCCATTCTAAATGGTTTGAGGTGATAACTCATTGTAATTTTGATTTGCATTTCTCTAATAATTAGTTATGTTGAGCAGGTTTTCCTGTGCTTCTTGGCCATCTGTATGTCTTCTTTGGAGAAATGTCTATTTAGTTTTCTGCCCATTTCTGGATTGGGTTGTTTGTTTCTTTAATATTGAGCTCCATGAGCTGTTCATATATTTTGGAGATTAATCATTTGTCCGTTGATTTGTTTGCAAATATTTTCTCCCATTTTGAGGGTTGTCTTTTTGACTTGTTTATGGTTTCCTTTGCTGTGCAAAAGCTTTTAAGTTTCATTAGGTCCCATTTGTTTATTTTCGTTTTTATTTCCGTTATTCTAGGAGGTAGATCAAAAAAGATCTTGCTGTGATTTACGTAAAAGAGTGTTCTTCCTATGTTTTCCTCTAAGAGTTTTATAGTATCTGGCCTTACATTTAGGTTTCTAATCCATTTTGAGTTTAGTTTGTGTATGGTGTTAGGGAGTGTGCTAATTTCATTCTTTTACATGTAGCTGTCCAGTTTTCCCACCATCACTTATTGAAGAGACAGTCTTTTCTCCATTGTATATCCTTGCCTCCTTTGTCATAGATTAGTTGACCATAGGTGCGTGGGTTTATCTCTGGGCTTTCTATCTTGTTCCATTGATCTATGTTTCTGTTTTTTGTGCCAGTACCGTACTGTCTTGATTACTGTAGCTTTGTAATATAGTCTGAAGTCAGGGAGTCTGATTCCTCCAACTCTGTTCTTTTCTCTCAAGGCTGTTTTGGCTATTCAGGGTCTTTTGTGTCTCCATACAAATTTTAAGATATTTTGTTCAAGTTCCGTAAAAAATGGCATTGGTAATTTGATAGGGATTGCATTGAATCTGTAGATTGCTTTGAGTAGTATAGTCATTTTCACAATATTGATTCTTCCAATCCAAGAACATGGTATATCTCTCCATCTGTTGGTATCATTTTTAATTTCTTTCATCAGTGTCTTATAGTTTTCTGCATACAGGTCTTAGTCTCCCTAGGCAGGTTTATTTCTAGCTATTTTATTCTTTTTGTTGCAGTGGTAAATGGGAGTGTTTCCTTAATTTCTCTTTCAGATTTTTCATCATTAGTGTATAGGAATGCTAGAGATTTCTATGCATTAATTTTGTATCCTGCAACTTTACAAGATTTGTTGATTAGCTCTAGTAGTTTTCTGGTGGCATCTTTAGGATTCTCTATGTATAGTATCATGCCATCTGCAAACAGTGACAATTTTAGTTCTTTTCCAATTTGGATTCCTTTTTCTTCTCTGATTGCTGTGGCTAGGACTTCCAAAACTCTGTTGAATAGTAGTGGTGAGAGTGGACATCCTTGTCTTGTTCCTGATCTTAGAGGAAATGCTTTCAGTTTTTCACCATTGAGAATGATGTTTGCTGTGGGTTTGTTGTATATGGCCTTTATTATGTTGAGGTAGGTTCTCTCTATGCCCACTTTCTGGAGAGTTTTTATCATAAATGGGTGTTGAATTTTGTCAAAAGCTTTCTCTGCATCTATTGAGATGATCATATGGTTTTTATCCTTCAGTTTGTTAATATGGTGTATCACATTGATTGATTTGTGTATATTGAAGAATCCTTGCATCCCTGGGACAAATCACACTTGATCATGGTGTACGATCCTTTTAATGTGTTGTTGGATTCTCTTTGCTAGTATTTTGTTGAAGATTTTTCATCTCTATTCATCAGTGATATTGGTCTGTAATTTTCTTTTTCTGTAGTATCTTTGTCTGGTTTTGGTATCAGGATGATGGTGGCCTCATAGAATGGGTTTGGGAGTGTTCTTTCTTCTGCAATTTTTTGGAAGAGTTTGAGAAGGATGGGTGTTAGCTCTTGTCTAAATGTTTGATAGAATTCACCTGTGAAGCCGTCTGGTCCTGGGCTGTTGTTTGTTGGAAGATTTTTAATCACAGTTTCAATTTCATTACTTGTGATTGGTCTGTTCATATTTTCTATTTCTTCCTGGTTCAGTCTTGGGAGGTTATACCTTTCTAAGAATTTGTCCATTTCTTCCAGGTTGTCCATTTTTTTGGCATAGAGTTCCTTGTAGTTGTCTCTTAGGATGCTTTGTATTTCTGTGGTGTCTGTTGTAACTTCTCCTTTTTCATTTCTAATTTTATTAAGTCCTCTCCCTCTTTTTCTTGATGAATCTGGCTAATGATTTATCAATTTTGCTTATCTTTGCAAAGAACCAGCTTTTAGTTTTATTGATCTTTGCTCTTGTTTTCTTGGTGTCTATTTCATTCATTTCTGCTCTCATCTTTATGATTTCTTTCCTTCTGCTAACTTTGGGTTTTCTTTGTTCTTGTTTCTCTAGTTTCTTTAGGTGTAAGGTTAGATTGTTTATTTGAGATTTTTCTTGTTTCATTGAGGTAGGCTTGTATAGCTATATACTTCCCTCTAGAACTGCTTTTGCTGTATCCCATAGGTTTTGGATCATTGTGTTTTCATTGTCATTTGTCTCTAGTTATTTTTTGATTTCCTCTTTGATTTCTTCAGTGATCTCTTGGTTATTTAGTAACGTATTGTTTAGCCTCCATATGTTTGTGTTTTTTACCTTTTTTTCCCTGTAATTGATTTCTAATCTCATAGCATTGTGGTCAGAAAAGATGCTTGATATGATTTCAATTTTCTTAAATTTACTGAGGCTTGATTTGTGACCCAAGATGTGATCTATCCTGGAGAATGTTCTGTGCACACTTGAGAAGAAATTTCAATCTACTGGGTTTGGATGGAATGTCCTATAAATATCAATTAAATCTATGTAGTCTATTGTGTCATTTGAAGCTTGTGTTTCCTTACTAATTTTCTGTTTGGATGATCTGTCCATTGGTGTAAGTGAGGTGTTAAAGTCCCCCACTATGATTGTGTCACTGTCGATTTCCTCTTTTATAGCTGTTAGCAGTTGCCATATGTTTTCAGGTACTCCTATGTTGGATGCATATATGTTTATAATTGTTATATCTTCTTCTTGGATTGATCCCTTGATCATTATGTAGTGTCCTTCCTTGTCTCTTGTAACATTCTTTATTTTAAAGTCTATTTTATCTGATATGAGTATTGCTACTCCAGCTTTCTTTTGATTTCCATTTGCATGGAATATCTTTTTCCATCCCCTCACTTTCAGTCTGTATGTGTCCCTAGGTCTGAGGTGGGTCTCCTGTAGACAGCATATATATGGGTCTTGTTTTTGTATCCATTCAGCAAGCCTGTGCCTTTTGGTTGGAGCATTTAATCCATTCACGTTTAAGGTAATTGTTGATATGTATGTTCCTATTTCCATTTTCTTAATCGTTTTGGGTTTGTTTTGTAGGTCTTTTTCTTCTCTTGTGTTTCCCACTTAGCAAAGTTCCTTTAGCTTTTGTTGTAGAGCTCATTTGGTGATGCTGAATTCTCTTACCTTTTGCTTTTCTGTAAAGCTTTTGATTTCTCCATCAAATTTGAATGAGATCCTTGCCAGGTAGAGTAATCTTGGTTGTAGGTTCTTCCCTTTCATCACTTTATATATATCATGCCACTCCCTTCTGGCTTGTAGAGTTTCTGTTGAGAAATCAGCTCTTAACCTTATGGGAGTTCCCTTGTATGTTATTTGTCATTTTTCCCTTGCTGCTTTCAATAATTTTTCTTTGTCTTTAATTTTTGCCAGTTTGATTACTATGTGTCTCAGTGTGTTTCTCCTTGGTTTTATCCTGTATGGGTCTCTATGTGCTTTCTGGACTTGGGTGGCTATTTTCTTTCCTATGTTACGGAAATTTTCGACAATAATCTCTTCAAATATTTTCTCGGGTCCTTTCTCTCTCTCTTCTCCTTCTGGGACTCCTATAATGTGAATGTTGTGGCGTTTAATGTTGTCCCAGAGGTCTCTTAGGCTGTCTTCATTTCTTTTCATTCTTTTCCCTTTAGTCTGTTCTGCAGCAATGAATTCCACCATTATGTCTTCCAGGTCACTTATCTGTTCTTCTTCCTCAGTTATTCTGCTATTGATTCCCTCTAGTGTAGTTTTCATTTCAGTTATTGTATTGTTCATCTCTGTTTGTTTGTTCTTTAATTCTTCTAGGTCTTTGTTAAACATTTCTTGCATCTTGTCGATCTTTGCCTCCATTCTTTCTCTGAGGTCCTGGATCATCTTCACTATCATTATTCGGAATTATTTTTCTGGAAGGTTGCCAATCTCCATTTCATTTAGTTGTTTTTCTGGGGTTTTATCTTGTTCCTTCATCTGGTACATAGCCCTCTGCCTTTTTGTCTTGTCTATCTTTCTTTGAATGTGGTTTTTGTTCCACAGGCTGCAGGACTGTAGTTCTTCTTGCTTCTGCTGTCTGCCCTCTGGTGGATGAGGCTATCTCAGAGGCTTGTGCAAGCTTTCTGATGGGTGGGACTGGTGGTGGGTAGAGCTGGCTGTTGCTCTGGTAGGCAGAGCTCAGTAAAACTTTAATCTGCTTGCCTGCTGATGGGTGTGGCTGGGTTCCCTCCCTGTTGGTTGTTTGGCCTGAGGCAACCCAACACTGGAGTCTAACTGGGCTCTTTGTTGGTGCTAATGGTGGACTCTGGGAGGGCTCACACCAAGGAGTACTTCCCAGAACTTCTGCTGCCAGTGTCCTTGTCCTCACAGTGAGACAGAACCACCCTCTGCCTCTTCAGGAGACCCCCAACACTAGCAGGTAAGTCTAGTTCAGTCTCTATGGGGTCGCTGCTCCTTCCCCTGGGTCCCAATGTGCACACTACTTTGTGTGTGCCCTCCAAGAGTGGAGACTCTGTTTCCCACAGTCCTGTCGAAGTCCTGCCATCAAATCCTGCTAGACTTAAAAGTCTGATTCTCTAGGAATTCCTCCTCCCATTGCCAGACACCCAGATTCAGAAGCCTGACGTGGGGCTCAGAACCTTCACTCCAGTGGGTGGACTTCTGTGGTATAAGTGTTCTCCAGTTTGTGGGTCACCCACCCAGCAGTTATGGGATTTGATTTTATCGTTATTGTGCCCCTCCTACTGTCTCATTGTGGCTTCTCCTTTGTCTTTGGATGTGGGGTAACTTTTCTGGTGACTTCCAGTGTCTTCCTGTTGATGATTGTTCAACAGTTAGTCGTGATTCCAGTGTTCTCGCAAGAGGGAGTGAGAGCACATCCTTAAACTCCACCATCTTGAACTAATCTCTCCCTGTATCTTATTTATTTTATACCCAGTAATTTGTGCTTCTTAATCCCCTTCACCTATGTTGCCCCTCCCCCACCCCTCTCTCCACTAGTAACCACTAGTTTGTATATGTGAGTCAATTTCTGTTTTGTTATATTTGTTTTGATTACTGTAGCTTTGTAGTATAGTCTGAAGTCAGGGAGCATGATACATCTAGCTTTGTTCCATTTTTCTCAAGATTGCTTTGGATATTCAGGGTCTTTTGTAGTACCATACAAATTTTAGGATTATTTGTTTTAGTTTTGTGGAAAATTTCGTGGGTCTTTTGATAAGGATTGCATTAAATCTATAGATTGCTCTGGTACTATAAACATTTAAAAAATATTAATTTTTCAACCACTGAACATGGGGTATCTTTTCATTTATTTGTATGATCTTCAATTTCATTCATCAATGTCTTGTAGTTTTCAGAGTTTAAGTCTTTCACCACCTTGATTAAGTTTATTCTTAAGTATTTTATTCTTTTTGATGTTATTATAAATGGAATTGTTTTCTTGATTTCTCTTTCAGATAGCTCACTATTAGTTTATAGAAAAGCAAAATATTTTTGTATATTAATCTTGTATCCTGCAACTGTACTGAACTGGTTTACTAGTTCCAATAGTTTTTTGGTGTAGTGTTTAGGGTTTTCTATATATAGTATCATGTCATCTGTGAATAGTGACAGTTTTCCTTTATCTGTTTTAATTTGGATGTCATTTATTTCTTTTTCTTGTCTGATTGCTTTGGCCAGGATTTATAATACTGCATAAAATAGAAATGGCAAGAGTGTGTATCCTTGTCTTTTTCCTGATGTTAAAAGAAAAGCTTTCAGCTTTTCACCATTGAGTATGATATTAGATGTGGGCTTGTCATTAAATGGCCTTTATTATGTTGAGATATGTTCCCTCTATACTAACTTTGTTGAGATATTTTTACCATGAATGGATATTAAATTTTGTGAAATATTTTTTCTACATCTGAGATGATCATGTGATTTTGTTAATGTGATTATTTTTCATTTTGTTAATGTGATGTATTGCATTGATTGATTTGCAAATATTGGATCATCATTACATCCCTGGAATAAATCCTACTTCAACATGATGTATGATCCTTTTTATGTATTGTTGAATTCAGTTTGATACTATTTTGTTGAGATTTTTGCATCTATCATCAGAGATATCGGCCTGTAATTTTTTTTTTTTTTTGGAGTGTTTTTCTCTGGTTTTGGTATCAGGGTAATGCTGGCCTTGTAGAATAAGTTTGGGAGTGTTCCCTCCTTTTTATTTTTTGGAATAGTTTGAAAGAGCTAAGCATTAACTCTTCTTTAAATGTTCAGTAGAATTCCCCTGTGTACTGTTCAGTCCTGAAGTTTTTTTGGGGGGTGGGGAGTTTTTTGATTACTGATTCAATTTCAGTGCTAGTAATTTGTCTGTTCAGATTATCTATTTCTTCCTTTCAGTCTTGGAAGAAAGAAAGAATGTATGTTCTGGGAATTCATCTATTTCTTCTAGGTTGTCCAATTTGTTGGTGTATAACAGGTTGTTGCATTCTTTTATGATTGTTTGTATTGCTGTGATATTGGTTGCTATTTCTCTTTTATCTCTACTTTTGTTTATTTGGGTCTTCTTTTTTTTGTAATGAGCCTGGCTAAAGTCTTATCAAGTTTGTGTATCTTTTAAAAAGCCAGCTCTTACTTTCATTGATCTTTTCTTTTTCTTTTTTCCCCCTTTGTTGTCTATTTTATTTACACTCTAATTTTTTATTATTCCCTTCCTTCTGCTGACTTTGTACTTTGTTTGTTCTTCCTCTTCTAATACCTTTAGATGGAAAGTTAGGTTCCTTGAGGTTTTTCTTGTTTCTTGAGGTAGGTCTATATCATTATAAACTCCCCCCTTAGAGCTGCTTCTGCTGCATTCCTTAGGTTTTGGAAAGTAGAGTTTTTATTTTCATTTGTCTCAAGGTATTTTCTGATTTCCTCTATGATCTCTTCATTGACTCATTGGTATTTTAGTAGCAAGTTGTTTAGTCTCCATGTATTTGTGTTTTTCTCATTTTTCTTCCTGTAATTGACTTCTAAATTCATATTATTGTGTTCAGAAAAGATGCTTGATAAGATTTCAGTCTTCTTAACTTTATTGAGATTTGTTTTGTGGCATAATATGTGATCTGTCCTTGAGAATGGTCCATGAACACTTGAAAAGAATTCTGTTTTTGGATGGAATGATCAGCAGATATCTATTAACTACATCTAGTTTAATGTGTCTTTTAAGGTCAGTGTTTCCTTAGTGATTTTCTCTCTTGATTTATTCATTGCCCTAAGTGGGGTATTAAAGCCCCCTACTACTATTGTATTATTGTCAATTTCTCCCTGTATGTCTGTTAATATTTGCTTTATATATTTAGTTGCTCCTATATTAGGTGCATATATGTTTATGAATATTATATCTTCTTCTTAGATTGCCCCCCTTATTATTATATAATGTCCTTCCTTTTCTTTTATTATAGACTTTTTAAAAAGTCTACTATGTCTAATGTGAATATTACTACTCCAGCTTCCTTTTAATTTCTATTTGCATGGAATATATTTTTCCATCCTCTCTCTTTTAGTATGTGTGTATCTTTAACTCTGAAGTGAGTCTCTTGAAGGCAGCATAGAGACCAGTGTTGTTTTTTAATTCAACCAGCCACTCTATGTCTTTTGATTGGAGCATTTGGCCCATTGACATTTAAAGTTACTATTGATAGATATGCACTTAACTGCCTTTTTGCTACTTGCTTCCTGGTTGTTCTTGTTGTTCATCTCCATTCTTTCCTTTTCTTTAAAGTCTTCCCTTGTAGTTTGATAAATTCTTTTTAGTGTTATGTTTGAGGTTATTTTAATTTTGTTTATCTATTGTAAGTTTTTGATTTGTAGTTACCATGAAGTTCATATATGTCAAACTATATATCTGCTTGTTTTAAACTGATAGTCATTTGTGTCCAAAGGCATTCTAAAAGATCTACATTTTTTTGCTCCTCTCATTGCCATGTTTTGTGTTTTGATGTCATATTTTATATCTTCATGTCTTTCTCTTAACTGCTTATTGCAGTTATAGTTGGTTCTACAATTTTAGTTTTTTAACCTTCATGCCAGCTTATTTAAGTGGTTGATCCACTACCTTTACTATATTTTTGCCTTTACCAATGAGATTTTTCCCTTCCTATATTTTCTTATTTCTTTTTATAGCCTTTTCTTTTCAATTTTAGAAGACCAATTAACATTTTGTGTAAGGTCAGTTTAGTGATGATGAACTCTTTTAATTTTTGCTTGTCTGGGAAGCTCTATCACTCCTTCAATTCTGTATGATAACCTTGCCAGATAGAGTATTCTAGGTTGCAGGGTTTTCCCTCTTCACTTTAAATATATTATGCCTTTCCCTTCTGACATGCAATTTTTTTGCTCAAAAATCAGTTGATAGCATTATGAGGGTATGTCACTCTTTGTTTTTTTTTCTTGATGCCTTTAAAATTGTCTCTTTAACTTTTGCCATTTTAATTATGATATGTCTTGATGTTGTTCTCTTTGAGTTCATCTTGTTTGATACTCTTTGTGATTTCTGCATCTGGATATTGGTCTCATTTTTCAGGTTAGAGAAATTTTCAGCCATAATTTTATCAAATATGTTTTCTACCCCTTTCTTTCTCTCTTCTCCTGAGACCCTTATAACATAAATGTTAGTGTGATTGATGTTGTCTCAGAAGTCCCTTAAACTATCCTCATTTTTAAAAATTTATTTTTCTTTTTGTAGTTCTGATTGGGTGATTTTCACTATTCTATCTTCCAGGTCACTCATGTCTTCTTCTGTATCACCTAATCTGTTGTGAATTCATTCTAGTGTATTTTTCATTTCAGTTACTGTGTTCTTCAGCTCTGATTCATTCTTTTAACTTTTTAATTCTTCGTTGATGTTTTCACTGTGTTCCTCTATTCTTTCCCTGATTTCAGTTGGCATATTAATTACTGTTGCTTTGAACTCTTATCAGGTAAATTATCCATTTCATTAGATTTTTTTCATTCTTGTTCTTTCATTTGAAACATATTCTTCTGTGTTTTCATTTTGTTTGACTCTCTTTGTCTCTATGAAATTAGGCAAAATTTACCTATCCTGGTCTTTAAGGTGTGATCTTGTGTGGGAGCATCCCTATGCAGTCTGCATGTGCCTAGTGGCTTTGGTGGGAAAGCTAGGTCTGATGTGAGCATGGGCTGTATCTTCTCCCAAGGTTTGCTTGCAGCAGCCACCTTGGTGGGAGTTAGGGCTGGAATCAGAGGGGCTACAGCTAGAGCCAGGTTCAAGTGGGAGCTTCTCCTAGGCTCAATGGAAGTCACTGACCTATTGAGAGGTGAGACTGGTATCAAGATGATTGGAGCAGGAGCCCTGAAGAAGGCAGGCTTCCCCCTTGCACAGTAGCAGTCTCCACCTTGGTTGGGGGCATGGCCAAACCCAAGAAGTTAGAGTTCCATTTCTGAAATGCCTTCAGTACTCCACCCTGTCTAGAGGCAGGGCTGGGGCCCACACTGACTCCACTCTTTCCCTGGTGTGCACCCTTGCATTGTCAATGGCAGTCTCCACCTTGGCAAGGAGCAATGCCAGAGCAGGAGTCCATTGTAGGCTGGGGTGTATGCTGAGTTGGTCTTGGCAGGCCAGGCTGAGCACCAGGTAGTTTTCAATATGCTGCCTCTGTGCTGGAACTAGGAACAATTAAGTCTGTGCCTGTGTTCTTTTTTTTTTTTTTTTTTAAACATCTTTATTGAAGTAAAATTGCCTTACAATGGTGTGTTAGCTTCTGCTTTATAACAAAGTGAATCAGTTATACACATACAATATGTTCCCATATCTATTCCCTCTTGCATCTCCCTCCCTCCCACCCTCCCCATCCCACCCCTCTAGGTGGTCACAAAGCACCGAGCTGATCTCCCTGTGCTATGTGGCTGCTTCCCACTAGCTATCTATTTTACATTTGGTAGTGTATATATGTCCATGACACTCTCTTACCCTGTCACATCTCACCCCACCCCCTCCCCATATCCTCAAGTCCATTCTCTAATAGGTCTGTGTCTTTATTCCCGTCTTGCCACTAGGTTCTTCATGGCCTTTTTTTTTTTTTTCCTTAGATTCTGTATATATGTGTTAGCATACTGTATTTGTTTTTCTCTTTCTGACTTACTTCACTCTGTATGACAGACTCTAACTCCATCCACCTCATTACAAATACCTCCATTTCATTTCTTTTTATGGCTGAGTAATATTCCATTGTATATATGTGCCACATCTTCTTTATCCATTCATCTGTCGATGGACATTTAGGTTGCTTCCATGTCCTGGCTATTGTAAATAAAGCTGCAATGAACATTTTGGTACATGACTCTTTTTGAACTATGGTTTTCTCAGGGTATATGCCCAGTAGTGGGATTGCTGGGTCGTATGGTAGTTCTATTTGTAGTTTTTTAAGGAACCTCCATACTGTTCTCCATAGTTGTGCCTGTGTTCTTCAAGAGCAGAGCCTCAATTTCTTACAGTTCTTTAGTAAGCCCCACTGGTTTTAAAACCTGCTAAGGAGGCTTTGTCTTCCCTGTGCTGTACCCCAGGGCTGGGGTGGCTAATATGGAGCTTGAACTGCTTGCTCTTTAAGGAGAATCCTTGAAACTGTTATACTTCCACCCCTTCTGGGTCGTTCACTAGAGGTATGTGTCCTCTTCTCCTAGCAGACTCCATGTGGTTCTTTCTTCATAGCCTTAATTGTAGAGGAGCTTGTTCTGCTTGTTTTCAGGTCATTCTCAGTGAGAGTTGCTCTATATGTAGTTTTAGTTTTGATGTGTTCATAGGAGGAAGTGAGCTCAGCATCTTCTTTCTCTGCCATATTGATCCTCAGATAAGGTTTAAAACAAACTCAACTTAAATATCTTATCTTAATAAATAAAATTAAGACATTTAAAAATAATACCTTAAAATCACCCAATAAAAATCTGTGTTAAAATTGTCCTTGTTCTCATGAAAATGTCTTTGAATCTTAGTCCAAATAAATTTTATGCATTGTAATTGTTTGATATCCCTCTGAAGTCCATTTTAGTCTGTAATGAGTTAAAACAGACTCTCTTTATTCTTTTCTTTCTAAAGCTATATATTCATTTGAAAATCTGGGTCATTTGTCCTATAAGATTTTCCATTTAACATTTGACTAACTTTATCCTTGTGGTATCAATTCACATGTTTCTCTAGTGTCTGTCTTTCCTGAAAACTGTCAGTTAAATCTAAAGGCTTAGTCAGGTTAAAAGTTATTTATTTTTCTAGCAAGAATAAGATGTAAGTGGTACTGTGTGCTTCTTATTTCACTGTATCAAGAGATCCAAAATGTATGATGGCCTTACCTTTGGTAACATTAAGATTGATCAAGGTGTTCAAATTATATAAGCACAATCCACTTTTTATGAAGTTCCCAATAAAACTTTCACCCAAGGAGTTTAGTAGACTTTCATGATTGTTACATGGATCCATTGTTTCATTAGGGATGAACAAATGATTTATAAATCCTTCGTGTATAAGCTATATTTCTCCTTCAAACAAAAACTTGTCCTTATCACCTCTTTGGTTGTAGTGAAATAAAATCTATACAAGGTACATGCATTTTTTCCTTTTAAAAAATTTTTCAGAATAATGAGTTGGTGTCTGAGAGAACTACAACATTGACCAATAAGCTTTTTTCCTAATCATGAATTCATAAATTTTTCATTTTTTGATGTGTTCCAATTCATTGGAGTTCTTGGTGTTATTGTTATTATTATTTTGATGGATCTATTGTCCTACATTTGGCCAGTGAGAGTCCCTGTAAGTCAATTTCTGTGTCTTTTGACCAATAGACCCATACTTTGCATGACTCATTGCTTTCACAGAAAATAATATATTAGGCTCATCTTGCAGTTTTCCTGCCCTAGAAGGAAATTACTTCCTCCATCTTTTGTGAGAGAGAAACAGAGTATTTGATACCAGAGTTATCTGAAGACTATGGTGAGGGAAGTGTCCAGAAAAGAGAGAATGGAGACACAACACTTCTGTGGATTTTCATGAAAACTGGTTCTAAGGATTTCTTTCTTTCTTTTTTTTTTAAAGAAGTATTTCTCCCTCTACTCTTAGATCAGCTTAATGGAAGAAAAGCATTTTGTAAGCTCAAGGGTTTTCATCATTGACTTCCTGATTGATTATGGCACATTAGTTTCAGTACTTTCTAGCTTGGTTTCATTTAATAAGGAAGATAATGTACTGGGCTGAAAAGCACCTTAAGCCAGGAGTCACGACACTTGGATTGCCAGCACAAGCTCACTGTGTGACCACAGACAAAACCTAGATATGCTATGCTCTCATTTTATTTCACCTATAAAATAAGGACACAAGTAACTGCCAATTTATCTTTCAGAGAATCTGTGAAAATATTACTAGAAGTGAATTTGGAATGCCTTAAAATATAAAGCAAATATACTACTGTAAAGAGTATATCTGTAAGGTGTACTGACTCAAGTTTTGCTCTCTGCACTTCTTCTTCTACTGGACTTGATCTTCTGTACCTTCTGTGGGCTTTGACCAATTTTTTGATTTGTTATTTTACTGCTGCTGTCTTAAGTCCTTATGACCTAACTACCAGAAAATTTCTGGATCTGGATAGTCTCTTGATTTGTTCCTAAACTTAGAATTAGTTCTCAAACTTGAATTACCTTCTACTTGTTGTTCAATATGGCAGGAAGAATTAAGTGGTAGACTGTAATATTTGTAAAATCCATCTGGGATCTAAAAACATTAGTGTATTATGCACACACAACACACAACATGCACATACATACACATAATATACTAAAAGGAAAAAGCAAAACAAAACAAAACATGGTTAAAGGGTGGTAGTAGTGTTGGTGTGGTTTAGTGGAAATGCTTTGGCCAGGAAATCAGAAGGCCTGGACTCAAGCCCAGTTGGTAGACATGTAATTTTGTGGAAGTCACTGCAACTCTGTGACTCTCAAGTTCATCATCTGTAACAATTTAATTTTGAGGTCTCTTACAGCCCTGAAATATTTAAGTCTTTTAAGAAAAGAGGAAGAAAACATTTCCCCAAATTTCTAACAATGTCAGTAAGACTCAACATATGTCATATTGGGCCCATAGGAGATTTAGTTATAGTTCCTTGTGGTTTTGATTCTAAATATTTTTCTTGAGCTGAATTCTTCAAACATGTTTCATGACACCCACATCAAGATGTTAAAACTTTTAGAGGAGAAAGTAACTATATAGTTTGTCCATGCAAATTGTGGGCAATTGCTCTATAGTAAACACACTACTCAAGAAGATGGAGTCTGAACTTCTTCAAACTAGATTTCCTCCCCCAGAAGGTTAAAGCACAAGAAGTACATTTTTTATGTGAAGACATAAAAAAAAAAAAGAATGTCTTGAAAGCTAAGAGAAAAAGTGTGAGCCGTTTTTTAAAAAGCTGTGGTTAATAACACACTTAGCCCAACCACATTTCTCTTAAAAATAAGTTACAAAATATTTTTCCACTTGTAAGGTGTATTTTGCTATTCACTTCAACACTAAAACTTCAAATATACAGGACTTTATATTTTAAGAAGTAAATTTTATAGTCAATAACTTAGTTTTTTGCTGTTGTTGAGCTTACTCTGCTTTTACTGAGGTTAGAAATTGATTCTTTTTCTTTTCCAATTTGCCATTTTTCAAAATCGGAATGTTTATTTGACAGATGGACAACCATCATCCACTTAAGTGAATGTTTTCTAAGTCTTGAATGAGGCCTGAGATTTCTTCTGTCTATAGACCTTCGATTCAAAGCCTCTTTGAATAATCTGGAATCACTGGGAGTCAGTTGATTTTCTCTTCCTACAGCTAATATAGGCATTCTTCTTCTTTCTCTTGGCCTGCTCTCCATTAAGTTACATCATATCAACTTTTCTCCAACCTGTATCAAACAGCCTCCAATGATTAGGAAACGCAGGGTTCAAAAAAACATATCAGGGACGATTCACTCTTACCATGCTGATGGTAGGCATCAGACTAACATGCTTTGTAGTCTGCCTTGGTATGCCAGATCTTTCCCTCATGTTGCTGATGAGTTTCCTTACCCTTAAGCTTCATTGTAACAAGTACTGTTTTCGGCAATATTCTATTAGATCTTCATTTCATTTGGACAGATTACCCATACTTATTTCAATAAACTAATTCCTATAAGTTTATTTCTATTAGTTTATTTCTATAAACTAATTTATTTCTGTTAATAAAGACATCTATTTAGCTTTGTATTATTTTGTTTTCATTTGGGGCAGTAGTCATTGTTATATGACTTTTTAGTGCACCAAGTGACTTTAAGGCTTTAATTAATTACACTGATATTAAGAAAAACTTCTTTACATAATATCTATTTACTCTTAGGGATATTTAGAGAGTCAACATTGTAATTGCTTTTTTTTTTTTTTTTTTTTTTTGGTAGTCATGGTTATGTTTTTCTTAAGTTAGAAGCTGTGATAATATTTAGGGCTAAGGACATACTTAGGGCTTGCTATAGGCAGTTCTTTTCCAAATAAATTATTGAAAGGAGACTTAGAAAAAAGTTTGATTATTATTAAATAGCTAATAACATGATAATAAATGAGGAAGACATGTGGTTATCTTTGTGTTTCCTTACCTACATTTTCTATTTCATACAGTGTTTCAGATTTGGTATAGATGCAAACATCTAGGTTCATGAGTGAAGTTTCCATTTTTCTCACAAATATGTGATGAAGGTTCAAGATAGGCTTCATTTTGTGTCTGTGACTAGGAAGGGAAACAATATTAGACAAAGAAATAAAGCATTTCTGAACAGACCCATAGGTGCTCAGATGGGACACATTATAAGACATTTGTACCATTTATACATTCGAAATCATTTCCTATATCTAGGCTCCTGAAAAAGAAAGAAGTTGGTCTGCTTCCTCTGCAAGGCTCTGTCCAGCCAGAGGACAAATTGTTACAGGCAATTGGCTTCAACAGCAAGAAAATTGTGCTTTTTTTTTTTTTTCTTTAAGCAAATTTTTTTGAAAGGATAGTTGCTTTTGTGCATTAAAGAATATGTATATTTCCAAATAATTGTGTCACAAAGTGGATACATGTGAAAGAGACAATGGACTCTCCTTGTTCTTTAGTATGTTTCTGCTTTCAAATGCTCTGAGATTTTATCCTGAACATAGAAAAAAACTTTGAAAATCATTTTAAAACTCTTGTATGTTATGCTTACAAGTAGTAATAACTTATATTTATATCATTCAAAGGTTTCCAAATCTTTTTTCTATTTACACTTATTATATTTAAATATATTTGTATGAAGTGGGCAGGCAAGAATTAGTACCATTTTTCTTAAGAGAAACAAGCCTCAGAGAGATTAAATAGGTAGTGAGGCAATATTGGGATCTGGTTCCCTGAGACCCTGTGCCTTGGTTGTCTCATCTTCACCAAAGATCTTTTGGGACCAGGGTAGCTAGTGCTTCTTATGGCACCAACTTGAGTCAGTCACTTTAGTTTTTTGCTTCATTTATCTCCTATATCAAATGGGGATTTTCTCAGAATTAATAGGGATTTCAAATTAATTTTCTATATTCTGTTGCAGAAGATAGCTTTACACAAATGTGAGCTGTCATCACAACAATAGTAAGACATCAGGAGTTGAGAGATGTGGAATAACAGAGAAAAGGGATTTCAAAGGAACCAGAAACACAAAATGTGTAAGAGAGACAAAAGGGGTAAAAATTACTGCAAAGTGGGTAAAATCCTTTGGCAAATTCTATTTCTCTAGAGAATATGATATTGCCTGGCTGAAACAGAAGAATTAATTGTGTGCTTACCCTGGCCAAATGCTGCTGTTCTGGGTGGTAGTGTTGTTGATCAGCTAGAATTTTCAACCTGAGATTTGTGGTGATAGTCCTCATAGGTGGCTTGAAATGCTTAACAGTGTGTTCTTCACGTGAGTTTAGTGAACTGTGCATGCTTTAAAAATTGCCTGCAGGGGACAGTCCAAATACAAATAACTTAAACTGAGGGGTAAACAGTGAAATGCATTTATGTTCTCCAGTAGACTTAAGAATTGAAAGATCAATAACACTTGTTTCAGGAGCCATTTGCAAAAAAAGCACTGGCTGAAACAAACTGATAGATTCATCTGGGGGGATTTATACCAAACAGAATATTTCTGGATAATTTGTTCAGTTTCTGTTGTTGATTTTGGCAGCAGGGGAATTTACATTTACATTAATAATGTTATCTGTTGTTTTATTGTTGACATTTTAATATTTTAGAATACATAATACAAGTGTGATATTATCATTTTGAAGAGGTAATGCCAATATATATCACTGGGACATGTTAGAAATGTGTTGAGAGTAAGAGATGATCCCTATTTATGACTTCTACCTAGGGCTACATTGTGGTAAGTCATGGTTGAACCTGATACGCTGAAACTGTGATTCTGATTTTTGACATAAAAGTATGCTATATAAACTAGTTTAACAAGAAATTATGAATTCATAACCTGGATATCAGGTTTGCATGATCTGTGCTGAGGTGCTTATTCTCTGCCTTTTGCCCTCATCTTAAAACTACATAAATGGAAATGAGCCCACTATTTGCGTTGACTTGGTGCATTCTTTCCTTACTACAGGTTAAAAAGGTCTTAAATGGTTGGGCTTCCCTCTTTGAGGGGAAAGAGAGCAAAGGGGAGCCATCCACTTGTGCAGTAATGTATCCTGGAACGCCAGAATACCACTTGCATTACTTGTTGGTTGAAATATAGTGAAACCAACCACAAGTAACCTCAGTTAAGTCCAAGACATTATTATCAAATTTAGACTATCCAAAATTCTATTACTTGCTTCTTCAAAAGCTTTGCAATGTGAGATATTTTTGGAATAGAGATAACCCTTTAATTTGGTTAAATCTTACATATTATAGAGAATAAGTTGAAGAAAATTATCTTGTAGAAATTGTCTCTAAAATTAAATGGAAGTTCTGGTATGTGTATATAGGTAAATTCATCCACAGATGAAGCTACCTATATACACATACACAATGTAATACTTCTCAGCCATAAAAAATGAATGAAGTTAAAGAATACATTAACATTAATAGGTAAATACCACATCTTTATTCATTCATCTGTGGATGGACACTTAGGATCCTTCCATATCTTGACCATCATAAATAATGCTGCTATGAACATCGAGGTGCATGCATCTTTTTGAATTAGTACATTTGTTTTTTTCAGATATATACCCAAGAGTGGAATTGCTGGATCATAAAACAATCTTATTTTTAGTTTTTTGAGGAATCTCCATACTATTGTATTCTGTAGTGGATGCACCAATTTATATTCCCACCAACAGTGTACTACTGTTCTCTTTTCTCCACATCCTTGACAACATTTGGTATTTGTTATTTGTAGAATTTTTGATGATAGCCGTTCTGACAGGTGTGAGGTGATATCTCATTGATGTTTTGATTTGCATTTCTATGATGATGAGTGACACTGAGTATCTTTCCATGTGCCTGTTAATCATTTGTATATCTTCTTTAGAAAAATGTCTATTCAGGTTTTCTGCTCATTTTTTAACCAGATTTTTGTTTTCTGGTTATTGAATTGTATGAGCTGTTTATATATTTTGGATATTAACCCCTTATCAGTCATATCATTTGCAAGTATTTCTCTCATTCAGGAGGATATCTTTTCATTTTGTTGATAGCTTCCTTTGTTATGCAAAAGCTTTAAGTTTAATTAGGTCCTATTTGTTTGTTTCTACTTTTGTTTACTTTGCCTAACTGAAAATATATGGCTACAATTTATGTCTAAGATTGTTCTGCCTATATTTTCTTCTAGGAGTTTTATATGGCTTCAGGTCTTACATTTAGGTTTTAATCCACTTTGAGTTTATTTTTGTATATGGTGTGAGAAAAATGTTCTAACTTCATTCTTTTACATGTACCTGCCCAGTTTTCCCAGAACCACTTATTTAAGAGATTGTCTTTTTTCCATTGTATATTTTTACCTCCTTTGTCATAAATTAATTTATTGTTAAGTGTGTGGGTTTATTTCTGGCCTCTCTATTCTGTTCCACTTATCTGTGTGTCTATTTTTGTGCCATTACCATGCTGTTTTCATTACTGTAGTTTTTTAGTATAGTCCGAAGTCAGGGAGGTTGATACCTCCAGCCTTGTGCCTTTTTTCAAGATTGCTTTGGTTATAGGATTATTTATTCTAGTTATGTGAATAATGTCATGGGTATTTTGATAGTGATTGCATTAAATCTATAGATTGCTTTGGGCAGTATGAACATTTTAAAAATATTAATTCTTCTAATCCATGAACACTGGGTATCATTGCATTCATTTGTATCATCTTTAATTTCCTTCATAAATTCATGAAATACCTTACACTTCTCAGAGCATAAGTTTTTTTTTACCTCGTTCTTTAATTTATTCCTAGGTATTTTAATTTTTTGATGTAATTTAAAAAGGGATTGTTTTCTTGATTTCTTTTTCTGATAGTTCACTTTTAGTGTATAGAAAAGCAATACATTTCTTTATAGTAATATTGTATTCTGCAACTTTACTGAATTCACTTATTCTAAATTTTTTTTTTTTTTTGATAGAGACTTCAGGGTTTTCTCTATATAGTACCATGTCACCTGCATACAATGACAGTTTTACTTCCCTTTCTATTTGGATGCCTTTTATTTATACTTCTGTCCAGTTGCCAAGACTATGTCTTCTAATATTATGTTAAATAGAAGTGGTGAGAGTGGGCATCCTCGTCTTGTTCCTGATTTTAGAAGAAAAGCTATCTTTTCACCATTGAGTATGTTGTTACCTGTGGGTTTGCTATAAATGACCTTTATTATGTTGAGATATGTTCCCTCTATACCAACTTTGTTAAGAGGTTTTATAATCAATGGATGTTGAATTTTGTCAAATTCTTTTTCTGTATCTGAGATGATCATGTAATTTTTATCATTTGTTTTGTTATTATGGTGTACCACATTGACTGATTTGTGAATATTGAATCATCCTTGCATCCCTAGAATAAGCCCCACTCTATCATGATTATGATTCTTTCTATGTATTGTTGAATTCAGTTTCTTAATATTTTGTTTATTTTTGCATTTACATTCATCAGAGATATTGGCCTGTATTATTTTTTTTTTTTTTTGCAGTGTCTTTGTCTCTTTTAGATATCAGGGTAATGGTGCCCTAGTTGAATGACTTGGGGAGTGTTCCATCCACTTCAATTTTTAGGAACAGTTTGAGAAGGATAGGTATTAACTCTTCTTCATATGTTTTGTAGAATTCCCCTGTGAAACCATCTAGTCCTGGACTTTTGTTTGCTGGTAGTTTTTTAAAATTATAAATTCAATTTCACTGCCAGCAATCAATTTGTTCAGATTGTCTTTTTCAACCTGATTCAGTCATGGAAGATGTACGTGTCTAGAAATTTATCCGTTTCTTCTAGTTTGTTCAATTTGTTGGCATAGAACTGTTCATAGTATTCTCTTATGGTATTTTGTATTGATATCTCTGTGATATCAGTTGTACCTTCTCCTCTTTCATTTCTTATTTTTTTATTTGAGTCTCCTCTATTTTTTTCTTGATGAGTCTGGATAAAGCCTTATAAATTTTGTTTATCTTTTCAAAAAAAATCAGCTCTTGGTTTTATTGATCTTTTGAATTGTTTCTTTGATCTTCATTTTATTTATTTTCTCTCTGATCTTAATTAATCCCTTCCTTCTACTGACTCTGGGCTTTGTTCTTCATTTTCTAATTACTTTAGATGGTAGGTTAGGTTGTATATTTAAGAGTTTTAAATTTTCTTGAGGTAGGCCTATATTGCTATAAAATTCCCTCTTAGAACTGCTTTTGCTGCTTCTCATAGATTTTGGAAATTTATGTTTTTATTTTCATTTGTCTTGAGGTACTTTCTGATTTACTATTTGATTTCTTTATTGACCCATTTGGTTTTTTAGTAGCATATTCTTTAGCATGTGTTTGTGTTTTTACCATTTTTCTTCCTGTAATTGATTTCTATTTTCATACTGTTGTATTCAGAAAAAATGCTTCACATAACTTCTATCCTCTTAAATTTGTTAAGACTTGTTTTGTGGTCTAGCATGTGTTTTATCCTGGAGAATGTTCCATGTGTACTTGGAATGAAAGTGTATTTGGAACGCAGTGCTCTGTAGATCTGCAAAATCCAACTTGTTTAATGTGTCATTTAAGGACAATTTCCTTACTGATTTTCTTTCTGGTGATCTGTACATTGAAGTGAGTGGTATGTTAAAGCCCCCTGCTCTTACTGTATTATTGTCAATTTCTCCCTTTATGTCAGTTAATATTTGCATTATATATTTAGTTGCTCCTATATTAGGTACATATATGTTAAAGAGTGTTTTATCCTCTTCTTTTATCGATCCATTTATCATTATAATATGACTTTCTTTGTCTTTCATTATAGCCTTGTTTTAAAGTCTATTTTGTCTGCTACACCAGCTTTCTTGTCATTTCCATTTACAGGAAATATATTTTCCATCCCCTCACTTTCACTCTGTGTGTGTCCCTGGCTCTGAACTGATTCCCTTATATTCAGCATATAGATGGGTCTTGTTTTTTATCTGATCAGCCACCCTCTGTCTTGATTTGAGCACTTAGCCCATTTACATTTAAATCGATTATTGATAGGTATATATTTACTTTCATTTTGTTACTTGTTCTCTGGTTGTTTTTGCAGTTCTTCTTTGTTCTTTTTTCTTCTTTTAGTTTCTTCCCTTGTGTCTGATGATTCTAAAGGATGTACATTTTTGACTCCACACCATGTTTTGTGTTTTTGATGTCATATTTTACCACTTCATGTTTATCCCTTCACTGTTTATTGTAGTTATAATTGATTTTATAATTTTTTTGTATTTTAATCTTTATACTAGAGTATTTAACTGGTTGATTCACATGCTTTATTATATATCTGTCTTTACTAGTGTATTTTTCCTTTCCTATGGATTTTTAATTCCTGTTATAGCCTTTTCTTTTTCACTTAAAGAAGTCCCTTTAACATTTATTTTTGGGTAAGTTTAGTATTGATGAATTATTTTAGTGTTTGCTCACCTGAGAAGATTTGTTTTTAATCTCTCATTCAATTCTAAATGATAATCTTGCTGGGTAGAGTATCCTGGAGTGCTGGGTTTTCCCTTTCAGCAATTTGAATATACCATGACACTCCCTCCTGTCCTGCAAAGTTTTTGCAGAAAAATTAGCTGATAGCCTTATGGGAGGTTCCCTATATATGACTTTTTGTTTTTCTCTTGCTGTCTTTAATATTATCTCTTTATTTTTACATTTTGTCATTTTAATTATGATATTTCTTGGTGTGGGTCTGTTTGGGTTCATTTTGTTTGGGACTCTCTGTGCTTCCTGTACCTGGATTCTGTTTCCTTCTTTAAGTTTGGGAAGTTTTCAGCCATAATTTTATCAAATATATTTTTGACCCTTTTCTCTCTTAATGCAAGTGTTGGTACACTTGATTTTTTTCAGAGGTCTCTCAAACTGTTCTCATTTTTTGTATGTTTTTCTTTTCACTGTTTTGATAGGGTGATTTCCATTATTCTATTTCCCAGGTCACTTATGTGTTCCTCTGTATCACCTAGTCTACTCTTAATTCCTTTTAGTGTTTCATTTCAATTATTGTATTGTTTGGTCTGACTTTTTTTTTTTTCATATTTTCCAGATCCTTGTTAAAATCTCTCTGTGTTCACCTATTCTTTTCCCCAATTTATTTAGTATTCTTATTACTAGTACTTTGAACTCTATCTTGTAAATTATTTGTTTCATTCCTTGTTTTATTTTCAGGGATTTTCTCTTTTTTTTTTATTTGAAATAAATTCTTGTCTTCTCATTTTGCTTAACTTTCTCTCTCTCTATGAAATTAGGTGAAACAGTTACCTATTCCAGTCTTGAAGGGGTGTACTTTTGTGGGAGCAACCCTATACAGTATGTGTGTACCCAGTGACTTTGGTGGAAGAGCTGGATCTAATGTGAGCACAAATCATGTCTTTCCCAGAGTGTGCTAACAGCTATCACCTTTGTAGGTGGTGGGGCTAGAGATCAAGGAAATGAGCCAGAGCCAGGTGTTAACCAGGGCTTCCCCTATGCTCAGTGGCCAATAGCACCCTATTGGGGACAGTGGTGGTTCCCAAGATGCTGGAACAGAAGCCCTGATTGTCAGGTTTGAGCTGTCTCCATTTCCTCTAAGAATGTGCACTCTCCCCTTCCTGCATCAACACCTTCAGCCCAAAGGGGAGCAGTGTTAGAACAAGAGGGGCTGGGGTGTGTGCTTGGTATGGGTTAAGGCATGGGCTTTGGCAGTCCTACCACCAGTTAGAGTACTGATCCACTGCCTCCATAAGCAACATCAATGTTTGCCCAAGCCCCTTTTAGATGCTGTGCTAGGTATGGCTCCATACCTCACTGTACAACACCCTTGGCTGTGACAGCTCTTGTCCTAGTGTGGAGCTGCACCATGAAAAAAGAGGGGCCTGAGCAGGCACTCAGCATTGGTCAGGGCATGGGCTGTGTGGTCCCAGCACAAACCAGAGTCCCAGACAGCTCCTTATCCACTGCCCTCACCCCTTTCAGATGCTGTGCCAGGTTTGAGCTGGCTCCATCCCTCACAACAGTGCACTCTCCTTGGCCATGACCACCCTTGCCCTAGTGTGGAGTTGTACCAGGGAGCAAGTGAGGCCAGAGCAGGTGCACATCTCAGGCTGGAGCACATGCTGGTGCAATTGCAGGAAACAGACCAGAGTCCCAGGAAGTTTCAATCTTCTTCCTCTGCCTTGTTTTGGGAGTAAGCAAGCATGTGCATGCTCTTCACCAGTGGAGGCTAGGTTTCTTACAGCCTTGTTGTCGATCCCACTGGTTTTCAAACCAGCTAATGGGACTTGTCCTCCTGGTGTCAGACCTCAGGGCTGGGCCATCCAATATGTGGTTTGAACCATTCACTCTCCCAGGAGGATCTCCAAGTCCATGTAATTCCCCTTTTCTTTTGTGTCCCCTCCCAGGGGGACAGGTCCTGTCTTGATTGCTTCTCTTCCCTTCCTACTTGATTCCTTGTGAATCTTTCTTATAGCTTTGGTTGTATAAGAGTCTTTCTTCCAAGCTCTAGTTTGTTTTCAGTGAAAATTGCTCTAATGTAGATGTATTTTTTATGTGTTTGTGGGGTAGAGGTGAGCTCCATATCCTCCTACTCTGCCATCTTGATCTCATATCTCCTTCCCTTTAAATTTTGAATGACAGTCACCTCCAGTTTCCTATACACTTTATTTGATTGCTTGAGGACAGAACCACATATTCTCTACAATTCCATCCAAAAGTCAATACTGGTATATAAGCCAGGGAGTAGGACTTCATATACAAGGGTTTTGCAATGCTGCAAGCATTTTTTCCTGTACGTTTAACCCTTTTGCTAAGGTCTGAATGTTTGTGTCTCCTTAAAATTCACTTGTTAGAATCCCAACACCCAAAGTGATGGTTTTAAAAGGAGGGACTTTTTGGAGGTGATTAGGTCATGAGGATGGAGCCCTCATGAATGAGATTAGTACCCTATAATAAAGATTCCACAGAGCTTTCTAGACCCTTCCTCCACTTGAGGATACAACAAAAAGTCCACAACTGTAGGAGACGGGCCCTTACCTGCCCATGCTAGCATGCTGATCTCAGACTTCCAGCCTCCAGAACTGTGAGAATTAAATTTCTGTTGTTTATAAGCCCCCCAGTCTATGGTATTTTGTTATAGCAGCCTGAACAGACTAACACACGTTTATTGAAAGTACCACTTTAAATGAAGTGTTGATGAGCTGTGATTTTTATATCATCCAGACACAGAAAGCTTTGTTTAGTTAGTATCTGAATACAAGTTTCATTTAAACTGCTCATTCCTACCCTTCTAAGGACAATGCCAACTAAAGAAAGTTGTTTATGAGTTTTTCTTGATAGTTCCACAATAGTAAGCCTTAAGACCACTGTCATTTGTTGGAATCCACCCTATCTCTGATTTATTGAAGTAGAGATAGCTAACTACTAATAGTCATCCTTACTCACTAACTCCCTTAATTATTTCTAGGTACTACATTGTGGCACATTATCAAGGAGTTTTACTGCCTTCAGGCTGCTATTACTGTGTATTATAGTCCACTGTAATCATTCTAATGGTTTAAGATGTTGCAACTAATTTAACCAAGGCCCACACACCAGAAATGCTGGAATTGTCTTAGAGTTTTATTCTACAACCAGCCATTACATGAAGCAGGATATATTACTTCTCATTTCTTTACAAGTGTCAGTGCAAATCCAACTATCAAACCAAAGTTGAACATAAAAGCTTTTAGATTACAGCAATTACTACAGATTTTACATGAGATAAAAATGTAATTGCTTCATTTCTTTCATTCTTTCTTTTTCCCTCCCTCACTGCATATTTTAGACCTTCCAGTTTTCCTGCCAGGTCAGACCCAGCACACAAAGACATTGGTCATAAGACAGTGGAGCTGGAGTGTTCCTTTTCACAAGAAATGAAATGCTTGAAATTTCTCTTCCAAATGGATCACAAAATTTCCATTATCATTTCCGTTTTAAAATCTTTTGTCTATGTAAACTCATGCATTGTCTATAGAGGAATATTTCTAGCCATTTGCATAGTTACAGAGAATGAACCTAAGCAGCTATCCTTCACAAGCAAAGAGGTACACATATTTTTTCACTCTCCTTTCTTTCCCTTCTTCCATACTCATTCACTCTTCTTAATTCTTTGAATCTCTTCTATTTTTTCTCACTCATTTCTTCTTTCCTATTTTACCTCTCTACATTTGTCCCTCACTAATTCCTTCTCTTTCTTCTCTCTAGAGTTGGGTATTTGTATATCTGTCCATCGTTCTCTTTCATATAGATTCTCTCTCCTGTAAGTTTTAAGATGTTCCTATTTTAAAATTAACCCTCTGCTTAACAGGACATGTTTATAAGTTACTTGGCTGGGAAGGACTATTGCTCAAGTTACAAAAGACATCCTTTTGGGAACGTCAGTCTTTTACTCTTCCACATACTCACAGAAGCAGTTCTATGTGGAGTCTTCCCTCATCCCTAGGATGTGGCAGACCCAGGTTTTAAATTATTTTGCCCTTTACTGAGTCTATGACTTTGAACTAGATTTTAAACCCTTTGTTGTTAGTTCCTGATGTATAAAGTGGGGGACGTATTTGTTCTTAACCCTTAGGATTATTGTTAAATAATAGATAAAAAATATTTTATACAGGGTTTGGCCACATGATGAACACAATATACGTTAGTTAATATTATGTTTCCCTATTTGTATGTAATAATGTACAGCAGAAATTAATTTCCATTTTCCATTAATGTCCATTTTCTGCTGAGTTTCCCTGAGTACATTTCCTAAGTTATTTTGCAAATGTGTGGCTATATAACTGTATTTATATAATGAAATAAAAATGGACATGTTTTATGTAGTTTCTGGGATGATCCCTTAAATAGAGGAGGAACACTGTTCTTTTCCCCCTTCTCCATCTTGCTTACATAAACGCTTGTATGATAGCAGATGCTCCAGCAGTCATTTTTGACCACTAGGACAAGGGTCTTCTCCTAGGGAAGGTGAGATGGAACAAAATGGATTCCCATAGTTGTCCTGAATTGCCTATATTTGGATTATAAAAAATGTGAAAGTACGTTTTTTATTATGTTTGTTACTTTTAAAAAATTATTTCATTCTTTTATTCCATGCAGTTGAATTCTAACTGATAAATTTAGCTTTCTCTAATCCTTGCTGCCCTACCTGCTTATCTGAGCTTCTGGCATTATTTATTTTGTTGTTCAATTTCTACATGTCCCTATTTCCTAGGGTACTTATTTTGGCTTTTGCCAATATGGAATGTTTTTGTGTTGGGATATTACTCTTCCTTTCTGCTGGTCGTTTTATTTCTTACCAAGTTAGCCTGACTTCTAGTCTGTCATCATTTATGCTTATCTGCCTGGTTTTTATCCATGTTCTATTCTGCCTGTAAGGTATGTCACCAAATAACACACATAACCTTGACCCTTGGATCCTGTTGCTCTATTGGGGACATTCCATTGACATTTCTCCTATTCAACTTTGAGCTCTTAGTGTGTATTTTTTTTTTTTTTTTAGCTTAGTGTTGCCCCTTTCACATTTATCTTTTCCTTTTTAAAAAATGTATCACTTCTTTCTCTTTCTCTCTTTCTATTAATATTTTTTCCTGTGTGTCCTATGTTCAACATTAGCAATCTACTACTTGTTAAATATCAAAATAAAATGCTGAACATTTTCATTTACATATATCATGTCGTGTATCTTACATCTGACAGTTTCACCTTCCTCAGTACTTTTGGTGAATGCCCTTTAGAATTAGAAAGATAAAATTTCCACCTAATTATAGTAGTTTACATATGCAAATGTTTTCAGATTTAATAATCACATTTCCCTAGAAATGATGAATAAAGCCACATGCATTTTAAGTGAATCCTGTGTTATTAAATTACTGTCCTGTGTCATTTATTGTAAGAAAATCATTTGACTTTGAAACTGTAGCTTAGTCTATTGCTTAAGCAGACATTTTTTTTGTTTAAGATGTGGGCATGGCTCTCCAGGTAGAAATCATTTCAGGGAAATGTAGAGAAAATAATCACTAATAACATATTCTTTTAATCCTTAGAAATTGTTACTTTTGTCTAAATTTCACACCTTAACACTATGAACTCATTTACATTGAAAATAATCTTTAATAGGGTTTAGGAATGAGGAAAGTGTAATACCTTCTATAATTTGTGCACACTCAGCTCTAGAGGAAGAAACAAAATAATTGAGAAAAGACTTCAATTTCTCACTTGGCTTGATGTAACTTAGCTGCCCATGTTCTCTATAGGGAAATGAATCTAGCTGTATTACACAGAGCAGTGGCAATTAGGGAGGACTTGATTTTAGTGCTGGAATGCGACATTGAAAATAATCTAATAAATTTGAGAACAATGGAAGTTGAGTTCTCCAGGAAAAAATTCAAAAGTGAACTATTCAGTGTGAATTGAGACTCATTAACAATATGCCATGTTTACAGTGTGTATTGAAGTGAAAAGAGTATGTTCCACAGATTTTCTCAATATAATACACACAAAAACCTAAGGAAAGGTGTAGTATGTATATCCTTATTTACAGTACACTCCTGAAAAGCCATTTGATGCTGGGAAGTAACAACTGAGACCAGAGAATTGAATCCACATTTTCAGACCTAACCACAGCCCCTACACTAAGCAGTCAACTGAAGAAATCAATGTGCCTGGGGAGAGGGCTATCATTTGAAGGGGGAGAGTCAATTTATTCTATATTCACTCGAAAGTCAATTCATTTTGTATTCACAAGGATCAGTGGATAGAAATTACAGGGGGGCTGATTTTGCTGCAACTTGAGGAGGAACTTTGCAACAATTAGAGCTGTCTAACTAAGGAACAATTTGCTTTGTCAAACAAATGAACAGCCTGTCACTAAAAACATTTAAGCCAAAAGCTGAAGACTACTTCTCAGGAATGTTGGAGAAAATATTATTGCATGGGTGACATGAATGACATATAAGACTTTATCTAACTTAAAGATTCTGTGGATGGGGCTGGATGACATTGGGGGAGATGATCCATCTCCTTGGATATCAAGGTCATATCTAGGCAACTCTGATGTGCTATGGAACCATGCAATTGTAGATCAAGCCTGATATTTCTTGCATAAGTTCTGCTTGAACAGAGTTTCAGTTCAATTGACACATCCAGAGTGGTTGAACATGATGGACTAGAGCTCTGCTTTCTAAAATATTTAAGATTTCTTATTATTGATGTTCTTAAAATATTGGCACTTCTGGAATAATCAGATGTGAATAGTTCATATACTGAAATAGTACCTCAAATTATGCTTTTACATTTCTTTTAAAGGCTTAAAAGTTCTTATTAAGCACACTCGAAATAACTGATATAGAGGTGTGGCGGTGGGGAATTGGGCAATTGCTTTAATCTAG
Source organism: Balaenoptera physalus (assembly GCF_965194825.1). NCBI lineage: Eukaryota > Metazoa > Chordata > Mammalia > Artiodactyla > Balaenopteridae > Balaenoptera > Balaenoptera physalus. Next base: position 30,134,281 of record NC_138897.1, read on the forward strand.
GGTGAAATCAAATTTAAGAATTTGAGCATGGAATTCTACATTGCTAAAATGAATCTCCATCTGCCTACACATTCATTCCTCACTTCCTTTTCTTTGTATCACTGTGAAGCACAAAAATTCCCTTATTCATCTCGTACATTTCTAAGAGCATACTTTTTTCCTCTTAGGGAGAATTTCATGACCTAAAAAACTGTATTCCATGTGTAAGAGTCAAACTTTAAAGCTTTTCACTGGAGACCCCATAGTGGTGTTTAAATAACTTGTAGGGTCATCTAAACTGCCATTAAATTTTATCCTGAACCTCAAAAGAAGGCAAGGTCATAAAATACCCAGAGACTCAAGTCAACAAAAACAATTTTAGATCATTTCCAGAAACTCATTTTCCACCTCTTTCCCCCTATTTGATGAAAAGGAGAGTAACAATTATGTCTGATTTTGTGCTGAGTATAAAGATGTTATATAATAGTTGAATAACAATAGTTTTCACACATTGTTCCTAATCCCCACAGACATCTTTCAAAGTAGGTGTGACAATCCTCATTTTACTAATTTAAGTAACTCCTAACCTCCATTAATTGCAAAAGATCATGTCCAAACTTCTAATAATAAAGATTTTTCTATTATTTCAGGTGACATGGACTCCACTTGATACAGCATTTTAAAGAGACGTCAGGGGGGAGGAGAGAAGATGGCGGAAGAGTAAGACGCAGAGATGACCTTCCTTCCCACAGATACAGTAGAAATACATCTACACGTGGAACTGCTCCTACAGAACACCCACTGAACGCTGGCAGAAAATGTCCGACCTCCAAAAAGGCAAGAAACTCCCCCCGTACTTGGGTAGGGCAAAAGAAAAAAGAAATAACAGAGACAAAACAATAGGGACAGCACCTGCACCAGTGGGAGGGAGCTGTGAAGGAGGAAAGATTTCCATGCACTAGGAAGCCCCTTCGCTGGCAGAGACTGCGGGTGGGAGAGGGGGGAAGCTTCGGAGTCACGGAGGAGAGCGCAGCCACAGGGGTGCGGAGGGCAAAGCGGAGAGATTCCCGCACGGAGGATCAGTGCCGACCAGCACTCACCAGCCCGAGAGGCTTGTCTGCTCCCCCGCCGGGGGGGGCGGGGCTGGGAGCTGAGGCTCGGGCTTTGGTCGGATCGCAGGGAGAGGACTGGGGCTGGCGGCGTGAACACAGCATGAAGGGGTTAGCGCACCACAGCTGGCTGGGAGGGAGACCGGGAAAAGGTCTGCAGCTGCCGAAGAGGCAAGAGACTTTTTCTTGCCTCTTTGTTTCGCTGTGCACAAGGAGAGGGGATTCAGAGCGCCGCTTAAAGGAGCTCCAGAGACGGGCGCGAGCCGCGGCGATCAGTGCGGACCCCAGAGACGGGCATGAGACGCTGGGGCTGCTGCTGCCGCCTCCAAAAAGCCTGTGTGTGAGCACAGGTCACTCTCCACACCGCCCCTTCCGGGAGCCTGTGCAGCCCGCCACTGCCAGGGCCCTGTGGTCCGGGGACAACTTCCCCGGGAGAACGCACTGCGCGCCTCAGGCTGGTGCAACGTCACGCCGGCCTCGGCCGCCGCAGGCTCACCCCGCCTCCTCTGTACCCCTCCCACCCCTGCCTGAGTGAGCCAGAGCCCCCAAAGCAGCTGCTCCTTTAACCCCGTCCTGTCTGGGCAGGGAATAGACGCCCTCAGGCGACCTACACGCAGAGGCGGGCCCAAATCCAAAGCTGAACCCCAGGAGCTGTGCGAACAGGGAAGAGAAGAGGAAATCTCTCACAGCAGCCTCAGAAGCAGCGGATTAAAACTCCACAAACAACTTGATGTGCCTGCATCTGTTGAATACCTGAATAGACAATGAATCATCCCAAATTCAGGAGGTGGACTTTGGGAGCAGGATATATTAATTTTTCCCCTTTTCCTTTTTTTTGTGAGTGTATATGTATATGCTTCTGGGTGAGATTTTGTCTGTATAGCTTTGCTTTACAATAGCTTTATTTTACTTCACTATATTATAGCCTCTTTCTTTCTTTCTATTTTTTCTCCCTTTTACTCTGAGCCGTGTTGACGAAAGGATCTTGGTGCTCCAGCCAGGCATCAGGGCCGTGCCTCTGAGGTGGGAGAGCCAACTTCAGGACACTGGTCCACAAGAGACCTCCCAGCTCCACATAATACCAAACGGCAAAAATCTCTCAGAGATCTCCATCTCAACATCAAGACCCAGCTTCACTCAACGACCAGCAAGCTACAGTGCTGGACACCCTATGCCAAACAACTAGCAAGACAGGAGCACAGCCCCATCCATTAGCAGAGAGGCTGCCTAAAATAATACTAAGGCCACAGACACCCCAAAATACACCACCAGACGTGGACGTGCCCACCAGAAAGACAAGATCCAACCTCATCCACCAGAGCTCAGGCACTAGTTCCCTCCACCAGGAAACCTATACAACACACTGAACCAACCTTAGCCACTGGGGACAGATAACAAAAACAACAGGAACTACAAACCTGCAGCCTGTGAAAAGGAGACCCCAAATACAGTAAGATAAGCAAAATGAGATGACAGAAAAACACACAGCAGATGAAGGAGCAGGGTCAAAACACACCATACTTAAAAAATGAAGAGGAAATAGGTAGTCTAACTGAAAAAGAATTCAGAATAAGGATAGTAAGGATGATCCAAAATCTTGGAAATAGAATAGACAAAATGCAAGAAACATTTAACAAGGACGTAGAAGAACTAAAGAGGAACCAAGCCATGATGAAAAACACAATAAATGAAATTAAAAATACTCTAGATGGGATCAATAGCAGAATAACTAAGGCAGAAGAAAGGATAAGTGACC